>NC_067163.1:19734489-20456989 GCF_903995435.1 Acomys russatus
TAAATTCTGATTGACAAAAAGGTCATTTTCTCAGCAACCATCATAACCAAATGTAATCAGTAAAAAGGGATATAATAAGATTAAGTGGGCAAAAGAACCTATGAGAAGCACACATAAAAAGGTCTAACAAGAAACAGAAATTAATATTCATCCAATGACTTAGACTTGTGAAACATTTGGTTATTGCCTAAAGTACCTACGTTAGAGGTTCTGAAGCAGACTGAAACCGAGATATGAAAACGAGTGAGTGACAGATGGACATATTTTTAAAAGATGTATGTGTTTTTATTTTATGTGCATTGATGTTTTGCCTACATGTATTTCTCTGGGAGGATGTCAGATCACCTGGAACTAGAGTTACAGACACTTGTGAGCTGCCATGTGGGTGCTGGGAATTGAACCGGGCTCTTAGCAAGCTGAGCCGTCTCTCCAGCTCTGACATATGGTTTTTGTATTAGTCCTCTTTGTTTCAAGGTGTCTGCTGTGTCTGCAACATATGTCCTTTTCAGTTTTCTCTCTCAGTATTTCCTTATCCTGCCACTTGTATCTGTTTAGCTTTGCCAAAAAAACATTACAGATCCCTTTACATTTTTATTGCTGACCAAGGTTTTACCAGAGGACCATTCAAGAAACACAATCAGGCTAAGACCCTATTAATGTAATTACTACAATCAGCAGTTGCAGTACACCTGGACTAGAGGTGAATTCTCAAGGACCATTCAGTTAATGAATTGATGACAGAACTCCTCATCTTTATTTGTATGCCTGCTCAGAACCTGTATGTTGGACAAGATGTTCTCAGGACCCATGGATGAAAATGAAAACTCGACCAGACAGCACGATGAGGGTGACACCTTTACCATCCGCCATCTTTGGACATCATGTAGGCAGAGTCTCTTGGCTAGATTATGGAAAAAAAAATACTACTTGGACAATGACTCAGCTCCAGCATTTTGCAGCACTTTGGGCACTTACCTTGCTGTCCTTCAGTTTATCTATCACTAACAGAGATAACAGCACCTTTCCCCATGTGCTGGTTCTAAGTAGAATTGTATTCACTTAATAATATTAGTCGACACAGGACCATGTATGCATTTGTATGTAGTACTAAAAAGGATTTCTATTGCCTAACAAAAATAGTTTGCACAGATATCCGCTAAAGAAACAAATGAGTAATTTAGAAGAAATCTACTCTGAAGAATTTTTCAAAAACGATATAGGCCTGATACCCAGTCATCAGGCAGACAGTGCACTTCTTAACTATGGCGAGCTCTATTTCCACAGAACCAAAGGGGCTCAAGAGGGCAACCAAAACACGACTGTCCACACAAACACAGTTCACAGCTTAAAGGGATAAAACAGTTTCTTCTAGAAACAAATATGATTGGCCATTGCCCAGGAACAGAGACTGAGGTTATCCCAAACTCCATGTTCAAATGTGACAGTAGTTCCACTGAGTTTTACTGAGTAACAGATCAGATAAAGTCATCCATCAACATGATTTCCAGTGCATGGGTTACAGCAAGCTAAGGTGACCTCTGCAGGAGGCTTCAGTTTTCCTGATGACATTCTTCGCTTTGGGTTGGTAAAAACTAGAGCTCTAGTCACACATTACAAAGGACAGGCCTAACAGTCACAAGGACCTTAGATCAAATAAATGGAAGTAGACCCTAACAGCAACTTTAGGAAGATAAAGATGCCAGTGGAGATTCATAATTAATCTCCGACCCTGAAATGTGCCAACCTCTCCAAAATCACTGAAGTTCTAAGCAGCCAATACCTCTGAAGGCGCAGCTTCTTTTCAGCAACTTTCATCCACACAACAGAAACAAAGGGCAGATCCAGAGGCAGCCTGTCTGTGGAAGACACTGGCCATTCTCCTAAAGCAAAGCTGAGTCTCCGTTACTTTTTAATGCTCCATGTTTAGAAAGGAACCAAGAGAGTCTCCACTAAACTTTCTGTGTATTGTGGGAAAGCAACGTAGGAGGATGAAACCATCAGCACCAAATATTCTCCGTATGTCAGAAATGAAAATGATGTAGTACATTGACAGCCACCCTTTCCAATAGGCAGTTAGTTCCCCTCCCCATAAACAGCACCCAACTCTTTTCTGATAAGGTCATATTAGCCCTTAGTTAAAAGTAAAGGCTAGGGAAGAATCCCAATAATCACAAGCTATATCATTAAGACTGGCTTCTTGCTTGAGGCTTGCTTGTATATCTACATACTATATGGTGAGAAAGAGAGTATGTGATTTGCCTCTTTAAACCTGTCAACACAGCCTCTTGGAGGGTAGTAAACTCATCAAATCATTATAACGATTTAGAAAGATCATTTAAGAAATCGGAGGTACTGAGCCAAAGCCTTATGCCATGATTAGGAAAAATTAGAAGCATTAAGTTACCTATAAATAGGAAATCAACATATTAACCTTTACTTTATTTAAAGAGGCAGACACAACATGCATTGCAAATGAGGGCCATTCAAATACACTTAATGAAGCACTCCTCAGGAAGCAGGGGCTTGAGAGCTGGATAAAAGCAGTCCCCCTGGGGGATTCAGAAAACATATTATGTGACAGCAATAGCTCCACACAGGCAAGGCCAGACAACTAGAAACAGAGGTATACCCTAAGCAAGAGGCTGTTTCTAGGAAGCCAAGGAACATTGTGAAAGGAAGACTGTCAACATAAGAGACACTATTTCCTAACTTAATAGGCATGGAGGACAGGCTTTAAACACCCATTTTTTTTTTTTTTTTTTTTTTAGTTTTTTCGAGACACGGTTTCTCTGTATAGCCTTGCCCATCCTGGACTCACTTTGTAGACCAGGCTGGCCTCGAACTCACAGCGATCCGCCTGCCTCTGCCTCCCAAGTGCTACAAAAAGAATAAATTATTACATCTTAGGTTTAGCATATCCGAGGAATGATAATAATAAGCACACGCCAGCTTTAAAATAAGAAGTTCTATGCCCAGTTAGTACCTCCTGCAGATATAGGAGAAATGGAAAGTAACAAGTTAATGTCATAAAGGAGCTACTAAACTTGCTTAGGAAATAGTAAGTTACACAATGTGGACCTTAACTAAAGGAGTGCAAAGAAATGAGCCCAGTCCCGATGGCTGCATCTACAAACTACTCCCTGCCACAGCAAGCCTCAGGGAACACTGCGGAGAGAGGGGAGAAAGGCTATAAGAGGATGAGAGAGCTTGCTATGAGACTGTGCCTCCTGGGGGTATCAGAAACTACACTCAAAAAGTGTCCCAGTGAGGACCATCCAAATGAGATCTGAACAAGGATGACCGCAGCGAACATCCAAAGTGGACGGAGAAAGCTTACAAGGCCCCCACAATGAACTGAACTGAAAACTGCTGGGGGGTGAGATAGGTGGTCTTCCCAAGAAAAGCACATCAATTGGTTGCCCAGTGCCAAATGATCAACCCTGGAAACAACACACAAGTTGATATTATACAGGCTGAGTAAGTTGCATTCAGGAATATGTATATGCATATACATATATGCATGCAATGACAATTATTTTGAATATTGTCCATGAATTTGAAAATGTAGGGGGGAGAAGGGAGAGAGAGAGAGAGAGAGAGAGAGAGAGAGAGAGAGTGTAGTGGTCTATGGGAAGGTTTAAAATGGTGGGTGGAAACCACCTTGGGGGGGGCTTATCAGATATTCTGCATATCAGATATTTATATTACAATTTATAACTAGCAAAATTACAGTTATAAAGCACCAATAAAATAAATTTATGGTTCGGGGTCACCAGGGGAGCTGCAGAATTAGGAAGCCTGAGAGCCAGTAGTTTAGAGGGAGCATGGAAGGGGCAAAATTATTACCTCAAAAATTAAAATTAAAAAGTTTGTTTTTATTAATCTCTAAGTGCTTGAAATGATTTCTCATTGGGGAGGCACATTAATTGTATAACACTGGAACTAACTGGCTCTCCTAGCACTCTCTGTGTAGACCAGGCAGGCCTTGAACTCACAGAGATCTGTCTGCCTCAACCTCGATACCTCTGGCATGTTGGGAATAAAGGCTTGCACTACCACACCTAGGTTGAAACTGTTTCGAATCATTAGACAATACTGAAAACAAGGTATCCATTTTGCAGAGATGTTTCAGACGTTAAAATCATATCTCTCTCCTAGAAGGCCAGGGGTTAGATCTAAGCACATATATTGAGTGGTTCACAGGGTACTGTAACTTCAGTTCCAGAGAGAGCTGAGCTCTGGACACCTACACTTACAGCCACATACCCACACACATCTGTATATATGTACATATACACATAATTAAAAACATTTTAAAGCCTTAAAGAAAATTAGATATCCCCAAAGTGGAACAGATTGGGGCTGCAAAGAAAGATCAGAGATTAAGAATACATACTGTACCCAGAAGATGCTCCAGCACACAACAAGAAAATTTGTTCAACCATGTTCATAGCAGCCTTATTCATAATAGCCAGAACATGGAAACAGCCTAAGTGTCCCTCAATAGAAGAGTGGATAAAGAAACTGTGGTACATATACACTATGAAATACTACTCAGCTATTAAAAACAAGGAATTCCCGAAATTTGTGGATAAATGGTTTGAGCTAGAAATGGTCATAATGAGTGAGTTAACCCAGAAGCAGAAAGAATCAAATGGTATATACTCACTTATATCTGCATACTAGCCCAAGGGGCATGTCCCACGAAAGCCTTCACTACCAGGAAACTGAAACAGAGGGGAGGACATCCTATTGGGACTCTAGATGAGAGAAGCATGGGAGAATAGCAAAGTAGAAGGATCCAGAGGGTCCTAGAAACCTACAAGTAGAACATTATAATAGGCAGATTTGGGCCCAGGGGTCCCGCTCAAACTAAGGCACCAGCCAAGGACAATACAGGCCGTAAACTTTAAACCCCTACCCAGATCTAGCCAATGGTCAGAACATTCTCCACAGTTGAGTGGTGAGTAGGTTATGACTTTCACATGTACTCTCACATTTGACCATGTCCCCTGGAGGAGGAGACCTGGTGACACTCAGAGGAAGGATAGCAGGTTACCAAGAAGAGACTTGATACCCTATGAGCATATACAGGGGAAGGAAGTCCCCCTCAGGAACAGTCATAGGGGAATGGGAAGAGAGGGAGGGAGAGAAATGGGAGGATACAAGGGATGGAATAACCATTGAGATGTAATAAGAATAAATAAATTTAAAAAAAAAAAACTAAAAAAAAAAAAAAAAAAGAATACATACTGTCCTTCCAATGACCCAATTTTGGATCCCAGCACCCATGTCAAGTAGTTCATCCTGAAACTGCTGGGGGTCTATGCTGGTAGTTTCTCTGAGTTTGAAGTTTTACGATTAGACAGAGCTGCCATATGCTACCATATCAAGGTCTGAAGACAACATACATAGGACAACTTAGCATCCATAATCTCATGAACCAGTTCCCTTAACAAATGCCTTCTAGAGTCTCTCTCTCTCTCTCTCTCTCTCTCTCTCTCTCTCTCTCTCTCTCTCTCTCTCTCTCTCTCTCTCTCTCTCTCTCTGTCCGTGTGTGTGTGTGTGTGTGTGTGTGTGTTTGTGTGTTTGTGTGTGTGTATGTGTGGTGTATACAGTAAGTTCTCTCTCTCTCCAAATCATTAATTGATGCACCTACCCTCCACTGAACTTGGAGTTTACCCAGAAACCTGGCTTCACAGGAGGGTGAAGGCAGGAGAGAGGGTGCGTGATAGGTCTACTTTGACTGATGGTGACACTTCCCATTACAACCTGATGGGCACTCGGCTTTCCGCTGGTCTCTTTCAAGCTTAGTTAATGTGATTCAGCAACCCTCGTTGAACATCCTGATATACTGGAATAATTTAATTTCGGGATGGCTAAGCTAAAAGTTATACCTTTGACCACAACAAATTTACCAAGATAGTGTCTTAACAACCTTTGTGACCAGAGAAGTCATTTGATTAATAACTGGTGACCAAAATGGCCTACTTGACCTTCTTTCAGACATTTATAATACCCCTTTAACTCTTTGCAAGAATATACACACACACACACACACACACACACACACACACACACACACACACACATATATCAGCAAACACCCCTTTTTATATTAGCGGTAAATGTATACCAATCTTCCTGTAACATATAATATTTGGGGGTAGATTAATCATAACTATTAAGGGCAATTGATATAGCACATGATGATGGCAGATGCACTGAATAGGAACTAGAAAGTTGGGTAATTTCCATAACTCTGTACTAATTAGCTATACAACCTTGGAAAAAAGTCATTTAAGTGTCCCAAGCCTTAATATCTTTATCCATAAAATGGAGAAGTTAAACTCTAAGTTGTGATGTTAGCTTATCCTCTAAAAGTCAGAACATTTATTTTGTGCTGAGATGACTTCATTTCTTTCAAATATTGGCTCTTGGCTGTCACAGTTGCTCTCCATGATTCAATGAACGTCCTCTGGCGGGTCTAGCACTGCCAACCCATCTGACAGAATTATTTCCCGAAAATGCAAAGTGATATAAGCAAGGAAGGGAACGACACCCTGCAGTGTCTGCCTTATCTCTGACCTCATTCACCGCACAGAATGGGGCTGGATAAAAACCCACATGGCCTGAACAACTACACTCGCCATGGAAGCCCTAACCATGTTCTTTAAGGCTCTCACCAGCCCTCCCAGAAGTCCAGAGTCTGAATCACTGACTCTCACTGACTAAAGCCTCTCCTTGCTTCTGAATATTATTAGAAAAATGTTTTTTATGTTTCTAAGATGCTGATTCCAAAGCATACATTCCCACATTTTGAGGTGGCTTTGCAGATGGCCAATCACTCAGGGATTCTGTATTCACTGAAAATGTACTATCCTCTCGCTTCCAGAAACAGAACGGGTCATACAGCAAATATATTCTTTCTTTCCTTTTTGTTTTATGGTTTTTTGAGACAGGGTTTCTCTGGGTAGCCTTGGCTGTCCTGGACTCGCTTTATAGACCAGGCTGGTCTCAAGCTCTCAGAGATCTACTTGCTTCTGCCTCCTGGGAGCTAGGATTATAGCCATGCCCCACCATGCCCAGCAACAAGGATATTCTTACCTCCTTTCCATACCTGCACAGTCAACTCCAACCATTTATTACATCACAAAAAAATCATTTTCCTTCATTACTCATCCTTTATTGAAAAATAGCAAGCAAGATGATTGCATGCCCCTAAATGTGTTACATATACACAATTCTGGTTTGTCTTAACAACATCTTAAGTTGTTCCTTATAAATATCTCATCAATACTGTGAAATTTTTATCATGATATTTTCTTAATTAAAATAAAATCATTTATTCATCCAATTGTCACTGCCTCCAATCAAGCTTCCTTTTATAGTCCCCTGAGCTCACATGCTGACTAGGTGGCTGGTTGATTGGCCAGTGTATTTCCAGACTTGCTCTGCCATAATCCATTTTCCACCATGCAGTTCAACTGATCTTTCTAGGCCGTCAAGCTGATAATGTCAATCTTCTGGTCGCTGTGCTTCAGTGGGTAGCTAGAGCCTCAGGAAAATATATTCACTCCTTTCCCTCTCTAGGGATCTCTGTAGCACACCTGTTCTCCCTCCCCGCAAACCCCCCCCCCCCGCTCTCTCTCCCACCCTTCCTCCCCCTCCCTCTCCTCTCCCTCTCTTGCTCCCTCTGTCCCTTCGTCAGTTAATAAATTTAAATTTTTCATTGGCTAGATCTGGGTAGGGGTTCAAAGTTTACTGCATGTATTATCCTTGGCTGGTGCCATAGTTTGAACAGGACCGTGGGAACTGACTTTCACATTAACTCTGGTGCCTCATATTTGACCACATCCCCTGGATGGGAAGGCCTGGTGGCACTAAGAGGAAGGATAGCAGGCTACCAAGAAGAGACTTGATACCCTATGAGTATATACAGGGGGAGGAGGTCCCCCTCATCACAGTCATAGGGGAGGGGAGTAAGGGGAAAGTGGAAGGGAGGGAGGAATGGGAGGATACAAGGGATGGGATAACAGTTGAGATGTAATATGAATAAATTAATAAAATATATTTTTTAATTTCACTGTTATATTTTCATACACACACAGCATATAAACATGGTATATTTCATAATATACTCCATCCCATTATTAATTACCTCCCACTAGCCTCTGGCTCATCATTTGCCTTCCTAAATAGTTATCCCTCTAATGCCATCTTGTCTTTGCCCTGAATCTTCCCTTTCCCTTTTCTTTGCCCTCTCTATCTCAAGATTTCATGTCATAGAGAACTTACAGACTCAGAACTTACCTTTCTGAGTCTGGCTTATTTCAATTAACATAAAGATCTTTAGATTCATTTGTTTTCTTGTAAATACTAGAGATTATAAATTTATACTAAACAGTACTCTGTTGTACATGCTTGTGTGCTGGTATCTGGCTTAGACGCATGTACATATGTTTGTATACATAAATGAGTATACATATGGACTTATATAAGTATATGTGTGTGTGTATATGTACCACATTTTCTTTATCCATTCATCTATTAATGATCTGACAGGTAGATTCCCATAAATTGGCTATTGTGTATAGTTCTGAAATTAATATGATATGGGTATGCAGGCATCTCTATCTCCTGAAAATAATTCCTTTGATAACAATCAGAAGAATGTTAAAAATGGATTTTATATATAGTATTTAGTCCTATGTTGAGATATACGGAACCTCCATACTGTTTTCATGGTGGATTGACTGATTAACTTTCCAACTGGCAGTATATAAGGGTTTTCCCCTTAATGCTTGGCAACATTTGTTGTCCTTTGTCATCCAGGTGATACCAACTCTGACTGAGGTATATGGGATCTCAGTGTAATTTTGCCTTTAATTTCCCTGGCAACTACAGATACTGAACATTCCCTCATGTTATTATTGACCAGCTTTACTTTTCTTAAAAAGTTGTGTTCTATGTGAAAATGAATTAATTGTAATTTTTGTTCCTTTAATGTCATGTTCTTGAAGCCCTTTATATATTCCCTGTCAGAACAATTGGTTGCAAAGCCATTCTTCCACAGCGTAGGCTGTCTCCCCACTCTAGCGTTCCATCACAATGCAGAAGTTTTCTAATGCCGTAAAAACACAGAAGTAAGTTTACCAGATTGGGATAACCCGCTAACACAATGGATAACAAAACTATAAGCAGTGCCATACTGCATGAGAGGAAAAAAAAGCATTTCCTCTAAAATCAGTAGCAAGACAAGGCTATCTACACTGGTCACTGTTTTTTAAAGCTTATTTTGTGGTTCTCCCTGTCTGCATGTTTGCCTGCAGGAATGCATGTAGACCTGGTGTCCTCGGAGGTCAGAACAGTGTACTGGTCACTGAGAACTAGAGATATGGAGTTGCTGACCTACCATGTGGATGCTAGGAACTGAAGCTCAGTCTTCTACAAAAGCAGAAAGTGCTTGCTAACCCGGGTCATTTAGGACCTTTGTTGCTTTTATTAAATGTAGTTCTTAAGATTCAACCGGAATCAAACAAAAGAAAAGGATACAGAGGGTCCTAGAAACCTACAAGTAGAACAATATGATAGGCAGATTTGGGCCCAGGGGTCCCGCTCAAACTAAGGCACCAGCCAAGGACAATACAGGAGGTAAACTTTAAACCCCTTCCCAGATCTAGCCAATGGTCAGAACATTCTCCACAGTTGAGTGGAGAGTGTGATATGACTTTCTCACGTACTCTGGTGCCTCACATTTGACCATGTCCCCTGGAGGGGGAGACCTGGTGGCACTCAGAGGAAGGACAGCAGGTAGCCAAGAAGAGACTTGATACCCTATGAGAATATACAGGGGGAGGTAATCCCCCCCAGGAACAGTCATAGGGGAGGGGAATAATGGGAAAATGGGGGGGGAGAGGAATGGGAGGATACAAGGGATGGGATAAACATTGAGATGTAACAAGAAAAAATTAATAAAAAAATAAATAAATAAAATATAAAAATAAAAAAAATTTTTTTAAAAAGAAATAAAAGGAATACTAATATTAATACTAATACTGAAGTAAAATTGTGCATATTTTTTGTTTTTTTGTTTTTTTTTTTTTGAAGGTTTTTTTTTTTTAATTTATTCTTGTTACATCTCAATGTTTATCCCCTCCCTTGTATCCTCCCATTCCTCCCCCCCCCCCATTTTCCCATTATTCCCCTCCCCTATGACTGTTCCTGAGGGGGATTACGTCCCCCTATATATTCTCATAGGGTATCAAGTCTCTTCTTGGCTACTTGCTGTCCTTCCTCTGAGTGCCACTAGGTCTTCCCCTCCAGGGGACATGGTCAAATGTGAGGCACCAGAGTACGTGAGAAAGTCGTATCACACTCTCCACTCAACTGTGGAGAATATTCTGACCATTGGCTAGATCTGGGAAGGGGTTTAAAGTTTACCTCCTGAATTGTCCTTGGCTGGTGCCTTAGTTTGAGCGGGACCCCTGGGCCCAAATCTTCCTATCATATTGTTCTACTTGTAGATTTCTAGGACCCTCTGTGAACAGCAAAATATTTTTTGTTTTTAGATTGTAGGACTTTAAAAGGCTCTAAACACTCTACTGAATGAAAATCAAAAAATTTAGCAAAGAAAAAAAATATATATACAAAATCCAGCAAACTTTCTATATACTAATAATTAAGTCACTGAGGAAGAAATCAGATAGGGATTTGGGGGTGTTACATTCAAAGAAAAAACTCTAAAATAAAACACATAAGAATAAATGAACCAAAGAAGTGAAAGCTCTATGCTATTGTAATGTGAATGACAATGACGCCCATAGGCCTATAGAGAGTGCCACTGTTAGGAGGTGTGGCAATGCTGGAGTAGGTGTCGCTTTGTTGGAGAAATTGCATGATGAAGGAGGTGCACTTTGAGGTTTCAGATGCTCAAGCAGGTCCACTGTCTCCCTTTTCCTGCTGCCTGCAGATCCAGAGGTACTTCTCAGCCTCTTCTCCAGAACCAT
The DNA here is from genome assembly GCF_903995435.1 of Acomys russatus. Taxonomy (NCBI): domain Eukaryota; kingdom Metazoa; phylum Chordata; class Mammalia; order Rodentia; family Muridae; genus Acomys; species Acomys russatus. The sequence goes on from NC_067163.1 coordinate 19,745,499, forward strand.
GTCTGCCTGCACGCCAACAGGCTTCCTGCCATGACTGTAACGGACTAAAACTCTGAACCATAAGCCAGCACCAGATAAATGTTTTTGTTTATAAGAGTTACCATGGTCACGGTGTCTCTTCACAGCAGTAGAACTTTCACTAAGACAGCTATGAAAATTATATTTTTTTTAAAGTGTCAAACTTAAAAGCTTCAGCATAGCAGATGAAACAAGCAAATATATAGCCAACTTCTTAACCTAATGTTTATTCTTGTCTGTTTATCTGCCGTGAGAAGTTCCTAGAACCAATGGTTAAAAAACAGACTTCTGAATCAGACTGCCTGCGCGCGAGGCCCCTGCCCTGCCACTTACTAGCTACATGGTGGCAATCAAGTTAATAAATTTCTACGTACATGAGAGGTAACTAAGGTTGACAATAATTCAGCTGCTTCAATGGTTATCTCCAAGTTGTAACAGGTAACTAAATTGACTCTACACATTTTGGCTCCTTAAGACAGTGATCATTTGCCATTTACTTCAATCTGGGTTGACGATGTGCCTTAACTATGCCAAAGAGACTAAGAATATGGTTAAATCAAGCCCTGCCAGACACTTCTCTTGCTCATCTTCAAGTCCTGACTGTCAGCTAAACAGTCTTGGATCACCAAGGTCACATGGCCCAGCTATTTCCACTACCCCAGAAAAAGCAAGAGTCTGGGACTAGACAGGTCATAGACTTAGGGGGACAACCAATTACTATTGTTCTGTTAAAGGAACGAAGCAACAGAAGGACTCGGAACACTATTCTGCTATGCTCACAGATCGGGTCTTGCTCAGCCATGCTCAGAGAAGCTTCCTCCTGCACCAGTTGGGAAGTAATATAGAAACTTACAACTTGACCAAGTACAGACAATGAAAGAACTCGGAACATTTAGTCCTACAGTGGATGTCTTCATCAAATCCTTCCCCTCCAAGCTCAAGGAAAAATGCAGACGAGAAGCCGATAAAGATTGTTAAAGCCACCAGAGATGGAGGACACCAAGGGAAACAGAGCCATATAGACACAGCAGGACTGACACACATACGACCACAAAGCAAATGTGGCAGTATACGCATGGCCTACACAGGTCCAAGACAGACAGCGTCTCACTGCCAAGAACTGGACATGAGTGCCTCTCCATAACTACCATAACTTAGGAGCATGTATGCTGTATACCCTGTTTGCCATTAACACAACAGGTCCATTCACTTCAGTCTCCATCACGCACTCACACCACAGACCAACAAGATGACTCAGCAGGTAAGGGGGCTTGCCACCAAGCCTTATGACTTGAGTTCCATCCTCAGGAACCACGTGATGGAAGAAAACAACATTTTCCTGCAAGTTTCCCTCTGACCTTCACAAGGGTATCCTGGCATATGTACACACATATGTAACTAAAATTAATTAGAACTTTAAACAATCTTAAAGCTGATTCGATAGAATCACACTGTCCTTACTCTCAGTGCAAGTTCACCTGACCCTCTAGGCTAAAGTACATCCTCCTGTAGCTCCTTCTTGACACCATGGCTCGATGGTCAGTGTCCCTGGCTGTGGATGTGTAGGAGCTCTATTTGCCTCTGGAGCATTCCTGTACTGCACCGTCATCCTCCCCACAGACTGCTTTTCCACATCACCGTTCTGCAAATAGTCATGCCACTACCACAAGAGTTGATTTACCTTCACTACACTTTACCATATGAACCAACCACCATTGATCAACCAAAACCAATTTAGTAAGTTTCAAAGTTCAGAATGTTTTTAACTACATTTCCATTAAGCCTAGAACATTTGGATTTGAGATTATTTTTAATAAGCTAAAAGATTGTGTGTATGATCAATTTCTTAATTAATTTCAAACATTGTCCCTATTAATTGCCTGTCTTAGGGATCTTTTATTCTGTTGTATTGCTGATTTGTTTGTTTATTTATTTGTTTGTTTTTATACACGTCCACCAGTAACATTAGCTAAACCTTCTAAATGTGGTCACTTATATAATACGCATGCTTGCCATATGCTCATGTGGTGTAAATATTGAACAGAATTGGTAAAATAAATGTTCTTTTGTGTGATACTCTAGCAGTGTACATCAACAATCACACTTGTACGTGTGAAACTGTAACTCACCTTGATCAAACTCAAGCTGCCTCATTCTGACTAAAAAACACAAAAATAGAAGAATCCATATACCCAGAAAAGGCACTCCCTAATCAGACAACCCAGTGACTCTCCACAAATGAGAGTAGCCTACTTTGAAATGAACGGCTTCAAACTGACACATTATGAGAATTGGTGACCACCCTACTTTTTTTCCTCAGTGCTCAAAAGCCATCTGTTTACCAGTTTTGGCCAGAATTCTTTGAAAAAGAGCTATAATAAACTACTATTTTCAGAATCCAAATCATCCATCAATGTAGAAACTTATAGCAGCATTTCCATTCTCCTATCACCTCCCCTGTGCTCAATAAAGCATCAAAAATAGATGAATAAATAATAAATAACCATGCATAACTTCAGTACACCCATTCCTATTAACAAATAAAAAGCTAACTATGTATTCAACTTCTTATGAAAAAACAAAACACCCAGAATAGCCCAAACAATCCTGTACAATAAAAGATCTTCTGGAGGTCTCTCCATCTCTGATCTCAAGCTGTACTACAGAGCAACAGTAATTAAAACTGCATGGGACTCACAGAGAAAACAGACAAGTGGATCAATGGAATCGATTCAAAGACCCAGAAATAAACCCACACGCCTAAGGACACTTGATTTTTGACAAAGATGCCAAAACCATACTATGGAAAAAGCATCTTCAACAAATGGTGCTGGTCTAACTGGAGGTTTACATGTACAAAAGTGCAAATAGATCCGTATTTATCACCCTGCCCAAAACTCAAGTCCAAGTGGATCAAGGCCCTTAACATAAAACAAGAAACACTAAATCTATTAGAAGAGAAAGTGTGGAAGAGCCTTGAACCAGTTGGCACAGGAGACAACTTCCTGAATAGAACGCTAATAGCTCAGATTCTAAGATCAACAATTAATAAATGGGACATCCTGAAACTGAAAAGGTTCTGTAAAGCAAAGGACACTGCCAATAGAACAAAATGACAGCCTACAGACTGGCAAAAGATCTTCACCAGCCCTACATCCTGCACATGGGTAATACCCAATATACATAAAGAAATCAGGAAAATAAACACCAACAAATCAAATAATCCAATTTAAAAATGGTACAGATCTAAACAGAGAATTCTCAACAGAAGAATATTGGATAGACTAGAAACATACTTAAATAAATCCTCAACTTCCTTGTCATCAGGGAAATGAAAATCAAAACAACTCTGAGATTCTATCTTACACCTATCAGAATGGCTAAGATCAAAAACCCAAATGACAGCACATACTGGTAAGGATGTAGACAAAGGAGGAACACTCCTCCATTGCTGGTGGGGGTGCAAACTTGTACAACCACTTTGGAAATCAATCTGGCACATTCTCAGAAAATTGGGAACAGCTCTACCTCAAGATCTGCCTATAGCACTCCTGGGTATATACCCAAAAGATGCTCCACCATACAACAAGGACACTTACTCAACTATGTGCACAGTGGCATTGGTCGTAATAGCTAGAAACTGCAAACAACCTAAAAAATCCCTCAACCTAAGAATAGTTAAAGAAACTGTGGTACACCTACACAGTGGAATACTATTCAGCTATCAAACACAAGGGCATCATGAAATTTTCAAGCAAATCAATGCAGCTGGAAAAGGTCCTGAGTGAGGTAACTTAGACGCAGAAGGACACACATTGTATATACTTACTTATAAGCTGATATTAGCCACATAATACAGGATAACCATACTATAATCCACAGACCTAAAGGAGGACCCTAGGGAGAATGCTTAATTGTCATTCAGAATGGCAAATAGAATAAATGTTAGAGGCAGTTGAAGAGAGGGAACAGCATGGAAGTCTACTGTAGGTGTCCTATGAAAGACTCGACCCAGCAGGGGATTGAAGCAGATGCTGAGACTAACAGCCAAATTTTGGGCAGAGCACAGGGAGACTTATGGAAGAGCTGGGGGATAGAAGGACCCAGAGGGGTCAGGAGCTCCACAAAAAGACCAACAGAGCCAAGAAATCTGGGCACAGGGTAGCCTGTGGAAACCAAGGACCATGCATGGAGAGGACCTAGGCCCCCAGCTCAGATGTAGCTTATAGGCAGCTGAGTCTCCATTTGGGTCCCCTAATATGGGGAGCAGGCGCTGTCTCTGCCATGGACTCTGTTGTTTGTTCTTTGACCACCTCCCCAGAGGATGCAGGCAGTACTGATAAGCTGGGGTCAGTTGGTAGGGGAGGAGGACTTTCCCTTTCTGAGGACTATGGGAGGGGGATGGGAGAAGAGGAAGGGTGGGTGGGACCAGAGGGAGAGAGAGGGGGAGGGATACTACAATCTGGATTTAAGGAAATAAATTTTTAAAAAGAAATTTAAAAAAGAAAGAAAAAATAAAATAAAATGTAGCTATGGCTAACTTGTTGGATCTCTTCTTGTGTGTGCTAACTACTTTGAGGCATAAGATACGCACGTTTGATGTTAGAAATAATCCCACAAGGACAACTATTATTTTCCTGCAACACATGAAGAAAATAGAACAGAAAAGTGTCAAGCCACATATCACTAAAGTGGCAGAGACAGGGTTTGAACCTAGACATCCCTAACCTATGTTCATAATCGTATCTAGATGAAACTACGTCTTCTCTGATAAACCAGCACAATCATTCTTCCATGATTCCCAGCAAAAATACACCCACAGGAGGTCATAAGGAGTTGTCTGTTGCTAGACTGAGAGGCTGTTGCGCTTTCAGTCTGCAGGTAATCACAAACTTCCACATGAAATGCAATAAATATAGTTATTTTCTATGACTTGGACATGGTTCTGTTTCCCTTCATGGAAGAAAGAATTTGATGCGCAGTCTGTCCAGTATACTCACACAATTTGCTTGTGGCAGCTCAGCAGACAAGTACAGGAGCACTAAAATAAATCACCATATTCAAGAACATAATTATAGTAAATGGCAAAAGAAAGATGGCTACGAGCTATAGCCTTCTGGATATTTGAACTGATGCTGTTTTTGTTTTTGTTGTTGTTGTTGTTTGTTTGTTTGTGTGTGTGTGGGGGTGTGTGTGTGTGTGTGTGTGTGTGTGTGTGTGTAGCCTGAAATTTGCATAAGCAGTCACTCCTTGTCCTTAAGAAATGTGCTTCATAACGAGAGTAAGATTCAAGTGATTTCTAATAAGAAAACCTTGGCTATTCCCATAGTGTGTGTTTCCCTTTATGTGGAACTATACGCTGCATCTGAAACACTTAGCAGTACAACAACCCATTGCACAGTTTTGCAGTGTGGTCTTCCAGCTGCCTGTCAGAGTACTATCCAGTCCTAATACAGAGCTGTCCTGAAACAGGCATACTGACAGTGCTGGGTGCCCTAGGTGGAGGAGGACATAGGCAAGAAAGTAATGTGACACTTCAGATTATAAGAGCAATAAATAAAAAAACAAACAAAACAAATGACAGTTTATTTCAAGTTTGTTTGGCAGAGTTGCCATATGGTTAGAGAGTCTACTGTAGGTTATTATCCTGTGCTAAAAATTAAGTGCAAACAGAAGACAAAATTCAACACAAACTCAACACTTCCTTCGGTTGGAGTAAGTCCACGCTAGACTCTGACAGCCTTGGCAAGGCAGCTGGTGTCACTGAGTGTCTGAGTATTCTGAGATGCTAATCGGTTGTTATGAAGCCTATTCAATGTGTCAAAATTCATTTGGAAATATTATTCAGTGTGACAAACCCATCCTCATTCCTTCAAAGGGTTTCTGTATCCAATTTCCGTACCTAATAATTCTTAGTTGCACAGATGAAGCCAGGCTATCCTGTATTCTTCCCGTGTCTAGTAGTAAAAACATACAGGAAGTCACTTCCTGATACCTAGGGCATTAAAGTCTGCAATGAAGAAAAAATACTTTTCTTAAAATGTTGACAGACAATAAATTTTGTGACATATATTTAAATGGCTGGCTAGAGTACAGCAGTAATTTCCAACATTTTCAAATGGTAGAGCAGGCTACAGGCAACACAAGCACAATTACAGATTTGACAATTATGTCACCCTAGATAAATGCTTTCAGTATTATTCAAAGCTGCAGTGGATCCAGCCACAAGAGGTGTTTTTCCAGAGCTAGGTGACAACAGTGAGGTATCACAGTGATTTATGGTGCTTGTGACAGCATTCAATTAAATTGTTCTTAACTGATTTTAATTAATTGGAAAACACTGTTAGTCTGGGAAACATGACTTTACCTTGGAGGATGCCATCCAGATTGAATGAAGTACAGCAGTAGCATAAAAGCTCAGAATCAGACAACAGGAGGAATTATTTTTCTCTAATGTGGGAGTTCTTTCCCCCTATTACTCTTGGGAATAGATGGAAATCCATTAAGCCACTATGGAGTCCAGGAGCATCAATACACAGATTAGAGATATGACAAAATAAAATGCACTACACCAGTATTTCTCAAGAACACCTGACATAAAGTTGCCTTCCTCATACTCTGGAAGTGGCTTTGATTTGTTCTCTCTTGTCCTTACTGCACCCAATCCTAAGAACAATTGTGTTGAAGGTTGGTGCTGGATATATCTCTGCTGTGGTTAAAATTCTATCCAGTTTTCATATAGGAATCAAACTGTCACAGAAGCATCAAAGCTAGAGTTTACGTGCACTGCTTGTTGAAGCAAACACTGATTCCTACTCAAGTCTACCTGCTTATTGCGTGGAAAGCATTTCACATGCCTTATTTCATTAGTCTTCACAACACTCCTATAAGGGAAGGGGTTGTTACTCCTACTTTTAAAATAAAGAACAAAATTTTTCTGGGGCTCATGAATTTGGCCAATGACAGTCCTATAAACTCAGGCCTGTTCACCACCCAGGCTATTGTGCTGTGCCCCTTGTGCTAATCAGATTTCTCTTTCTATGACAACTGCCTGAGATAGTCATCTTACAAAGCAAAAAGTTTGTGTTGGCTCCTCCTCGCTTTGGAAGGCTTAGGCCACAGGTGGTTAGCCTGGTTGAATTGGGGCGCTGTTGTGAGGCAACAGGCAAATTAGGAAGTTCATGGCAGAACAAAAGTGCTCGCCTGGTATCAACCATAAAAGGGAGAAGCTAAATTTCTAGTACTCACTTCCGATGATGTCAGACCTCTCAATAGCTACTGCCTCCCAGAGTTCCCATCAGTTTTCCTGTAGCACTAAGCTGGGCATCAATCCCTCAGGGCCTTTTAAGGTCCAAACTAAAGCAACATATAATCCAAAACCACATCACACTTTTGTACAAACCAAAACTATAGTCCCTAGTCATGTCTATCTGAGTTGACGTGGTTTACACAATGATAAAATCACATAAAAAGAAGAAGAAGTCCCTGTGCCTGGATTCTTCCAGATAAGACACCCAGCCTCCCATTTTTATCTTACTTCTGTCACCAGAATTTGCACATGGTCACCACTATAATGCACACTATACTTCAATTCTCCTTCCTCCCCTCCCTTCACGAATTTATATCCACCTCTAAGACTTAGTTAATACAGAGTGCACATCAGGCTTATGACATCTTTGCTCCTCTCTAGGCTTTCTTAAATTCTATTTATCATGCTATCTGTCAAGTACACACTGTCCTTAGCCCTGTGATCCCACTAACTTGTTGGGAAAAGCAGTCACGTCACTACGACTTATCAATCATTGTCACTGAATTGTATCAACACAAAATTTGCATGTTGATCTCCTAAACCAGAGCCTGATTTTATTTTATTTTAGTATTTTTTAAAATAAATTCCCTGAAAACTTCCTAAAAGTATCAGTGTATTTAAAGGGATGATAGGGGCCCCTGTCATAGAAAGTTGTCATAGAAAGAGAAGTCTGATTAGCCCAAGTGGCACAGCACAACAGCCTGAATGAAGGTGTACCTGGGTGGTGAACAGGCCTGAGTTTATGGGACTATCGTTGGCCGAATTCATGAGCCCCAGCTCCTAAGGGTGGTGTGCTAATTGGATAGGGCTCCTTCCTGTTCTAGTGAGAGGAGGAATGTGCAGGGGGAGTGTGAATACAGACAATTGCACTGACACACATTTATGAAAATGTCACACTCAGACTAAAGGCTTTGTTTGCTAACTAAACGTTAATTGTAAACACCAAGAAGAGAAGTAGATCGCAGAGGTTCCCACACCAGCAGGAAAGCTGGAAAGAAGACACAGCTGCATACAGAACTCTCTGTGTTGAGCAGAACTCTGTGTTTTACTCACAAGTCCCTGAAGACCTAATAGCTCACCTGAATTAGGGAGCACACGCCCTCTGTCCTCTCCCCACTCCCTCCCCTTCCCTTCCTCTTTCTCCTCCTCTATCATTTATGTAGTAATAGGGAATTTTTAAAAATATATTAGTTATTATTAGAATACATCTTTTGCTCTGTTCTACACTGGGTTACATAAAAACTACTCATTTTTATGAAATTGCGATCTAAATAACTTAAAAAAAAACATTTGAATAGCAAGGAATAGTTGTATACACCTTTAATTCCAGTACTTAGGAAGTAAGTTACTGAGAGTTTCAGGCCAGCTTAGTCTACATAGAGAGATCCAGGCCTCTCAGGACTACAGAGTGAGGCACTATCTAAAGAAGAAAGAAAAAGAGAAATAAAGAAGGAAAGGAAGGAAGGAAGGAAAAGAAGAACATGTAAATAAAGTATTGATATTTAAAAGTCAAGTTTTCAAAATAGATGTCAAGTAAGCAAGAATCTTGAATGGCATTTCAAAAAACTATATGTGCATGTTTCATTTAAAGACATTATAATTCATAGTTCTCTATGAAAACAATGATAAATATTTAAAATCAGTCACAATGCAAAAGCAGCATCCTATATTGTAGATTTGAATACTGTCTTTTGATTTGTACTAGTAATTACCCGGAACATCCATCTAACACCTATCTAACACGCTGAGTGCAAAGCTTGACACAGAACTTTCCGGGTGCTAGAGCTTGACAATACGCATCTGAAGCATCTCAGGATGTGTTTCTGTCTTTCAAGTGTGAAAAGAAATCTAAACCACAAGTTACGTAACCAAAAACTTTTATTGACCGACAAGTAAAAAAACATTACACAGAGCTGGTGCTTTACATTTTGTTTTTCTACAAAAAGTATTTAACAAAAGCCAAACACAACTTTTTTTTTACAATTAAAATTTTGGTGCAATATTTCAGTATTCTTAATTTATTTCAAAGACCATTCATACTTAACCAATATTTATATTGCCTATGGAAAATTATTCTTCTACATACTTCCTTCCTAGCTGACAAAGACCCAGAGAATACAATCATCTTTCATGAGCTACAGGAGATGACTTGATATTCACTCGTTCTGTGCTTGCTCCTGAGCAAAGGATACCATGGCCAGGTCAACGTACACTGGGGCCGAACATCTTTATGCCTCAATGTCGTATGTGTAACACAAATCTGTAAGTTCCAGTATTCTGCAAAACCAAAGCCCTTGGTACCAAGATTATGAACATGGATCAGGCTTCATCAGATGCTACATCCATAGGCTGAAATGATGCTCTGTTCATTAGCAGTTCCATGCCACACGGAAAAAAAAAAAGTGGAAGAATCTCCCAAGTGTTAGAACATTGCAGAACTGTCTACTGTGAAAAAGTTGGAGACTAAATGAGCAGAGATCAATGGTCAGCCAGTGTTTCCTTCAAAGCAGTTCCTCTGCACAGTACTAGGAACAAAGCAGGCGGTAAGCAAGAGGATGGACTTTTATCCTCACCGCCTCTCCTCTGTTGGTTAGCTTTATATCAAAAAGCAACACTCATTTGGGAAGAGTGACTCCCAACTGAGAAGAGGCCTCCATGCATATGGCCTATAGACGAGTCTGCAGAGCATGTTCTGCATTCATCACTGATGGTGGGAGGGATAAGCCTGCCACACGTGGTGCTAAGCCTACTAACCTCTCATAAGAAAGCATCTTTGCCTTCCCCAACCCCAAATTTTAACTTTAAGGAAACACTATGTCAAGGATTTTTAAAGAATCTGAATGGTATAGCCAAATGTGCTGAAAATAAATCAGCACCCTCTGGTGTAGTGAACACAAACGAAAACCAAGTATCAAAATGCCACACGGAGACCCATCTGAAAAATATATGGCTTAAGATAGAAAACACTAGCAGGTTAGGATGGCTACAGACAATGTTACGCCTTGGATTCTGGGGGAAATGACAAAGAAAAAATAGTGTGAAATTTGAATTAGGATTCAATTTAGTTGACAGTAATATTCAACACAAACCTTCTTGGCTTTAATCACATACTATGGCAGTGTATGGGCATGTGGGGGAAAACCGGATGGAGAGAAGTCCATGGAAATTCTCCACTACCTTCTCTCATTCATGAGGAGTGTCTGCCACAGTATTGGAGGGTGCTATGCAAGCTGCCAAGGGAGAAGAGGAAGCATGCCTACCCAGACTTACGTAGCAACCACTCTCCTCCACAGCTGGAAAGGGCACAGTCCAGAGACGAGAACTCCCTGCTGCCATTGCCTAACCGTGTGCAAGTTCTAAATGGAGTTTAAATATTGACCCTTAGAACCCCAGAGAAGTGTAGCTCTAACCCCTCGTCACATTAGCTTCTTTTTGCAGCTGATGAAGGGTATTTTCGAGATCCATAACTGGTCAAAATGCAGAGAAGGACTGTGGGATGCACAATGCCACAGTCCTCTGAGATGCAACCCTTCTAGGTGAGGCTCGGGGAAAACTGTGGAAGAGTAGGTGGAAAGTTGTGAGAGCAGGGAGACCAGGATGCCTGCTGCTAGAAAGTGTCCACTAGACATGGCAGGGTAGCTGCGACCACAAGACAGCTGAATGAGACAGATGTAATAGAAACAAAAAATGACATGCCCACGATGACAGGGAAAATTGCATAAAGTCCCACCCTCAAAAGGGAGAGCTATAGGTGGTCAACGGCTACTGAGAGAGTCAGCTTCCTTCAAGGACAAGGTTGTGCAAGTGATCAGTCTTGAACACATGCACTAAATGGACTCATCTCTCTCTCTCTCTCTCTCTCTCTCTCTCTCTCTCTCTCTCTCTCTCTCTCTCTCTCTCTCTTTCTCTCTCTGTGTGTGTGTGTGTGTGTGTGTGTGTGTGTGTGTGTGTGTGTCTCTCTCTCTCTCTCTTTCTCTCTCTGTGTGTGTGTGTGTGTGTGTGTGTGTGTGTGTGTGTGTGTGTGTGTGTGCAATAAAGAAGATGAGGTCATGAATTGGGATATAATATTAGGAACATAGGAGAAGTTAGGGGACAGGAGTGACACTGATGTGATTATGTATGAAGTTCTCAGAAATTATAAAAACTGTCCACAATTATTTCAAAATTCAGTAATATATATTTAAGGCTGGGGGAAATGGCTCCATTAGTAAAATGCTTGCAGCACAAACATGAGGTCCTGAGTTTGGTCAAAAGAAACAGACAGACAGACAGACAGACAGACAGACAGACACACACACACACACACACACACACACACACACACACACACACACATACACACACACATTTAATATTAAACTCTTTGCCATGCAATACCATCATCCCTGAGACGAACACCTGAGAATTTTATTTTTAAACTCTTCAACTAAGTGTTTTATTGTGGTTCTGTCTTTTAGGATATAGGCTATCCTGGTTGGGTTTTGGGCAACTTGTCACAAACTGGAGGTATCTGGGAAAAGTAACTTCAGTTAAGGAAATCCTTCAATCAGATTACCATAGGCAAGTCTGCAGCACATTTTCATGATTAATGGCTGATATGGATGGGCCCATCCCATGGCAGGAGATGGGGACACTCCTGGGCAAGTGGTCCATACCAGAAGCTACAAGAAAGCAGGCTGAGTAAGCCATGAGGAACAGACTAATGAGCAGCACTCCTCCAAGGCTGCTCTTTCATTCCTGCCTTCGCTTCCTCCCTGATTTCCTTAAAAAATGTACTATGATGCAGAAGTGAGACTCCAAGGTATTTTTGGTCATGGTGAGTTAGCACAGCTATAAACCCTACCTAAGATATAAACCATCTACCCACATTGTCTCTCATTTGCCACTAACCACTAAAAACATAGGTTTCATGTTCTGTCGGTCTTGGGTCCTTACTCTTCCTGTAACATGGTCAAACATCCATGGCATGAATTCATCGCCACTGATCTGTAGCTTGTGGCTCTCTCAGTAACGCTACTGTAAAGATCAACCATGTGTTCACTTAAGTTGAGTTTCCCCTCACCAGGATTGTCATTTTGTATGTATAAATATTGATTGAGCTCTCTTGTTCCTCCTAGCAGATGGCAGACCTGAGAATCCTAACATAGCTGAAGAGAGTCAAACACATTAGCATTCGCTGACGGGCCCTGGAGACTATCATGAAGGCCTAAGTTTTTATTTCAAAAATAAGTAATTGGAATTGACAGCAGAAGTGTAAATAGCACCCTGATGAACAAATTTATTAATTCAACTTCCCCATAGTGGCTATTAACTCAGAACAGTGGTCATAAAACCTGTCCACAAGCCTGCAGTATCCCTGCAGGAATGTCCTTGGACTCATGTAACAAAATTTTGTAACAGGTGAGAATAGCTTTATACTGACCAATAAGAATGAGGCTGTGCTTATTCGATGTAAGGCTTTGTTAGATTATTTGCTGACAGAATTACTTATGACAGACCCATAGTATGCAAAAGTCATATACTAGGAAAAGCCTGTACTATCTAATCTTGTATGTATGCATCCATGTATATCCTTACATGGATAAATCTTAATACAGATATCTCAACTGCTTGCATCAAATACAATTCCATCTTTTTAGTTTAAAAAAATATGTATGTATATAAATATATACATATATATAAACCATCATCAAAGCAGTCTGAGAAAGATGGCTATGTAACAAATGAGAAGTGGATTACCACAGGCCTCGGCCCATACCTTCAATATCTCGACATAGATCAATCACTCGAGCTTGCACTTGCCTACATTCCAAATGAAAATTTCAGGACCCCTCCACCCGGGCTTTTCCACTGCAATCAATGCTGCCCTTCTGACATTGAATCAATATTAATTGTAAAGTCCCTGTGTGGCATTTCCATATGCATGTGGAGGAAGGCAAGGTCAATTTTATCCCACAGTATTTTTTCCTCATCTACCCAAACGACTAGGCAAGTGGAAATGCAAGGTTAATTAAACCAGGTACACTGCAAATGATGATGCATTGCCTGCCTTTCCTTCCCACTTCAAACTCTATCATTTAAATCTAAGGCAATTTAAATGATTTTTTACACTCATGCAGACTTCTTTTTCCCTGATCCAACACTTCTCACACTGTCTTGAACACTTCTTCATGAACCAAAGGCACAACTTCACTCCACTCGCTGTCCCCTTAGTAACTAGCCCCAGTCAGAGACAACCTTGCCACCAGCTCATGGAATCCTGAAGATTCCTGCTGCTTAGATTAATGAGACCTCCTTCCCCTGAGCCCCTGGGAAAAACACAAAAATCTGGAATCAAGGACATCCATCAGACGAGGGCTCTCATCCCATTGCCTTGCAATCAGTTACAATGATAACAAGTCATTGAGAAGCACATTACTTACCTCAAACCAGTCCTGTGCTTGGATTCTAAACTAACACTTGGGATCCACTACTGTTATTTTATTGAAAACATCCTTACTAATGAAAGCTGGGATTTGCCAAATTGTCTCACATCTGGAGATCTCAAATGGCAAACAAAATGCGGCCACCAAAATCGCAATGGAACTGAATGAGGCTAATCCATCACTGGGGTCCTCTAGCTCCCAGCTAAACAATTCCCCATGGAGCGGGAACGCAGACTCCACGCAAGATCTAGCCCTGCCCAGAATGCACTTGGACTTCCCTAGGCGCTGCAAAAATCGGGGTCAGATTTCAGAGATAATTCACTGCGGAGATGATTTCCTGTGAGGCTTGTATCTCTAATTACCCAATAAAGTCTAAAGCAATCTCTTTCTAGACATAGGTAGTAATAGTTACTAACCAACAAGTACTTAGGATTTTGCTGAGGATTTTAAAATATAGGCACTTAAGAAAAGTTACTCAGACCAATTGCTTTAGACTGCACAGATTTTTTTTCCCACTTTAATTTTATCTTAGTAGATTTTTTTTTTGGTAAGAGTCAGGGGAAGCCATAGGAAAAAAATTAAATGATAGAAGTTACAATATCTCTCATTTAAAATACAAGTAAAAGCTAAGACAAGGCAAAGTAGGGAAGTGTTCGCCGTGCAAATGTGAGGACCTGAGCGGATAACCAGAACACACACATGGAACTGGTACAGGCAGATGCATGTGTGTTCTGCCAGCACAGGAGAGGGAGCGGAGCAGACAGGGATGGAGACACAGACAGATGGACAGAGACAGACTCCGTCTCCAGCGAGTACAGCTTCAGCTGAAAGTTCCTACTCAGAGCTAAGATGCAGAACAACAGGAAACCACACCCACGTCAACCTCTAGCCTCCACACGTGCACGACAAGTGAGAGCATTTGCACACACAGAGTCCATAAAATTAAATTTATAAGGTTTTGTTTGAAATCAGAAAAGGTAATTGGTAATCTTGATGAACTGTGAAAATACCCAGTGGGTATTTTCAAACAAGCGCCTTTAGGTGAGAATACATTTAAGGTACCTCACAAACAAAAACAAACGAACACTGTAAAACTTAACCAAAATTTCCAATGTTCATAACTTTGCATTTTAAATGTAGATGAGTCATTCAGTTACACTTCTGATTTCTGACTGAAATCAACTTGTACTCTTTGTAGGTAAAATAAGGAACTAACCAGTTAAATGTCTTTATACAGAAAAACTGTTAGTTCTGGTAAATTTATCACAGGAAACAATATATGGAGTTGTGAGATTTTTCTCTATATTGAGAGGGGAAGCATTACTGTGCTCTGTGTGTGTGCATACAGAGAGAAGGGGAGAGAGAGAGAGAGAGAGAGAGAGAGAGAGAGAGAGAGAGAGAGAGAGAGAGAGAGAGAGAGAGAGAATATGAGTGTGAGAGTGAGTGCATGTGAGTTACAAGTACATAAAATTTTCCCAGTGATGGTATTGGCTCCTTCCAAAAGGCTGAGATCATGGATCTGCAACAGAAGAGAAAATTGTTCTTCACGGGAAGACCTGCAGATACAAGGACATCCCATCAGCCCTCAGCAGCCCCCAGGCACGACTGCACACTTGGAGGTATTCTTGAGCAGTCACATCTGTACATTCGGCTGAAACCAGCCTGTCACTTATATGTGCTGTTCCTACACCTCCCACTCCGAGGCCTCCGGGACAAACACAAGCCCCTCCCCTCTGTCCGCATGTGATGACATGCAGTAAAACTCGAGTAGGCCAAATGAAAAGACTGAAATGTCCCACTTCTTCAGATGACCTTCAGAGTACAGAGAAGCGCTCATCACTGGCCCACTTCAGTTCTTCAGCGTAAAAGAATAGAATACATTTCTGTGGCTTTCAAACTAATATAAATGAATATAATAACTTCGTTTTCTTCGTAGCCGATTACATTATATTACAACAGCACGAATTCCAGAGCTAGCATGCAAAAGTAATTTATTTTTCTCCCACATCTGTAACTATTTGGGAGAGCAGCTAAGTCTTCATAATTACGCTGCAGACACAGTAAATAGAGCAAACGCAATAGGTCACATTGCGACTATAGTTCAGGGAGAGAACAATTATTTTACCCCATATAATTTGCATCCAACATTTCATACGAGAAACTAAAGAGAAAAACAACACTGCCTTAGAAAATTACTGCAGCCTTTTAATAACTGCTCTTCTTATTTGTGTTAAACAGATTTTCTCTAAGAAAAAGGAACACACACACACACATACGTAAATGCCATGCATGAACAATTTTCATTAAGAATTCATTTCCTTTCAGGTTATAATTCATTTTACTTTGGCTGACACAAATTAAGTTATTATCAAATTAACTAAAATTGCTGCCATGTCATTCCATTTTCCTCCTTTCCCCCCTTTTCTTTTTCCCTCTGTGAAAGCAATCTGCCTTCACCAAAATAATGTTCAAACTTAAGAAACAGAATTCTGCTTTCAACTGATTTTCTTCCTGAAGTAGAAAAAAACTTCTGTCCAAAAAAAAAAAAGAAAGAAAAAAGGAAAAAAGAAAAAATGAAAATGACTATTTAGAAAGTCTCTACCAAAACAACTGTGTGTAACAGAGGCCAGCCCTATTAAAAAGTAAGGCCAGTATATTTGTGTTTTGTAAATTATTATTAATGGAAAATGTTTTTCAGGATGATGAAGGGACAAAAGAACCAAGTCTGTGGCAATTCCCAGGACACCCAAAGGATTCTATCTAGATGTCTCTTTGTTGTAGATGTTACGGCTCTTCATGAGGACATCAATGTGAGTCCCATGAGAAATACAGTCTAAGAGCCTTTGCGTTTTCAACAAGAAAAGAGCCCCAGATGTAAAAACAAAATTAAAAGCACTATGAAGAGGACACACAAATCAGACTGCTAATGAGGAAGCCAGGGAGCCCTGGCGAAAGCCAGCAAGCCTCCAGGGGAAAGGATCTGAGCTGACCCCTTGTACAACCACTCCATCTCACTGTGGCTGAGAAGACTAGCTTCTTGGCCTGAGCCATGTGCTTGCTCACTGCGGTCTGAGGTCAGCCTCCTCCACCAGGCACCGAAGCAAGCTGCCTCTCAGTGGACAGTGAGTGGAGGCATTCCTCCTGGCGACTTCAGGATAATTTTTGGAAGGCTGAGCTGCACGAGTTCTCATCAACAACACACCCGCTAAGCAGCAGAACCGTCACGCAAGGAGTTGGCGCTGACTTCGTGAATGGGTGGTTGTTTGAAGGGAGTGGAGGAACTTCAGTGCCAACACTGACGGGCTGGGAGAGCTTGGGTCACTTAGTTTGACTTCTAAACTGCAACAGCCTGACATCACCCACCCACCTATGGTCACCAAACATGTCCCCCGCGAATGCAATTGAGGAGTAGAACTTCAAATGGTAGTTTAAGTTTACTTCAAGTAATTGAAATTAAATTTTAGAAGTAGATATTCTCTTTGGTGAGTGGGAAAATTTCTCAGCCATGTTGGATCAAATAGAGCATGTTATTTGATCATTTCCAATGAACTTTCAATAAACCGCAAATACAGATAATATATGTGTTTGCAATCAGGAGTCAGCATTTTGCGTGGGTTGAATTAGAAATGCACCCATAGGCTCGTACATTTGAAAACGTGTGATGGCACTGTTCAGGGAGCTGTGGAGGCATTAGGAGGTGTGGCCTCGTGGCCCTTGAGGTTTTATAGGCCAGCCCCATACTACATCGCTCCTGAACTGCGGGGCAAAATAAACCCTTTCTTCTCTAACTTAATTTTTTGTCAGGTTATTTCATCACAACAATAGAAAGCTAAGACAGTGAATTGCTTTCTGGGTTAGATAGGCACTTCCTTCATGGACTTACCAAAAAAAAAAAAATTAAAATTCATTATAGGATGAAATAATAGTTTCGATAAGATTGATTTTAAATTTATACATTTCCCAGAATATATACCTTGTTCAAAAATTTCTTCTGGAAAATTTTTAATTACATATATCAGTCATACTTGTGACTTGTGCTGGGTTTCTTTCAGATAATGCTGGTCTGGATCTTGGTTTCTTCACCCATAAAATGGGAGGGTAATTGCTACATTGTAGCGGATTCTGAAAATATATATATATATACATACACCAACCATTCCTTCCAGTGTCTCCATGCCATTCAATCAATGGCTTGGGCTCCTATCACCGAGCCAGTGATGACCCTGCCCTTTTGGTCCTCCTGTCTACACCGCCTAAGTGATTGTGTACAGGTCCTCCTGTCTACACTGCCTAAGTGATTCTTTACAGGTGTATTCCTCTGCAGACAGTTAATGAGGTGCTGGTGATTTACCCGGTCCAAGTGGTCACTTCTACTAATACTACGGAACCTATTACAGAGTATTCTCTGAACAATAAGCAGTAGTCATAATCCTAAAAGAGTCACAACTTGTATGATGGTTAGCTCTTCTCTTTGCTGGTTAATACTTTATAAGCTCTGCCTGCTAAAGTGAGAACTGCAGTGATGCGTCTGCCTCATCCCACTGCTGCAGTCAGCTTCGTCCTTCTTTGCTCCCCTACAGAAGTCATCTGTCCCACTGATTTTTGGGTATATTTGTTCTTCGTCTGTTTTTTTTTTCCAAATTAGCACACACATGCGTATTTTCATACATATCATTTTTCTTTCATTGAATGAATACCTTTGTATACTTCCTTAAAATGACTCAATTGCAGTGACCTCAGGTTACTCCTTCTCCATCCTATTGCTCTGTGTTCAGCTGCGGCAGTACTCCACTGGGTAGATGCATTGTAACTCACCCAACTAGTCCCAGTTTCCAGTAAGTTGTAACTATAAACAATCCTGCAATTAATAATCTCTTCACAGTTTCAGGATGTTGAAAGTAGATTTTTTTGCATAAAATCTTTGAAATGAGAAGCCAAGCCAAAAAAATAAGTGCACAAACGAAGCATTGTTGTGTGTGTGTGTGTGTGTGAGTGTGTGTGTGTTTGTATCTTGCCAATCTTCCTCCAAAAGTCACCATCACTTATCTCCCATTAGCAATAGTTGATGACCCATGTATTTGCTATTGTTTTCTTTGTTGGACCTATGATAACCAAAGATTTTGCACTGACTAGCTCCTTTGATCCCTGGATCCCCTATATAGCTTTTCTCCAAATAAATAACTTTTGACTTAACCATCTTCATTTCTCGGTGCACTAGCCTCCTGCCCTCACCTCCTCCCCTACTCTCTGTCTCCTCCAAGAAGCACAGAAACACCTAGAAGGAAATAATTGACCCAGAAAACTGAACACATTGTTCTCCCACTTAAATATAAGAAGTGATTCTCTGCACCCACGTTTTGTTTTGTTTTTAAGCTCACTCGAGGCTGTTTTAAAGTAGCTCCATGAGTTTCCAATGAACTAAAATTAATAAATAATTCAAAAGCTGATTTCTATCTCATATTTTCTGATCTCACAGTTGAAGGAGCAGGTTCCAATAGCTACATCTAATATGGGCAAACACACATCCCTCCAACATTAATCTTCCTGGTAATTCATGGGAATATCCTCTATTGCTATGGCTTTGTTTTATGAGGAAATCTTCAGCCCTTGCTTTGAGCACAAATGTTTGAACACTATTCTGTATAAATAAACATTTTGAAAAGCAAACTATTTTTATACTTAGCAATATATAAGTTTATACATATGCATGTGTGTATGTTACAACAACTAACCTTTTAAAAAGAGTGAACAAGAAAGAGAATGAAAGGAAGGAGGAAATGATGGAACTATATTTTACTCTTAAAAATAAATTTTAAAAGCAAATAAAATATATAGAGTTGAAGTACTCCATCTTCATTCTAACAAAATTTAGGTACTTGAAATTATTCGAAGAATCATTCACTTTGTGCTTTCCTCTGGTCCGCAGCAGTGTTTTCCAGACTCATCTCCAACAAGCACGCAGAAGAGTACCGTGCCTTTGAGTTCTCTATAGCAGAATGGATAAAAACAAGCACTCAAAGGGGTACAGATTTCCAGTAGTTTCCTCGACGGTATGACCTGAGTCTTGGAGGGAGTGATATATATATGTTCTATTAATGGCTCAGCATTCCACACTCGTTAATTTTAAATGTTTAGGAGTCTCTGCAGTCTTTACTGACCATTGCAAAAAAGAAACTTCTCTGAACAAAACTGGCAGCAACACTAATATATGGACACAGACGTACTTGTTTAGGAGATGATCCGACAAGGACAATATGTCCACTTAGCAAATCAACAGAGGAAGAGTTTCTCCACTAGGGCTTATGACCTCCTCAGCCATAGGCATCTGACTTGGTTTACAGTATCAGACAAGAACTCCTTCCTGTGAAGGGGACACCAATTTCAAACTGGAAGTGGGAGATAACTCCCCTAACAGACTCACCACTATTGTACTAGCAGCTTCATTTGGGGCGGGGAGGTCTGCCCAGCGATATTGTTGCATACAAGTTTCAAAACTTGTAAAATTATTGATGTGTCCTCTCTCACAGCAACCTCCATAGCATCCTCTGGCACTGTGAGAGGTAACCATCAGGGAGGAAGCTTGTAGTACACTCCTAGAAATAGATTTCTCTATGTTCTGTGATGAAAATATGGTGGCTTCATCAAGAGGCTCTTACTATCTAATTCTGTTGGAAAACCATCAGCAGTGCAGTAGCCTATACTGCCTTGGGGACCCCTAAGAGCAGAAAGAAGGGCAGTCAATGGTGTCACTGTGGGATGCTGACTTTCATTACATGGTTGTTACGCCATTGACATCATAGCAGTTATAATTACCTGCACAACATCTGTTGGAGCCTAGGCCTGTCAAAATCTTTTCATAGAAGAGGGAAGGGCTGGTTGGCAGACAAGGGAGAAACATGTCCTTCAGTGGTAGCCACTGATAAAAAGAAAAAGTGCCAATGTTACTCTAAAACGTGACCACTGACACCCATTGGGTCATAAGCACAAGATGGCATGAATGCAGAAGGGGGTGCTAACTGTGATTATCAAAGGAGTAGAAAAGGAACAAAGAAAGATAACAGAGAGCAGGAGGATTAGTCGGCCCCAGGGCTGAGTCCCCTAATCGATTATCCATTAGCCAGTGGTTAGTCCTGAATTTATACACATACAAGCAACACTAACATACTCAGCAGGTTGTATTTATACATTTATGCATTAATATATGTATACTCACATTTATATGCAATAATAATTAAGTAAAAAGAGATCATAGATTTCAGAGGAAACAAGAGGGGACTGTAGGAGATGTTGGAGGGAGGAAAAGGAAAAAGCAAAATAGATGTAATCGTATTTTAATTTTAAAAATGAGTAATGATACCCAATTACCAACATTGCTTTATAAAAGGGTAACTGGATGAATATAACCAAACTATATTATATAGATGTATGAATGCCATAATGAAACCCATTCTGTGTATAATTAATAGGTGCTAAATAAAAAACACTACAGAAACCAAAAAAAATATATTTAAAAGAGCATCAGTAAACTGGGCAAGAAATACCCAAGAGTGGATCATACTTGGCTCCTCAGACATTAGGTAGGAGTCAAGGCATATGAGGTACCTATAAGTAGCAGAGTCATGCTTGTATGCAGAGCCCAGATCCAAGGCAGCAAATGCGGCCCTATGGATCTCATGATCGGCTACAGTACTGTACCAAGGTCTAGCATCATTGAGACTGGCCAAAAAGAGTTAAAATGCTGACAGTGGAAGGATGGAGGCCACTGCCTGAAGACCAGGTTCCTGATCTCTGTTTCAGGCTCCAAGTATTCAAATAACAGACAGTGAAGAAGACTTCCAACATATGACCACATCAATGGGAGTCATGGGATGCTAACAAGCTTAAGCAAGTCCAAGACCTTAATATTCCTAACATTCTGCTCAATGTGGTTATTAAGGCATGTCTAATTTGATAAATTTAAAAGTTGAAAGACATAACACATAAGCGAAAACTACCAAGGAATCCAAAGCAATCTTTGTTTGTCATTTTATCATGCCAAAGCAAGAACTACCACCATGGATGCATCCGCCGCAGTTAAGTCCTATTAAATCAGGAAAAAAAAAAAAAATCAGTATAGAGCTGGGGGACAGTCTAGGACTATACCACTGTGGAAGAAACAAAGACCTTTTTATGTGAATTCAAGGCCTGGAATGGCCTCAGCCAACCAGATGATCTCCCAAAGGGCTTGGTTCCACCTCTGTCTTATGCTGCTGACGTCACTTAAAATGAAGGTCCATGCTACTAGATACACATCATCATTTCAGAGTCATCTTTATCCTCCCTCTCAAATAAATTCTGATCTCTAGGTGCCTAGAGTTCATTGACGTTGGGAGGTGTGTTGAAAGCTATGATTCAGAACATGCTCTTTCTATTGTAAATGAACCCAATAGCCAAGAAGTATTTTATGAGCACCTATGAGGTCTTTTCTACATAAAAAAAAGAAAGTGCTCTAACCTACTTGCTTTGGGGAGAAGCATCAGAAAGACTTGAACAGATGAGCAACTGTGGGCGCACTTCGCTAAGTTAGCTAGACAATCCCAGTCATACTCATCTGAATGCAGACAAATGGTGAGTGTGCCGCTGACAGATTAGATAAACACATTTGTTTCTCCATGACTTACAAATGCGTATGTATTTAAACACATGGTTTTTTTTTTAAGATTTATTTATTTTTATGTATACAATGCTCTGCCTGCATGTACACCTGCAGGCAAGAAGAAGGCATCAGATCACATATTAGACGGTTGTGAGCCACCATATGGTTGCTGGAGATTGGGCTCACACCCTCTGGAAGGAACAGTGCTCTTAACTGCTGAGCCATCTCTCCAGCCCCAGTATATGTGTTTCTATGAACATGTTGTATGATAAATATGAGTGAAGGTGGACATACAAGTACCAGTGTGCTTATGAAAGTCAGAGGACACAGATGTCAATCCCTGCCTCCACCTTTAGACAAGGTCTGTTGTTGTTGTTGTAGCTGCTGCTGCTGCTGCTGCTGCTGTTATTGTGCATGACAAAGTGGCCATGAAAAAAACTCTTCAGTCTCCAGTCTCAGCTTGAGATCTCACAGTAAGAGAGATGGAATCACACATGTGCTTCTGCATGCAGGTTTGTGTGGCTCCTGGTAGTCACATGCAGGTTTTTCTTTAACTGCAAGTACTTTATCCTCAGAGCCAGCTTTCTAGCCTTATAGAAGTATTTTTAAGTGTTCTGAAATGTCTTTTCAAATTTTACTTATGTATTTATTTATTGCGTGTGTGTGTGTGTGCATGTGTGTGTGTGTGTGTGTGTGTGTGTGTGAACACACACCAACTCACAGGTATGAAGTCAGAGGACAACTTGCAGTTGTCTCCTCCCCCATGTAGGTTCAGGCTCCAACTCAGGGCATCTGTCTTCACAACAAGGCCCTTTACTGACTGAGCCCACGCAATAACTCCTGGCCTTATTTTTATACTTAGTAGAACTGACTTTAAGGGGTCTATATTTTGTACTTGACTTTGAACACTGCACATTGTATGATAATATTTGCTAAATGGCCTGGGAATGCATGACACGATTACAAGTAAACAGTATAAGAAGTGGTATCCTTATTTCTGTCAGCAAAAATATAGTCAACTGAGGGGGATATATTGGAGGAGAGAGATAAAGGGGGTATGATAATATATTATATACATGTATACAATTCTCCAAGATTGAAAAACATATAATAAATAAATACAAATGGCTAGCAAATACATGGAAAGATGGTTAACATCACCAATAATTAGAGTAACACAAAGCTACATTAAGGTATCACCTGGCACCTACATAAGCATGGCTGTTATTAAAAAAAAAAGTCATCCACCATTAATTGGTATATCACACTAAATATCATTAATAGTTAAACTAGGAACGTGGCAATATTTTAATATGGCAAATAAAAATGAAAAAGAAAAAAGTCATGATTAATATTGGCAAAGATACGGAAAAAAAGAGAACCCTAGGAATTATTGGTAGGAAAGCAAACTAATACAACAACAGTAGAACAGAGTTATAGAAGAAATCCCTCAAAAAATAAACTCTATGTTATCTGGCAATTTCCTCTCTGTGTACATATATTAAGGAACTGAAACTACAGCCTCAAAATTGTCTGTGTTCCATGTTGCTACACATTATTCATAATCGCCAAGATGTGAAAGCAACCTAATGGCCATCAGCAGATCAAAACATGGCACATCCATGAAGGGCATTTCATCCATAATATCGGGAAGATCCTACCATTTGTGAAAATGCAAATTAATCTATAGAGCACAATGCTACTTAAAAATATCAAAATGAGAAAGACCATCGCAGGTCAAAGGTCAATCAATTTTTCAGTTATATGATGTGCAAATTTATGACACTCAGTATACCACACTGTGGCAATAGCTAATTGTACTGTGTTGCGTGTTCTAAGTTATGAAGAAAATAGGTCATATTATGGACTCAGAATACACATATACATGAGATGATGATGTTACTGAACCTGAAGGAGGTAAACACTTATTTCAGAAGATGGAGGTGTTTCCACGCTTATGTCAAATGACTTAGTACCCCTTACACATAGACTATTTTATTTGTCAATTTCATCTCAATGAGGTTGGAGAATGGATTACAGCAGAATAGAAACACAGTGAGTTTGAGCTGCTTTTTTACCAGCCGAAAGCTTTGACCAACGTCCAAAAATCACAAGGCTTTCACAATTAGAGCAAAATTTTTCCACTAGAAATGAATTAATAACTGAAGTTCTAAATGTGCAGCATACACTAATCCTGGTTTTTAAAATCCCTAATGGGCTTTGCAGCAGGGCAATTTGGCAAAGTGAGTAAAATCCTCACATAATAGATAAAGGTAATTAGAGATGCAGAACCAATTCCTTTTAAATGCCCTGCATGCAATCTGGATTCGTTAGTTCCTTCTTCAGAACTGGGGAAGTGGTGAAGGAGAGAGATGCTAAGACTTAAGGGATGATCTAGCCGCAGCCACCACAGGGTCTGGGGCTTGAACACTGAGGCAATTCCCTCTACATCCTTTGAATTTTCTCAGGAAACCAGGCACCTTATAGCTAAAGTAGCTCTCTCTTTAGAGGGTGGCTTACTTCCAGTTTGTGTTGCCAATACCTGGAGGCAACTGACAGCCAGGAACTTATGAAAACCTGTAGACACATGTCTTGGGGAAAATGTATCTTTTTAAACAAACCTTTTTTTTTATATCTCTCAGAAATTAATTTGAGGAAGTGAGGGCTTCTTTTCGAGCCTGTGAGGAATAAATCTGGTTTACATACAAAGCAAGTTTCCTTTTTAGTCTTCACACTCAACTTGGTCATTAGAGTAAAGGTGTCCCTCTGAGGGTACCCCCATAATTTGTCAGCTGAAAGTCAACAATGCCAGACACAGAAGCAGGAGATGAAGCTTGGAGTTAGCGGCTAAAGACGGACTTCTGTAGTTCTGAAGCCTGGGTGGTAGGCAGTGCCTGGCGTGAGATCATGTTCTCCAGGCCAAATGCTGTGAGGACTGGGTCACGAGGTGGGGAGGAAAGTGTGGAAACAGACAAGGCTAGGTCCTGACCCTGGGTTTTGCATATCACCAAACTCTTTGCGACGTAGACGGAGGATGCTACTTCTTTGCTGTAGAGCTGAAGATCCATCAGAATCTACCTACCCCACAATTGCTCCAAATTTATATGGGAAAATCATACATTCAACATATTTGGCACTCCAGAGCCCTTGTGCCTTACCACAGAGAGAAGACTCAGGAGTAGCTGTCAATTTCAAATCCCTCAGAAAAGAGACATGGAAACCCGGTCTTAGCATTTAAAATGTGAGATGTTCTATGTGCCTGTGCTTCGACATTTTATGACAACTTCATTAAAATCTGTTGAGTTGGGTCCAGGTAAGCAAAAAGCCTATGAGAAAACAGGATCATCTTAAACGTCACAGCCTATCGCCTGCCTCAACTTACAGATTAAAAAAAAAAACAAAAAACCCCAAAGTAAGTAAGTACATAAGAACTACCCAAAACATCTGGGTACTTCTGAATCCCAAAGCAACACTTCAGATTCCCAGCTCAGTGTTTTGTTTTGTTTTGTTTTGTTTTCCCTCCTGTCCACTATTGCTGGGCCTCCCATAATAAGCTCTAGAGAACCATCCATAGATTCTGAGTTAAATACAACCGATCTTCAAAATACCAAGGACATTCCCAGAACTTAGTGCAAACATTTCCTTGATGGCATTTTATCTTAGAATAGCTGGCTAGTTTATACACAAACTTCCTTACCTATTTGCTCTCAAGCTTACAAACAGTTAAAGCATCTCAGTTATAAGTGGAGTTCTGGGTATGGGCTTGGGTTTAAGTCCCAAGTCCTCTCCCCAAGAGTGGCCAGAAGCAATTACTGGCTCTCTGTTTTAAATATATGCATAGGCATGCTTTATTTACTTATTTGTGCATTGTGTGTATGCACATGTATACATTTCTATGGCGCGTTCCTATGAAGGACAGCAGACACATGTGCATGCATGAAGACATCCGCAGATGTCCAGTATCTTCCTCTATCTCTACCCCACCACATTCTCTTA
Source organism: Acomys russatus (assembly GCF_903995435.1). Taxonomy (NCBI): domain Eukaryota; kingdom Metazoa; phylum Chordata; class Mammalia; order Rodentia; family Muridae; genus Acomys; species Acomys russatus. Next base: position 19,771,882 of record NC_067163.1, read on the forward strand.
AGATAGGATCTGTCACTGAACTGGAATTCCATATTTCTGCTTGGCTGGCAGACCAGCCAGTACACAGGATCTACCTCCCTACAACCTACAAGGCTGGGGTCAAAGGCACCTGTAGGCATGCCCAGCATTTTAGGTGGGTGCTAGAATTTGAACTCAGGTCCCCAGACTTTTGCAGCAAGTACTCTATCGACAGTGATTTCATCAGCCTTGGTTGTCTCTTTTAATAACTGCTCTGAAACACCTTCTAGTCACACTTTCTTAAAGTCTTTGTGTTTTATGTATTTGGCAGAGAGTGAAATACAGACCTATTTCTGATGATAATGTCTTTTAACAGTTGTCAAAACTGATTTAGCAGAGGGCTATAGCGATGCACAAACCCCAGTGGATTTCTCTTCTTTATATAACACTTTAGGGCACCATGAATAATAATTATATTTACTTTTTCCTCTTTAAAAAAATGACACAATGTCTAAACTGTGACTCACAATTTTGCTCCAACAGTTATTTTCCAAGTTTATACCATCATAGAAAAGTTCCCAACTGTGCCATCTCAGGACTGTTGTCACTGTGGCCTCCAGGATGCCCTGGACAGGAATGAAACTCCTTAGAGCAATGTTAAATTCCTGGAGGAGGGAAAGGGTCTATGAGTTTCAAACCCCTGGCAAGGTTAAAAGTGGCTCTTCTCTCCTGTCCATCAGACATCCTTTCCCTAGACCTCAAATAGAAGCCTCTTGTGAAGGCTGTGATTTTTCCCCTACCATTCTGTGCTTTACGTCTCTTCTTTCAAAACCACGAGTAAATATAATCAATCTATCAAGTTGATTGCTTCCTTCTTTCTCGTAATAGCAAAGTACATGCTACGAAGAACAGCACACTGAATGCTTCCCAAATCTGTCATCTGCTGTAGAGAACATTTTATTTACAGAGTCCTAGAACCCTAGAAACTGATATTACACCAAGCTTCATCGGAAACCAATCACTACATCTAAACAAACCTGGAGCCAGGCATTCAGAGGACCTTCTTCTTCCCTGGAGCACAGGGCATGCTACCACAAGTGGTGTAATCCCCCCAGGGAAATGCAGTGACAGGTGTTTTCCTGGAAATAAACTGGCCCTGTCCTGTAAGGAACCAGCAGGAGGAATCCACAGGCTTTTTCCTCATCTGTGAACCTAACAATAAAAACAGCAAGATCCCCGCGCAATTTTATATCAGTCGAGTTAAATTTTGCTGCTGGATTTTTACAGAAGCAAAGGTCTTATGATCACACACCTAGTGCTATTGTATTAGAAACTTAAGAAACTTTAAGAGAGCCGTTAATATATTATCTTCAAGTCAGCTAGAACAAGGGTATTTTGTAATCTCCAGTTAGGAATTGATCTTAAGGAAAGGAACATACTCTAGGTTAAAAAAGCGGCAAACAGGCTAAAATGACTTCCTATAACTCAGAGAATTCTTTTACCTCCACATTGCATTCTGAAATACATTTTCTACTGCCAAGGCAGAAAATGGATGTGGTTTATTTGCCAGAGATAACTGACACAGGTAAGTCTGAAAGCGTCTGCGGGCACCACATCTCTAGTGCATCGCACTAAGCCTGGGATGTAGATGGGCAGAGCTGCTGAGGAGGGGATGGTGACACTGTTGCCATTCTTCTGCAAAACGTGTCATCTACAAAGCAGTGAATTGCTTAAACACTTAATTAAAGGGATGGTTTGCAACCTGTATGTTTTTTAAATATACATTTGTTGTACGTTTAATAAAAGCCACTTAAATAGGCTCTATGAGCCTGTAATTGTTTTATGAGCATAATTTCTAATCGGTATGATTACTTCAGCAAAATATACACTAGGGTAATAGGGTTTAATATAGTTTTATGCATTACACTTTTATCTTTTTCTACTTATTCACAGAAATAGCCAACACCAAGGTTTCTATTGGAATTTTCCATTAAATCTTCTCTCGAGTTAACATGAATCCATCATAAAAACACTGCTGTTAGAAACTAGCGCTGTTTAAATTTTTTTAAGCATTCGTATTGATGGTTTGAATGGTACGGGCACTAACCGAGTCTACACGAGAGGGCCTTGAACTCGGCTGGTATAGAATTATAAGTGGAACTTTTAAGAAATGCTCATATTATGACACCATGCTAGTCATCGGGGAAAAAAAATCTCTAAAGCTGAGGCAAAAGACTCAGCATCCTGAAGTTTCTGCTGTGGACTAACACATATGACTGCACACCACCATCTCACAGAACTCATGATTCCAGCTCTTCTTTTTTCCATTACTTTATTATTTTTCTTTTTATATATACATTTATAGTATTACACACACGCACACACACACACACACATATATATATATAATAAATTCCATACAGCAAGAAGAACCACGAAACAATCAGGAATTACATAAAGGTTACATTCATAGTGTTTTCGCAGTTTGTATTTGACAACTTTGAAGAAAACATCTTTCCTATCTTGATGCATCTAAAATTCTGAATGTAAATCATTATCTATCGAACCCATCCCTTAGTAATGCAGATGTGACAGAGTGCATGCTGACAAGTTCTTCTGTACTGCCTGGGTGTGAAACCAGGCCTTATATATGCATGCTGGGGTAAAATGAACCAATAACCCTAAAGGCAATAGCAATCTGTCAGAAAAAGAAAAGCCACATATAAGAGCAGCTGTTTTTAAATGAAATTATGTTTTTAGCCAGGCATGGTAGCTCACACTTTTAACTCCAGCACTCAGAGGGCAGAGGCAGGAGAATCTCTGTGAGTTTAAAACCAAGCTGGTCTACATAGCCAGCTCCAGGACAGCTAGGAATACATAGTAACACCTTGTCTCAACAAAATAAAAATAATTTTAAAATGAAAAGGATGGTTTCTTTGTACATTAAGCAATTGTTGCCTTAATGTGTTAAAACCATAAACACTTTCCTCAATTATTTGAGTACTGACGTAGAAGTTCATTTTTGTTTTAGACCATTAAACCCACAGGTTGGCTTAATCTTCCTTGGCTCAGTCACGTACTAACTGCAGACTGTTCATTTCCTCAGGATAGGTGTTGCCTTATTCTTCCCCAACAACCTAACAAGCGAGAACTACTCTTAAGTGACCTTCAAGCATTAAGCACTGTTGGTTTTGCACATTCTACCCACCGGGCTACTCCCATCCAGTTCCCTCTTTACTTTGATGTCATTCACCTTTCATTAGTTCTCATGACATAATTTTTAAATCTTCTAATCAAAGTACTAAAGGGGGGCATAAAATCATCAAACAGACAATGCATGTATGGATTATGTGTACATTCATAGTAGTGTCTGCCAACCTGGGAGTTCGTTTTTTAAAGATTACAGTGGTAATCCATGCTCAGTTAGCTCTGGAAAACATACTAATGCTTCCATGTATGAAACCTGCCCCAACAAGAAATCTTTTCAGGTAAGGGGCTTAGCTGAGGCAGAATATGGAACGTCAGGATCAGTGTATCTAAAGAGTTGCATGGGGGTTACCTATAGCACCTAACTCTGAACCCTCAAATATCACTGCTCCAAAACAGAAATCTAGGAAAACCAGTTCATGTCTGTGCTAACCTCATACTGGAAAAGCAAAGCAGAAATGACATCACACATGCCTGCACATATGGCAGCACTAACTGGACTCAGGAGATTCTTTGTTTGACATAAGTTAAGAAAAGAGTAGCGGGCTCTGGGGGCATGGGTGGAATCTTACAGGATATATGAGAACAGAGCGCATAATAGAAATGTTTAACACATTGCACAGTTGAGGCTTTAAAAAAAAAAAAAAAAACCCTTAAAGCTAATTGTAAAGGGCATGGGTTCAAAACAATGGAAGGAAGCCTTACCTTGAGGATTACTATGCCAAATCAAGAGTTAGAACCTGGATGCCACACCGACTCCAATAACAGCACAGCACCAATCATGCACAGTTACAAACAGAGCACAAAACCTAAACAAGGTTCTGATCTCTGAGGCCTTACCAAAACTTATAATTTTCCTGGTAATTCTAGAAGTCATCAGAGTTGATATTAAGGATAGCCAAAGATTATTTGGCATATGTTTGGTTTTAATACTCAATACAAGAAGCTGCTTTATTCTATTTATCTCATTTTTAACTACATTTAGCAAATACAAAAATTATAAGGAAAGGGAAACTTGCAGATTTGCCTAAAAATGGCAGTCAGCCAGCCTTGAGCATTCCACCATGTGTGGAACCGACACCAGTATCCAAAGGGTGGCTTCTGTTTCTAGGGACATTCAAGTGAGTCAAACTATTACCAAGTATTCTTCCACTTAGGGACAAGTTTTCTCCTCTAAGTTCTCAGGCATGGAACGTTGAGTGAGAGTACCCCTGCACCCCCTCAAAGGTCATGCTACAGGGAGGTATCCATCCAAACGACTGCTGCACTGAACAGGGTGCTGAGAGCAACTAGAATTTAAGGACACAGATTGTTAGTACTGAGCTCCTGCACTTTCACCATGGCAGAGAATTAGAGGGACTACGGTGGCAGTGTTAGGAGACAGGAAAACTTGCACTCAGCAAGAAGCATACATAGAGCTGTGATCACGAAAGACATCTGGGGCACAGCGAGGCTTGGTGAGGCAGTGATGATCCAAGTGAGTTTCGGAGAAGGGATCAGAAAGAGAAGGTTTTGTGCCTGGGATGATGAGTAAACTGATTCAAGCTGAGCCCTGTAATGAGCTGGGAGGCAGGCCCACATAGACTCTAAACAACCAGCACTTGAAACTTTATCATGAAGACAATTGGGAAAACAGAGAGAATATAAGCAAGAGCTGGGAAGAGCAATCTGGCTACCAAGGATGGAATAAGCTGAGGGAGGGAGAGGGAAAACAAGAGCAAAGACGAAGTTAAAATTACCATATTTGTAGTATGCACATAATTTGCTTGAGGGGGTACCAAATATCCCCCCAAATGTTCCAAACTTGCATGAGCTCTGTCCTCCAAATGGAAGATGGCTTCACCCTCACACTGCCCTGTGTCTTCACTTAACACACGCTCATCATCACAAATACACAATCAATCATGGCCACTAACCACCATTTCATAGATCTCACTTAGGTACATGGAAAAATATGAATAAACTTACCGAATATATCCCATAGGACAAGATGAAGGTTTTCACAAAATGTCAAACTTTCAAATAGTCAGGCTTCACCAAATCTTTACAAAATTACCCTTTCACAGATACTTTTAAAGACTGGAGAAATTGACGGTAAAGCTCCATGGAGACCATTTGTTGTTGTTTTCTGTAAGGTCACACTATGCAATCTTGGCTGACCTAACTCACTATGTATACTAGGCTGGCATTGAACTCAGAGATCGTCTTCTGCCTCTGCCTTCTGATCCTGGTAGAAAGGGCAAGGGCTGATATTAAAGGATGCTCCATCCCTCCTGGGAAGATTTTTTTTTTTTTTAAACAATTGGCATATGTTTACTCTTCAAAGGCATGGTTGAAACACCACCCTGTGTTTCTGCCATTACATAATCTGGCCTCCAAAATTTTCCTTCATCATCATCAACTCGAAAACTATATAGCCTGCTTTCTCTTTTGGCTTAATTTTTCTCTACTGATTTGAAGTGAGAGATCTTCTTTCTCCATGAGATCCAGAAGCACCTTTGGCCTGACCTTGTCTTTTCCCGGTGTCTCTCTGTAGCAAAGCATGGGGATGTCACTCCTCTGCACTATCAAAGCATGATGTGTAAACATCGTAGCTGGGATAAAGAAGACAAGGAAGTCATGGTGTCCCTTGAGGTTCGCTGTGGCAGTGTTCTGATCATCAGCTGGTCATGGGGGACTGACTGGAACCTGTGTTCATTAATCACCACAGTGACCTACTACTGAAAACACATGCTGACTTGCACTCTCTTCCTTGCAAAGGGTCAGTCAGTACACTTGGGAGTAATTTGCCACCACATAAAATTTATATTATTTTATGTTCTCTGAACATTGTGCAAGTTCATCATTATATCTCAGGAACAGCTGGTTCATATTCTCAACATCATCTCTCCCCACTGCAAACAAAAACATCCTGAGTTAAGGGTGGACCAATGAGTGAAGTGCCACATATCCCTTTTGAATTAACCTTCTTGTAAAAAACACCTAGGGAAGATGCTTTGACTCTGCCACTTGAGACATTATGTACAAAGTGACTGAGTACATAGGCACTGAATGCATCAGTGCAGGTTTCAGTAAACCCTCATCCTTCACGATACAACTCCGCAAGGGAGACCCTGCAGAGGCACCACTATCTCTTGGGCTAGAAATCCTATCACGGATCCTGAAGCATAGCAAAAAGTCACCTAGACTTTAAGCCCTAGATCCTTATCAGGGCAGACAGGTATTCAACTACTTACTGGTGGCAATAACTGGAAATCATCATAACATATTTTTTTAACACGGTGCATTTTTCCACATTTTTTTCTGTTTTTATTTTTAAATGGTTCCAAAACTTGACATATTTACTAGGTACATGCATAAAATGCTACATTTAAAAAATATATCTTGGCATTACACGACAAAAGGAGACATGGAAAATGTTCATCAGAGTAACAAAGCAGTGTAGGGTGGCTGCAGGATGAGGAGGCCTGGAGGCCTGATGCATAGCAAGGTGGCTGTAGTCAATAACGCTGTGCTGCATACTGAAAGGTCTTAAGGAAACGTGGTTCAGATGCTAGCACCATACACAAAAGGAAACTGTGAGGAGGTGGCTACAGTCATTGGCTGGACAACAGTGAGCATTTCAGTGCATACCCATCAATGAAAACATCATGCTGCAGGCCTGAAATATATACAGTCTTCATTTTTAAAGTCACAAGTTTATACTCAATAAAATATCTGATTCTGTGTGAAATGCAAACCTCAGCACTTGAAATTCTAAACTCTTTATTCTGAAGTCTCCTGAAGTGACTAACAACTAGACTCAGTACTCTAAAAAAGAAAATGGGAAAATGACGGGGGGCCCTTTAACTGAGGAAGTGGGAGGAGGACAATACCAAGGGAGAGGGAGCAAAGAGGGATGATGAAGATGTTTGAAAAAGCCATAGGGACACATAGGTTATGTTTACCTAAAACTACATTTGTAAGTGTATGCACACATACATTTAATATATGTTAATATAACTTTAGATATTGATTATATTAATATATTATTATATATTGATTATTATAAATATATCATATATTAAATATTAATATATATCTTGTATATTTCATTTAATATATACATTTTAAATGATACCATATGGAATAATAATGCTTCCTTAAGAGCTATAAGCTTTCTAACAAAATCCTCATTACCAGGCATGGGGAACCACCCTTCACTTTGTTGTTCAAGAGAGCCAAAGATACTCCAAAAGCAATAGAGGTTGTTGTCATTGCCCTCATTTGTTTCCTAGAACGTGAAGGTAAGACTCTATTGTTGAAGACACCACACACTGGCCACAGACTTGCAAGAATTGGTCTGTGATTGGCATGGAAGGCTCCTCCCTGAGTGTTAGTTCTTGAAGTATCCTAAGGTGCTATGTAAGTAAAGCAATCAATAGTCCTACGCTACTCTGAAGCTTTTGAACCACAACAATGCCCAAGATAGAAAGGTGTCTCCAAGGGTGCAGTAGTGGCACTTAGGTTATGGGAGAAACCAATGCCATCAAACTGGACTTAAGGCACACCTACTCCAAGAGCATTCGTGCCTCGTACTGGAAATCTTCACAACTACCCATGACTGTTGAACCCAAAGGAGAAACTACTATTACCACTTCCCTACCCTAGTATGATTTTTAACTGCATCCTACAAACTTATCCTGATACCCACATATAAGTGTAGCTCTTACCCCTCATCAAAGAAGCTTCTTTTTATAGCAGATGGACACCATTGCAGAAATTCAGAACTGGTCAAAATCCAGAGAAAAACTTATCACTGGGTGAACAGACCCACCTGATAAATCTCCTATGCAATTCCTACGCTTAAGGCTCAGGGAACAACTAAGACGAGAGAAAGGCAAGATGGCAGCTGACAAGATAATCAGGAGACCCGACATGACAGTGTCTTTCCCACATAACAGGGAAACCACATCCATGGAATCTATATAGGCCAATATGTGTCGGTAAATCTCAGAAGACCCCATCCCTACATAAAGAGTTACAGGTAATCCATGCTGGAGAAGAAGCTTCAGTCTTCTCCAGAGACAAGACCCCTCATATGATACACAATTCCAAGTGGTCAGCCCTAAACACATATACATATGAGCAACACTAGGACTCAGCAGATTGTACACACACACACACACACACACACACCTAATAAAGAAGAAGTTGTGAATAACATAAAATGAATCTATTTATATTTTTCATTTTACCCAGAACCCAAGGACATTTGACCACATATAATAATACAAGCCCTTGAACATGGGGCACATACATGGCTACCACTTGGAAAAGCCTAATTTTTCCACACTAAATATAGAAAGATACTGGTAAACAAACCAAAGCAGCCTGTGTCCTTCCTTTGGGTCTGCCACCACAGCCAAAGCTCCTGACCTTAAGCCTTCCGTTCACTGAAGACAGCAATTTGATGAGCATTCACTAGCATCTCTGAAAGACGGCATTGTAATTGTCACCCTCCGGGAAACACGGGCGTCTCCTCCCATTCATGAGCAAAAGTCTGAAGAAGAAAAAGACGTGTCTTCGAAGAAAGACAACAGTACATGGGAGAAGTTATTTTTGAGTGTGCTATTTCAATAGAACTCAAAACGACACTGTATCCCTGAAATAAGTAGAGGGTCATGAGAGGAGAAAAGGGAAAGACAGGAAGGCCAGACAGAAGAATGCGAGCCCACAAGGAAGGCACGGAGAAGCTGTCAGCATTGCGGAAGAGAACAGCCAGCAGAAGCTTCAGGAAAAAAGGTCCCAAGACACAGAGGCAAGCATAAAGACCACGGGACTAAAAACAACGGAATAAAAACAACGGAAACTGGCACACAGCAGTGGCTACACAACACAGGAGTACCAGATTAAAAGGATGACACGGCAGAAAGTTACTGATGAATTCAATTTAAAGGTTTCCTTAGAACGTCATGCATGGTGCCACACACCTTTAACCCAGTCCTCAAGAGACAGAGACAGGAGGCTCTCTGTAAGTTATGGACCAGCCTGAACTACACAGCTCGCTTCAGGCCACTCGAACTAAAGAGCAAGACAAACACAACGTCTTCTAAAAAAAGCCAAATCAGTATACTGGCCTTTTAAGAAAAAAAAAAAAAAAAAAAGAAAAGAAAAGAAAACAAAAATTGTTCTTCAGTAAGCCAATCACTTCAGCGCTAATTTATTAATTTGAAGTGAGAGATAAGTGCCCCAAACACTGTTATGCAAATCTCCCCTCACCTAGGTTCTGCATAGTTATAGAGCTATGAGAGAAACTACGATAAATTAAGAAGATGGCCTACTGAATGTAAAATGCAAACCAAGGGAAAGAGCTGGAAAATCACAAGTAGTGGAATCAGCTACACATGGTAAGACTGCTGTTATCACACCACACTCACAGCCACGTCAGAAATGCCTGCCTCAGGACTAGAGTGATGCATCAGTTGGTAAAAAGCTCACCACTCAAGTTTGAGTCCCCTGCACTCAGACAGAAGTCCCCTAGCTCCTGTGGCAGAAGCTCTCCTATACTGGAGAACATGTCCATCATCAGCAAGGCCACATGGTGCCCACGCACTTCTGCTGGCTATGCACTGGGAACCCGACTGACACTCTGATGGGTTATTCATTAGCTATGCTAATGCGGTCAGTCAGCTTCCAGCCAAACCTTGCTGGCCCAGAAGCACGTGGGGGCAGAGAGAACAATGGGACTTTCGCATGTCTAAGCTTTGATCCGTTACACATCAATAGGTAACTTAACACGCCAAGGGCAAGCCTCTGCTTTAGGATGCTGTTATTGAGAGGCGGGTCAGTGTAACTCCCTGTCATGACAACTTACTCAGAGGATTTGAAAAATTTATTAAAAGGGTAATTAAACAGATGTAGATGGAAACCTTCACAAGCCTGTCAATAAAACATACACATTTTATCTTCAATTTCCATGAATCATTAACAAGAAATTGATCCTATATTAAGCCACCAAGGAAAGCTTATATCTCTACTTCCTTCCTTTCAACATCTAAGATCAGAACAAAGACCCATCTCCTTTATCTAAAAAATGCCCCAAATCCCTTAGAAAGTTCAGACTGCTTTGCTTATAAAAGGGTTTGGTGCAGTTAGAAAAAGAAAACTGTTAGCTGTAAATAAAAACCTATTTATACTACAGATGTATTAAGTTAAGACAAACCACAGCAAGAGGCACGTGAGTACTTTACCTGCCCCATCGAGCCCCGAATGTCAAAATGCCCACTTTACTGATGAGGAACCTTTGATAATGCCATATGCACCTCCACATCACACCACCAATAAACAAGGAAGAAGGGCACAGGGTGCATCATGCTGGAAATCCCACCCAGGTTCTAGGAATAAATAAATGTCATTAGGTGGAATGGAAACAAATATAAACAAAAGCAAAACAAATAGAAAAATTTATAGTTCCCATGCAAAAAATTTACTCGGTAGGACAGCTTGGTTCACCTCTTGTTTCACGGTGATGATCCTGATTTATATTTATGAAACTAGTTTTTTCCAACACTTTGCCTGAAATTAGGACACACTAATGTGTAACAGATAGTGACATCTGTCGCAAGGTTTGATCCTGAGTGTTAGATTTGTTCTAGCCTATGTGGAAAGCCAGGACACAGTAGAACAAAACATAGATAGATGTGGTCCACAGTGGATGAGCAAGAACAAGGGAGATTATGGTCCCCTTCATCAATCACTAACACGTTCTCAGCGTGGTATTTTAAAACACTCGTAATAGCATATTAAGCCACATTGCCTACTAATATCCTAGGTGATAGGGGCCTATATTAAAAATCTATATTCAGAACTTCAGATACACACGTTAGGTTTTTGGTAAAGTTGGTGATAAACACATCTGTGTTTGGTGCTGGTGGTGGGTAGTATGTACGGCAATGATTTAATGTTACCAAAGTGCCATGACAAAATGGAGGATTAACACATAGCAATGGGACCTGCAGGCTGTCTTCAGCTGTTATGAATGCTTGGAATGAATATACCAATTCACTATTTTCCAAGGTGCGCGCGTGCGCGCGCGCGCACACACACACACACACACACACACACACATTCTCTCTCTCTCTCTCTCTCTCTCTCTCTCTCTCTCTCTCTCTCTCTCTCTCTCTCTGCAAATCAGGAGTGCTGATACTCAACAAATATTTGCAGGGCAAACAGGTCACAGACTCAGGCCAGCTAGAGAATCATTTTCTCGCCCTTCTGAGACAGTTTAGCTTCTTAGGACATGATAGCTGCTGTGCTTAACTTCCGCAAAGGCTTCTTAAGACAAATCCTTCTCCAGAGATTTGCTAAATCATCTGAAGAAACCATTTCACTCTTGGCTTTTCACCCTGACAGCTCTTTCCCACTGTGATGGCTTTAAACACTGGCATTCACACTGTAACGGGAGGAACTGTACATTATGATGCCTATGAAAATTCTACTCCTTAAATGCCACCTGGTAACCAGCCAGCTCTTTTGAACTTTACAAAGACAAGATTTGAGATTCTCAAATGTTAAAATGAGCTCCATTCAAAACATAATTATGCACAGCCAGTTGAAGTAGACAAATGTGGCCTCATTCCTGAGAACTTTTCCTCAAAGAAACAACCAAAGAAACCTGAAAGATATCAATGTAAAAATTCCATAAAAGGCATAAAAATGATGCTAGGATACCAATGAGAAAACTAAAACCTGTGTGTTATAAAGCCTGTCTTTTACCCAGGGATGTATACTCAATTAATGGGCAAGATATTAAATTTATATTTAATGAACTTTTCCAAGCTATCTAGACACATGCTGAGAGTTTTCAGACCCAAGTTTACATTGGAAAAGCAACCAACTTTATGTAAGCCAGTAAACACCTACCCTGGAATGGTTGTCAAGTAGAAATAAGCAACTGAAATTAAATCTCAGTGTGTTTGCTGTGCTTCAGCCATTAGTGTTCTCTCATATCCCTGAGACAGAATATTTCAGAAATTCCTCTTCTGGGGATCCCCTGAAAACACTTATGTTTCAGGAGCCATTTACTCCTGCTTTCTGGCAGAATTCAGACAAACTGACAATTTAAGTCCTGAAGAGGCCTTATTTTTAAGATTTTCCATCACATCGAGAACCACTGCACAGACAAGTATTAGTTACTTTCAGACAAGATAGCAAATAGAATTACTGGAGGCGGGGTAGATATGGGCTCCAGGTTTCAGAAACACAGATGCACAGTTTCATGGCTTAGGACAGCAGAGCATAAGTCAGAAGTTGTTCACATTGTGGCCCTTCAGGAAGCAGACAGCATCAGGAGCCCAGGGCCCAGTCAGAAAGGTCTAGGAACCACCCTTAGACAGTCAGCAGCCAGTCTCTACCTCCTAAAGGCTTCACAATCTCGAAGAATAAAATCACTAAGAAAAAAACTAAAGAACAAAAACAAAAACAAAAAACCCCACTGGGAACAGCAGCCTGTGTACCACTTCTGAGTCAACCATAACACCATCCAGAATACAAAGTCAGGGCAAGAGTCTTCAGTACTGAAACTGTACTACCTGAAGCCATCCTGAAGTGTCTACCTGCTCCTTCACAATTCCGCAGAGTGCTATAATACACCACACAAACAAAATAAGCCAAAAACACATGCATTATCCCACACTCATATTTTTTAAGCTGATTTCTAGCTGACTAATTCAGGAAGTAATGTTCTCTTTAGACTTTGACAAGTTCAGGCAGACAGGAAGACACTGGGCTACTCTAAACGTAGGGGATACAGTAAATGAATGTCAGGTGTTTGGACACAGCTATGTCCAGTTGTAGGACAAAAGCATCTTCCTGACCAGCAGGTGTGTTGGGGGCCGACAGTTCTCAGCTGTCCTCCCTACTTTGAGACCTCCCCCTTTAGGACTGTAGATATGATGAGTTTCTCAAACTGTGTTAATCCTGGGAGTCTTCCCCAGTGTTCTTTAAAATAAAATGGCCTACGTGTAGTAAGCAGGTCACACAATAAACATTCGTGCCCTAATATTCCTGCCCCACCAATGCAGAATGCTACTCACCTCTGCAAGGCTCCAAGGCTCACATGCCATTCACTCTGTTTCACACTGCACATGTATTGCTTTTTTTTTTCCCCTCACACTAGAGACTAAAATTCTGCTTTGAAGGGTAAATAGTATATAAAATGGAAATATGAATGGCCTTAAGCTGGAAGATTTTGCAGGTTTCTGTAGGGCCCCTGTGTCTATGGAAGAGCCCAAGTTCATCCAGGAAACAGTTTAGAAACCAGTTGGAGACAAAAACAAATGACCATGCTTCAAATCACTCTCTCTCAGTGGACAGGCCAGATCAGGTGACTAAGAAGCATAGAAGAAGAACAAAGATCAGGTGACTAAGAAGCATAGAAGAAGAACAAAGTTTTGTGTCACTGGCACTTGTCTCAATAAGGGGCAAGCCTATAAGGACGCCTTAATTTTACAGGTGTTCCTGATATAATGGGCTGAGGACTCTGTTGCATATTCTCTGCTGGTCAGTTTCCCCATCTGTGGCCCTACATCCTTCTCCCCACAGAGCTGACTCCCTGCGTATGTCCTCAGGAAAAACATCCTGCCACAGTTTGTGTCTCGGAGTCTATGTACCAGGAAGCCCAACTAGTACAAGTCACCGTAAAGAAAAAATAAGAATTGGAAAACAATATTAAATGCTCTGGCTAGTCAACCAAAACTATATACTTCAGGTCATATTTATTTCTTAAACACCATCTCACAGTTTTGTTTGGGACTGCATAAACACTCAGCAATTCAACCTCGCAATTTTTTGTATGTGAAAAAAAAAAAACCAACAAATTTAAAAAACAGCACAGCATTATTCCCATCCCACAGCTGCTGTGTTCTCTGGAGTTTCTGCTAGTGGTGGGCAGCCTGACCATATGGCACATACCAACAAAGGCTACACTGCATGCTCAGCAAAGAACAGCTTCCAGCCTTACTGTGCTTACAAAGATGGCCTCGTCTACAGCAGTGACGGGAGACTTCTTTTAAGCATATCAGTCCAAATGGAGTCCCTGTCAAAGAAAGCCTTCCTTAACCCCAGTGTCTGCCAGAACACCAGCAAATTTCTGACACTCAGTGTTTGCTAAATTAAGAAAACATTCCCTGGAACTCAGCTCCTATGGCCCCTTCAAGGATGGTTATTTCCCTGAAATACAATTAGTACACTAGAATTCTTCAATTTCCCTTAAAATAGCAGTCAAGATGATGACACATGTATGTATTCTTTTTTAAAGCTCAGTTAAACAGTTGTGCTATGCTGATGAGAAATGACAGGCGTCCATACATGGTATAATTGCAGTATATCCATAATGCACCAGAGGGGTACATTTCAATGTTTAAAGTTAAAGAAATAAATAGTGGGTTTTTTATTGCCATCACAAGTACAGTGCTGTAAGTTGGCAACGGAAAGAAATGACGGCCTATAAATTTACTGTATGTTATGAGCACTGTTTTAAATGGCCATGAAGCCGGTGTCTGCAAGAGACTTGTACAAAGCGAAGAGGTTCGTAAAAATAAAAACGAACAGTGAAGCTCCATCTTAGATCTTATAATTTAAGATCCCAAAGAACACACGATTTTACTTTTAATTTGAGTAATAGGCTGAACTGCATTACCCAGTACTATAAAGATAACTGTGCAGTCTATCAATTTGCCATAATGACTAACAAAGGCTGGACGTTGTACTTACTATTGCTGTTGTTTTCAAAGCTATATCTTCCCCCACCACCCCCAACCCCAGCCAAGACAAAAGCGGGGTAAATGGGGTGTCCTAAGGACTTGGAGTAATCAGAATCAGAAAAGGAGCTTTTCATGGCAATCGAGTGACTCCTCCCAAAAACAGACAGAAAATGACTGATTTGAGGTGAAGTAGGTGGGGCAGCCATCCAGCACCCAGTTCTGTGAGCACTAGCTAAGCAGGATTCAACTTTATTTCTGAAACTTGAGACACAGACTGAATACCATATTATGTGGTTACGCAGTCTGACGCAAGTACACTGTAGATGACTGCTTAAAATGAAACAGGGAAAGTATGTGAGAAAATACATATAATTTGAGATAGATAAGAACTGGTATAAATCTCAAAAGCGAGCGAAAGGATTCTCTCAGATTCTTCCATCTCTTTCCCTTTTTCAGCTTCTTCATTTTATCCACAAGAGAAACATGCAACATCAAACAACAAAGTATCTCCATCTGGCTGTAGTAAGCTGAACATGGTTTGAGTGTACTTCTCAAAGTCCTATATGCTTGACGCTTGGCCTCTAGAATGTCAACACTGAGGCAATGGGACCTTTAAGAAGTAGAGTCCAGTGGGAGATGATTTTGTCATGGGGCAGAAGGGACAGTACAAGTCATGGGACTAGATTTGTTAGCATAGAATGGAATATTAGGAAACATGCATCGAGTAACCGCAGATGTCTCTTGGTTTCTTGTCTCGCTATGTGATATTTCCATCTCACACAGACTCTAACGACAATATATAATAGGACAGATATTGCTGGGTGGCACCATGCCCTTGACCTGCACAACTGTGAGATAAAGAAATGGTTGTACAGTCTTTGATTCCAGCACGCAGGAGTCAGAGGTAAGCAAATTTCTAAAAGTTCACAGCCTAACCTACTCTACATAAAGAGTTCTAAACCAGCCAGGACCGTCTCAAGACAGAAAGCAAAAGAAAGAGAAAAGGGGTCTCAAGGACAAAGAGAGACAGAGAGACAGAATGAGAAAGGGAGGGAGGGGGAGAGAGGGAGGAACCCCTTCCTATACATGATCTAGCATCACATATTTGATAAACGGCAACAAGAAATGGACGAAGGCATCACCATGCTGCAAGCTGGAGTCATATTCGGTGCCCCCTAAGACCTCTCGGACTTCAGTGGTCTGGAGGTGGTGGCAACTTGTACCAAACACGCCATTTTACATGCAGCCCAGCCCTTTCAGCTTCATTGACCTGAATCTGAACCTCCTCACCAAGTACTCCCCAGACTTACTTGCTCCCTGTGGGGTTGTTTTCCTGCAGGACCTGCCTCACTGGGTTATTACTGCTCGGGCTGGGCAAAACAACTGACTGATGCATTGGCCACAGCACAGGAATTACCCCCAGAGCAGAAGTGGTCCTCCCGTAGAAGCACAGCAGGAGACGGGAGCATAGCAGGATGTCCCTGGCCTTATGCCAAACAGTAGGGTTGACAAGTTGACACAGTCATTGTTCATGGCACAAAGGCCACCTCGGCTTGGGTAAGTACACTCCAATGTTCCTACAATAATCAAATCAACTCACAGCACATTTCTCAGAATGAAACTCCATTATTACCCATGGCCAGATTGAAAGCCACGGAAAACTCCACTATTTAAAACAACTTCAAATAGGTTTATAAAAGTCTGTGTCTATGTTTCTTAAGTGAACAGACCCTGGGCGTTTTAGGAAATACTAATTGTGTTTGGCAAAAAGAAATTCAGGCATTTAATGCCATCAACTCCAAAGTCTCAATTAAAGTGTGTTCTATGCTAAAGAAGGTCAAAGGTCACTGTTCTCAGTTTATTTCTATAACTAAAATCATGAGACGTACTTTTAAAAATAATTTGCCCGTTAGAAATTCAATGATGCCCCTTTGCCATAACAGTTCAACTGAAGAACATTTCGTCCTTGTGGCCATTTTACACATGGCTCCGGTAACGATTCTTCCCATACTGAAGGAGGCTCTAGACTCCTCCTTTGTACCTCCCCTGGTCTAAGAGAAATTCAATATTGGGTTCTCTTGTAACACTCAGTTCCCAGGGGGTGCTTTTGGATGTTTCCTTCACAACCTACTCACCCGGATGAGAAGGGATCCTATATAAACAAGTCGCTTGCAGGGTCAGTGTTAGGCACGGGGACTGAGCCTCAGCATCACTGTTATACACCATATATGGGCAACAAATCATCCCTGTTGACTCCCGAAGCAGCCATTAAGTAACGTCCAGGCTTTCAGATGCTTCCTGCTGAGGCATCAAACAGCACAAGCAGCCATCAGCATTACACTGTGCTGAATGCCTGATCAACACAGAAACCCACGAATATAACGAAACAGTTGGGACACTAAGCTTGTGGTAGTTTAGTGTAACAGTAATTGCACCTATTATGTACTTTACTGGTGGAGCACAGACTAACCAGGAGCATGTGCTTGGGCAGGCTGAAATTTCCGTACTGTAATCTAACCATTTGGCCAACTCCCATGCAGAATAAACACTTCATCCTTCAGATATCAACAGTATTTACTGCATGTTTTCCCGTGTTGTTTCCCAACAAAGCAAAACATTGCAACTGACCATCATGCTTGTGGCATATGATTTCAGTCATTTTTCCAATAAAAATGGAAGAACTTTTCTTCCAATAAAACACAACCAATTATCTTTTGGTATAAGAGGCTTCATAAAAGCCTCTGACTATCATCAGATTTTGTGAAATTACATTAACTAGTAGAATAAATGGTGATTTCAACTCTTGAGGAAAGTAAAACCTTTAGAGGAGTATCTTAATGTTCTGGGGGCTTGTTTTATTATTAAAACTTTAACTATCCACAGTCAAAAATAATAATTAACTCTTGTGTACCGATAAGCTAACTTCAGCAATCATTAGAATGTGGTCCATTTTCACAACATCAAGGGTATGTTGGTGCAATTCCCAGACAGCACATCATTTATATATCTGTATGTATCTCTAGCACAAGGCTCAACATAGACTGCAGCATGCAGGTTAAATCCAGCCTGCTGCCCTATTTATAATAAGCTTTTATTGGAATCCAATAATACTCAGTCATTAGGGGATTGTCCATACCAGTTCTCCCAGCAGTCTTTTGGGCAGCTGAGACAGAAAACACATGGCCTGCAAAGTCTAATGTTTTTAGTATTCATCTCATTTACTAAACAATCATAAACAGAAAACAAGACAACCTTGTTATTTCGTCTTCTAAACATCCAGAATCTTTGCATTATATCCCTTGCAAAAAGGTCCATATCTAAATTAGGTGAATCTAGATCAGTTAATAGTTTCAAATTATTAAAAGTTGATATAACTATGAGTGACATTTATTTCAAACTGCAAAGAAAACAGGGTCACTTTGAAATGATCAAGTTGATGTCATGTCAAACCTGAGCTAGCTCTTGTTGCTTTCCTCCTAATATGGAAGAAAAAGTACACATTCAGATCTGGAGCGCAAATCTTCTCCATTCCCCATTCTTGGGCTTTCATGTGTTTGCCTTATCTGAACTGCTTTCAAGGCACTGTGTCTACAAGAATATTTCTAACCCTTCTGCCCATTTTATGTTATGCAGGAACAAGCAGTCGTTGCCAAGTTGCCCACTGAATGCCCTCAGGGCAGCATGAGCACCAGTCCTCATAAGGGAGAACTCATGCACCACAGGATGGTCCCGCCAATAACTGTAGTAAGGACATGAGTCAATTGGCCATTTACATAAAAGAAAACCACACTACTTTTACTGTTTTCTACATAAAAACTGGACACTTATCAAAGGTTGGTGTGCACATGCGGATAATCATTGAAAATTAGTCTCCACATCCTCCTTAAATACTTACAATATTTCACATGAAAGGATTAAAAAACACCTGCACCCCAAGAGATCTATTGCAAGTCCCACTCTGAAGGAGGGCAGTTGTCTAAACCCTGTTTGTTTGTATACACAACATCAGCAGTGCTCACACAAATAAATCAATGACTGATAAGCTCCAGCTTGTGCTGTCAACTTTGTCTTTAAATTCAACAGCCAGACCCTGTATTACCTTCCGTACGTCTCCTATTTCTTTTAAATTACCTGAGTTATATGATTGTGGTCTAACCTCAACCAAACACTGGCTGACCCATGAAAGCTCAGTCTCATGAACAGGTTGGATGCTGAAGAACATATTTGGAAAGGGAGTGAAAATTTACCAAAATAAATGTTAGCATTAATAATAACAAATCCTATGAATATTGACTGATACACTTGAAGCAATTTTGTCACACTGGTGCATGCATCCAATATCATGTAAGTAGATAATATTTATGCTCTCATTTGTCCAATGAGAACCGTGCAGGTGTAGGATCTTCTTAAAACAACCAGGCAAGTGAGAAGTGAAATAAGGATCATTAAGGAAAACAAACAACAAACCAATTTGACTACCTGATTTTAGTTCCTAAAGTCAGGTCACTTAGTGTGCACCCTCATATCTACCCTAGCACTACCAAGGCTTACCAGTCTAACACTTTCCTAAAGTACAAACATTGGTTACTGTAGCAACTCTAAACGAAAATCTGTGAAAGGATTACGGGCAATGGAACACTAATGAACACACTGCCCCTAACTAATCGGAAGAAATAGACAATATTGTAGTTATAATTTGATAAAATAAATTTTATATTTGAAGAAATAGCTTCAGAGGCGCTTTTGCTTATCAGAATTGCTAGAAACATTTACAGTGCTGGCCACCTCTACAAGGGGCTCAGAAGACTGAGGAGGAGCTTGTCAGCCTAACAGGTGACATAAGCTTACGTCTTAGACAAAAGCCTGGGCAGAGACAAAGAGCTGTGCAGTTTGAGTTTTATGGCTGATGTATATAGTACAGGGTAAAGGGAGTCAAGAGGAATGAACATGGGAGCTGGTCAGTGGATAAAGGTGTGTGACACCAGGTCTGGCCAGGTAAGCCCCATCCCAAGGATCCCACATGCAAGAAGAAGAGAACTAAACCCTACAAGTTGTTCTCTGACCAACCCCAGGCATGTGTACTTAGCTGCCTGCCCCGCCCCCCATGAACACACAAAATAAACTAATTAATGTAAGTTTTGATAAAAGAATGGAAGTGGGAAGTGGACCAGAGTAAAATTATATTTCAATCAATGTGTGCTGAATGTTAAAGACATCGAAGAAACACTTGACTTTGATGAGCAATGAAAGGGTATCTGACTATGAATTGTTCTATGGGATACACAAGTACTAAGCTTGTATCTTGAATGTAACCCAAAGCCCACGTGTTGGAGGGTTGTTCCACATGTGACTGCAATTCAAGGTAATAGACGTTTTTGTTTGGGGCAGAGTATCCTAGTGGAAAAGGTTAGGGCAGCATGGGTGTGCCTGTAAAGGGGTTGAGGACCCTGGGCCTTCCTCCCTTTCTTCCCAGCTAATACGAGGGGAACAGGCTCCTGTTGTAACAAGCAACTCAAGGTAACAGGTCCAAGCAAAAGGTCAGGTGATTGACTTTAGGCTAACACCACTGAAAACATGATCCAAAACACTCTTCACAATTAATTTTTCTGCTATATTGTCACAGTGATAGAAATCTAATCCATGAGAAGCAGCCAAATCTTGTTCAAATATGATAAGATTATGCCTTAAATTACTTTTCCATGTATAAATTGCTTATGTAAATACCACAATGATTTTAATGACCCTACTGATAAGCACAGTTTCTAGACCAGGAAACCTCATTCTGTGGAGACCATTTCAGTGAGAAATGGAGCCGTGGTCTAAGTTGGTCCATGTCCCATCCCCAGAGACACTGGCCCTTGATAAAACCCTTCTCATTATGTCAATACATGCCCTGTTCTAGGGCAGCATCTATTTCCTACTGAATACCCAGCTTTGAGGATGCATTATTGCCATCACTGTTTTAAACTGATATGGGTAGTTCAATAATGAAGTAAATCTTTGAACAATTTCAAGTTGAATGGTTTATAAAAGGCCAAATATTTAAGAAGTCAAAACTCTCCATTAGAAAAACATTTACATAATCTTCAAACATTCAACATGTATTCAGTCAAGCATGACCACAGCTCTCAAGATGCTTATCAGTATAAATTTGTGCCAAGTGAAAAGGAGGAGAAGTGACACTGGAAGAGATGAAACTGTCACTTGGAGTTGATTCCAGAGCTTAATGCCCAGAAATCCATTACAACTTAAGAACCTACTCACGATCAACATTTCATTATCACCAAGGAACCATCCATGAATGTTACTGAAATGTTCATATCATTGTCCCACTACCCAGAAGCACTGTGGAGGGGACTTATGCATCCTGTCTCTTGGTGGTCTTATTCATGCAAGTCAATAAAAAGAGATAATGAGACACAAAAGGCCAATACAACCACAGATACAGCTCCCCAGTCCCTGACATGCTAAGTAGCAACATACATATTCTTGCTAGGGATGTATTTGCCTTCAAAATAAGCTCAGGGGTGTAATTGCAAATTACCTCCCTCCCAGGCTTACTAGGACAATGAAACTTCCAAATGCTCCATATGATTAAAATAGAACTGAGTACCCAACAACACAGAGCACTTAGGCCTGTTCTCAATTGAAATAAGAAACAAGCCTGTAAAAAAATAATAATAATAATAATATTTTCCCAGTGTTACAGAGCAACTGTCCATACTCAGAACCAGCTATGTGCCTGCATGGCACTCAAATAAACTCAGTTTAGTCCTGATCTTACTTCCCCTTAAAAAAAAAAAAGGCGGGTGGGGGTACTACAAAGAAGAGCACCAAGAGCCTCCACTGGGGACTGGTGCGGCTGACTCTGGCATAATAAACTGCTGTTTACCTTTTGGATTCTATTTATGCCACATGCACATTGTTCATCATTATTAAATGATCCTTTTTTATCTTTCTATGACAGTTACATATTTTAACAGGTGACAGTTTGCCTTTATAAGCAGCAAAACACTGGTTTATTAGTATGCTTGTGTGGCATAAAATAGAGTTCATTTTTTACTGAAATAACTGGAGGAAAGAAACATCAATTGTGCAGGGTTCTGAATAGTTCAATGTGGGTATAGAAGGTACTGGCAATAAATTAAGATAGGTTTGCCTTATTTATGAGTCTTAGGTATTCCTTCACAGTTGCTACTGTGCATGAATTTTAAGCGGCCCTTTGATGGGGGACTCATCTGAAGAAGCACCATAAACTTGTGCATAGTTTCACATTTAATCATGGCTCTGCCATAGACTCAAGGGATGGAATCCAATGACTCTACCATCCAAAAGATGGTCCCTGGGACCTGAGCACAGCCATGCTGGAGAGACAAGGAGGGCGGTGAGGGGAGGTGCTTAGAGAGCAGGACTACACTGCCACTGAGTCACTGAAAGGGCAAAACCGATTTCTTTTTTTTTTATATTAATTTATTCATATTACATCTCAATTGTTAGCCCATCCCTTGTATCCTCCCATTCCTCCCTCCCTCCCACTTCCCCCCCTACTCCCCTCCCCTATGTCTGTGACTGAGGGGACCTCCTCCCTTTACCTACCAGGAAAGTGGGTCAGAGGGGAGGACATCCTATTGAGACTTTAGGTGAGAGAAGCCTGGGAGAATGAGGAAATAGAAGGATCCAGAGGGTCCTGGAAAACTACAAGAGGAACTGTATGACAGGCTGATCTGGGTCCTGGGGTCCTCCTCAAACTATGGCACCAGTCAAGGAAAATATAGGCAGTAAACTTAGAACCCCTACCCAGACTAGTCGATGGACAGGACATTCTCCACCGTTAAGTGGAGAAGGAGATCTGACTTTCACACAAACTCTGGTGCCACAAAACCGATTTCTTATTCACAGTAGAGGCTGGTAAATCCTAAGGAATTCCTGCAAAGGGCTAACAGTGCCCCCTGGGATCTCCTGGAACAAGGTCTGGGTCAATCCCCAGTAAAAAGCTTAAACTATACCCACTGGAGTCCCCAGAAGAAGACAACACTCCTGCCAGATGGCATTTTAAAATCAGAGCCACCAAAGACCCCACAAGACATTGTTCATATATGTATTTAATAATAAATATAAACAAAAACCTCTTACGTGTAATAGCTGTGCACTTTGCAGAGGTGGCAAACAGCCCGTCTCCCACAGAGCGCCAGTGTCAGGTGCTGCTGACAAAGCCCAAGTTAGGAGATCATCTCTATAGCTGCTTGTAGTAAGCACCTCATTGGATAAAATATGGTCCTTGTGAATGATGGACCGCTGCAGAGGCGTCTGCTGTACTAGTAGGTATGGAGAGGGCTGAGATAATGTGCCTGGCAGTGGCTCGGTTATTTGTTTCCCACCTGACAGCTGAGCCATTCCGTCTGCATTTCCAAGGAGACATAACTATACCTGTCACTCCAAAGGCAAACCTCACTCAGGAATAGCACAAAGTTTCCGATGGTGATGGTTTCGTTCTCAGGAGTCAGAGATGTGGGCAATGAGTGCCAATGAACGAAGCATTTGTTTGCTCAATTAAAATGGTGCTGGGCACTTCTTTGTATTTTAGCAAGGGCCATGGGAAAATAGCATAAACTATTTCCTTGCCAGCAAGTTAAAAGAAGAAAAATAAGATCGTGGCAGCCAAGGAGCCGCCTGGCTTTGTAAATATGCACCCAGCCTTGCCCTCTTGCTCTTGTTCCCCCATTCACCTGCTCACTGGCATCCACATACCCAGAGGATGTATCTTATGCATACTTTCATTATAGCACTCAGAGAAGGAGGAAAAAAAAAAAAAAAGATCAGTCAGCTTTTTGCACTCCTCTGTAGGACTAAAGTTGCCTCTGCCCTTTGAAAATATGAAAGCCCTTGAATGATTTTGTATTTTCAAAGGGTAAAAGTGCTAAAGAGCACTCCTCCATTTCAGAGAGGAGGAAAGAACGGAAAATCAGTCGGCCTAAAGTGCTCACTTGGAAAAGGTAAAAATGAACTACGGGTGTCAGAAGTTACCTAGAATAAAACAGACAGCACTTTGGAGTCCGTGCCTGGAAAATGACAACAGGCACTTGCCTGCGCACCACCCTGCATGGTGTTGGCTGCTGATGGAACTAATTTTTTTTACAAAATATGGTCCTGAAGAGGAATATCAGGCCAGCATTCACTACTACCCTGGGCAATAGCATGATGTGGGTAAAAGTGGTGCTCCCCTCCCTAAGCCTTCTCTCTAACCAAGGGACAGCTCTCTGCTCTGCCTATGCTAAAGATATAACCTTGAGAGGAAATTCTCTCCCCTGTCTCCTTCACATTTTTTTCTTTAAAGTATTGGCGTTCCTGCCTGCCCAACCCATCAGGAACGACTGCACGGAAAGGACTGAACCAATGATCATCTCTCCTGGGGAATCCCCATACTTAGCCTTTCCAGTGGAATAGATGGTTTGTCTTCAGGCAAATACAAAAGGACTACTAGACATCCAGGCAATTGGGGTCTGAGTATTCCTTGATGGGACTTACCTTTACCTGCACACCTTGAATGTCCTCTGTCTCACATCTGTCCCTGGATAATTCACTCCCAAAATTCATCACTTGGCTAAGCCAACAATTCCTATGGTAACATCAGGCCCGTGTTTGTGGAGGGCTCTTAGCTATGCTGTCGTTGTTACATGTAACACTGCATTCTCCCTATTTTCCGACTTCCATCAAACAGTCTACGCTAGTATCCCCCTCTCTCCTTGGATCTTTGACAGCAGATGGAGATAACTCTTATGTCTAGCTCCCAGTTTTTACACAGTGTTTCAAAATACAGTATCAGAAATACAAAGAAGGCACTATGTACTGAAAATACTTGGAGACTGTATACATATTAATACACTTCATCTTCATGGTACCTCCATACAGTAGGTGGTATTAGTAATCCAAATTCTTCAGGAAAGGAGACCCCAGAGAAGTTGAGCAATTTTCCTAAGGCCTCACAGTAAATAAGTATCCAGAGGGTCTGTCTTTCCACACTGTACTTTATTATCCATTACCACTGCCTCTTTCAAAATTAATACATAACTTGAATATTTTGGGTCACTCTAGAATTCAGGTTGAAACGTATTCCTCAATTCAAAAATGTTAAAAAGTGTAAGGGAGGCTACACCTTGCAACCATCGCCATGACAGCTGTGATCAACACCTTATAAAGAGATTACAGACACATTCCACTATACGGCATCCTGAGAGACAAGTGGCCTGGGCAGGCAACAAGCCCTCGCCATGGCAAGCGCCTCCATCTTGAACTGACCACTTTCCATAACTATAAGACACACCTTTTAAGTCAGTTACCAAGCCTTTGGAATTGGTTGGTTTAGTTAACATTATTGTTTCTGTAACTACACAGATGAGAGAATCAAGTTTCATATAGACAAAGTTTATTCAGGCTCACGGTTTTAGGGGTCTCTACAGCTAGCTGGCTCCATTGCTTTTGAGCTCGTGGTGACACAATATAGCCAGCCAGGGAGCAAACTACTCACACTAAGGTAGCAGGGAAATGAAAAGCCTCATGATCCTCTTCATGGCCGTGCCCCTACTGACATCAAACACCCCACTAGACCCCACAAACATTTGCTACCTTCCTAGCCTGTGACCAATACAACTAGCAGAAAGAATGGATGAGGATTTAGTTGACTCATCATTTCAGAGGACACAGACTACCCCAGCACAGTGACCCGATTCCTGACAGCAGTATCTGTGGCTGAACAGGAAGTAGAGAATGAGAAGAGACAGGTTATAATCCTCAAAGGCCAATCTCAAATGACTCCTCATCTCTCCCAGAGAGGGCCTACAACCTTCCAAACAATGTTGTCAACTGGGGATCGCCTGTGAGGCACACTTCACATCCCTACCCTACCACCGCCTCATAATGGCCCTACCACTTCCCAGCTGTCCTAAGCAAAGGACCACAATTTTAATAAGTGGACCTTTGGACAACACTTAACCATAAACCACAACAGTTACAGTGGTGGGGCTGGACTAAAAACACACACACATGCAGACAAGAAGCCTTTCAACAAATGTTTTTTTGAATTTTGTTTTTTGTTTGTTTTTTGCTTTTTTAGTTATAGGTGCATCTTAAACAATTTGTTTATGATCCAGGGAAAACAGTTATTTTCAGCTTTGATTTCTACTCTGCAATGCTATTTTTCCTTCATTTGTAATAAACTAGGGTCTGATCTGGGTAACACAGTGCCTACATGTGTGCTAAATACATTTTAATTCCCTTGCTTCAAGGACAACCAATGGGTTAAAACTCTGCCAACAAATTGAAGTCAGAAATGCAGGTTACTAATTTTACCTTAGGTCATAACTTGGCCTATAATTCCCACCACCAGCTATTATTAGTTCATACCAGTCAACGCATACACAATCTTTGCCTGAAGCAAGGTCACTTTATATATAACATGTATGTCATAGAAGAAATCTTACTATTGTTAATTCAAGCTTGGTTGTCTGCATACATGGAAAGCATATGTCTTATAACTGCAGAGACCTGAGAGCTGGGATCCAGCCACTAGGCAGCTGAGCCCAAAAGGTTTGCTTAGTTAACCAATACTCAGATATCCATAATCTATCATTTCTGTGATTCTGGGACACCAAATGGGAAAACAGAGGTTATAATAGACTTCATAGTGGCCATATTAGAGATAATAGAAAAACAAAAAGAATGAAAAGGATGGGTTCCAACTCACATTTGCTCAGGGAATACCTGTCCTCATCAAGTGATTAAAATAAGGCTGAAGGAAGCTACATTGGAAAATGAACAATAGCTGGATGCACAAGGATTACTACAGCCAATAAGTCAAGGAGCCCATATCTTCATTTTAAAGTTAGGACTGACAGGATACTAAGGACAAATACATGTGATGGAATTAAAGGGCCCTGGGTTCAAATCCCTATTTTATTAATTCCTTTCCAAGTTGCTATGCCCAAATATGCTTGGCCAATAGATAGATTGATGGATGGATGGATGGGTGGATGATAGATAGATAGATAGATAGATAGATAGACAGACAGTAGTAGTAGATGATAGACACATAGTAGATAGATTATAGATGATAGATAGATACAGATAGACAGACAGATAGATAAAACTATTTAAAAGATGATTTACTTGGCTTACAGTTTGAGGGACTATGGTCCATCATGGCTTGGAAGGCATGGATGGCATCAAGCAGCTCCACAGTATCAGAAGCATATGGCTGGGATTCTTCATGTCCTTTTATATTTTTAAAGATTTTTATTATTTTCAAATGTGTACATAAATGTAAATTCTCATGAAATCAAGATGAGGGCATCGGATACCTTGGAGCTGAAGTTACAAGAAATTATGATCCACTTAACATGGGTGCTGGGAACTGAATTCCGGTCTTATTCAAGAGCCATATGGGCTCTTAAGCACTAAGCCACCTCTCCAGCTCTGTGTCCTTACATCTTGATCATAAAGGAAACATACTCCAGATGAGAGGCAAGCCAGAGCTATTATCCTCAAGGCCACCCCCCATTGGGCTACTTCCTTAAGACTCTACTTTGTAAAAGGTCTACCACCTCCCAAAAGACATCAACCAGCTGGGAACCAAACTTCCCCAGTTCACATGTAGCATTCCACTCCTGGCCACCAAAAGTTGATAAACATTTCATAATAAAAACTGTACCCAGTCTGACTTCAGGAGCCCTTGTACTCTTCCAGTTCAACACTGTTCAAACGTCCCATTTCCAATGACTCCTATGGGACTCAAGGAAATGTCTTAGGGTTAAATCCATGTAACACCAAAACCAAGCTATACTCGCAATCCAGCAGCACATGATGGCAGAGTAACATTCCTATTCTGTAACACAGGTATTGGGGTACGGCAAGTAACAGTCAGACCAAGCCAACAAAACCCAGCTCCATGTCCAACATCTGTGCTCCCAAGGGCTTAGGTAGCACCATCCTTCCAACTCTGTAAACTGCAGCAATTGTGGATTCTCACTTCAGTCATCTCCACGCAGCGCTTTTAGCTTTTGTTGGTGTATGTCCCATGTACCTGGCATCACCAGTAGCCTGGGGTCTCTACTAAAACTTGGGCTTCACGTATAGTTATGGGCACCACGTAGGAAGTCTAAACTTGCTTCGGGTTGCCTGGCCGCAACAAATTTCTGTTATCTACCTAGGTACAGGCTTCTGGGATGCCAGGATCCTATACTGTGTGTGGCTTCAGAATCAAAACAATGCATATTGACAATTCTGCTGCCAGACTGCCATGTGGGCTTGCTACCTACCTTGGCCCCAGATGCAATGGCCTTTCTGTGCCTCCCAGGCATTTTTTCAAGCAGGGTACCTGGAAGTATCCATCTTTCAAATAAATTTTTATTCTTATGCCCTGGAGTTTTCCATGGAGGAGTCATGCTCTCAATGGATCTTTCCTATTGTCCAAGTACAAAGTCTGGGGTTCCCCTTTAATGGCACCCATCTCAGTAAAATGACAGCCACTTTATCTGTAACACCCTGTGCACAACTTTAACTGGTTCTAACCCTTTTCCTTACCAAACAACTCCATTTTACATTACCTCTGAATTCCCTCTAATTGTAATCTGGGTAAATACTGTCAGCCATGGCTATCCCACAGTATGAATGTAATGCCATCTTGAACTTCCCTCCGTCAAACAAACCAGTCAACTACATTTGAATTTGGCCTCGCTCAAACTTTCAAAACATAGAAAGCCAAATTCTTTACCAGAAAGACAAGTGACCACTAGACCAATTACCAAGGAGCCCTGGATGTCTTCTCACGTACTATGCACATTGCCTTGCCTCTCCACGTTTCTATTGGCACTCTAATCCTCCAAACCCACACCAGCATGGCCCCATAAGCTATGTTGATAGCACGATGGATTCCTCTAGCCTATAATCCCTACCCTTCAACATTCCTACCACAAACCAGTTAGAAGGCAGAAGAATTGCATGTACAGAAACTCACAACACCATGCCACCTCTGGTACCAGTTTTCTGCAATGTGTTACTTCCCACCGTAACAAAAGACCTCAGTGAAACAACGTAAGGGAGGAACGGTTTACTCTGGATCATAGTTTGAGGGGTCAGCTCCTAATACTAAGGAAAACATGATAGTGGGAGTGGTTCATAAATGTGGCATCAGGAGCATGATGCTGCTGGTTGGCATCATGATGAACAAGGAACACTGGGCAAGAAGGCTATGCCAGAGCTGAAAGCCTGTAAGAGCTCTGTAGAGTTGTTGCTGCTGAGTCTGCGTTAAAAGGCCCAGATGCTAGAGCATCAGGGAAGACAGTAGCAATGACTCACAGTGTGTACTCTTGTTCAAGAAAGAAACACATACACTGCTGTCTTTTCAATTTTCATATCTGGGCCTCAGGGACGGCTTCACACTATTAAAAGTGGGTCTCCCCCACCCCAACCTCAATTCTCAAAGACACTCCCATGGGTATATCTCCAGTCAAGTTATGGGTCAAAAACATTGCACCAAATATTAGTATTGTTAATTTTAATTTCCTTTTTTATAAAACATTGCATTTATATTATATAGCTAAGTAGCAAATGTATATATAAAGTCTAGCACAGTGAGAAGCTTATGGCAGATAATCACAATATGAACTCATTAACACACAGTCAGTGTAGCTGGAAGCTGTTCATCCCTCTATTAGCTTATTTCATTAATTTATTAAAATGTTCCAAACAACAAATAAATCTTCAAAAGAAACCCTATGCCATATAGGTACTTTAAAAGGAAATGAAACCATATCCAATTTCTAGCACAGAGGAGTAGCTATAAAGCTTCAATCATTTGGTATGTATGTGTGTATATATACATGTATACAAGCAATATATAAAATTAAAAATGGAAAAACAAACTTTGCTCATAAAATTATAGAAGCCTTCAACTCAGAGGTAGAGACTTGGATGGAGCCAGTTTTTCATTAGATTAAGTCATAGCTTGCCAAGGAAAAATATGGTTTCCAGATTTTATTTTCTATGTCTTAATCACTTCAAATTCACTTTATTAATAAATCAATTTTTTAAATGTAGAAGGGGACTTGGCAAAGACCTAGTAGGTCTAAGCTTAATTAAATTTGCCTATAAAATTTGCTAATTATTTATTTCCATCTCACTCCAAGGAAAGGTAGGTGATGCATAATAGAAGTTAAGTATGTATGATGTCATAACTAATCCAAGACTATGTGTCACCACATTGGAGCCAACTTTCTCGCACGTGAGAAAACTAAATTTTCTACACACACACTTGCTAATCCACCTATGTTTACAAGACTCAGAAGCATTCCTACTGCTGAATTTCGAACTCATTGTGATGCTGAGACAAAAAAATATTACACGAAGCACATCAGGAATGAAAAACTGGTAAAATTTAAATTCCCGAACTTGTTACTGTGACCTTGGGGCAGCACTACAGCAGGCATGGCCACTGGCTCAGAGCAAGTGCTGCAAACAGGTGTGCTGTACTTTCACACCCACAGCTCTGATGTGCAAAATGTTCAGGATTG
Organism: Acomys russatus; assembly: GCF_903995435.1. NCBI lineage: Eukaryota > Metazoa > Chordata > Mammalia > Rodentia > Muridae > Acomys > Acomys russatus. The sequence goes on from NC_067163.1 coordinate 19,802,354, forward strand.
TAAGCTCTTGTTACAAATAAGTGAACATTCTGTACCAACAAGAACCTTAGACCCAAGTACTTGCTTCTGCACTGAGGTAACTGGTTGCTTTTCTTCCCAGGGGTGAAGAACAGCAGACTAGCAGTCTAGCATTTGAAGAGAGGCTGTGTGAAGGGTGTGGTCTGAGCCTGGGAGAGTCCCCGGGGAGGCTGCCTTTGGAAAGCCCCCTGGGGCCATCTATTCAATTACTTTCTTTTATTTTCAAACTTCTTAGAATAAGCGTTCAGGATTTTGTAATTCAGAGCGAAGCAACTGGAGGTGTGAGGAAAGTCAGGAGCACATGGGACAGACGAGTACACCCTGCTGCAATCCAGGCTGTTTCACGGGCTCAGCTCTGGACATTCCAAGCCCAGAATTCCCAACCATGCAAGCTCAACTGCAATCCCTGCGTGTCCTTTTTATTCTGCAAAGCTGCTCTAACTAGGGCCTCTGAATACATCTCTCAAATCCTTTAGCTAAATTAGACTACGGTGACAAGAGCTAATTTTTCAAGTGTGTTTCTCCCACAGGTTTGTTTTATTAGGGAAAGACAGTGCCATCATTTTACCCAAACGAACACACACTGAAGCAGTGTGGTGGCTGATCAGATTTACAAGCTCACTTAAGAGTTTTTGGTTCTTTGCTAGTATGGGTTTTGCATTTAGAATATCTTGGAAACCTGACTTACATCAAAGAACCTTGGACTGGGCCAGCCTGGTGCAGCAGCGATGTCTAGGTAAGGAGATGTATCAGGTACATAGAATTTAAAATCCACTGCTGGGCTTATTCATAATAGCCAGAACATGGAAACAGCCTAAGTGTCCCTCAGTAGAAGAATGGATAAAGAAACTGTGGTACATTTACACTATGGAATACTACTCAGCTATTGAAAACAAGGAATTCCCGAAATTTGTGGACAAATGGATTGAGCTAGAAATGATCATAATGAGTGAGCTAACCCAGAAGCAGAGAGACTCAAATGGTATATACTCACTTATAACTGGACACTAGCCCAAGGGGCAGGTCCCATCAAAATCTGCACCTACCAGGAAAGTGGGATAGAGGTGAGAACATCCTATTGAGACTCTAGGTGAGAAAAATATAGGGGATAGGGAAGTAGGTGGATCCAGAGGGTCCTAGAAACCTACAAGAGGAGCATTATGATGGGTGGATCTGAGCCCAGGGGTTCTGCTTGATCAAAGGCACCAACCAAGGACAAAACGTGCAGCCATCATCAAACCCCTACCCAGATCTAACCAAGGGACAGAACATTCTCCACAGTTAAGTGGAGACTGGGGACTGACTTTCACAGGATCTCTGATGCCCCATATTTGGCCATGTCCCTTTGGTGGGGAGGCCCAATGGCACTCGGAGGAAGGATAACAGACTACCAAGAAGAGACTTGATACCCTAGCACCATATTCAGGGGGAGGAGGTCCCCCTCGGTCACACTCATAGGGAAGGGGAATGGGGTGAAAGTGGAGGGAGGGAGGAATGGGAGGATGTATGGGATGGGATAGAAAATGAGATGTAATATGAATTATTTTATTTTTCAATAAAAATGTGTTTAAAAAAATAAATAAAATAAATAAAATCTACTGCTGGAAAGGCAGTGTCCCATGGTAACAGCCCTGTGGAGGAAGTCAGGGCACAGAGGTGCACACTCTGCTATGATTGTACAATGACAGTCACTGAGATGTCAAATGAACCTCATCCTTGGTTAAAAGACACAAAGGATTTGGTCCCATTGCCTGTGTGTCTCTTCATTTGTTTTTCAGTATCTTCTTCGTAGTGCACCACACTTCTGGGCAGAGGTCTAATAGTTCAGGCACTGGCTCGTCAAATGGAGAGCTAAAGGCGTTTTCTGGAGTAAGCTCAAGGGGACAGCGGGGCGGGGATGAAGGGAGCAAGGCAGGTTTCTACCAAGATGTGTCACTTGAACATTACATGTAAAAACCTATAAACTATAGCAAACACAGGTGGCCCTATATGATCAGCTGCGTAACTTCAGAATCATTTCAGTTTAATTTCAGTGATTAATGAGACGCTCTCCAGGCAGAAGATACATTATTCTATATTGTTCTTGAAGGGATCAAGAGTAAACAAAGCACAATGGCCACTCTCAATATTTTGCAGTATAATGAGAAGGAAAAAAAAAAAAAAACAAAGAGAGATGCCTAAGCAACAGCAGCACAAAGCTGAAGGGGACAGAACAAAGCACGCACTGCTTAAGACAAAGCAGACCTGAGACAGTCAGGAGGCATGGCAGGAAGTCCACCTGCAGAGGGCACATGGAGGGGGAGAGTAATGAAACCAAAAGAAGTGACTGAGGAGCATGGACAGCCATACTAGCTGCTCATGCACATATGACGCCTTCATAAACTACAAACGTGGCATTGCAATCACAGGGAAAAGCACAAAAAGGAGTGACCAAAACGTAAGGCGATAGGGAAAAGTCATAGGTGAGTGTCATTAATGTACTTTTGAAATAATTTCCCAAGCACATGAAACAGCCAAACTTGAAATGAGTCATAACATGAGTTACAATGAAAACTCTAGTCCATGAGAAGACAACAGATAATTTTTTTCTTTTTTTTTTTTTTTCAGATAATTTTGTTTTATCCAGCACCTGAGAGGCTGATGGAGGAGCGTGAGTTGGGGGCCAACCAGGCCTACATGGTCAGTAACCTGCCAGCCTAAATTGACAAAGTAAGAGTGAGTCTGCCTCAAAAAAAATTTCAAAATTTTATCAGAAAACATCTAAAACAAGCTGGGAGAAAAAAAAAATGCAATCTCATATAACACACTAAGAAGATGCTCACAGGCATCCCCAAATAGGATGTTTCCACTTCACTGTATAAAATGGCATGTTCGATAACAGCTGTCACTTGGGATGTGGATCTTCCAGTGGGCTGTGACGCATGGTACAGTGTTGTCTCATGATGCCAGTCTCGCATGTCATCAAGAGAGTGACTATGACTCCCAACATACTGGTACTAAGGTTTGGTGGTGTGGAAGCCTAAGAGCATTCATTGAGCTTCCAACTTGTGGTGCTTTCAGCTCATGATGGTTTTATCCTAGGTTTCCCCATCACTACGCAGAAGCATCTTTATATCCACAAAAAAAAAAAAAAAAAAAAAAAAAAAAAAAAAAAAATGCACTTAAAACTCCTCTGAATAAGACACAAACAAAAAGTGAGCAAAGTGTGTATTTTGCACTGGATATACACATAGCGAATAAATACAAGGGAAAATATTTAACTTCATCAGCAAACATGGAGAAGAAAACTAAGTGCATACACAGATAAAAATGATGAGACAATGTATGCGAAAATTATCCTAACTGTGCCCTAAGTCCAAACAACCTACTTTCAGATATGGAGGAACCAATTAAACATGCACCATGTTAGCATCATAAGTGCTCCTGGCACTTAGCCGAACACTGTACTCAAGAGAAGCAAACCAGCTACATTACATACAGGAACACAGACGAGACATAATCTTGGATGAAAAAGCTAATTGGTGGAAAATACGGCGACCATCGTGTGTAATACAGCATAAGGACATCTTAAAGGTAGACAGAATCAAGTGTATATGCCTGCTTGTGAAAACTTGATAAGAGCAAGCAAGTCTGACACCACCAAGAACAAGAGGGATGTGCTAAAGAACCAATGACAGATACTGATTATGGTCCAATTTTAAGAGCAGTGTTAACTTCACAGACACGCTTAAAATCCGTATTCATTCAGATGGCAGCAAACTGTTTTATAGATCCCACATGCTAACTATAGCCCTTGGACGATTACACTAGCACAAATATTCACCCACACCTAATTATGATTGCTTAGCATTTACATACTGCTGTGGTCTAAATCCTGGGTGTATGTTAATGTCTCTGTCCCCATGGTGGCGCTATTGGGAGGTCCCGGAACCTTTAAGCTATGGAGCCTTATGGGAGGCCCTTAGGCCACTGTAGCTGGCCCTCAGGAGGGAACTATGGCGCCTTCATCTTTCTCTGTTCTCTGTAAGATTGTAAGATGAATGGTTCTGATTCTGTCGGGATGAGCTGCCTAGCCATAGGCACCACCCATCGTACACTGCAATGTCTAAAACTGAAAGTCAAAACGGCTCCTCTTTCTAAGTTGAATAATTCAGGCAGTCCATTGTAAGAGCAGAAATGTGGTGCATGGGCCAAGTGTCTTTAGCTGAGCACTAGAGTTTGCGGGGTTGGAGTCGGGGAGAATCTCCATTAGTGGGCCCTGCACTACAGTCTACCCCCAATCCTATGCTCTTGCCTCCAGACATATAATTTCTCTCGCAAATACCGACTTCTTCCAACCTAACAAGAAAGACCAAGGTCCCCCTTTCCGATGTAAATAATCAGCTGCATTCATCCAAGTCATCTGAAATGCAGAGAAAAATCATAGCTAATGGAGCGGGTGGATGGTGATGAGGAGCAGTCACCTGCATCCTGTCATAGTCTCCCTGGCTTTCTTTCCAACCCAGAGTTGATACATGTCTACATTTACCCATACTGAGTTTCTACATTTATATACATTAAGTCAGTGGCTTTCCATATTAGGCTTCCAAATCAAGAATCTGCTAAATACTTTACTAGGGAATGCTCTTGCCCCCGCTGAATTGCTGAGTATATTGCTGAGTCCCAGGCTGGGTAATCAGCTGACTGTTAACATCAGAGTCAAATTGTTTTCTCTTCAGAATTTAAGATCACTCACGTATATTTTCTATTAGGCAATATTATAGTAAACCATTCAGCTTTCGGTCTAGTATATTTCATGAAACCGATGCTAACTATGCTGCAAACAGCTCAGTTTTTAGCTTATGGAACAAAACTGAACAGCATAAGTGCGAGCGCGCGCACGCGAGCACACACACACACACACACACACACACACACACACACACACATACACACCCCAAGCATTTGTCTGTGATGCTTTAACCTAACCCTGGGTGGCACCACTGTACATGTTTGCTCCTCTGGAAGTTTGAAAGCCATTGCTTTTGGATGCTAAAAGGGATTTGTTGCGTTAAAAGCTGCCCACCATTTCCAGAAGCAGGATCCTCCACTGATAAGTGCTAAATATAGCTGGGCTGAATATTCTGACACCTAATCTCCACGAATCGGAAGTTTTCGACACCCACTGGGTCTTACACCTCCTCAGCAAGGTGGCATCCACATGAATAATCATCCTGACAGAGGCTCCAGAGTTCACAAGTGCCAGCCCAATGTATGGCGGCACTTAGCAAGTTACTGTGCCCATCTGAGATGCAGCATTCAACATGAAAATCAAGACAGTAATGACGACAGGAGAAGAAATAGGTCAACTAAAGCAATTAATATGATGCCCAGCCACTCCCTTTGGAGGCTGGTCTGTGGCTTTTTAAGGCATCATTAGCATGTCACTGCAAGCATCACAAGCTCTCTTCAAGGGTGCACAAAGCAAGCCATACAAGACAAGCACCACCTAGTGTCCTCTCAAGTGAGCAACATAAACACCCACTGAACCCCGACACCTAACAGAATGGCTCTGCAGCCCATTCTAACAGACAGAGGAGTCTGACCACCCCGCAGATGAAAACCCAGACTTTAACAAGGAACAATTAAGAGTCAGTAAGAATCAGGGGCTGGTAGCAAAAGCTTCTGGAAAAGCATTTCCTTTGGGTAAACTATAAGATTAGCTGTTCCACGTCGCAACACTAATGTCACATAAATTAGTGGAAATGAGGTGGGTCTGTTCTCTTTCCTATGAATCGATCCTTTTCAAAATAATTATGTGCAGGAGATATTCAGACTCCATTCCTGGCTTCATATCCAGCAAATGTATTCGCAAGGATACAGAGCTTAAGATGAGCTCTAAATTTCTTCCAAACCCAAAAGAGTCTGTCAAGCAAACTCGTTAATAGGATCAGCTATCCTAACACTGTGTTGACCCCAGTCCTTCAAATCCTGGCGCCAGCATTCAGTGATCAGAACAAAGAAGAGATGATAGCTGATTTTGAATTTCAGAAAAATATAAACATTAAATAAAAGGAAAACATCCTTTGACAAGAGGGAGAATAATCAATAGTCTTTAGTCTTCTGGTGTCATTCCTTTGAATTCTTTTGTGCTTTTATTGATTACTTTCCTTATTTGGGTCTGAAAAGAAAGGAGGCAAGGACAGTACAAAAATGAGTGTCTGGGTTCCTGGGCAGGGAAGGTGTGCACAAAGCCAGACAATCCGGGACACTTTCTCTCCCAGGGCCCTGCTTTTTCTTTATACACGCAGGCTTTGCCCGACAGAGATACATTCCACATGAAAGTTCTGTGACTTTTTTGAAAATGGCATGAGAAGACACAGACACATAGTGATCAAGGGATCGAATTAGTGCGTATCAATTCTTAAGTGAAGGCTACCTCAGGGCTGGATGGACTCGGGGGCAGAGAGCACGTGTCTACCACGCAGGAGGCTGGAGGCTCTGCACTCAGCAAAGTAAAACATGAACTAAAAGGTCATCTGTACACTTTAAACCTTCCAGGAAACAAAGCTGTTTCACACATTGAGAAAAGGTGTTTCATGTGCACTCTGGTCCTCTCCATTGATTTCGGATGGTCTGGAAAACTGAGTAGCAGAGCCTTCGACCTCTTAGTCGATGCTTTGTAAATTAATTTGAGATTTCGATTATAGAAAATTAATATAAAACTCCATATATCTGATTTCTTCTAAAAGAAAAAAAAATCAACCTAGCAGGAGGCAACTCACACACTCCATAGAGCAGCCGAGTGCTTTAGTGAAGGACCTTACCTCTTTACGTGGTTTCCCAGGGGGTCGCCTCTGATCAATCCACAGTCATCAAGCGCCTGTTATCCAAAGAGTTTGACACCAGAGCTGTTCATATTTGGGGATATCTGCAAAAACCTTCATGGCTGAACATCCCTAATACAAGAAATCAATGCTTTGGACTTCATAATAGTTCCGATTCTGTCTTTTGTTATCAGTGATCTTCAACCTGTAGACACATGCACTAACAAATACCAACTTAAAAGAAATCAGAGCATACATTTCTTTAATCGCTGGTACACGCCTGAGCAATGCCTAAGCCCAAGATGCACAGCAGCATCCCCTAAGCCCATTAACTTGTCTCACAAATTTCACTCCCAGAGTAATTCATTGAAAGTTTTGATATATACTTAAGATGTCAAGAAATGCCTTACGAAATGATCACATCACGGCGAATAAGTGGTCCTGGAAACAAAAGGTGACATCATGTAATGGGAGAGCAGGAAAGAACTTTAGATAAGTGAGACAATCCTCCTCACTTCAGAAATAAAAAGAACCAGAATGAAAGATGATGCATGCAACAGCAGTTAGTCACTTTTTGTTATGACAAGATGCCTGACAAATACAACATAGAGAAGAAAAGACTGAGTTTGCTTTCTTTCTCAGTCTTCTGGCTAAGATCAAGTAAAACATTTCAGTTCATAGTCTCAGAGGTTTTTCTGCCTGTGGACAACTATCTCCACTGTTACAGACCATAGGGAGGCAAAAACACCACAATGACAAGAAAGTATGAAAGACAGGCCATATAATACTAGCAGATTTTATATATATATTTACATACATATAATCTATTTATAGAATAATATAATAAATGTTATAATATGCAGTATATTAATAATATGTAATAAATTATATGCTAAAATATACAGTTATATGTAATATATAGTATATCATTCAAAAGCACACCCAAGAAACACACATCCTCCAATCAGAGCTCACCTCACACACTTTCAACTTTCTTGCCCTGAGTCTATCAATCTTGAGTACAACAACTGATTAGTTCATTTATTAGGTCAAAGCCCTCATGATCCTCTTCCAAAGCGCCACCTCTGAGGACACAGTTAGAAATCAAACATTAAGCACACGAGCCTTCTGAAAGACTATTTTGTTTCCAAATTGTAATAGGTACCTATAGTCCTGACCTCCTGGTCTGCCATGTTAGGACAAGAGGAAAGCTTAGGCTTTGGAAACAGTAAGTAGCCAAGGAGAGAGCTGGAGATGAGGGCTAGAGGTAAGGGTGACAGCACCATCGTGCAGACAATGACCTTCAAGTCAAAACTGTGACTTCATCTCAAGCTTAAGTGATATTAATGCCATGGAACCTAATGGCATAAGACCTTGATGATACACACGTGGAATAATGACCATATATGACAGCCCGTTGATGTACAATACACACACACATGTCCATATCTTGTAGCACATATGACCTTGATAGTTACTGATAACTAGCCGCACAGCTGTCCCCTCTGGCACATGTGACACAGGGGAGCTGTCTTCTCACACTGGCATCTCGAGCTAATGGCTAGACTTCAGAAAACATCATGTGGATTTATTTTTTGCTCCGAAGTTAAAAAAAAAAAAAATTAAGACAAATCTTTAAGTCAACATGTTTCTTTAAAGCAAACCCCAAGCACTTCCATTCCACCCACACACCTCACACCAGCCAAATCTGTGAACCTCCTGATTACTTTTTTTTTTTTTTAAGGGAAATAACTTTGGAGAAGTCCAGAAGGAAGCTACGGAAAACTGTTTGCCTTCTGATGGGAGCTCTCAGGTCTGCTATTCAAACAACAAACACATGTACTTTATAGGTGTTGTTTGGGGCTCCCTCCAAAAGGCTTGCAATGCAAAACTTCAGAATTGAAATTTATCTTGGAAACATATCTTCTTCCTCATCTTCCTCAAGAAAGGTTAAATATTTATTAAAGATATTTATAGAAAATGTTACTGGAAGCCTAATTACATTGTGCCAGTAAATTTCTTTAAAATACTAGTTAGAAGACTTTGACCTAATTAGATGACAAAACATGGGAGGGGCATAACTAAAAATTAATAATAAAGACAAGGTATTTGGAAAAACTACACAAATTAATGAACTTACTTCAATTCTGAATATTCTGTATATGTGTGTGCTTGTGTTTGTGTATGTAAGTGCATGAATGCATGTGTGTGTATGTTTAAGCATGTGCATGCACATGCAAGCATGCTCATGGGCATGCATGTGTGCAGGAAATGGAACTGAGAGTTTTGGGATCAAGCACCGCACAGGTGCTCCATATCCCAAGACCTAATTTTTATTAAATTTAAGCAAACTCCTAAAATGATTTTACCCAATTACGGCACATTTCAGTGTGCTACTTTTAACACAGTCACTTCTGTACCCACCCCCGATCTCTCAGCATATTCCCTACTTCTCCTCTTCCCTCAAGAAAGCCATTTCTGCTTAAAACCACAAGGAACCTAACACCACAGACCAAGGGTAGGCATTTGAAATAATTTCCATTCACTTAACTTTCATTCCCTCTCCATATTCACCACACACACACACACACACACACACACACACACACACACACACTCACGCACACACGTATGCGTATCAACTATATGAGCAGAAGGACTCCATCATCCAACCTTAGTTCAATAAACCTACTTGGTAATAAAATAGAATTACATGTTAATGTAGTTGAAAAAGCTCTAACACCAATTCAAGACCCAAACTCTCATGCTACTGCTGGCAATCAGCATGTGACTGAGGTGGTGGTGGTGGCCGTGTGGTGCCATCTGTTCAATATAAAGGTCCAGGAGAACATGCAAATGTTCCCACTATGAAATTTTCTGTAAGGCAGAGCACAGGAGGAAGAAGCTGTAGAGTTCTAATCACAGTGAGTGACTACACATCATAACAACCATTTATATATTTGTTGAAGAACCAGAGGATAGAAACTTGAAGGTATCAAAGTACAAAGAAATCAAAAAAGATGAAAAGGCTAATTGCCTTGATTTGATGGGTACATACACTGAAATACCACCTCCCCCATGAATGGGGACCGCGACTACCTGTCAATCAAATTAAGATTTTCAAATCCCATATAAATGAATTATATCATTTAAAGAAGACATTCATGATGGCACGCATTACATTTAGTTGTCTTCCTGGAAGTCTAAGAATTCAGACTTTACAATCTATTGTGGGGATAAATACCTTAAAGGCTCTTATAGCCATTTCATTTATATTCTGCGAGTAAAGTTTTCTAAGGGCTTTTTTCCTCCATAATGCTGAGTAGAGTTCAGAAATTTTACCCTACTGTTATTTGTACCTTAGCAGAGGAAGGTTACAGTGAAAAAGGCTACTGTGCTAGAGGACCATCAACTGCCAGGTGACAGAAAGTAACAGTGAGCAGTAACAGCCAGGAGCAGAGGGAGGTGTGCCCAAGCCCTTGGTCCCGCATCATGTGTAACTATAGTAACCTGACTCCAGAGCACATCAGTAACCCAGGTGGACACGGCTGCATTTTTTTAAAAAATGTTTTTCTTCTATCACTTTCTTCTCTAATTACCCCCAAATTCCAGATCACTCTGAAGTGTAGAGAAATTAAGTCAAGAGAATACAATAAATTGAAGGAGTGCTGAAGAGGGCTAGAAAAGCTTCTTAACAAAACCTGACACTGGGAAAACTGATCAAATTCTGGGAAAGTCAATTTCCTCTTTGTTACAAGAAATTAATGAGATTCAGACATAAGACCTCTAATTAATTCAAAATGAAATCCAAGGCATAGCAGAGTAGCCATGAATGTCTATTGGTTTATAAGTAGCTGTATGTCTGTCTGATAATCACTGACTTCTGTGTCTCTCTACCCTCCTACTAGACTATTTTTCTGTCTTGTATTGAAACCTACTTCATACTGGCTTGAAGAGGAGAGCAATTCAGCATGTACAAGGCCCATCAACTATGGCCTGGGAACAAGACCATCTAGGAGCTTTCTGGAACTACAGACTCCTGGGCCCCTCCCTAGATTACCAAATCAGAATGTGCATTTTTAAAAAGAGGAATTTACTGCTGTTTGGATGCCATTTGAAAAGCACTGATTTGTGAGTTCCAAGCATCACCCTGTAGTTTTCATAAGCCATGTCAATACGCCCTCCTCCTTTCCCAGTAGACTTACTGAATTAAATTTAAATAAAGAGGATAACTACCTGTAAGTACCAGCCTAGCAGAAGCCACCAGAGACCTCCCAGCAACTCCAAGATGCCACCACAAACTTACTTAGAGGTAAATTGTACCCAATACTTAGCCAATTAACACATCTTTTAGTGTGTTCCCAAAATCTGTGAAGGATGTTGCAGGGATATGTCTGTCCTCATGTTGCTTGGGCACTTGAGTTGGTCAACATTTCTTCAGTTTGGTTTCTGGGTCCTCCTGTTTGTCATGCCCGTCTACCTTGTGGACTCTCTGAGACTGGCTGTCACTTTTCCCGACTTCCATGGCGGAGAAAGCACAGCATATGGTCCAGGTGAAAACACAGTATCTAAAAAGTCCATCCTTAATTCCCACACGTCACTGTGATAGTTTCCTACTTGGTCCCTCCTATCCTTATGATATACTGTTGAAGTCACGAGGCTACTCTACAGAGGGTTCTTCTAAGAGATAAAGACTCATTTGCAGTTTATAAAACAGAATTTGGGGCCGTAAAATCAATACAGTTGGTCCTCCGTATCCATCTGTTCTGTATCAGTTGTTCAACAAATTGCCCATCAACACATTAGAAAATATACTATTTTGTACTGAGCAAGAACAGATTGGTTTTTTATTGTTGCCTAACCAGCTCTGGAAACCCAACTTTTACAACAGTACTCTAAGTAGCCACATAGTGTTTGCATTGGTTTAGGAATTACAGGAAACCTACAGATCATGTATACAGGAAGACATGCATAGATCACACATGACTGCAACACCAGTTTTTAATAAGGAACCTTGGCTTGTTTGGCTCCAGACACCAGGGATGACTGCATGTGCACTAACAAAAATACATCACTGACCCTCTTTTGAAAGAAAGATTTTAGCCTTTTGGCGTCCTTATTCATGAAGCCCTGACAGAAGCTTGACATAAAAAAACAGACCTTGGGCCTAAAAGACTGCTCAAGGGATAACTGTATACCTGGTGACCTGAGTTCTATCCCACATAAAGGAGCAAGAAGAGAAATGGCCACAATCTTGTTCTATGGTCTACACACACACAGTGTTGCATGCACAACCACTCCCCAGCCCCCGGCCCACAAACACATAATACACATAGCTGAATCACAAAAAGCATTAAATGATAATATAGGCCTTGACGTAATCTCCTGCTAGAGTCAATATTAGGAAATATTTTGTGCTCTGTAGAGGTAAGATATAATCTAAGAGACAGAACACAAATTCATCATCTGTATTCCCCAAAATACAAATCTACAAAACTCCAAGAGCAGAAGTTTAGGATCACCTACCTTGTGCCACAGCTGAAAACGTTCAACCTTGAGTACAAACTTGGGTCTAGTGAAGGCCCAACTACACTGAAAAATGATGAATAAAGTTACCTACAGGCCACTGAATAGGCTGTCTGTGAAGCATAAATGAACTCTGGTTAGACTTGAGTCCCTGCCCAATGTATCTTATTTATATATAATTAAAAGTCCAAAATCTAAATGTTGCCAACTATGTCTCAGATGAGACACTCAACCTGCTTGCAGGTGTCCACATCAGCCCCATAAACACAATCCAAATATTTCCATTTCTGGGTTCTAGTGGAAAAGCCTTGGTACCCAGAGCACCACAGACATGCCGACTTCTAAAACGAATTCTCAAACCAAAACAGAGCTAGCAGCACAGTTCGAATGGATCCACCCAAAGGGAATCCATTAACAACCGACTAATTCGGAAAATTATCTACGTGCGTCGAGTGTGTGCACACAATACGACCACACGATGCAATGTGGCACAAACAATTAAAAGTTCCCTTCAAAGTGGAAATGCAAAATAGAACGAATATCTATTTTCTATAAATGAATCCAGCCATCTGCCTTGCAGAAGCAGCAGCAGCAGGAGTACCCAAAACAGCAGAAAACAGCAGCCTCTCGTGTTAACAATCTATTCTCAAATCTCATGCTCCACATTTTCCCAGCAAACAAGGCTAAAAATACAAGACATGCAACAAATAGTCGTTTGGGATCTGCCATTCCATGGATGGCATATTCAATCAGAGTAATATTTTCTGTTGACAAGACTGGGAGAGGGGAAAAAAAAAGCAAGCTATCATATTAGAAAGTGGTATTCAGCATTTTAAGTGTGACTCCAATCCCAAAGTATACTAAGCTGAATGCTGTAAGGATGTTGTTTTCATACAACATAAATCTCTTAGATTTAACTGAATGTATTCACAGATATATTTAAGCTACTTCAAATTCCTCTATAATTCCTGATAGTTATGAAAATATCATTTTAGGACGTTGGGAAACAGAATGCAAGGGACCACTTTTATTTCCAGCATAGCTTATCTACACTGTACATTGTGAGCTCCTAAGTCAGACAGACTAGGTTTAAGATCTAGCATATCCTAGCTGGGCATGGTGGCACACATCTTTAATCCCAGTACACACCTTTAATTCTAAAGACAGGCGGATCACTGTGAGTTTGAGGCCAGGCTGGTCTACAAAGCAAGTCTAGGACACAGGAAAACTCTGTCAAAAAAAATTTTTTTTCAAAGACCCTAACTCCTCCATGGTCTTTTTTTTTTTTCCCCTCCTCTCCCTGAGACAGGGTTTCTCTGTGTAGCCTTGGCTGTTCTAGACTTGCTTTGTAAACCAGGCTGGCCTTGAACTCACAACAATCCTCCTGACTCTGCCTCCGGAGTGTTGGGATTAAGGCGTGCGCCACCACGCCCAGCTTCCTCCATGGTCTTGAGCTTCCATTTAAGCCCCTATGCTCCTCTCTTCCTAGCTTACAAATAAGAACCCTCACCACACTGGGTTGTTGCAAGGAATAAATGAACTGATATAAATACCATATTCAGAACAATTAATGGTACTCACTGAGTAATACCAAAATTAACTCACAAAATATAAAAATGCCTTCTTTTAAAGAACAGCCAGAATATAAAGTGGAAATTACTCTTCTCAAACCAATAATATAAGAAAGAAAGAAAAAAGGAAGGAAGGAAAAAAGGAAGGAAGGAAGAGGCAGAGATGGCTCACTGAGTGCAGATCGCCAACATCCACTTAAAACTGGGTTTCCAAAAGTGGGAGAGCCTGTAGCGCAGCACGAGGGATACAGAGACAGGGCATAGCTGACACTTGTGCAGAGCCATCCTTGCCAATTAATGAGCTCCAGGTTTAGTGAGAGATGAGTGGGCCAGCAAGATGGCTCAGCTGGAAAAGCTGCTTGTCACCAAGGCTGACGACCTGAGCTCAGTCCCTGGATCCCACAGGGTGGAAAGGAGAGAACAACCCTGCAGGGTTTCCTCTGACCTCTGACCTTCTCATGGGCACCTTGGCCTAATATCCGCCCCAAACTCTCTACTACCCCTCCCCTCCCTCTCTCTCTCTCTCTCTCTCTCTCTCTCTCTCTCTCTCTCTCTCTCTCTCTTTCATGTGTGTGTATGTGTGTGTGTATGTGTGTGTGTGTGTATAAAACAATGTAATTACAAAATTCAAAACAATAAGACAGAGTGACCAGAGAACGCTATATCACCCTCTGATCTCTGTGTGCATGGACACTCTCCTACACACACAAAGTGAAGAGTGAGCACGTGGCTTTCACATCGCCTAAGCGGCTTAGGGCGGACAGGAGGCGTTTCCATCTTTCTTCCATTTTAGGGTTAGGTTATGACAGCATCAAAATAGGCAGAAGGGGGATGATAGGGACAGTGTCACTCAGGAGCCATTGCCCAGGGTAAAGATCATCAGGATGCATGACAAAGGTATAATTTACCAAGACAACACACACTTGAGCCTCTTTGTTAACAGAACACCCAACACCACTACTACTACTTCCTTAAAGGGTTGAATTCTTGGATTCAATTTCATACATGTGGCTTGAGTCTATACTCAAAATGCTTAAAAACAAAACAAAATAACAGCAGACAAGGATATCAAACAGCTGCTATCTACCAAGAAACCAATTTCTTCATAAAACTCCATGTTGGCAATGTCTTACCATGGGCACTATATTCTGGGACTGGTCGAGATCCACCTGACTTGCCCTGTCAATCCTGAGAGTCCCCAGGCAGAACGCTGTGGATGTGTTGGGCTTCCTGAGACTTCAGGGCACTACCTGAAGAATGAGACTCATACATGGGTCCCTCCCAAAGTGAGGAAGTCCAAGGAGAACTCAGGCGTTTTCAGTACTTTCTCTAGACAAGTCAAGGCAACTAATCTCCTCTTAAGAGAAGGAGCCACAAGGCTGCTCAAGCCAAGAGCGCAACCTTTGAATCAGAAAAGGCCTGGTAGGAAGTCTAGACGGGAGGGTCTCTACTTTCAGTCTTATGAGTAGGTTACATTATTAAAACACAGGAACACAACACGGAGAGACAGAAAAAGAGGACATTCTCAACGAACAGTAGGAAAATGCCAACAGGTATGAGGCATGGAGAAAAGTGTATGTGAGCATGTGCAAGTCATATGGTCCTCGGTGCCTATAACTTAAATGTGTGCTACTGGTGTATCCCTCTAGCTATCAGAGGCATATGTCGTCCTCTAGTCTGCTTAAAGGCATGATCTCTCCTGCACAATATCTAGTGCGTCACTATCACTCTCTCCTAACAATAAAGCAAAATCAGTATGACATAATGTGGATTCAATTAGCACTTGGCAGGTCACAAGTCACATTAAACATCCTTTGTCTAAGCTGTAAAGTGTCAAACCCTACATTAATTCTGGTAGCGGAGTTTGATCCTCATTACTTTACCTACAGGGATAAAACTTGTTCTCTGAAGGCATAAGCGTTGCTTAGGAAGGCAGAAAAAGAATGATACCTGTGTTGGGGTGACTTCCTTCAGCACTAGTCCCAAGTGTATTCTTCACTGAGCGTATTTGAAATCGGTCATCCAAAATTACCCTCAGCTTTTCAGGTGCTTTTATATTAGGCATGGAAGCAAAGCACCATTAAAGGGAAAGAATATGGTACCACAGTCATGGAAATGGATATGTAGTAAATACTGTAAGGACAATGATGATCTCACAATACTACACCACTATATACTATCATCATTCATATTTATGTGTGTGTGTGTGTGCATATACACATCCTGTTGACTAATTATAGTATTTTGGATCAAATCCACAAAAGAAACCTTTAATGGGCTACAGTTATGTGCCAATGAGAGAGTACTTGCCCAGCATATACCAGGCACTAGGATCAGGCCCCCAGCACCAGAAAAGGAAAAAGTCTTCAGGAATATAAACTGTTTAACTGAAAATACAGAAATTACCTATAGACCCAAGCAGCCATACACAGTACAGTGAGACGACTAAGGAAGGATGCTGCACAAGCCCACAGCATCTTGGTTTTAATGCACCATACCTTGCTGAAATGACCGAACTCAATACAGAAAACATCTTTGGTTTGAAAACGTCTACTGTGCCCACCTGTCCAAAGCCAGGTGCAAGAGGATTCACTGTTTTGGTAGCCTGTTTAATGCTCATTTCTTGAAGCATCTCCAGAAGCCGCTAAAGGTGAATGGAAACACGACAAGAGAAGCATTACTCAGATCTACCGCTCCATGTGTCTTGAGCAGCTCTATGATCTGTGCAAGACATTTGTTGTAAATAAGCCTGCAGAGTGTACGGTATGTTTTCCAGGAGACCTTTACAGAACAGCTTGCAGACAAGAGGTGCTAGCCTTGGTTTCACAGCCAGCAAAACTCCATCCAAGAGGCTGCTGGCATGTCCCCACCTCTTGTTTTGTGCTGACTTAAAAGACAACTCCGCAAACCGAATTCCAAGGGTCAGTACCTAAAGTCAGTCACCAACAGTTATCCCATGCTGTGACTATTAAGTAGAAACTCAGACATTTCAATCCTCATGTAGGAGAGAGGGGGAAAGGCACTCCCCCCAACCCCCATAGTATTTAAAAAAAAAAAAAAAAAAAACCACTCAGAGTTGACTTAGCAGCTAGGCAGTCTCCAGTTCTCCGTAGTAAATTAAATGGCTGAAGCCCGTGCTTTTCCAACAAGAGAAGGAAGCATACCTTACTGTTAACAGTACGTGGGAATCACAGAAGCTCATTTTTAAAGCCTTACCCATTTTTTAAATATAAAGCCTGCTCCATTAAAAAAAAGTTCAGGAAATGAGATGCAAATAGGCACGGAATAGGATCACACAGCTGAAAACCTCTATCCACCCTTTTAATGCCCCTTTCCAGGCACTAACACTACACGTAACACCGGTTAGCGTCTATAAAAATGAGATTATACCAGTTCTTGGGATCCTTGTCAACCCTTCCAAAGGCCTCGCAGCTATCAGGAATATGTTCAGGGGACAGAACAGAGGGTGAGGTGGTTAGCTCGGTTCCACCTCTTGCTAGACAAGCGTTAGGTAAATCATTTAATGCAATTACATATTCTAAGCCTGCTGGATGTCACGCAGCAAAAAAGAAAGGTTAAAAAAAAGGGGGGGTGCAGGTAATGAGAAGCTTCTGGCTTATCTCAAAGGTAGCCACGCCACTGGGGCTGTCTGAAACTGCCTGTGATCAGCTTCAAAACAGGTCCGTGGGGTTTATCTTTAAGTTGATGCTCTGCTGGAGGGCAGCGGATCCAGACCAAAAAAAAAGGGGGGGGGGGAGGTTCTGAGCTTATTAGAAGCAGAGATTTCCCAGCTGCTCGTTAGGGTCCTTGCTTCCTAGCTGGAGTAAGCACCGGGTGGAGAGTGGAATCGCCCTGAGTGCAGCCTCTAGCCAACTGCTTAATCGGCTGGGCACTGCAGGCACAGTTAAACCCCGGGGTACACACTGCTCCCCGCAAGAGCTCCTACACCCATGTGGTCTCTGTGAAGCAAAGCCAGCGCTGGTTTAGAGCCAGGTCTAGGGTCGCCCAAGGGGCTTGGCGCAGAGCGAAGTGACCAAGCTTGGATGCTTTCCTTGAAAGGGGAAAAGGCGCAGTCTCTACCGGAGCCCACTCGTCTTCCTCTTTACCTATGTACTCCCAAACATCACCGTGGGCGCCCACCAGGGACCGGCTCGCCCAAGAAGGAAAGTGGAGAAGCGAGAGAGGATCAAGAGGATCAAGTGAAGACGAGTTATTCAGTCTGCAGCAATTGGGAGGTCGGGGTGGAAGGGTGGAAGGGAGGAAAACCCAGCAAGTGCTGACACTTAAGGGTAGGGGCCCGGGTCAGAGCAACCTGTAGGATTGCTGCAGATAACAAACTTGGGTTGGAAGGCAGTGGTCCCCTGGAGCTCTTTTACCCGGTTCCCACCGAGTCGAGCTCAGCGCGCGGAGAGAAGCGAGCACAACTTGGGAAGCTCATGTAGAAGGTGCGAGTCTAGCTCCTCCACCGCCCGCTCCCTATCGCACCGCCGTCTACCCAGTGCTTACCTCGTGCAGCCGCGGCCCCCACCGCCCAGAAACAGAGTCCTAGCCACGGGAGCCACCGGCAACCCCCGCAGCCGCCGCCTGCAGCCGCTGTCCCCATGTTCCGAGCTCCGCTCTGGATTCGCTCCTCTTCCACGCCCAGGGAGTCCACGAGGCACGACGGCGGGGGGCCAACCCTAGAAGGTTTCCCCCGGGGGGGTGGTCTGTGACGAGTCTCTCTTCTCCACCGCCGCTCCCTACAGCAGCCAAGCGGGGATACCAGATGGGCTGAGGGACAGAGCGCGCGCCCCCATCGCTTCCCGCGGCGCCGCCCGCCCTCCTCACTGTGCGGCCCGCAGCCCCGGCTCTGCTCCGGGTCCCGGACTACCAAGCTGAGCCTGGAGACCGCATTGTTAATGAGGCCCTAGGCCGCCCTTGCTCCTCCCCTCGGAGCAGCGGCCAATGATATGCGCCGGGGCGGGGCGGAGGGCGGGGCCGGGCGCGGGCCGCGCAGGTGAGCCCGCAGCCGCCGCACGTGCGGACACCGCCTCCCGGCTGCAGAGGCTCGGCGCGTGCGGCAAAGCAGCGCGCCCGAGCCCAGCGGCCCGAGGCGAGGACGCGCGTCCGCTAGCTGTGCCGAACAGCCCGGCCTCCAGCGGCAGGATGTGGGCGTCCTGCTTACTAACTCTGAGCCAGGCAGTGGCTTCCAAGAAAGCACGGTTTTGCTCAACTTTGAGTTTTGACTCTCCCGCTTCTACGTTTTACCAGCAGTCGTGTGTGTGTGTGTGGGGGGGGGGGGGGAGAAAGATGGATAAAACAAGAAAAATAACACCATAAAATATTACTTCAGTTGTGCTAATTATGCCCAAGTGTGAAAATTACAGAAGTGGAGAATGAGTCGAGGGTGCCAGAAGATGTGTGGGATCAAGTTTTTTGTTTTGTTTTAATAATACGAAGACTCATTTCCCTTTCTGTGTTATTCCTGTCATTCTGGAATTTCCGAAGTTCTCTGAAGTTTCCTCACTGCTTGTCTCTTATTACTTCCAATCCCTGGAAATTGCCTTCCTAATAAGTAGAGGGGGACGGCGGGGGGTGGTTGCGGGGGGGGGGGGGGGGGGGGAGAGAAGGAAGAAGAAGAGGAGGAGGAGGAGGAAAAGGGAGGGGAGGGGGAGGGAGAGATGCTCAAAGTCTTCCAAGAACAAAGCACTTGCTTAAGTGTTTCCTCCCTGTCTCCCTGGCTCCTTTATTACTTTGTTACATCTTTAACTGAATCGAAGGACCTCAAAGTTGCCCCTTATCCTGTCTTACTGGTTTCTGGCATACAATCCCCTTCCCCAAGACAGTTAGTTGGCTTCCTGTCCAAGGGCTCTACAGTCAGGCCTTGGTTTATTTACTGTGCATCAAAGGGCTCCCAGGACTCAGCTGGTGAGAAACCTGGGTCCTCACTTCCTGGGTAGTCTCAATAGAAAATGAAACCTTGCCTTGACAGACAGCACTGGCAACTTGTTCCCCAGTGGCTGGCTACCAAGCTCAATATTCCTACACACACACACACACACAACAACAACAAAAACAACAACAACAACAACAACAAAGCTTATCTTGCCAAAGTGCTACCTTCTTTCAAACACCTCTCTATGGAGAACAAACATTTTAAGGTGGGGTAATTATCATAGATGAGGTAATTGTTCTAACTCACTTTCTCCTAAAGACAAAGAGAATGATGGACAAAGATTGATTACCTGATAAGCACCGAGACCTTCCCTCTCTGAGGACACCAGGCTTGGGAGTGTCAGCCGAAGCAGCAGATGATGTTTTTCTACAGAGCTCTTGCAGTTCAATAACAGGTTTGGGTCCTGGTCAAGAAACCCAAACTCTGGGGAATGGATACTTCAAAGCAAAGACTGATGTGAGGCCTGGCTAGGGACTTGCCCGGAAATCTCTTTAGAATCTTGGTAAATGAGGGCTTTGTCCTTTTCTTCTAAGAAGGTGAATTGAGAATTAATCTACAAAATATGCTTCACCTGTCTCGCAGAAACCACTCATTCATTGCCTGCCTTGCTGTATGCCTCAAGACTATGTGGCAGTCAGATTACAAATGAGTATTTCTGTTTAAAAAAGAAGGAAGGAAGGAAGGAAGAAAGGAAGACAGTTATATTTCTAAGATTCTATGACCAAAGTTAATTCTCACTAGTGTCCCCACAGGGAGCAAGAGTAAAATCAACTTATTTTGGGAATCTGAAAAATAGATAAGCTAATTTGACATTAATAGTTCCAGCAAAAAAAAAAAAAAAAAAAAAAAAAAGAATGAAGGAGTAGAAAAACAAATTATCGTCGGGCTTGGTGGCACATGCCTTTAATCCCAGCACTCAGGAGGCAGAAGCAGGCAGATCACTGTGAGTTCGAGGCCGGCCTGGTCTACAAAACTAGCCCAGGACAGCCAAGGCTAACACAGAGAGACTGTCTCGAAAAACAAAAGCAAAACAAAACAAAAAAAACAAATTGTCTTTGAACAAATCGAAGTCTCAGGGAACAGGTCTTTATACATGTTCTTAAAGGAGATTTCTACAAGGCAGATATATTGTCACTGTAGGAATTTAAAGACAGTGAGTTTGACTTTAGAAGTAAATTGCCCAAGGCCAATGTAAGTAAGCGGCTGCAGAACATCAAGAACAAGATCCATTTAGTGTAATTCTAAATTCACAGTGCAAGCCACAGGCACATCTGACCAAGGAGGTTTATTTAATTATTGGCTGAGCAGACGTTGCACCTTCAGTGTCACCTGAAGCGTTGCATGCCCTATATGACATACTACATGAGAGTCATGCTGTGCCCAGGAAGTTCCTGTACACATCTAACTCCAGCTACTTTAAAACATCTGCAGGTGTTCCACTTGTATAGCTAACCATACCTATTTGTACAAAACAGGTGAGCAGTTGTCACCCTGCATTAGAACTAATACTGAGTAGCAACAGCATAGAACGTGAGAAGCTGGGCCTGGTGAGATGAATCATGGGTAAAAGTGCTTGCAGCCTAAGCTTGTCCAATTGAGCTTGACTCAGGGATCCAGCCGTGGAAGGAGAGCACCTAGTCTCAAAAGGTGTTCTCTGACATCTACAAGCATGCCTTATACACCCTTGCGCCTGTGTGTGTGCACACACATGGATACACCTCGTATGTTTACACCCACACACACAGTATAACAACAACAAAAATAAAAAAAAAGATGAGAGAGAAGAGGCAGAAGACAAATAGCTTGAGAATCTGGGCACAAACGGACACAGCCTCGTGTTTTCAAGAGCTAGCTTCGCTGGCTGGTTTAGGGTAAATCCGCCCTCTTGTTTTCTCTACTGCAAACTGATGGTGTTTGACTAAATTTGGCAACCAATTGATTTAAAAATTGTCAGTGTCTAACTCTGGCCTATCATGATTTTGAAAAAAAAAAAAAAAAAGTTACTCAAGTGCATTGAAAAACTAAGTTATGTCTTCTGAAATTGGAATAATTGCTTAAGAAATGCATTGTGTGTGTGTGTGCCAGAGAGATAATTTTGCATTATAGCTAAGCTATAGTATTAACTATAACCCAGTCTGTCTTAGTAGGAACAAGCTGCTGTAACAAAATGCTGAACAGTGATTAGCTTCCAAATAGTGTATTTCCCACAGCTATGAATACTAGAAAACCCAAGATTAAAATGAAGGCAGATTCAGTATCTACTGAGGACCCGTTTCTTGTTTGTGCCCTGTTACCTGTTACCATCTCAGCATCTAAAGATGGAGGTAAGGCCGCTTGTATGAAGGTATCGATCTCACTCATGAGAACTTCAGCACGAGCGAGGCAATCCCTCAACAGAAGTTCCTTCTTCCCAGGTGGAGTTTGTGTCAAGCTGACAAACATTTCTCAGCACGTTAGGAAGAGTTCTGTGTGCATCTGGGAAAACATTGCCTAACCAATCTGCTTGTTATAAATAGCAAATCTGTGAGGAAAGTGAAAAGGGTAGGAATATTCACCTGTGTAAGCGAAGGCTCTCTTAATTGATGCAGAAAGAAGATGTGAAGGTTGCAGGAAAGGCTTGCCAAGGATATGGCCTTCTTTCTTGGAATCCTAAGAAATTATCAAAGTCATAGAGGTGACTTTATTCTTTGTGAAAGTGGGTTTGGGTGTTATATTTTTAATGCAGGTTACAAAGAAATAACATTAGTAATCAAAGAAAAGAAAAAAAAATGACCTTTGACACGAAAGCATTCAAAACAAAAGTGCAATTTCTTGGCTGCTTGAAAGAGTAGAATGCACTCTCTTATGATCAGCAAGTGACTCACTTAAAACACAAACAGAAGCAAGATGCTGAGGGCAATGAGATCAAGACCTCTGGGCACAGAACACAGATGTAGCTGAAGAGCAAAAGAGGCTAAAGACCACTGTAAGACTCCCTGCAAGAAGAGCTGACAATACTATACAATATATATCTGTGCTCGAATTTACCTAATCTATAGGCCTAGCAGTCAATTTTAGTTTTAATGGTTGTTAAAATTAATCTTTCTGAGGGTTTAAAATAAGGTACTTCTCTTGGGCATGGGTCAAGGACCAGTTATCTCCCCACATTTGTGATACAATATTACAGCTTCTCCCTTGAACATGCCCACTGCTTCCAAAGACCCAACTAATATCTATTTCTAGTTCTGCAACTGCTGATGTTTGTGATAAAAGTCATTGTCTCTATTAATCATACAATTATGCTAATAAGTGTGGGGAGACTAAAAATCAACCGGACGAAAGGGCAACAGCTGGCAACTTCAATCGGTGAACTTGGCAATACAATTAAACGAAATATTTTACACATTTCCTCTGGGAACGTGGCATGCCAGTCATTTCCCAGGACAGTCTTGTTCAATCAGAGAGGCACATTTCAGAAATACAAGTAACTTACCTTGAGCATGCTGCCATTTATTTAGCCCTATGCGCTCACAGCCCTACACCTGATTCATGAACATGCTGGAAAGCAGAGGGGAGAAACGGGAGTTAAAAGCTGTGAGCAGCTCACATAGGATGTTCTGTCTGTGTACAATAATCCAGGTTAACAACCTTCCCTGTAAAAGGCAATATGGGGTCGTTTGTTAAGTAAACCCTCTCTCACACAGACAAAATTAGAGAAGTCTATTTTAGAGAGTGGGCTATGAAGCAGCAATAAAGTGTGAAAATCCAATACATTTGTTTAAAAAGGGCAGCAGGGCACCAAGATAAGACTCCAGCTAAAAAAAGGTTTTTCCTGACACTGCACATGTGCCTTCCTACTCGAACTCTGGGAATCTTCCCTGAGCACCAGCCTCCCAGAGATTCCTCTCTCGCAGCTGACACAGACGAATGTAAAGAACTTAAAAAGAATAACAAGCACACAAGTCTCTGGCAGTAAAATTAATGTGTTAGTGCTTTCAAAATAATAAACTTTGATTGGAAAAGACAATATGTGTTAGCTCGTAATAGATGCAGCCTTTGATGTCAGAGGAACAGGCAAACTTTGAGTGATGTGACTTTGGCCTTTTGTACCAGAAATGCAACAGTTTCCGCATCTCATCACTTGGTGGCCTTTGGGGCAGCTCAGGAGGAACAGCTGACATCATTACTTACTGGAAGGAAAATGAGCAGGATGCTCACTGTTAAGTGGAAGCAGATGATGCTAGCTGATGTATGTATTCATGTTGGGTCCTTACACCTTGGTTCTGTCTCCTTCTCCTCCTTCTCCATTCCACCTTGGGGTATCACCCATTCATTCACTTACTCTTTTGTCAGTCTCTCTCCATCTACTCCATTGGCCCTATGTCTCCTGGTGGATGGTCAGTATAATGGAAGACAATTAATAAAATGTATCAATTATTACCATTCTGTTAACAATTCAAAGATAATTAAACAGGACATGACGAGCTAAACATTACATGGCTTCCTAAGTCTTCCCCTAACCAGTTGTCTCCAGGTATAAGGATGACGGTCTAGAGAGATGATGGCCATGCAGGTTTTGCTCTGAAACACACACAAAAAAATGAGAAAAATGTAAAAATCTGATTAAGGTCACATTCGAAGGTCCTCATGCCTTCATTAATAGCATGCAACCCAAGAATCATTGCCCGAAGTCAATCAATCAAAGCAAGCTATTGGGAGGGAAACAAAGTTAGGTGTCCAGTTTCCAGTGAATAAGCATGGAGAGGCCCAGTGAATGTGTCTTTATGGTACATCTGCCCATCTTACTCTAGACCAAGGACTGAAGAAATGATGTGTACCAGAGAGTGTTTGAACATCCAATGCGAAGAAAAAGAAGAATGCATGGCTTGTTTAAGATGAATAAGCAAAAGAGAGAGCATTATAAATAACAAATAAACAATAAATAAATACATCTGAACTTTGGAATAAAATACAGTAATATTTCAAATAAAATACATTAAATAATGGACTTGCTACTTGCACTTTTAAGAATGCCATCTGGAAAGTACCAAGAGAAGGACATGATAGGGTCTCTGGAGTAGAAAGTGAAAGGCACAGGTGACACACATCTCTCTCTGTATACAACCCTTCCCACTTACAACCTTTTCCATATACATCTCATTACATACATACATACATACATACATACATACATACATATACCTTTCCATATACATCCCTTTCCATGTATATATCTTCCCATTTGGTTATGCTTTTCTTTTCCCATTCTTGTTCTTTTCAGTTGATTTCTATTCTGAATTAAGATACTACTAAGGACTACCTGAGACCCAGAGAAGAACATCCTTCATAAACGCTTTAAAGTGATACTTAACACCTCTCTGTTACACAATTAATATTTGAAGATTTGCAAGTGAAAGATGCCAGTTTATCAAACAGAACTTTTCCCAGTTTTTAAAATAAAGCTTTTATTTTGTTCATCTATGTTTTTGGCCTCTAGCCTATACCTGCTCCTCTTTCTCCATAGGTATTTTAGGTGTATTGGGGGAAAATGCAATTTCCTATGTCTTCAACACTCAGACAACAGATTTGAAAAGCACTCATTAGTAAATGTCTGGCATATATTTTGAAAGAAAAAAGATCTACTGCGCATGTTAACTAGCATTTTACTGAAAATCAAAACTAAGAGACTTTCATTTGAATTTTCTGCTCATAATCTGCTCATCTTGTCAGATATAAGGATTTCTTAATCCCAATAGAAGTACCTGCTTTACAGACAAGTAGTCTGGCTCCAGAGTAGAGGTGACAGGGGTCACTGCAAGACTGTGGTCACTAGTGTCTGGAGAGAAAATAACGCACACAGAAAGCAACGATGAAATTCTTTTGATTCTCATAGAATTAAACTATTGACAGTGTATTCTGTGCTGAGAAGAGAAAACTCTTAACTTACTATCACATATATATGTGTGTGTGTGTGTGTGTGTGTGTGTGTGTGTGTGTGTATAATAAGTGTATGTATGTATGCATGTATGTATGTATATATACTTGGTATATCTATCATTTATTTTATATAAATAAAAAGTCATCGATACAGATATGTGTGCACAATTGATGTGTGCTTTTGTAGATATAAACCAAGAGAACTGAGATATTTGAATGTATCTTTTAAAACTCTGGGTAGAGAGATATAACTTCTGACCAACATGATGCAGTAACTCTGTTCCTTAGCATATGGAGACTTCTACTTTTAACATGAAGGAATGACAGAGAACACATAGAAAAATAACTTTTAGCATTTGTTATCTGACTCAAAACCAAGATGACTAGTTCTGTGTGTTATTGAGAAAGCAACTTCTAAATAGTGGATAATCCTTTGGCCTTCTGGACTCTGGCAGGCAGAAGGTGAGAATGTAAGTTGTGCAATGCCACTGGGAATAAATGATCCTACACCACATGGCAAATCAAAGCCAGTTCTCTGCCTCCAGACAGAGACTAGGGCTGGAATAATTCCAGTTGAGAGTGGAAGCAGGAGTCAGAAGGTTGCCACTTTGTCACTGGAAGGTGACACTAATGTCACACTGCTTTAAGGTCCAAGTACAATGGCCTGCAGCAGTATAACAACATGGCAGTCCTGAAAGACCCATACAAGGCCTAGTTTTACACGGGGGGGTGGGGGGCTGGCATCAGATGGAGGCAACTGCTAATCTTCACAGAGGAGAAAGTTACATAAAGTCGGAGAGATTAGAAGTGGGGTCATATAAAAGGAGTTTCAGACCTCAAACTAACCATGCTAATCAATATCCTAGAACACTTCCATATGCCACTTAGAAATAGGTCAAAATAAAACCAGCATTTGCATGTCAATTCACACCATAAGAGAAAACAGATCACAGAAGATTTACTTGAAATACTCAAAAAATGAGGAACTACATTCATTAAAGGACAAATAAACTGAAGCTAAAAAAAAAAAAAAAAAAAAACTGAAATGAAACAAACATGAACACTAGGAAAAATGTAGAAATCTTGAGATGGATATTGTGATCATTGAATATATTGAAATACCACAATGCTCAAAACTATCAAAAATGGAGAGAGAAATAGTTAATACAGATCAAGACATTAAAACACAGAAAAATGCAAGTATAGTTTCACACATGTAAGAGAACTAAGAAGCTTTGGGAATAAATTATTAAGATGCTCTGAAACACATCCAAGGAGCTAAAGAAAAGGGAATTTTAGAGAAATAAATTTTAGAGTGTAGAAGTGGTAAAACATCTAATATTAAAGCTGAGGTATTTGTACTGCTAAGAGTGTGCTCAAATTACTAGATAAGAGCAGAGCAAAAGAACCACATATTGACACATCATTGTGCTACAAGAATGTAATGGATTAATCAAGTTCTTTCCAAAATGCACGTCGCCATGAAAATAAGAGCTAAAAACAGATTATTTTCATTGTCCATACATGGATTTCTAAAGCCCATGGAGTGATGGCACCAGAATACGTGTATAAAACAACCAGCAATAAAATGTATCCAACTAAACCTAAAGTAAAAAGGCTAAAGTACTTTTCACCAGTAAGAGTTTATTACTCTTTATCAAATGTAAATTAACATGTTATTAATATAATTAATATTTTATGGCTTATATCAAGTTATGGAAAAATTCTAACAGTGAACTAGAAAAATGTAATTTTTGTATGTCTATATTCAAGGTTTAAATATATAATAGTTGGAATTATGAATTGATTTAATGGAAAGACAAGAAAAGTAATGGGAATGACAGACCCTGAGTAATAGGAAGAATGATTGCATGAAAAAAAAAAACCAGAAGGATATTTAGAATTTTGATGTAAGTTAAAACTAGGAATAACATATGACATGGTTGAAGAGATGATAGAAATGTTTCCATAATCAATGGACCTCATTGAAAACTTACAAAAGCTGCTGAAAACATAAATGCAGAACATAGAAAAAGCGAAACACATCTAAGACATCATGTAAGGCTGTTGGGAAAAAAAATGAACAATGAAAAATATTTTTAAAGAAATGGCAAAAGCAAAGAAAAAAGGGCAACCATCTCAACTAAATGATGAAAGCCATAAGACAACGGAAGCGCACAATCCAAACAGGAGGATGTGCCATAAGATACTGCCTTCAGCAAATTGAAAAATAAAGTCCCACACAGATAGAAGAGAGATGGTCGCCAAAACTCCAAATTAAACACTACAGGGAGTGGTTAAGGCAGAAGAATGGCATTGTGTTAAAGGACAGATAAAAAGGGGAAGAAAAACAATTGAAAATCGATATATTTAGTATTTATTAATATAAATAAAAAATGATCGAGTCTGTACAACAATTAGCTGTGTGTCTCACATACAGGTACATACATGAACTTTTAAAAATAGCTAATGTAACCTTTGATGTGAAAATAAAGGTCAAGTTTGGTCATGAAGTAGGAACAATGAATTAGAAAATCAGTGGGAAAGGGTTTGAGTTAAGTCATGACTTTCTGGGTCTGTTCAAATTGTGAGAAATTACTCTGCTATGCTATGTTTGTTGTTTTTTAATACAGAAGTTCAATCTAATCCAATGGATCTTTTAGGCATTATATAAAACATCATATCAAATTATGTTCAGGTAGGGAATTTTTTTCAATTCATACAACAAAAAAGTGGCTTTTTCAAACAAGGACATGTTTCTTATTTTACAAATTTTTAAATTAACGAAACATTCAAGAAAATACACACATGAAAAGTGACAGATTTAATTTGTTAAATAATATTTCATAATCATAGCTGGGAAAACAATTATATTAAAGTGTTACGCTATTTTATTGATAATAAAATGTAATTTGGCAATAAAGACAACATAAGGAAATGGTAACCTAATTTCACTGATTGGGATAATGTTGCTACAAATGTGCACAAAAGTTCGGATCATGTGTTTTATGTTGTCTCTACAATTTCGAAAATTTATTTTATAAACCTAAAATTAAATAGATCAATATAATCTATACAGGACTTTCACTGAGGCATTTTGTTTTGTTTTTGGTTTTTGTTTATTTGATTTGTGTGTTTGTGTTTTTACCCAGAATCTCATCCTGCAGCTCTAGCTATCTTGGATGTAGACCAGACTGGCCTCAAACTTACAAGAACCCTGGATCTGCCTACTTCTGCTTCCTGAGTTCTGGATTAAAGGTGTGAACCATCACACATAGCTAGATATTCACTGTTTATAGGGGTAAGTTAAAAATGAGACAAGAATCAAATACTTTTATACCTCACATGACTACTAATTTAACTGAGGAAACTCAAGTAGTTGTTTTTCTTCCAGAAAAAAAAAAAAAAAATGAGTAGATACTTGTTTAAATTTGTAAGTTTCACAAAAATCCTAAGAAAAAAATGTAAATGATAAAAGGAGCAAAATTCAAATACTTAGATGTACAACATATATCAAAGAATATAGAAATGTAACTTTAATTGAAGTAAATACATCAAACACAGATGTGCACGTGTGCATGTGCCTGTGTGCATGTGTGTGTGTGCGTTTGTAAGTTCAGACTAGTATAAAAAGTACCATGTGTTACATAGTTTATTTTTTACTAATTTATTTATTCACTTTCCATCCTGGTTGCAGTCCTCTCCCTCCTCTCCTCCCTGTCCCACCCTTCCTCCTTCATGCCCCTCCCCAATTCCTCAGAAAAGGAGAACCCCACTACCCACTCACCCCAGCTCATCAAGTTGCATCAGGACGGAGTTGCGGAGTTGTGGAGCTCCAAGTTAGGAGTTCCTTCTCTTCCCCTGTGTCCTGGCAGGCAGTTCCGCCAGGGGGGAAGTGATTGAAAAGCAGGCAACAGAGTCCATGCCAGAGACAACCCCCACTTCCCTTCCTAGTGACACACATGAAGCCTGAGCTGCCCGTTGGCTACATCTATGTAGAGGATTTAGGTCCAGTTCATGTATGATCCTTGGTTGCTGTTTCAGACTCCACAGGCATTATGGGCCCTTGTTTGTTGGCTCTAGACACCTCTGGGTCCTTTTATCCTTCACCCTATAAGACTCCCTATGCTTCACCCAGTGTTTGCCTGTGAGTCTCAGCATCTGTTTCGAGGCGCTGCTAAGCAACCAAAAAATGTATCTCTTACAGTTCTGGAGACTGGGGAGAACAGGTCGAGGCATTGATCTCTTAAGATCATTGAGTTGATGATCTCATGCTTATTCAATACAGAGAGTGCCTCTTGTTCTGTCTTCACGTGGTGGACGGAGGAGGACGTTGTCTCAGGACTCTTAACGCGATTGCAATCCCATCCACGGGGAGCCCCGACTTCATAGCATTCAGTTCTGTTTCCCTAAGACTTCATCTCTTCATCCGTTCACATTACAGAGACTGAATTGCAGCATATTGATGGGTGACCAGGGGCCATAGCATTTAGTCCCTTGTAGCAACAGTTGAATTTTCAGAATGCAAAATAGTTCAATACTTAAGAACGGATTAAAAACCAATTTTGTGTGTACTATCTTCTCAGACCTGAGACATCTCCTCACGGAGTGAAAAGGCACTATCACCACGTGTTCTGGCGGCCTTGCCTTATGTAACAGTATCATTTCCTGTTAAAGGCTTCGCCTATGCTTTTGCGTTATGATCAGACAAAGTTGTCATATGAGCTTTGGTCCCAGTCTCATCTTCTGATAGACAAGAACCCAAGATACTTCATTGCGTCTTGAAGGGGAGAGATCCTGCTCTCTTCTCTCTTTGGAAAAAAAAAAACAAGTCTTGCTTCATACAGTAGTGGTAAGAGTTATGTTTCTCTTGAAACTGCAAACTATGGCTCAGGTTGATATTCTATGACTGCTTCTTCTGGTAGAAGGAGACCCCAACTTTTAACATAAAACAGGTGCCTCTTGATCAATAAGGAAAAGAGGTTTAACTTTTACATCCTAGCTGTAGTCCCAAGAGAAAAAATATCCAATATTTCACATTTATTTATGACTAAAAATTACTCTACTATAAAAAGTAGGACAATCTCATGATTGACAGTTATTCCAAACATAGAGCTAAAGCCCAAGAAAGAAACAGACATCATTCTCATTAGAACTGAGAATGGACTAGAATGCAATCTCTCTAATTCTTTAACAAGATTCTGGATGACTCGACCAGTGTAATAGAGTGTTGAAGAAATTATACTTAGCAAAAATGGGACCAGTGAACAAATACGAGTTATGCTTGTATGACTTTTCTACTTAGAAAATTCCAGAACTTTCCCAGGCATGTTGGCTCATGCCTGTAATTACAGCATTTGGGAAACGGAAGCTAAAAATCGGCTACACATTTGAGGCCAGCCAGGGCTACATAGTGAGTTCCAGGCTATCTTTGATTACAGAGTGAGACCCTGTCAAGAAAGAAAGACAGACAGAACATAAAAGGAAGGAAAGAAGGAAGGGTGAGAGGGAGGGAGGGAGGAAGAGAAGGAGAGAGGGAGGCAAGGAAAGAGAGAGGGGAGGGGAAAAGAAGGAGAGAGCAAGGGAAAAAGGACATTCCAAAATTCATCTTTAAAGATCCTTAAATATAATCTAAAGACATTGATTTTTTAGTAGCTAAAGAAAAAGCTTAGGAAAGCCATATAAAATATTACCAAAGTTTTTTGTTCTTTAGTTTTTCAGTATACTGTAAAGGTTCTTTAAAATTAAGGAGAGAATACATAGACCAAATATAAAATCCTGAGACCAGAAGAGCAAGATTACTTTGAAGCTATGAATTGTCTTAGAGAATTTAAAAAAGTCTATAACCTACAGGCTTGAGTGTCACTGCTACCTCTGTATGGCTGGACAAATATGGAGGTTTTCTGAAGAAAGGAATTTGAATTCAGATGTGCATGTTGCCCTGGGACTTGGAAAATAGGGAAAACTTCAGCGCCAGGGATATGATTCAGTGGGGAAAGTTGCTGCCATCCTCCAAGTCTGAGGACCTAAGTTTCATCCTCTGGTTCCACATGGTGAGACGAAAGAACAGACTCCCAAGGTTGTCAGCTGACATACACACATTTGCCATGGCAGGGCATGGGCAAGCACACACATATAAACAAAGAAACAAACAAATAAAAGAGAGAATAAAAGAATGAAATAAAGTTAATAAGAGGATAAAGTAGGCAATTATACTTCTCAGTCAGGAGTCATGGGGTAGTGACTGTTCTGGTTTGGCCTTCGGTTTAGATTTTAACTAAGTTTCTAAGGGGTTGGCAAGATAGCACAGTAGGTAAAGGCACTTGCCATTAAGCCTGATGACCTGAGTCATTTTATTCCCTGGGACCCACATAATAGAATCGACTCCTGAAAGTTGTCCTCTGACCTCCACACATGCTGGTGATACACCCCCCCACACACACACAGAGAGACACACAGACATACACAGACAAACACAAATAAATAAATACATATATTACTCAAAGCTTCTAGAAATTGTAAAGCAGTATCTTTTGAATATAAAATAAAATCTGGGGCTGAAAATTACCTGTACAGTTACAGAAAAATAAAAACATGGGGGTAACTGGTTCTTCATGTGCAGAGTCCCAGGACACACAACAAGAGTACTGTGTCTTGTCTAGCAAGCTGATGCTTGCACTGAAAGATTTTTCATATAAAACAAGACACAAGTTTATAATCTAGTATAATAGATGATGGGAAATAAGCTATGATTGGTAACCAATAGATCAACAAACTAAATAATAACAGAAACATGCGCTTCATATAGATTCTATATAGTGGGGACCCCATCTGGCTGAGACCTCTGCAGGGCCTGTGCCTGCTGCCACAGTCTGAATTCATATGTGTGTCGGTCCTGCTGTGTGTGGAAGACATTCTTTCCATGGTGTCTTCCTCCCGTTTTACTCTTACAACATTTCCATCTACTGTTCCACAGAGTTCCCTGAGCTCTGAGGGGAGGGATTTGATGGAGCTATTCCATTTACGACTGAGTATTCCAAGGTCTGTCACTCTGCCCATGGTCCAGTTGTGGGTCTCTGTATTTGTTCCTATTATTATTTTTTAAGTATTTCTTCTATGATATTGGCTGAGCAAGGCACTGATCTATTGGTATAGCAGAGTGTCATGAGGACTCATTTTATTGGTACCTTCTTTTAGCCAAGCAGTCATGTTCTGGTTTTCCCCTAGATCTATGGCCTATCTAGTCTCAGGGTTTTTGATACCCAGGCAGTGTCACGCATGAGTTACGTTCCATGGAGTGGGCCTTAATTCCAATCAGATGGTCATTGATTACTCCCATAATTTTTGTGCCACTATTGTACTAGCATATCTTACAGGCGGGTCATCATTGTAGACTATAGGATTATAGATGGGTTGGTGTTTACCTTTTTCCTCTGGCAGTGTGCAAAGTAGCTTCCAGTACTGAGAACACCAAGCAACAGGGGGAGAGCTCTCTGGAGGCACCAGCTTGACTTCTCCATGTTCAATGAGTTGTATGCATATTGTCTTCAGCAATAGGGCCTTAGCATCAGTTTGTGGGGAACAACCAGTAGCCTTGGCAACAGCCTAGGTTGTTTGGGAGTTTCCATGAAACCCCTTTTGTCATTACTTGATTAGCTATAACCCACCCTAGCCACGAGAGGTTTCACTTGGTGGTGAGAAATGTCTAGTTAGGGTTTTGTCTCCCAAGTTATTTGGTGTTTCCACTTATATTTCTTTCACATATATGTGTATTTCAAGTAGCTTCTATAGGGTTATGTTTCCACTTTATTTTAGTCTGGTTTGTTTTTTACTTTATTTTATTTTGCTTTGTAAAGATACTCATTTATATTGTAATGAGAAAGTAAAAGAGAAGAATTATTGGGGTACATGGGGAAGTAGGGTGGATCTGGGAAAGGGGAGGGGAGAAGAAGCCATTATTAGAATATATTGTATGGAAAAATCTATTTTAATTAAAAAAGAAAGAGAGAAGACTGAGAGAGCCATCATCAACAAGCCAGTAAGCAGTATTTCTCCATGACCATTGGACAACTTCCTGTCTCCTGGTTCCTGCCCTGTTTGAATTCCTGCCCTAATTACCTTTGATGATACGATGATAAACAGTAACATGCAAGTAAAAGCAAAATAAACTCTCCTTTTCCCACCATAAAATAAGCCTTTTAAATGTATTTAAATAAGAATAATAAAAACATGGAGCAAAATAAGATAAGAAACAAAAAAATAAAAATAAATAAAAGAACTATGTAGACCATTTCACTCAGGAAGGCTGCACAGCTGTCTTTCACAAGGAGCATGCCCTGTACTTTTCAATGACCCCAGAATTCAGGACAAAATTATTAGATGGGCTGTCTATTCAAACCAGCACACTGCTTTGTTCAGAAACATGGCTGCCCAAGGCAAATGAAAATAGAAGCACGGCATAATTTCTACAAGTAGAACTAACAAATAAAACAATACAATCTACACTGGGAACGTCTTATCTAACTTACCTTGGTGGCCTGTAAAAAGCAAAAAGTACTTCAGAGAATTCTCCCACTGCTGCAGAAGACAAACTTCTGCCTATGTGGTCACTAAGTGTCTGTGAGTCCTGCCTTTAAAAAGCAAAGCTTAAAATTAGATAAAATGAGTCATTTCAGGGAGCTGAAATGGGGAAGGAGAGATAACAGAAGAAGAAAAATTGAGGCGAGTGTAAGGATAAAAGTTAGAAAGTCTGTCCTTGCCTGACACTGCTCTCATACAGCATACCCCCCCCACACACATACAGCTTTATATGTGAGAATAATAATTTTATCTGCACAAGAGCCATCAAAAGTCTTGACAGCTTTGTCCCAACGGTGAAATGCAGGAGCCTTATCAGCCCTTAGTGGTAAACTTGATAGGAATGAATGGGAACGCAGACCAAAGGCAAACCCCAGGGAACCAGACAAACAAAGTGAGGAGAAACCTTACCTGTATTAGGTAGAAGACAGATCCCCCAGCTTAATTCAAGACAAGACATTGAACAGAACAGAACATGGGGGGAGGTGGGGAACCCATAGTCTAGAATTAATATTGCTGTTATATAAATGTCCAAACTCATAGACTATGAAAACAAGTAGAAAACCATGACCTATAATAATAAAAACAAGTCAGTGGAGACTGACTGCTTTCAGGGCTTTACATAACAAAGAAGGGTATTGAAAAAAATTGTGAATTTACTCAAAGATGAGACTTGATAGCCTGTGACCATATAGTGGGGAAGGAGGTCCCCCTCAGTCATAGACATAGGGGAGGGGAATAGGGTGAAAGAGGGAGGGAGGGAGGAATGGGAGGTTACAAGGGATGAGATAACAATAAATATGTTATCTGAATAAATTAATTAAACAAAAAAAGAAACTAGTAGCAGAACAACTCAGAAGATAAAGCTATAGTAGACAAAACAATGAGACAGTGAGTGTCTTACCAGTAAATGCTTCACACGTGAATGAATTCAAGCCCAGACCTAGAGCTATGAAAGTGAAGATAGCCTGCAAGCCATCCATTTAGAATTAAATGCTCACACTCAGGAAGCAGAGGCAGGTGGATCGCTGTGTGTTCGGGGCCAGACTGGTCCATAAAGCTGGTTCAGGACATCCAGGGCCACACAAAGAAACCCTGTCTCAAAAAAAAAAAAAAAAAAAAAAAGAATTAAATGCTCAAATAAGTTGAAAGTGCAAAGCAGAGCACATTTTTTATGCAACAGAAAAACCAGAAGACATAGCGATGACTATATCTACAATAGATAACATAGACCTAAAGTTTAAAAAAAACATTGAAAACAATATGATGAGTTTTTTAAAAATTAACACTTTGACTTGATTCTTGCTAGCTAGCATGAGGAGAAATAACCATTTTGATAAATTTGGAGGTGATAAGCTGACATTTAACTCATGGCATGGGTGCAGTTATAATCTCTGCTCTATTAGTCAGGGTCAAACAAGGCTACATATTACCCAAATGTAAGAATTTATTACTAGTAACTTGACTGAATGGAATTGGATGCCTTGTAATATCAAGCCATCATGAAACAGACCAATATAATATTCAGGTACCACCATGAAATAATAAGAATGGATAAATCAATAAGCATACCCCTCACTGTGAGAATGGCACCCAGTGCTCATGAAAGAGCTCTGATTGGTAGACCAATTTACAGGCATGATTTGACGTGATATCATAGGTGGAGAGAAGAGGAAGACCTTCAGGACTGTATACAAGACATCGCCAATACAAACTAATGGCATTGTTCATGCTAGGCTGTCTCCTCTAAGTAATCAGGGGTGTCTAGCAGGTCTAATTGTCTAACAGGGTTGTCTCTCCTGGTCATTTTGGAACTTGACAAGCTCCCCACTTCACATATTTCCTTTCTTTGTTGTTAAGTCATGAAAAACTCTACTATTAGAAAACTACCACAAATGCATGCATAAAATGATTTTGAAGCTGAAAATAATTGCAATATTAAAAGAACATTTCTTATAATGGCCAATCAAAAATATAGGTTATCCTTCTGATGAAAACAGTGGGCTGGAGTGCTTTCCAAATTGGTCTTAAATTTCTAAGGGGACACAGGAAATCTTTTTATGTGATCTCAAGTTAATTATCATTTTATGTAAAAGTATACTTATATCAATTATATCCATTAACATGAAACATAAGTGCATTTCCACAAAAGCACTTTACACTACAATGATATTATTCACAATTTTAATACAAGCATGAGCTACTTATATGTTCTTATTTTGTTCGTAAGGTCATTGTGGGTACCATATTTAAGCTTGAAGCATTTCGGTTGTTAATTGTTGGAACAGTGTGTCAAAGAATAAACACAGTTCGGCGTTAGTGCTCTTAACTGGGCTACATCTTTTCTTATATACCAATCTTGCAGTTTATAAAGTACAGAAAAAGTTTTGAAAATTTAACCAGTTTGTTCTATTTTTTTTTTTTTTTTTTTTAAGCACAAAGCAGGCAACAGCACAATCATCTAGGGAGGTCTTCACAATAGCAATGACACAGTTAAGACATGAACACAAAAATAAATTTAAGGACAGAACTTCAAATGCAAAGAAACAAGTCAGAGCAGAACCAGCTGGTTAAAAAAAATTAAATATGTTGTATTATGTGTGAGTCTTTGTGGAAGACGTTTCCACTTCTTGAAAGTGTGAACTACACATCAAAAACCAAGAGAGAAAAGGGAGGGAAGCACAGTGGCTGTGAAAGAGACCTGCACATTTCATGTGTTCAGCTAGCATACTGTCTTTGTAGGCAAAGAGCTTTAGCACTACCAAGTTGGACAATACTTCAGAGACAAAATACACTATTATTTGAGGTATAGATGAAACATAGTTTGAGCAACAGCACAGAAGCTACACAATTCCACTCACTGTGCACCTTACAGTTAAACTAACACAATTGCTTTTAATCTGCAGAACAGATATGACTTTCCTTGAGTAGAAGACATCTGCTTGGTGATATTTTTTTCTCTCTGAATACAGCTATTGAATTACCAGCCATATAATTAAATGACTGCCAAGCATTCCAAGGTACTCAAAGAATTGAAGAATCCAACAAAATATAAATCTACTGGCTGCCTATCAAAATTCACTGTGTGTGTGTGTGTGTGTGTGTGTAAGTGTGTGTGTGTTAGTATTTCTATATATGTATTACAGTATGATTGTGTATATATGAGAGAGGGGCAACTCTTTACCTAGCCTCTTTCTCTTCCCTTCTCTTTTTAGAGAGAGGAATATGTAAACTTTGTCTCAGTGAGAATTTGAATTAGGACCTCAAAGTAACTAGGGTCTCAAATGCCTACTTTGAGTCAAATCATCACTTAGTACTGCCTTTTTGTATTGGTCCCAACTGATGTGTTTTGTATATTTCCCTTCATGATCTCATTATCATGATTCAAATAAGACATGAGGGCAAAGTTCTGACAAAATAATTCATGAGTGCGCATGTGTCTCTGATGAATAGACACAAATGCTGGTGTAAAGCTTGTCAAAATGATGAATGACCCAAGCAAGAGAAGAGCAGGAAGGAACCAAGTGTATCACTGTTGAGGAGATGCCTTTGGCTACTGTAGGGTTACTCCAGCAGAGGTTTCTAATAGCGGGAGTAGGGGTGGGCTCTATTTGAGTTGAGGTAACAGCCTGCTGTTCACATCACAGTTGTAAGTTCTTAGATAGAAAATGTCTCCACATGTCAGCAGTACCAGAAATGACTGCAACACAATGAGAACTGTGTTTATGCCTGTGCATCATAGAGAGGGTAGACTGCAATGACAACAGGCACTGTGCAAGTCTTCCTTTAAGCACCAATTTCATAGCACTGTACTTTTCCTGAATAATTGATTAAAAGGCTAGGTATTAGACCAGACATAAGGCAATAACCAGAAAATTAAAGAAATCAAACACTTGGCAACTTTGAGCTTGTATCATTTATTAATTTTTCTATGGAAAATACTTATTAAATATGTATTTTATATGAAGTGTTATGCTTTGGAAGTAATTGTCCAATATAATAATTTACATTCTATTTGAGGCAGGGAAGAATCTATAGGAAAGTGGCAATATTAGTGTGTGTGTATGTATATATGTATATGTGC
The DNA here is from genome assembly GCF_903995435.1 of Acomys russatus. Classification (NCBI taxonomy): domain Eukaryota; kingdom Metazoa; phylum Chordata; class Mammalia; order Rodentia; family Muridae; genus Acomys; species Acomys russatus. The sequence goes on from NC_067163.1 coordinate 19,840,787, forward strand.
ATTTATATATTATAGATGTAAATAAATAGATTTCATTCATATATAGTACATATAATAATTACAAAATAGGTCATGAATTTGAGAGAGAGTTGTGGGAACACAGGAGGAATCAGAGGAGGGAGAGGAAGGGTGGAAATCATGTTACTATAGTATTCATGTATGGCATGCTAAAGAATAAACTAAAATTCTTATTTATATAAATAAGTTAATGAAGAATTCTACAAGGATCAAGGCAATGCTGGAAGCATAGCATGGAGCCTGGGTTTAAGTATTCTATGGAAACATAAGAACATAAATTCCTATAGTTACAGCCCTCACAGATCAACTCTGAAAGTTGAGTTCAGCTTGGCAGTCAGCAAATTTGGGTGTCTGTGAGATAAGTACACAGTTTAGCACTAGGAAAGAATGAAGAATGGTTTTAAATCATTATAGTTAGCTAAGAAGGGAATAATTTTGTTGTGTGTGTGTGTGTGTGTGTGTGGTTTTATTTTTCTTTTTTGTTTTTTTTTAAAACAGGGTCTCTCTGTGTTAGCCTTGGCTTTCTTGGACTCACTTTGTAGACCAGACTGGCCTCAAACTCACAGAGATCCACCTGCCTCTGCCTCCTGAGTGCTGGGATTAAAGGCGTGTGCCACTATACCCAGCCCTGTTTTCTTTTTAATAAACTTAAAATAGAATATTATATGTGAGGATGATTTTTGTGGAAATGGATAAAGTTCATAGTTGTACATTATATGTTGGTGCATCTACAAGTTGCTTACAAATTAGAAGACCTGCCTAGGTGGTGGTGGTGCACGCCTTTAATCCCAGTACTCAGGAAGCAGAGGTAAGCGGATCTCTGTTAGTTCAAGGCCAGCCTGGTTTACAGAGTGAGCTCCAGGACAGCCAAGGATACACAGAGAAACCCTGTCTCGAAACACAAAACAAAATTCAGTCCCCGCTCTCCACTCAACTGTGGAGAATGTCCTGTCCATTGGCTAGATCTGGGTAGGGGTTCGATGTTTACTGCACGTATTGTCCTTAGTTGGTGCCATAGTTTGAGCAGAACCACTGCTCAAATGTTCTTCTTGTAGGTTTCTAGGACCTTCTGGATCTTTCTATTTCCCCATTCTTCCACACTTCTCTCATCTAGAGTCCCATATTTGACCATGTCCCCTTGATGGGGAGGCCCGGTGGCACCTAGAGGAATGATAGGCTACCAAGAAGAGACTTGATACCCTATGAATATACAGGGGAGGAGGTCCCCCTCAGTCACAGACATAGGGGAGGGAAGTAGGGTGAAAGCGGGAGGGAGGGAGGAACAAGAGGATCCAAGGGATGGGATAACAATTGAGATGTAAAATGAATAAATTAATTTAAAAAAAAATAATAAAAAATTAAAAAAAAAAGAAAAACAAAACAAAAACAAGAAACTAGAAGACCCTCTGTCTCCTCTCTTGCTCAGCATGATATGAACACAGTTTTTTGCATCCGTTTTTTCTTTATCATAAAGAAATGAGGGAGCATTTCAAGGTCAAACAAAATTACATATTTAAACTGGGTTATGTAAGTAGGAGTAAAACTAAAGAGTTATCTTTAACTGAAATCCATAGATAGGAAATGTTTATGAAAAGCACATAAGCAAGTGTAGTTTTACAGTCTATTTGTACTTTTTAATTGATTGGTAGCACAAGCAGGTTCACTTTGCATTTTCTGTGTTGCTTTGCATGATTCAAAGAACGAGATGATTTTAAAGTAGCCTACAAGGCATCCCCACCCAGTGATTTAGAAAAGGACCAGCTGGGACAGGTGGGAGTGGGAGTCTTTCTTCAAGCTAGTGGGTATTATTCTTCCTAGGTCATCTTCCTAGGGTAGTTATAGAATTCCTTCACAGACAACATGGCAACATAACTTCTCAAATTTCCAGTAGGCATTTTCAGGTAGTACCTGCAACGAACTGGTGTGGTGCTCTGCTCTCTCCAGCTGGGCCTAGCAAGGCATGGTCCTGGGCACCTGGCAGAAGTGAAGAGGAAATGAAGAAAGGACAGAAAGACAGAGACACACATACAGAAAATCTGGTTTTAAGTGGGTTGAGCTCACACTGATGGAGGGCACCAACTATACAACAACTGGAACTGCTGTGAGTACATTGCCACACCACAGGGATAAAAAGTTATCTAATTTTAGTAGGCATCAGTAGGGGAGCAATTTAATGTTGCAGTCATGCAGAAGGAGAAAGTTGCAGTTGTTACTTTTTGCATAGACTTCCGGAAGGGCCACTTTCTAGCTTGTCCTGAGGAAGGCTTTGCAAAACCCCATGGGTCTAAGGCCTTTGGGTCTTTGTTCAAAATTGATACTCACTCAGGGTCGTTTCAGCTCTACACACTTCTGGAGGCCAAGTTGTCTGAATATCCCATCATAGCCTCTTGTTTGCTTGATAGGTAGAAGAGAAGCCATGTCCAAGGAGGTGCTCTGTGGAAAGGCCACATGGAATGTCGTGTCTGGAGCTTCTACTGTAGAAGAATATCAGTGGGGAGCCCATGCTGTTCTTCCTTTAGTGAACTCATCATGGTAAAATGAGCCGAGTCTTACATGCAATGTAGACATGCATGATCACAGACACACACACACGCGCACGTGCACATGCACACGCGCACGCACGCACGCACGCACACACACACACACACACACACACACAAAGTCTAAAACCTATGGGCAATTATTTTTGGTTTTTAATAGACATGGTGAGATATACTAATGATCCTAGCACAGGAGACTAAGACTTGAGAATCTTAAATTCAAGGTAACCCAGGGCTAACTAGTGAAACCCAATTTGTCTCAAAAAGAAAAACAAAGACGAAACAACCACACAAACCCTCATTTAAGGTACAAGCCAAATGCCTCTCTTCTGGAACACAGATTTCCTCCGGAAGCTTCCTTAATGCAACCAGATATCAGAATGGCTCAAATACGTCAAAGCGGTGTTGAGGCTGGATGCTTACAGAGTAGAGGGACAGAGTAGAGGATGCAGGTGTGAGCCAACCAACTTCTCATCTTTAGCCTAGAGAAGCTCACATTTCAAGTGGACCGACTGATGGAGGTGATGAGATGTAAAGAAAACGACATGCTGAGCAAATCACGCTGGGCCTCCAAAGTCAACCCAGAGCCCATTCCATAGTCCTAATTTCCTGAATAAGGATGGTACCAGCATATATTTTTTACTGTAGCCTGACTTAACACACAGACAATCTAAGATTTTACATAGCCATGTTATCTACAGAGCTTCTACATACCCACTCATAAAAATATTAACTCAAATATTCACTAGAGCACCATAATATGTGGCCAGAGGTACAAACATGTTATAAATTATGCTCTGATCATAGTTATAACCATTTACTTACTGGTCATTCATACATCCATCTATCCTTCCATTCATCCATCACTCATGTGATCACCTGTCTATCTTCCTCTGTTCACCCAATGTGCTCCATGGAATAAATATCAGTTGAGTGTCTAACAGATTCTGGAATTGCCAAAGCAAACCAAATTATCTCATTGTATTAGGATGAAATTATAATAAGGAAGAATGACATAATGGAAAAGTATACATCTCATATACCAGTATTTGTAGACTAACATGGTAGCTGGTATTCCCAGCCATAACAGCAATGAGATGATCACTGTGGTCATCAGTGGCATGGGGTACATGAAATGTATTACTCTACCTGAAGTGAAAAGTTAGTTTGCTAGTAAATAATGCTTTCCAAAGGAGTAGGGAATTCTTTGGGTAAAGGCTTTGGGAGAGAAAGAGATGGGCTGGGCAAGACGAAAACTAACACCAAAGCTTGCTACACACAATGCAAGCCCTGTGAAGTGATTCTGCTATGTGCACATGTGCATCCTAAGTTAAATGCTTGATGAGCTAATTCTGGTACTCTGTCCTGTGCTTAGCATTATTGCTTTCACACTAGATTTTCTTGCACCCTATGCCAAAATCTCAGTGTTTAGTATTACTAAGGTAATTTTTCATTAGGTTTATTTCTCAGCACATACATGGCCTCATAATAGCAATAGAGTATCAGCAATGATATGATTACTGAAAACAGATAATTTTTAATTTCATGGTTTGTTTCCCTTAGGACCTAGCTCACTATGGGTATGCAGCAAATTAATAGCTGTTGAAGTCATTTGAAGCAGGAGTCCCTTTCCAAATGGCTATGCCAATGACTGAATTACTGGGCTTGGGGCGTCACTCAGCAATTGAGAACCTTTTTGGACATATGTAAGGCACACTCAGGGTTTCATTTCCAGTGCCCAACCTCCTACCAATTAATAATTATGGTTATTTCCCTGTATTTTATTTCTAGGACCATTTTATAAATTTTAATTTTGTTTTACAATTACAAATGATACCCATGCAATTTTGAAATCAATTTACAACATAAGGTGTGTGAAGAAATTTGGCTTGATTAAAATTTTGGGGGGGGTTAGCCTTATTTCTCGTTAGCCTACCTTGAGATTATAGGTAAATGAGTATGTATGCACGCAAGTATGTACACACACACACACACACACACACACACACACACACACACACACACACACATATATATATATATACATTACATACATATGTATTTTTCTTCTTAGATAATTGACAATACTCTTGAGAATGCTTTTTGTCATTCATGGTCATGTAAGGCCTAAGAAGACAAGCATCTCAGCTGCCCAGGGGAGCACCCAGGCGAGTTGTACCTGAGAAATACAGAGCAGAAGTTCTTTGCAGGAAGCAATGAGTGTGTTATTCTATATGTTTTCATTAACGACCTGCTTACTTTCTGGTTACTTGCTCTTCTTTCTTTGTAAATGCTTTTGCCAGATAAAAATGGTTCTTTGATTTGCCTGAGTTGAGTTAAGGATTTCTCTTTTGAATGCTGGTAGGGTTCCATACAAGTTGTTGAACAACGTGCTGCCTACTTTCCACTCACGCACTCCTGTTACACTGCACACACACCTTGGCTTTACGATGCAAGAAAAGTTTAGAAACATTGTTAATTCTCTTTTGATATTCAATTTAATGTACAGATTTTGCATTTAATAGAGTCAGTATCTGTAAAACTGGACTGTTCAATTTTCCTATGGATTACTGTGCAGTGTAAGCCGGTCCTCTGTTCCTAAGCTCTAGAATTAATATAACGAAGCCAGATCTGTCCCTGAAAGGAAAACAATGGCCATTTTCCATGTTGTATATTAATTTTTATTTTAAAAATATATTATCTTTCAGTTTTGTCAAGAAAATGAATGTTTCCCTTTCACTTCAGACAAAATACAATTTCAGGTTCTTTCTGCTCACTCTAAGTCGGAAGAACGGAGCTGGCTTTAAGCAAATGAGGCCAATACATATTAATGACTTTGCTCATTCATTCAGTGAGGAACATTTCTTAATCTGGTAGGTGTTTGGGTGTTGAGGATGTGAGAAGAGAATCTGGGAGAGAGGAATGAGGAGTCTGCAGGAGTGCTAGTGTGCTGTGAGAACCAGGGCTGGCTGCATCTCGGGGTGTGGAGTGAGCATAGAAACTAGAGGGAGCCCCATGAAAACATGCAGCTCAATTGCCCATGGTTGAGGAGCTCACAGGCCCAAGGGTTGGATTCACCGCTATTACCCTGCTATATGGACATACTATCAAACTGCCCTCGAAGTCTGTCTCTCTCCATCCATAAATCTGTATATCTCTCAGACCTCATTGCATGAGTCACTTCATGCTCTGGTCAGTGGCTAATGCAGAAACTTAACAACTGGCCAAAGAAAAGAGAAGAGGTGACTTTGGAGAGCTTAGCCTCAAATGGGTCATCTACATCACCCTCTCACCTCAAGGTTCAGAAATCATTTAGGAAAAGGGGTTGTGAGAACCAGAGGTCATGGAGGTCATGTGAAACAGCGTCTTCTGAATATGACAGAACTGACTGCTGTGCTCATGAGCTCATAGTAGCTGCTGTTGCCTATGTACTGGCCACACAAGATAAAGCCAGTTACCAGTGTTCCTGTGTGGATGGGGAAGAGGGTCCGTGAGCCTCCACTCTTAATTGAAGATCTGTGGACTGTTGACAGCTCCTGAGGGAAGAGAAGTCAGTTTTCTTTAAAGTGTGGGATCTAAGAGGTTGACAATGATCTTCCACTCAGGGGCATTTGGGTGGCAAATTAGAGTCAGCGGATTATAAAAGAATAACAAAACAAAAAACAAAAAAATGACACATGAAGTGTGTCGGGAGGTAGCGGTAGATCTAAGAATATCCTCGGGAATGGGAGGGGGATAAGTACGATCAAAATTCATTGCATGAAGTTGTCAAAAGAATTTTTAAAAAGTAACAGTAAAAAGTCGTTTCAGAAATAAAAAAGATTTAAATTTAACATCATTTTTACATACTATTCAAAATCAAAATAACAAACAAAAATAGAACGTGATTGTTTGCTTAAAAAAAAAAAAAAGATCATTCTTCCTCTTTTTTTTTTTTTTTTTTTAATCATCAATGAAATACAATACAGCCAGGTGTGGTGGGCCTATGCTTGTAATACCTGAACCTGTGAGATTGAGGCAGGAGGATTGTACATTCAAGGTCACTTTGAACTACATAGCAAAATCCTTGTGTGGTGTGGTATTTGTGTGTGTGTGTGTGTAGGGAATTCACCAGCACTTGATTTAGCCAAGGCATTTTATGCAGTTATCAAGCAAAAGTAGGTGTATATCAGTAACATTAATCTTCATAGCTTTGTCCTCATGAGATCATTGGTGACCTTGAGATCAACTGCAAATATTTATGTGGGCAGTAGAAATGGTGAGAAAGCAGAAAAGGCTTATGTAATTTATCTCATGCCATTACTCATGTAATATTTATTACTCCTTTAAGAAGTTTAAGTGTTTGGAAAAGAAACATGACAGTAGTGTAAAGATACAGCAAAATCAAGAACAGATTATGGGGAAGATTTGGAGTTGGAGTGCAATTTATTTGAAAGGATCTGAATTTTTTTCTTTGTGCATACAAAAAATTTTGTATAATATTCATAGTTGGAAAAAAATTTCCCTTTCAGGAAAACCTTATTTATTGATTTTGGGGGAGGTCCCTATATATATTGATTTTTGTATGTATTTCCTGATTTTCCCTTATGTAAACATATATATGTGCTGTGCATCATATCTATGTATTTTAAAAGTCACTGATATTAAAATGTTTGCATTATGAGGTCATTATTATCATATTAACACTTAATATCTACTAGCTGTCTATTAGGTGAATTTAAAAAGTCAAATAATTTACTAATGTGTTCTTATCTATCTTCCTTTCTTTTCAAGTTATTTTTATTTTATGCACCTCAATGTTTTGCGTACATATATATATGTATGAGGGTGTCGGATCTCTTGGAACTAGAGTTTCAGACAGTTGTAAGCTGCCATGTGGGTGCTGGGAATTGAACCCAGGTCCTCTGGAAGAACAGCCTTCTCAACCGCTGAGCCATCTCTCCAGCCCCTCTATCTGCCTTTCAATCCTTTATTACTCCCTTCTAGTCCAACTACCTCAATGGTATATTCATCAGTTTTTATTGTTATATTCTTTTAAACATTGCTTTAAATGTTTGTTTTTATTTTTATTTTTTCATGATGTAGATATGTGTGGGTAGTATCTTGGTGAGAACATGTGAGTGAAGTGCCTTGAGTAGCCGGCAAAGAGTTTCAGATATGCTGCAGCTGGAGGTATTGGAGGGTGTGAGCCTTCTGACTTTGAGTCCTAGGAACTAAACTCTGGTTCTCTGCAAAAGCAGCAAGAACATCCGGGCATCTCCCAGTCCTCCTCCTGCCCTTTGTACCTGTGCCTTCAATTTGATTTACCATTGTTAGTTATCCTTTCTTTCTTGATACTGACGCTGGCAATTTACTTCATATGGAATCAAACCACTTTGTGTTTCCATTCTATTCCTAGTAGTTATTTTGATGTATGTTGTCGAAAAATACATTAATTGCTCATCAGAAGTCTTTTGCTAACCTTTCCACAGTTGGTTTTGTTTGAATAAAATACTTGTTAGCCAATTTTTCAGCAAGAATTTATGAGTTGTTTTGTTTTTAACTATTTGCCTGTAGTTTTTACATATGGCTTTTGTATTTTATGTATGCATTTTGATTCACACTCTTTTCACTTTCATTATTTCTAGCTGGTATTTCACTGTCTTTGGGCATTGGGTAGTGGGATAGAAAGAGAAATGTGGCTTTATGTAGATAAAATTGGGTTGCATATTAGCTACCTTTCTGATAAATGCCATGACTAAAAGCAACAGAAAGAAGAAAGGGCATACTTTGGTTTATGGTTCTAGAGGAATAGCATCCATCATGGTCAAGAAGGCGATGTGTGTTGGCAGAAGCAGGAAGCAGAGAGATCACATCTCATCTGCACAGGAGAGACAGAGAAAGGAAGTGTAGTAAGTGGAAGTACAAGCCCTCAGAGCCCAACCCTAGTGATGTACTTGTCCAGCAAGGCTGTACTTCCTAAAGGTTCCATAACCCCATTACGCAGTGCCAATAGCAGGGGACCACATATTCAAATACCTGGGTAAATGGGGGACACATTTCCCATTCAAACCACCTCAGAACTGCATTTGTTTGTACGCAGAAGTGTTTTTATTAATGGATATTTCATTTTCTTTAACATTCAATAATTTTAGTATGCACCATGTAGATTATTGCCCTCCTTAATTTTCTCAGGGTTAAACATGTAGCTTGAAGACATTACTATCTTTAAAAAGCCATTCCATTGCACCTTAAAATAGTGCTTTGTTTAGTTTACTTTTTATTTTTAAGTAGCACAAATGTGAAAATGCTGTTCTATGAAAATCGCAACCACTAAGCCTAAAGACAGTGATCAAGTTTCCTGGGTCTTATGCATCGTTTCTGAATCTGGTTTCCGCTCTGTTTGTTTTCCTCATTTCTAAATGCACTGTCCCCTCATGTAGGCTGCTGGTGGTAACAGCAACTGTTCTAACATTCACTCCAGCACTCCTCATTTCTCTAATCCATCGCTTCTTTTCTCTTCCCTCACGGTTCTGTCAGCTCATGTTTCAGTCCTGACTGCTGAGTGACCATTTCCCCCTTGAGCTCTTATTTTTCTGCTTTGCAGCCTTCCTTCTTGTGGAGATTGCTTCATAACTCATTTTAATGGTGGGATTTTGGGCAAAATCTTCAGCTACAACTTGACAATATTTTCCCGGGACTTCTCTCCTGTTGAAAAGTTTTACTGCCCTTTCACACATTTTTAATAGTACTTTTGTGCGAATTCTGTGCCACTGTTCTTTTATGACTCAAGGTTAAATGGATTAAACTTATCAACACTAGCTATTTGCAGCTTTCCCTGGCAGGTGGAGCTGGTGATGTGTGAGGCAAGGAAAAGTAGCTCCCACTTTCGCTTCTATTTTCTGTTGCTAGAGAAGTCCCAAGATCTGACTCACAGTAGAGGATTTCGTGGGACCTATTCCATAAACGCCTTCTCAAATCAGCAGCACTGTGGTACCTCCTGCCACTGCTATTGGATTCTCCATCCATCTCCGCTTCTAGATTCCCCCAGCTCTGGCTTCAGGAGCTCCCGTTTCAGTTTTTGCCTCTTAGGGTGCATTCATAAGTATCAGGAAGTTCATTATTTGTCAATTCTTGGGGAGATACCCTTTCCTTGGAGGCCTTATCACTTTGCCTATTGTTTATATTTAAGCCTGAGCTAAGCTTATACTGACACTAAAAACAGATGAGGACACTGATAGAAAAGGTATAGACAGTGGGCAAAGTAACTATAGATGTAAGATTCCTTGAACAGCATGGCGATAAAAGAATTGAAAAGCACATTATGAACAATGCACGACCAACATGGGATTCATCTCTGAGCTTCAAGAATGTATCACATTAACCTGATGAAGGAAATAGCTCTATGTTCGGCTCAAAAGATGCAGCACTTGACAGATTCAACATCCCTTCATGAGTAACAATAGCGACTACAAAAACTAACAGGGTACAGAGGGAATGAACCATAGCACAACAAAGTCTATATGTGTGCACACTATACACAGCACACAGTAGAAATCACATTTAATAGTTTTTCTTCTAAGACCATTAAGAAGACCAGAATGACCCTTTATTGTGTCTATTCAATGCAGTTCTAGAAGACACATGTGAGCTAGAACTGACTTGAATGTGCCCTCCCTGAGGACTAGCTTTTGTTATGCCAGCAGGAATCATGAAAATTTCCAAGGCAGTAAGGCACCCAGCAGTCTTATCCAACTATGATGCCTATGAGCCATATCAGTAGTCAACAGGACCCAATAGTCCTAAAGATGCAGTAGTGGCACGCATACCTCAGTGGTCACCAACAGCTCTCTAACTAAACTTCAGAGCTACTCAACAAAAGGGAAATCATGTGTAGTCCTCAGTGTTACTGAAGTCATGGTTATTGGAGATGATTCTACAACCCTTAATTAACTAAGCCAACATAATCCCTAACAGCAATCTATAAACATGTGTCCTATATTCAAGGTTAAGTGTAATCTTCACTCCTCATCAAGAAGTGAAGAAAGTGAATACACACACACACACACACACACACACATGCACACACACACACACCACGCAATAACAATTAGTGATAAAAGGTCATGCATTTAAGACAGAGAGGGAGAAATATATGGGAGGGTTTGAGGGAGAAATGTTGCGTTATATGTTATATTGTTATTAAAAACGAGGAGATAATTAACAGCATCTGCCTCTAAAATAGAAAGGAACAAGTGGAATAATCTGTTTAGAGATGACATATCTTCATATAGAACAACTTTAAAGACTCCACTGGAAAATCCTTAGACCAAATAAAGAAAGTTTAGTAGAGACTGTGGGTATACAAATCATTACTTTCTTATATAAAAATGAATACCACAAAATTTATAAGGTGACAATCATATTTAGCAAGAAAATGAAGGATCTGTATAGGGAGGTCTATACCACATCGATGAAATAAATTAAACACAACACAAATAGACAGAAAGGTAATGTGTTCATGCATTGAAAGAATATTTTCAGAAATGCTCATGTTACCTCACATAGGATATAAATTCAATAGCATTCCTATTAAAGTCTCAATATCCAGTTTTATATGAATAGAGAACAATGAAGTTCATATGGTGTGGTAGTTTGAATGAGACAATCCTCATACCTCTCGGCCATTGAATACCTGGTCCCCATGTGGGGGCTCTTTGGGATGCATTAGTGGGTGTGGCCTTGCTAAGGATGTTTGTCACTGGGAGTGAGCACCGAGGTTTCAAAAGACTTGTGTTATTTTATGTGAGCTCTGTGTGCTTCCTGTTCATGATTCTTGAAATTATTTCTCAGCTGCTGCTCCAGCTGCCTGTTGCCTGTGACCTGCTCTTCCATAATAGACTTTAACCCTTTGAAACCCCAAGACCACTATAAACTTCCTTCTATAAGTTACCTTGGTTATGGTGTTTACCACATAAGTAGAAAGGTAACTCATACAGACCGAACCAAAGGCTCCAATTAAACAAAGGAATACTAGGCAAAAAGAACTAACTCAAAATAACACACTATCTCATTTCAAAATACACTGTTCATCTGTAGTAATTAAAACAGTATAGCACCAGCATGAAGACAGACATATATATATATCCATGAAATAATATGGATTTCAGAAGGAAGTCCATGCACTCCCACTGAGCTGACTCTACACGGAAGTGCCAATGATAATCAACGGAAATGTGGTCTCCTCAGTGAACATCATACCCATACTCAGGAAGAAAGTAGATCCTTGCTGTGTTTCATTTAATCAAGTCAGCTTCAGATAGATTTTTAAATACTTAAATGTAAGAACTGAAGCTTAAAGATATTAAAAGAGAACAGGACAAATCTTCTCATTATTGGTTTGGACAGTACTTAGGGTTTTTTTTATTATTATTAAATTTTTCCCTTTGGCTATGACCCTCAAACTAAAGGCAAGAAAAATGAAACTGAATAAGAGCACCGAGCAAAAACAACCAGCAGAGGGAATAACAACCTATAGAACTGGAGGAGATATGTGCAAAGTATAATTTGAGAAGAAGTTATTATCCATATAAGGAATTAAGACAACTTAGCAGCTGGAAAATAAACAATGCAATTTAAAGTAGGCAAAATGTCGGGAAGAACATTTTTGGAATAAAGAATTACAAATCTCAACATCTATATAAAAAGATGGTCAACATCTCGAGTTATCAGAGAAATGAAAAATGGGAGTAGAACTGAGACATTACCTTATGACTGCTATAGTGGCTATTCTCAGAAAAGAAAAAGCTGACAAGGTATGGTAAATAATACAGATAAAAGGGAACCGGGTGCACCGTTGTTGGAAGTTGGTATGGTCATTGTGGAAAACAGTATTGACTAGCCTTGGAAAAAGTTAAATATGTAATTACTGTTTAATGCAGCAATATAACTCCTAGATGTGTATATAAAAACTTGATTTCAGACATTGAATATATATATATATATATTCAGTCCCACATTGATGATATCATTGTAATAACAGTCATGGTATGTAATCAAATGTCCAAAGTGACCCTTGATGGAGGAGTAGGTAAATAGAGAAGCAAATCTAATGGATGACCGAGCAGGACAATATATGAAATGGAGTGGACTAGGTACAGAAAGGCAAAAGCTATGTAGTAGCACATGTGTGTGGAATCTTATGAAATGGAACTCAGAGAAGCACAGAAGACAATGTTCACTGTTGGGGACTATTGATGAGGGCGATGGAGAGTTAGTCCAAAGATGCTGTTCGCTTAGGCTGGATGCCAAGTTCTGGACATCTGGTGAGTATCATACTGTATTGCATATTTGAAATCTGCTTTCAGTATGCACACCCAAATTGAAAACTATGTAACCTGGTGGATATATTAATGATTTGTATTGTAGTACTCATTTAACAGTGGGAACCATCATGCCATACATCATAAATGTTTATTGTCATGTATGCAGCAATAAAAATAGATTCTTGAGAAATTCAAGACTGCTGTGTCAATGATACCCATCCTCTGAGAAAGGCATGGGAAGGGATTGAGGTAGCCATAAGGCTGCTCTGAGAAGACAGGACATATGTCTTTGCAAGGGAGAAAGATTATGTTACGAATTAATGTTGAGGGCTGGAGAGGTAGCTCAGAGGTTAAGAACACTGGCTGCTCTTCCAAAGGTCCTGAGTTCAATTCCTAGCAACCACATGGTGGCTCACAACCATCTATAATGAGATCTGGTGCTGTCTTCTGGCATGTAGTCATACATACAGGCAGAACACTGTATATATAATAAATAAATCTTTTAAAAAGAATTAATGTTTAATTAGCTAGAATTTCTCTACAAATCACAGAAAATTCTCTCTATTTTTGGGTCAAGAAATGAAGGTGATTGACACTAGGTATTTCTACAGAAATTTGAATCACCTGTCCTGAGAGAGTAAGGAAGTTAACAAATTATAAATTAGACTTAAGGAGGAAAAACCCCAGGAAAAAGCAGTACAAAAGGGGAAGAATTAAGTTGCTGTAACACCTAGGGGTTGGAGAGATGTCTTGGTTCCTAAAAGTACTTGCAGCTCTTGAAGAGAACCCAGGTTTGGTTCCCTTCCCAACAGCCATGTGACAGTTTACAACTATTTAAAACTCTGGTTCCAAGAACCCTATATTTTGGCCTGTGTAGACACTGCATGCACTTGGTACACTAATATGCTGGTAAAGCCCTCTTATACATAAAATACAAATGACTAAATCTTTTAAAAAGATAGTGTAACAGAGACGGTAATGTTAATGGGGAGAAGACAGAGTGCACAATGTTTTCAGATGTTCTTTTGAAATGACACCACAAGGCTTTCCAGTGTCATAGAAATTCATCTTTTACTACAATTCTTGCCCTCAACATTCAGTCACTACAGTGGGTTCAACCAGCTGATACCATAATACAGAGGAAGCCTTCACCGAGGGCTGAAAAAAATTAACTTCTCTTCTACATTCATAGTTATAATATCTGCATAAGTACTATTGGAAAGTCCTATGTGATCCATAAAATATCATGGCCCATGAGGTTGAATTCACTACGTAGTTGAGTGATCAGATTTATCTCAACATGAAAATAGTTTCACTTCATGTGACAACTGTAGTCTAGTCCGTTTTAGTTTAAACTCTTACTTCCTACTTCAGCTGGATGATAGAACCAAAGTGCCCCATGTTGGTCAGTCAGCAAAAGCTGGTTTTTTTTTTTTCTGTTGGGCTGTGAGTGTGCATACGTGTGTGTGTGTATATATATATGTGTGTGACAGGTTTCAAAGCAGACTTTAGCTTTTCAGTCTGAGAGCTGTGCAAGCTTTCATTCAATAATATACATTTTATGTAAACTGTGATGAAATTGTTAGCTTTGCATTCCTAAAATAGCCTAAATCAGACAGTACAAAGTGAAGCAATGCCAGCATGTTGAAACCATAAACCAACTCAGAGGGTGGATAGGCAGAATATTCTGTATGAAATTAACCCACACACAACAGCACAGACTCCCAAACCACCACCACCTCCATCACCACAACTACCACCACCACCACCACTATCACCACCACCACCATCACCACTACCACCACCACCATCGCCACCACCATCACCACTATCACCATCACCACCACCACCACCATCACCATTACCACCACCACCACCACAACAATAATAACAACAATAATCCAAAACACATAAATGGAGGGCTGATAGTATCCAGTAAGTAAGGGCATTTGTCATCAAGCCAGAGCACCTGAATTCAACTTCCAGGACCCACATGTTGAAAGGAGAAAACAGACTCCAGCAGTCTGTCCTCTGACCTCTACAGGTTTGACCAAGAACATGCACACCCATATACATCCGTAGCCCCATAAATACAAAATAAATAAAAACTGTTAACAAACAAACAAACAAAAAAGTAACATACTCAAAAACTGAGCAAAGCTCATGAAGAAAGTGCTGCAGGAAACTTTTAGAGACATTGCTTCTTTGTAAGAACAAGTCTAGGATTCTGGTGCTAAGAACAGTTAAATTGTGGGCTCAGTTGCTTAAAGAAGTGATGTAGACCCTTACATCACTTCACGTTAGGTAGAAGATAAACATTTCACCTACTTCATATTCCTATGTCTTAACCATGTCATGATCCAGATTCAAGAGAAGAAATTTGTCATTAATGACTTGTTCACTCTTAACTTTCAATAATTCTGGCATAATACAGAAACTGAAAGTTCAAATCCATCTTCCTCCAAGAGGAGTTACTTCTATGACAAATTTGTATAAGGCAAATGTCTGATTTTTCTTCTGTGTTAATTAAACATGTAGAAGTTGTAGACATTGACATTTTATTCTAATAGTTAAAGCAATGCTATAATACTACTTCATAGACACCAGATACATAAAAGTCTGGGCATGTGCATGCTTTTAACTCCAGTGCTGAGCAGGTGGGTACAAAAACCAATATATATGGCTCCTAAGAATGACACTTGAGATTTTGCTCTGGCTTTCATGTACATACAATAACACACACACACACACACACACACACACACACACACACACACACACCATGAAGAAGACAGTAGGAGTGTAACTATTTGTTTGTTGATGTTGTTTTGTTTTATACCAGGCTAGAAAGCACAGAAAACTGCTAAGCATGCTGATGTACATATTGGACCACATATCTTTCCCCACACTCTATAGGTTAATGTTTCTGCAAGTACCTGACATTGAAAGTGGTGTAGCGTTTTAGAAGAGAGGAGGGAGATAATGGCAATAGTGGAAGGATTTTAAGAAATCAGTAACATTTTAAGAAAACAAAGGAAATCAAGTTATCAGTAATTTCTGCCTCCTAGAGAGGCAATTTAACATCTTGACTGTAAGGAAAATTGGGGGTTTAAAAAGAAATATTTCAGATTCATACATTATAAGGAAGAAACCCAAGCAGTCCTTAAAATATCTTATATACTATTTTGCACAGCACTCGTGTTGTTCTAAATGGGTCAATTCAGAGAAAGAGAGAGAGAGAGAGAGAGAGAGAGAGGAGGGGAGAGACCTTCAGAACCTCCATGGAAAAACACAGTGTAGAGAGAGTACAGCTAATACACAATCCGTGGAAAGAGAAATAGATAGTTTGAGAGCTTTTACAAGTCATTATTCAGTATTCACATATGTACTTTTTTCTCCACCATTTGAAATTGTTTTTATGCAATTGTGAGTCATAGCAAATATTTATTCAATAAATAAAAGCTTCAGTGCCATAGCAAGCCTTTACCACCAACATTATGAAAACATAAGAAATAAAAGAAAAGAAAGACACTGCAGAGAAATCACTTCCCCTGCAAGCCTGAGGTTTCCTATAGACTCTGGAGTCACACCCACATCTCTGAATCCTGATCTTGCCACCTTTTCCACCTGTCACCAGCAAGGCATGGCAACCCCTTTAACCCCTTTTCTTTGTTCCTATAAAGGGAGTGACAATAGCATCTACATTATTTTGATGTTACAAGGGTGAAATGTACAAGCTTTGTTAAGTACATAAGTAAAGACAAAGTAAGTATTTGTTCTCATTGTTGCTGTGTTACTAACAAATGCCATGGTGGGATGAGCCTCATAAACAGGTGATTCAGATTCAATTTCACTGTTTCTAAATTGCAGGAAGCTGCAAGCATCTAGCAATTTTATCTCTGCCAGGCAACAAATGACAAACACACAAGTTAGTAAAATGTCTACTAAAATACATGTTAATTAGTAGTTTATTACTAACTAAAATATATTACTATATGACATATTTTAATAATTAACATATGTAAGTAGTCCCTGATTTTTTGTCGTTGTTAATATTTCATCACCTTAATTATTTTTTTCTCATTTAGTACATCCTCATTATATATTTTTAACATAAATAATTTGGGCATCTCTTGCCTATTCACAATAAAAACATCCTGGGGAAGGGAAGCTTGCTGGTCAACATCTCAGAACTCACAGGAGGAGGCAGCGGTTCTCCTGAAAGTGCCACATGGACTAGATGAAAAGACCCTCCTTACATGTTAGCTGGGTCACATGTCAGGAAGCGTAGATGAAAGAGCAAAGGAAAGGCCTCCTTGAGTAAATGAGCGTGGAAGGGTGGTGTTCTAGTTAGGCTCTCTATTGCTATGACAAAACACTGTGACCAAAGAGAAATCTGGGGAGGAAAGGGTTTATTGGTCTACACTTCCATGTTGTAGTCAATCATTGAAGGAAGTCAGGACAGGAACTTAAACATGGTAGGAATCTAGAGGCAGAAGCTGATGCAGAAGCTATGAAGGGGTGGGGCTTACCGGCTTGCTCCTCAGGGATTGTTCAGCTTGCTTTCCTATAGAACCGAGGACCAGCAGCTGATGGATGGCACTACCCACAATGGGCTGGGCCCTCCCCCATCCATCACTAATTAAAAAAATACCTTATAGGCCTGTTTGCCACTTGATCTCATAGAGAGATTTGTTTAAATTGAGGTTTCCTCCTCTCTGATGACTTTATGTCAAGTAGACACAAAAATGTCCAGCCCATGTGGCTATACAGTGGTCGACTGGGGCCTGGTCGGGCTGTTTCTATCTTCTGCTTTTAATGCAATGGATTCTTAGGATGAACAAAGATTATATGAACGTCCCTAAGGCATAGGTTCTCAATCAGCAACCTGTGAAATCCAGCCGGTTCCATGGGCATAACTTTCACGGCTCGGCTGGCATGATGAACTCCTGTGTACGGAACCACTGATGGCAGTGTAGGAGCATGTGAAGAGCCCCAGCCTGAGGAAAATGCATACTGATCAGGAGAAGCCAGTTATTCTTGGGGGTATGGAACATGACACTAGCTTAGCATGAGGTTTCTTTTGATCCAAAATAAACTTGTAAAATTACACAAGCCAAATGCCTATGAGCCATTGAATGGCATGCCCAGTCACTGATATGTTGGTGCAGATAAAAGCCACATCTACCCATTCTGCTAAGTGCTCTTTTCTGAGCTAAACATTTCAATCCCCCAATTCATAGGCTCAACTAGACTTCCCAATCTGAGCGCATTTGGTCAACTGAGGAAGTAATGCAGGATAAATGTTGTCCGAGAAGAAGGTTGCAAACCTACTAACCTTGATGTCCTTCAAGGAGAGGCAGTGACACACTCAACTCCTCTTTCACCATGGGAGGATGCTGAAAGAGAAGCTTATTAGCTAGCCATGAGTGGAAACTGACAAGAGTGGAATCAGCGAGCACCTTGATCTTGCAATTATTAGCTACAAGATCTTTGAGATGACCTTTTGTTGTTTATGTCACTCTAGGCTGACAGCATAGTGAACACACAGGTGGCCAGACAGTTTGAGCTCAAACTTTCACTTCGTGATTACAAGCTGTGTAACCTTGTGGCGAAGGTTACCAACTCTGTTTCTCTGAACTGCAGACTATGATCTTCTCTTATAGAATGATAGCAAAATTAGCTGAGCTCATGTCTCAAAAATGCTTGACCCAATGCAGGTATTCATTTATTCATTGCCTAGAAACTACCTCTCATGCATCTGTCAATGTAAAAAGAAAGATGAACAAAAAATACACAGTCTGTGAACACAGAGAGCAAATTCTCTACATGGCAGAGACATGCTGTGTCTTTGCACTGTCCCTAAAGGAATCTTATGAATGGGCTTCATGTGGTGGTGGGAAGTCATAGCTAGCACTTTCATGCATGGAGACATTTGTATGGAAATGCCTGAAGGCTTCATTAGAGACTAGAAAGTGTGACCCCCCTGAAAACAAAGTTAAAACTACGATTTTTACCTGTGTGGAGGATAGCATTGGCTACCTTAGAAGGTGACAATGATAAATAGCTGAGCTACTTTTTATGTAGTTGGGTCCTTCAGATTTAAGAAGAATTGCCTAGCTGGGCTTTTTGTTTGTTTGTTTGTTTGTTTGTTTGTCATGCTGAAAGTCAAATATAAACTGTGTCTGGGATATAAGTGAATGTGCTTTTTCCCATTTCCATTGGGTATGCACTCAGTGACATGTTCACCTCCCACGTGCCAGAGACAGGTTGCTGCTGCCATCTTCCCAGGCTGTCCTCTGCCCTGGGCCAGACAGCCCTTCTCCTTCCATATGTCTTTTCAGAGTGTTTTTAGTTCATTGATTTTTTTTCCATGTCTATAAGAGAAAATCTTGTTTCTTGCACTGGATGTTTCGCACATCTTATGTGTATCCTTTCAGGGGTGATGGAAACACTCTCTCTCTCTCTCTCTCTCTCTCTCTCTCTCTCTCTCTCTCTCTCTCTCTCATACTATTTCCAGCATAAACTTTTAATCTTTTTATTATTGAAGAACAAGAGGAGCGAGATGGGGAATAAAGTCTTATGTACACACACATAAAAAATGTCCACCAATGTTCAGACTCCACATGGCCACAAGTAATGCTCATTGAGTGTTGACTGTCAGAGGCCCTGTGTTAAGACCTCTGAGGGATATACACATGATCCTATGGGGTAGAAATATTATTAATGCCATTTGAAGGCAAGAAGTGAAATTTTGGAGAGGTAAAGTGGATGGATAGTGAGATTCATCAGAACACAGGCAGACAGGACACAAAACAGAACTCTGTCCATGACTAGCCAGCAAACAACTCTTCATCTAAGTCTCTATTTCCGTTTTCAGGCCCGTAAGAGGAACCTCAAAATGGTTTTATATTGAAAAGCACATGCCACATGTCTTACTATATATCAGACAGTTTTATAGAATTGATTTTACACGTTAATATGAAGTGCTAAATGGGAAGCTCTAATTTGAAACATTTGAGATTGTTTTATGATTCAAAGCATTTTACTGTGTTTCTTTCAGCACCATTCATAATAATCAAATAATAAAACCAACTCAGGTGTTCACCAATGGGAGAAAGAATAAAGAAAATGTGGTACATACCCAAAAGTTAGGGTTCAGTCTTAAGAAGAATGAAAGCATGTTGGTTACAAAAAATGGATAGAACTTGAGATGACTGTGTTAAGGAAGTTAAACTAGATTCTGAAAGGCAAATATTACATGCTTTTCCTCATACATGGAATATTTTAAGAAGAGAAAGGGAAGGTGATGAAGAAGTATATACAAGCAAAGGGATGTCAACATTTCTGGTATACACATAAGAAGATGTCAGCATGAAGACCACTGTTTTGTACACTTTACATATCTAAATTTTAACAGATATGGTAAAAATCAAAAGACCTTAAACTTTGTTGTACCTTCACCAAGGCTTTCCGTAGGATGAGGAAGATATGAGAAAAGTATATAAACAGTAGACAGGAGCTACGAAGCAGAAGCTCCCTGTACAAGGCAAGGAAACTGTTAGGGTTTCTATTGCTGGGAAGAGACACCATGACCACGGCAACTCATTTAATTGGGGCTGTCTCATAGTTTCGGAGCTTTAGCCAATTATCATGATGGTAGGAAGCACAGCAGAGTGTAGGCAGACATGGTGCTGCAAAAAGAGCTGAGAATTCTACGTTTCAATCCACAAGCTGCAAAAGAGAAGGAGACATATTTTCTCCAAAAAAGCCACACCTATTTCAACAAGGCCACACCTCCTAATAGTGCCGCTCCCTATGGCATTTTTATTCAAACCACCACAGGCCCCAAAGCAAGACAGGCAGAGATGGAGCTCTGTCTGCTTACACCAGGAGCAGTGGTTGTGTGGGAGACATGGCTTGTTTCATCTAGGGCTCCAGAATGCTGAGGTCTGAGGAAGAGGAGAAAGAAATGGCACCATTTGTCTCAACTTTTGAAAATTCCAGATGCTGGAAATACATCCTATAATTAGCCTGCTTTTCCAGTTGCAAGAAACCCTGTTCTACATCACAGCGTGCTGTCATTGAGATGACATCATGAGATGTCTTACTTTTAACATTTGTTAGGCCACGAACACTGTCTGTCTGCCTCTTTGTTACAGTTTCTTGTGGCTATGATAAGATTCCTGATGAGGCAAGCTCAAGAACAATTTTTAGCTCATGGTTCCAGGGTATCTCAGATGAAGTCGGGAAGTGATGGGGGGAGGAGCTCAAGAAAGATGGCCACATTGCATCTGCAGTCAGGAAGCAGAGATATGGATATTGGCACTTAGCTCTCTTGCTACTTTTTATTTGGTCTAGGACCGCATTCCATGGAATGGTGCCATCCACTGCTGGTATGAGGCTTTCAACGGTATTGAACCTAAAGCTGAAACTGCTTCGGAGTTTTGTCTCCTAGGATCCTAGGTCCTGTTACCTTGACAGTCAGTATTAACTATCACTCTCCATAACAAGCTACGTCAGGCAAAGCTCATGTGATGTGCTTCTGGGGAACAGCTGGGTAGCCAATGAACACAGCTTTTCCTCCCAGACCTTGCAGCCTCACTTGCAGAAGCAGAAGGCACATAAATCAACCACCCGGGGAGAAAACTAAATGTGTTGCTGAGTCCAGATTACCCTGAGGTAGAGGGGTGTGGTTCTGGCTAATGAAGAACTAAATACAAGAAAAATACCTTGACTACTATGTCTTAGATCTTTGTGCTGAGCGACACACAGCCACAGACAACAGGGGAGGGGTGCTTGTTAATATCAGTGGCCTTCCTCAGTGTTCACAGCTTAAGAGAGATATTGGCCTTATTATCTGCAAAGGGTAGGGCGATGTTGCGTGTGTCAAAGTACAGAAGCATGAGAATTTGTCTCAGCGGTGATAATGATGACACATGTCCCCAAGTGAGCACTATTTGTGGGTGATGAGGGACTATTACTGTCATCATTTCTTCCTCATCAAAGGCTTACTACAAGCTGTCATACAGAATAGTGACGGAGCCCCACCACCAACCCCATCGTGCCAGGGCCAAATGTGATTTGGCACAGACTGAGATGAGTGGAAACTCTCCCTGGGGGTCTCAAGCCAGCAAAGAGCTTTGATGCATTTCAGGCTGACAATGTGATTTTCGGCTGTTCCCCGTGATGCCTCAGAGCCACTTCAGATCTTTGTCATATGCTAGCCCAGTAGGGACAAGCTGACTTTGGTCTCTTTATTTCTTCCCTTGGAAAGCTCAGATATCAGTCACACACCCCCCCCCCCCCGGAATATTTCCTGAGATTTTTCAAAACTATGTTGTCATGTAGGGAAGGACAGAGGCTAAGGAACAGCATTGCCAAGGGTAATCCAGATTCAATGAAGCATCTGGACCCACAAAGTTGGCAAGTTATAAGGTTGGGTGTGGTGATAATAAATGAACGGAAGACAGTTTGGCAGTTGTTGTAAGGACATTACAGACATCTCATTTGAACTTGAATACGAAGTACTAACTGTCCGTTGTCATTTGTAGTACTGGGAGTACATAAGTCCCATGGACACCGGGGTGGTAAACTGGAGAGAAACTTGGAAGCCAGACATTCTGGCTGGCTGTATATTCTCTCAGACAGTTTGAGGTGTCTGCATGCCTCAAACATCGCAGAAATTGGATTTTCGCTGCTGAATTGATAGTACCCCAATTTCTTAAAAGGCTTTTAATTAGACCACAAATTCTTATCATGCACTTTTCGGCGTAGCACTTTTCACGATGCAGGCATATTCATGGAACCTCGTGTGGAAATACTGGGTCTATCCTTATTATGAAATGATTGCCTATATTCTTTAGAAAGGCAGTTCTGTTCCTCCACAGACATTGCTGTCTGTGTTTGAGCGGCTGTCTTAAACAAAGGAAAAAAAAAGAAAAAGAAAAAGAAAAAGAAAAAAGAAAAGAAAGAAAGAATAAAAAGCTTTATTATTGCAGCATGCTGCTGACAAGTAATGCACTATTGCCATCTATTGTAATGGAGAGCAAGTTGATTTGCTGCAAAGGATAGTGAGCTAATAGGAAAAAGTCACTATGCAGTTGGGGAGTTGAGGACGGTAATTTACTTTTCTCCTCCATTTTTCAGGTCTATTTCTCAGGCGCTTAGGACAAGAGAACAAGCCTTGTTCTTCTTCATAGGTAAAAATATAACCTGATAAAATCCAGACCTTGCTGAGTCCAGAGGCATGGGTCCTCTTGGCTGATAAGGAAGCTGAGGAAGATGAGGGCTTATTTACTTCACTTGAAATAACTGGTCAAGAAGCATCGGTGCGGTTGACTGCAGAAGCAACATTGTGCAGATCTAATGCTAATAGCACTGAGTCATATGGCTGAGGCGGAGCTCCTTATGGGTTCACAGCTTGACAGTGAGGAAAATGTCTTCTCATCCTTTCACGCTGACACTGTCTCCTATTCCCCCTGGAGAAGCAAATAATAGCTTGCTGGGTTAGGAGGACTGTCTACTGCACCCCGTTGCCTCCCTGTTTTCTGGGTTGATCAGACAACCTTTGGCATGGAGGAAGGGTATGATATTGACTCTGTTTCCCACTGGCCTTCTGTAAACTTGTGATCTACTGATCAGTGTTGCGATCATTCATGAGAACAGCTGGCATCCTGGGTTTCCTTGTTTCTGATCAGTCATAGAGCAGAGCAGAGCTGGGTATGTTGTTCATTTCTTGAAGTCACATCACAGGTTCAGCTCTTTCTTCGTTCTGTCAGGAGCCATTCAAGTCTGGGCCATTCAGGTAAAGTCTGACAGTGTCAGTTACTCTAGGGAATTGGGCTGGGCTGTGTTCCACATACACTGAACAACTCCCCCCCCCCCCCCCCGGCTTGCTCTCTTTGCCTTGATTCTGTGATACCACATCGCTTTACTTTGATATCAGTTCATTCTATCTGCTTTCCTGGGTTTGATGCTTGCTTGGTGAAAGTAAAAAAAATCCACATGCCAGCCCCGAGACTGCAGACCCTTCTGGTTGACTCACCTTTGATGTTTTTCCTCTTTGCTGGTCCTGTGGTTCTTTTTTTCTTTTTTTACATATATATTTATATTATTACACATATGTACAATAAACTACCTACAGCAAGAAGAACCACAAAACAATCAGGAATTATATAAATGTTACATTCACAGTGTTTTCACTATTTGTATTTGGCAAGCTTGGCAAGAACATCTTTCCTATCTTGGTGCGTCTAAAACTCTGAATGTAAATCAATATCTATCATATCTCATCTTTATCCACCTAAACCATAGTTTTTTTTTTGTTTGTTTGTTTTTTTTACGTTCTGTGATTCTTAGGGGAAAGTAAATAGATTCGGATATTTAGTAGAAACCCCTGTGGTGTTTCTGTAGCCACTTAGAAATACATACAGTAAAAGATATATGTAGTTATGCTATGCTGAGGCAGTATGACAATGATGCGAACAAAACATCTATCCATGCAATCTTTGCTAAGGGATATGGCTGACACTACTGGCTCTCAGCCATCTAGTACCCAGCTAAGGGATATGGCAGACACTACTGGCTCTCAGCCATCTAGTACCCATGCTTTCTTATGGAGATCTTCTCTCTGTTATCATTTTTTTTCAGTACTTTTCAACAGATATTGACGATTTCAAAGAATATGGAAGCTCTTGAGAGTCAAGGAAAAACATAGCGTTATCTTGATTCTCAAGTAACTTCTATGGGTAAGTGGAATCTATGGGTGCTTTCAAAAGATCGTTTCAATGAGATGGTCAACTTTGCAGGGAGTGAAAGGAGAGATGGGAACATTTTCTGGAGGGGACATTACCTTTGCCTGTCGTAGTAAAGCAAAAGGGTATGTTGGCAAAGCCAAGGCAGAACAAGTTATAGAACATGAGCCGGCGAGAAGCCAAATCCAAGAGTGTGATGTTAGGAGAGGGTACAGCGGGCAGCAGGAGGATGCTCAGGGTGTGCTGTGAATGAGCCATTACATCTCAGAGAGTCACTACTTCAGAACCCAAGAAGGACGCTGTGGGTTTCTGTATGTTTTTGTGCCCAAGAGCTTAGAGTCAAGTGCCTGGTGATACCACTCAATTGCTGTTTGTGCCAGTTCATGACACTGGCTTGTGTCACAGAAATCTTCAGAAAATCGTATCCCTAATAATACAGGTATGCCAAGGAAACACATGTTTGGGCTCTGCTTGTCCACACTTTCCCAGGCAAGGCTGTCTCCAGCTCTGGTCAACGATATCTGCTCTAGCTTAGGAAACAACTGAAAGGCCCATGAAGCTACAGTATGCAAACCCATCAAATGGCTCCATGGCCCAATGGTTCATAGGTCTACTTTACTTGATTTGGGCAATTTTACTCAGCATTAAGATAAACCCACTGTGAGTCCCACTTGCCCCAAAGCCCCCTCTCCTCTCTCTCTCTCTCTCTGGAATCTGTGCTTACTAGGACAATCTGTCACTGATCTCTCACATGGATCAAGATACAGTAGGAAACAAGATCCACAAAGTAGGAAGCTTTAAACTTTGTAACATCACATCTAGCAAGCAGAGGGCAAACTTTTGAAGTGTATTTCAGGGCCACACGAGACCCATTTATCTCTCTGTGCTGCCAGCAGGAAGAAACCCTCAGTCAATTTAGCATTGTGATCACCATGCAGGAAAGTATAGCAGCATCTTCTCATGAAATAATCCTTTGTTCCTGCTCTAATCAGTTGATTGGACTCTCTACTAGGATTAAATAATAATGGCCATATAATCTAATAGGGCGGAAAGGAAATCAGTAAAGTATCTAGATAATGAAGAGTTATTACTCAGACCACTGAAAATTTTCTATCTGCTCTGCCTTACACAGATCTGGAATTTTAATATGCATATGCAGGGAAACATATTGTTCAGAGTTCTGAAGTAAGCAAAAATAATTCCAATAAAGTATATGCTTTGCTGAACTATCTTAAGTTCCTATGGGGGATATTTTATCACAGCAAAGGCAAAGGAACTAAGACAGGTCCTCTCTGGATTATTAAAATTGTATTTTAAATCTCTTCAAGATGACGTTACATCATGTTTGCTTGGAGGAAGGTCAGCAGCTACATGAGAAGTTCAATTACTCTGAGATTTCTATGCTGGAAAGGAGCCTTTGTAGGATTCCAGGAAGGCTTGATGTACAAAGAGTGAGAAAGAAGAGACATACCCAAGCTGCTATAGCTAGTGCATCCACCTTTTCTCAGCCATTCCATAGAGAGCAAACATCTATGGGTGACTCCAGTATGATTACATTTACTTATAATTCCACACCAGACTATATTCATGAATTAGTGTAACAATATATGGATCTTAAAACACTTGGCTTTCTCTCCATATGTTCACAAGCATGTTTTTCCAAACATGTATAGAGGGGTGGTCAGGTGAATATAACACAGTGGTTTTCTGTGTTGGACAGATAGTTCAATGCTCATCAGCATGTGCTGCTTTGCTACTGGACATATGTTCAGTTCACAACTGTTTGTAACTCTGGCTTTGAGGGGTCTTGTATCCTCTTCAAGATTCTACAGTCACCTGAACACATATGGTATCTACTCATGTACACATACACACACACACACACACACACACACACACACACACACACAAATATAAATAATAAAACTAAATCTTAAAAACCAGTGGTTATTTGCTGAGAGCACATGGTATGTGTTCACTAAGCACCAATAACTCAGAAAAACCATGATATGCAATAAGCAGTTTGGGACTTGCTTTCTTTTAAAGATTTGTAACTGTGTAGAAAAGGGGAGCCAATGTTATAGAAAGTTTGGGGAAATTGCACAAATGTTTTATCTAGGGGTGAACTTCCATTAAGGAGGCAAACAAGTATGGGAGGTTATATTCATTGAATATAAACTTTGAAACAATGATTCTCTGTTATTTAGATGAGGCTGTTGCTGGTCCTCATTTCTCTGAACAGCCACCCAACAGTAATCTTGTCATCAGCCTTCAGAAATAAGAAGAGACAACTCCTCCCAAAACAACCTTTCAAGTAGATTTAAAACAAACAAAACCCCTTGCTTCGTGGAGATATCTCTTCCAGTGACCCTGAATAGAAATACGCACGTAGTGTTAAATTTTAATTCACTGAATGCAGGTTTACTCTGTCTAGCGTGAATACGAGGAAGGGAGCAGAGGGCGGGAGCTGGTGGTGAGCTGCCTCTCTGGAGAAGCAGTGAGAATTAATCTTATTCAGCCCCTGTGGTGAGATTAAAGCAGAGTTGAGCACTGCGATAATGAAATGCAGAGGAGATGACAAAGCTGTATGCGCGACAGCAGAGCTAGAGGCAGGAAACCATCGTCAGGGATCACTAGAACCCTGTAGAGAGATAAGGGGAACAGGTTAATAAAAAGCAGACCCAAGGGTCAGTGGGTGGACAAAGCCCTCAATCTAGACCATTTTTCCAGAGGGCTGGGAGAGCTTTCTGATGCCCTAAGGCTTCTCTGGCAACTGTGAACTTGATGGGATGCAAAACAAATCCAACCTCAACCTGTCTGTTGTCTCAGGAGCACACTGATGCCCAATAAACTGGAGAGAGCCTGAAGGAGCTCTACTTCCACACTTCGTAGCCAGGCCAAGCCTTACACCTCAAAACACTTCACATTACTCTGGCAAGACTGATCTTCTGAAGAGCATTCCAGGTCCTTCGGATATCAAAGGTCATCACAGCTTCTCTCAGAGAGACACAGGGTTGTGCTCACAAGATTATACACACACACACACACACACACACACACACACACACACATATATATATATATATACATATATATATATATATATATATATATATATATATGAGGGTGGGGTGGGTGTGCATGTGGGTGTGTGGGTGTGTTATAATATATATAGTCCATGCACCAATTTCTCAGCTGTGTCATGCTCAACAGAAATACAGTCACAGGTTATTCAAGTGTATAAATTTACCTGATGATCATCTTGCAGAATTAACTCCAGAATTTGTTGCTGTAATAAATGTAGGAAAAATCCCTAATGCATCCCAGCCCTACAGAAACTCATAGTTCCACTGCCTAGATAGAGGATGAGTTAGCAGTGCTCTCTGCAAAATGCCAGAGCATGAAGATTTTAGCCTGTACAGGCCAGGTGGCTTCTGATGAACTCCCTTAACTCTCATCACATGTCCACAGAGGGAGCCAGAGACACTACGTAAACAAATGAGGTGGCTGTGTTCAAATAAAACTTTATAAAACAATAGGTATTGAGCTGGATTTCTGCAGTTCCTGAGACCGAAACACTTTACAGAAGTAGACATGCAGACACATTTTACCTTAAAACCATATATGTATGGGACCTGGAGAGATGGATAATGGTTAAAGACACTGTTTGCTCTTCTGGGTACACTTGTTCCTTTCCCAGTACACATATGGTTAGCACGCCATTAGTAACTGCAGTTTCAGGGGATTCAATGTTCTTTTATAGCTTCTGTGGGCACTGTATACACAAGGTACGCATGCATGTACAACACTAGGCAAAATAAAATACCAAACCTTTAAGAAAACCATATAAGCATGTATGTATATATATATATATATATATATATATATATATATATATATATATATATATATATATACATGAAGACACAATTACTATTTTGTTCCTTTGTGTGTGTTTATATGAATGCGTGATGTGTGTGTGCATATGATATGTGTGTGTCTGAGTGTATAATGTATGCATGTTCGAGTGTATGGTGTGTATGTATATGTGTGTGGGGGGAGATTATGTGAATGTATAATGTATGTGTAGGTATGTGTGTGATTGTAGGTATGTGTGTGCCACAGCATGTAGCTGGAGAGTCTATCTTTGACTTTTTGTTTCTTTGCTTTTTGAGACAGGGTTTCTCTATGTAATAGCCCTGGCCATCCTGGAACTCTCTTTGTAGACCAGGCTGACCTTGAACTCAGAAATCCCCCTGCCTCTGCCTCCTGAGTGCTGGGATTAAAAGCAAATTTAAGTGTATTTATTTTTAATTTATTCACTTTGCATCCAGATTGTAGCCCCCTCCCTCATCTTCTTCCGGTCCCACCCTTTCTCTTCCCCCTATCCCCCTCCCCTGACCCTCAGAAAGGGAGAGCCTTCCTTTCCTACCATCTGACCCCAGACTGTCAAGTCTGCCTCCTCTTCCTCTGTGGCTTGGCAAGACCATTGGCCAGGGCGAAGTGATGGAAGAGCACAGGCTACAGAGTGCATGGCAGGGACAACCCTTGATCCCCATTTAATAGATGACCTCTGTGGAGGCTGAGCTGCCTAGGAGCTACATCTGAGCAGGGAGCCTGGGTCCTCTCCATGCATGGTCCTTGCTTGGTGCATCAGTCTCCTGACTTTCTTCTTGACTGAGATGGGGTCTCTTGCTTTGTAGCTTTATGAACCAAGCTGGCTGGCTTCGGAGCTTCCAAGGATGCTTCTCTCTCTGCCTTTAGTCTCACTCAGCAGTACTAGGATTACGGACCATTACTGTGGAGTTAGGCATTAATTAAAAGTGTTTGGCATAGCCAACGTACGTTGTTGTGCCTATGTACCCAATGGATTACCCACTGAGCCATCACCCTCGGCTTGCTTCTCCTTTTTATCTAATTCGTTTGCAATGACGATCTATGTAGAGTGTCATAAACACTTGAGAGGTGAGTGAGCCATCACATAGTGATCCCTACGTCAAATTTACTGTGTGTAATTTGTGAGGTTCTTTCCCCATATACGTGTTCTAAATTCACACAGAAAATAAAGAGTTATGTAAGTTGGAGTTTTGGGGGGGGGTAAGACAGTGACATGATGCTTACATGAGGAGTCGGTTCATCTTTGCCGTTCCAGCTGTGTATATTTGTAGAAGGCTTAGCAAGATGGAGTTAAGAGATGAGACAAGCTTCTTGCTCTTTTTGCTAATATGTGGCAAAATTGCCAGCAGCAAAGGGGAAGATTTTTCATCATTCATGGTGTGCTTTTAACTTCCATTCAGCTGGGTGATTAAGGGCCAGTTTCCTGCTTCTTTTAGGCACTGACGCTCAGCATTGCTATTTTCCTTTCTCTTGGCATTTTCACAGAAAGATCCCGATGATGCTTAGAGGAGAGTAAAGTTCTCTCTGTTTTCCTTAGGATGAAAATGGATGTACTTATTAGTTTCTAAAAATTGTTTTACATTAACTGACTTCCATTATCACTCATTAAAATATCTCTGCACTGCTGTTAAATACTGAAGCGCTGGGAATGTAAACACTGCTTTTAAGGATTTTATATATTCCTTTAAAAAGGCAGCAGAGATCCCTAGTGTCAAGCTTCCTAGATCTTTCAGGCTGGTTCTTTTACTTGTTTTGTGGTACTGGCAGGTAATGGATGCAGGAGAGAGGAGATGCTGGATGGCAACAGGGCTATGAATAGGACCAGCTTTTCCGTGGGTCCCACCAGCTCCCTCACTGGCGACTTGAGATCGATGATGGCTGTCACATGCTTGTAATACAGAAAAATCAAATCATGCAGTAGGGAGCTCAGGTATGGGGCAGGGCTTCTCTCTTCCTTTTAGCCAGCTGAGTCTCTCTTGATTTTGGAAACCATCTTTTCATTGAGGACAAATGCTTCTACTTTTTTTTTTTTAAACAGTGAAGTACTAGAGAAAATAAAGTCACTCAAATACTGGAAACAAGGTAGGAGAGATGGGCTCTTTCCTCATGAAAGAAAGTTTCAAAATACATTGCTTCCTGGGAGGTGGGACTGTTTATTGTCTGACTTCCATGAACCCTTCAGCTCCACCCAAGGAAGCTGGTAGGGCAGACAGAGGACTGCTACTGGGGTTTTAAAGGCCATGTGCGATACAGGGCAATGGTAGAATTGAGCATATTTCAGAGATGGATATTCTTTTTTTTTTTTTTTTAAAGCGAAGACAGTTATTTCAGTCTCTAATATTCAAAACAGTTTAGCTTAGGACTGGACAGCAAATCTGGGCACAGCTGAGTGATGGGAGTCTGCTTGAACCAGGAGAAATGCTTTTGGTTGGAGCACCAAGGAAGAGGAAATAGAAAAGCTACAGGATAGAAAAGGTTGCTTTATCCCAAACATCTGAACATTATATGTCTCCAAAGGAAGTTGCTTTCCAGAACATGACCTGAAGGGTGTGTGTGTGTGTGTGTGTGTGTGTGTGTGTGTGTGTGTGTGTGTGTGTGTGCCTGCACATGCATGCCTTCAGAAACTGAAGTCATAGCAGAGATCTGATTGTTTTCATCTGAAGACTTCCTGCTTCACACACAAAACCAAGATTTTTTGTAAATTGATCTTGGAGTTTCTGATTTGAGGTGTGAAAGAAGTCAATGGTATTGTTTCCCTCCTAAATATTTTTGTTTATCTGGGTTTTTCTTCATTCTTCCCCAGATATAATAGAATACCCTAACCTTATTGGCCCTTTAACTGTGATCCTTTCTCATGGCTGAGAATGAATTCTTGGAAAAAGCCATTTGGGGGGATCCGGAAATGTCACAGTGTTCTCTGCCAACTGCAATTATTTTCCCTGTTGATTTTTCATCTTGGTGATCTATTTATCTAATGCCAAGCTATCTTGTCAGGACACCCTGTACTGAGTTCAGTGACCATGTGTCCCCCACACTCTCAGCTGGCTGGCTTCCTCTCTCCCTGGCTGAAACCAGGCTTCATGCTGATCATCCTGCTGGCTCTTCTAGGAAAAGCTTCCAAGCCTGCTAGTTTCTGAGCCTGCTAGTTTCAAGAGGCCCACTCCACAGCCTTCCTAAGGAGAGTGCCGGTCCTATTGATCACGGCAGAAAGTAAGGGAATGCCTGCAAATGCCTGTGAGAATCGAGAAAGGGTGTACTTTCTTGTTGAAATGAAACAGAATTTATGAGAAGGAGCAGGCAGTGTTTGCTCTTGATTGGTACTGTGCATAGGAAAGAACCCTATATCTAGTGTAGGCAGAGACAGAATTCCAGTGAGTTTGGGTGGTGCGTGTGTGTGTGTGTGTGTGTGTGTGTGTGTGTGTGTGTGTAAGAAAGCATCTGGAAGTTGTGAAGAGCTAAGAGAATTCATTCAGGCGAATCAATCAGTATTGTTAGGTACTGGGAAGTCAAGAGGAGGCACAGTCCCTTTCCTTCCTTTACAGGCTGTAGGCATGACTGCAAACCTCTCTGGCCATGTGAAGAAAGTGGCTCCCCGCTTCTTCAGGATTAGAGCTGTTGTTCCATAGGTTGACTCCTGTTACTCAGCAGGAGTTGGGAGGGCATGCTGAGAACTCGTGGTCTTGGGAACCTGAGCTCTCATCTGCTCTGTACCTCAGGCTGGGATCACTCATTGGTACTAAACGATATCTTCGCATCTCACCTGTAACTTACTGCGTGGACTCAAGCATCTGTTCCCTCCACGGATCAAAGCACAGTGTGGTTTTTAGTGTCATGTTCTGTATTTTCAGTTTAATTGGGTCCTTATTGTAGGGACTGCTTCCCCCCCCCCCATAAAACTGTGTTATCAGAGCTAATCTTTACTGCTCTCTAGACTGGCCATAGTTAATGTCAAGCACAGAAGCACACCAGTCTGCTATCTATCTGTATTTGGTCATATGTGGTGTTGATATAATAGATCCCTGCCAGGGCTACCTCGGGATAGGCATGGCAGTGTCTGTGAAACCCCTTGCACGGTCCACACTGGAAAGTCGCACACTAACCCTGCCTTCCAGTTTTAAACTGGGAGCCATTCTGCCTGAGCTGCAGCAAGTCACTAGGAAACATACATTTCACTACCTGCAGGAAAGAAATCATTTTCCTCTCCAACAGCAGAGAGTTGTTTTTAGGCTTGATGTCCTGGTAATGAGGGGAAAGTGCATCTGGGTGTGTGTGCATGTGGGAGTATTTGAGCCTCAGGACTCATGGTAGCTAGTAAGGGTAGTGGCTGTTTGAGTTTGGATAGTGGGACAGTGGGACTGAGACGTTGAACACTTGGCCAGGAGCATCTAATGATTGTCAGCATAACAAAAATTGCGAAGGGAATTAGTGCCCATCCTTGCATCAGCTGTAGTTCCAATCATTGGTGTAACTTTAACCAGGCAGCCACGCCCCCTCTGGCACTAGTTCTGTAAGGAAGGAGGAAGCAAGCTGGCCACTAAAGAATGCTATGGAGGGCTTTTGGATGCCGTAGCAACTTCTAGATGAAGATGAGGGGACGAAAATAGATGATGCCGTGGTTGTTCCAGCAGCGACTGCATCCAAAATAACTTAAGGCCGTACAGAACCAGCTAATTAAAGGAACAATGTCCCAAATGCTTCATGCAAAGGGAGGGTAAGACAAGAGTCTTCACCTGAGGCCCCAGCTCAGGAGAAGTGATGGATAAGAGAAATGTCACCCAGGAGCCTTGCATGGGTCTTCGACAGTAATAATAACAAGGAAGTCTGTACTACTTGCTGCTCTGACCATTGTAACTTGAGTTTAACCAGACTCACTGACCAAACCACTTCCAAGACTGAGTTACAAGTGTGTTATCAACAGCCTGAGTAGGGGACAAAAGTACCTTAAGTCAGATGGCAGCAACTAT
Source organism: Acomys russatus (assembly GCF_903995435.1). Lineage (NCBI taxonomy): Eukaryota > Metazoa > Chordata > Mammalia > Rodentia > Muridae > Acomys > Acomys russatus. The sequence continues at coordinate 19,874,266 of NC_067163.1, forward strand.
GTCCTCAGCAATCATACAATTTAACGACAGGCAGTCTGGATTCTAGAAGGATGCCACGCCTTCCCCGAGAAGCATAGCTGTTAATCATGGTATCTACTATGTCATGCATGCTTAACGGCATTACACCTTTGCCTGGCTTCTTGTTATTTCTGTTCCCTGCCTTAACTGGCTACCACTCTGCTCTCTGAGCAGCTTGTGGCTTCCCGTTGCTATGTCTCTGCTCACGTCCTTTCCTCCTCGGACTTTGTGGATCTCCACACTCTGCCCACTATCCAGGGCTCTGTTTCTCACCCCTCCCTTTGTTGACAATCGGATAATCTGTGTCTTCACCACCTGGTTGCCATGGGTGGTTAATTAACCTTCAAGGCCTTTTCTTTTCAGATGTGTATCTGGGAATGGCTTCACAGTAGCACTCATGAGAAAGATCTCATAGATTCCTTTATCTTATTTCTCTTGAAATTATTTTATATAATCTATATGCGTTGCTACATAATGGAATTAGTTTAGGTTTAATCAGTTCATGGATGGGTAAAGAAAGTATGGTATGGAAGAGAAAATTACCATATTAAACAAAGTAATCTAGACTTGGACAAATGTCACAATTTCTCACTTTCTCTCATATATAGATTCTCAATTACATGTATGTACAATGCACACACACATACATACATAAACACACACACATACATACACAGTCTTTCACATGCATATGGCATGAAAGTAGGAGCAAGACTACCTGGAAGAAGGAAATACTTACCAGGAGGAGAGAGGAGGAGGAGGCATAGGTGATGAGTGTGATCCAAGCATAGGATCGACCTGAATGAAAAATGTCTTTATGAAACTTTACACTATGCACAATGAACGTGCACAGGGAAAATCATAAAATTCAAAGCATGCACACACACACACACACACACACACACACACACACACACACACACACACACACACACACACGGCCTGGCTGGGTAAGAAACTAAACTCAAATCGACTTGGATTTTTCTCCAGCATTTTGAATGAGGCTCTTTTTTCTATACCACCACATTGTATTAAACCCTAATGCCAGCTGAGTCTCCAATAATCTATGACCTTTTTTTTTTTTTCAGTCTTTTGTTTTGTTTGTAGGTTCTTAGCTCTTTAGGAAAGTCTTGGATCAGTGGTTGTCAACCTGTAGGTCGCAACCCATTTGGGGGGTTGAAGGAGCCTCTCACAAGGGTCACCTAAGACCATCTGCATCATAGATATTTATATTATGATTCATAACTGGAATAATTACAGCTATGAAGTAGCACCAAAGATAATTTTATGTCTGAGGGTCATCACAACATGAGGAACTGTATTAAAGCATCACAGCATTAGGAAGGTTGAGAACACAGTTCTGAATAAATACTCTGTATTTTCTAGTTATGTGTAGGTTTGCCATGGTTGAGTGGAGGCCCTGTGTCTCCCTGGTTCCTTAAGGTGACTAACTTTCAACACCATCAGTGGAGGCCTGGTGGGTTTCTTTGCTGAGTTACAACTTCTCAAAATTTATGCATTTGACAGAAACCCTGCATTCCAACCATGCTTCAGGTAGGGGAAGTGAAATAAAGTGTACCTCCTGACTGAAGAAAGAGCAAGGAGTTTGTGGAAATGTGCTAATATTCCCAGTGATGGCTTGTGCTATGGGGGTCAAACTCTGCCTTTATGCTCTGTACATGAGCCTCAGCATCTGTCTGTGGCCTGTGCAAGACAGTTCTTACGAATGGTTCTTTTTATTCCTCTAATAAAGAAACTAGGCTGCTTTTCCAGTTTATTTACATATGTAAACATTCATGGACTTTTATCACTTATACCATAACCTAATATTTTATTTCATTTCAGTGTTGATCATCAGAGCACTTGTTATTTTTTTCTGCTTATTTTTATTACTTTTTTAAAAAATTCCTGGCACTTCAGTGTTCTCCAGGGTCACCTTGTACTTCTCTGAACCCCGCCTAGCATGTACCGAGTCTGCACCCCTGCTACTGGAGATCATCATCATTTGGAAATCAGGTTCTGGGTGCTGTTGTGTCTGTAAATAAAGCCTGACTCCTGCTTTGTGAAATTCTCAGTATAAAGGAGGAAGCTTAAGGGTGTGCTGATTATACTGACAATGAATACACAGATGTGCCATCTCTATCATCTATCTATTATCTATCTATGTATCTGTCTGTCTATCTATCTATCTGTCTATCTATCTAATATCTTTCATCTATCTACTATCTACCTGTCATCTTTCATCTATCTAGCTACCTATCTGTCATCTATCTATTTTCTATCCATCCATTTTTTATCTATTATCTGTCTACTTACTTATTATCTAAATGTACTGTGTTTTTATCTATTAATGTATTTATCTATACTTGCCTATAAGTTTTCTGTCAATATATCTGCTATCCATAGCTCTCTAACTGTATCTATCCTCTATCAATCATGTATATCATCTGCCTTTATATCTGTACATCTATCTGTTAATCATCTACTTATTTACTCTATAATCCATAAGCACAGGTTTACACTTGCATCTCCTGCTCTCTGTCACCTTTAATGTGAGTATTTGTGCATCTTCTAACAATGTGAAACTTGGCTTCCATTACTTCCACTTCATTTACATAAATGTCACTTCACAAATTCATCCTTACATTATTTACTAATAGTGAAATATTCAAAGAAAGGTATCGCTAAGCAATTTTGATATGGCATAAATATCTTAGAGTGAGGTTATACAGACTAAAGTAGATGATGTCACAACATCGGCCTTGAGACCAATACAGTGTGGTCCAGCCATGAACAGATGCAAGTAGCAGCACATGTGTATTTTCAGATGTGTTAACCTATGCCTCTAAAGAATGTACTGGGCACACTACATTGATAAATACAGCTCTTTAGATTTTCTTTACTATTAAAGTTCCTGGTCCAAATGCCATTTGACAAACTGATTTAGGTCACTCTTCGCCCTTGTCCCTTCAATAGGGGCCTCTTACACACCTGTACTATAGTTAGACTCACGGCTTATACTGCACTTCACCTGGTATCTCCAATTTTTGTGATTATTTGTCTTTATTTTCATGGGTGACATTTGATGCTTATAATGGATAGTACCATAGACTTTAACACAGTATTGCACAGCATATGTTTTATTACCTAAAACTTTCGTGTATTTGTGCTAATCGTCAACCTCTGCTCCTTATCAAATCCCACAAACAGCTGAAGATATAGCTCAGTTGTAGTGTGGTTGCCTCGCATCAGCAAGGCACTACACACACACACACACACACACACACGGGGAGGGGAGACAGAGAGAAAGAGAAATGCATACACACACATAAAAACACACATTACATATACACATATACAGCTGCACACGCATCTTTAAGAAATTTTATTTGTTTCTAATGTCCACAGTTTATGTTCTCAAGAGAGTTATATAAATGGTGTATGAACATATAGCCTTTTGCATCTGGTTTTGTTCACTTGCTATGAAATGGAGTTTTAACAATAGCTCAAAATAGTCCATTGTTTATATGTCTCACAGTTCCCTTATCCATGTAACTGAAAGCCTTTTTTTTTTCTTTTTTTTTTCGAGATATGGTCTTACTATGTACCCACGGCTAGCCTAGAACTTGCTATGTAGACCAGCCTAGCTTCCATCTCACAGAGATTTGCTTGTTTCTGCCTCCATGTCCTAGGACTGCAGGTATTCAGTTCCACACTAGATCTCAAGGACATCCTGATTGCTTCTAGTTCCCTGCAACTGTAATGCAGCTGTTATAGTAAGTCCCTTAGAGCCCCTGCCCTAAAAAACCAACATCACTGGAGGAGATACCCAGAAAGATACAGTAACTTTACAAGCAACGATAAAGCTGCTTTCAAACTGGCTGTCTTACTTAGCATTACAACTAGTAATGAAGGACAGTTAATTAACTTTGTTATGAGTTCTTCTTACAATAACAGGATGGGTGGGAAAGTGTTGTCAGCAGCCCCTCAGCCAGGGGAGATCTCTTTCCTGCAGGAGTCTCTACTCAGGACTCAGGTATGTTTGATTTCACTGCATACAAGAATTTCAAGGGAAACCATTTTGAAGCAGAGCTGGAATCTGTTAAAGGACACTGAGAAAGACTGGAGAGATAGCTCTATGCTTAAGAGCACTTGATATGCAACCATAGGGGCTGGCGTCTGGTGGATCTCAGCACTCACGGAAGAAATCAAATGTCTGGTGCGCATCTGTAACCCAAGCTCTCAGGTATAGAGATACCAGAGCATCATCGGAGGCTTGCTTGCCTCTAGCCTAGATGAGAAAGCTGCAGTCCCAGGTTCAGTGAGAGACCTCCGCTCAAATACATAGACAGAGGATGAATAGAGGAGGACACCTGTACAGGCACACACCTTCACACACAGTTGAGAATACATGTATACACAGACACATACATGCACACATAAATAAATAAAAACAAAGGCAATTGAAACAGAGGTTTAAGGCACCAGATTTAACTGAGAGACACTTACGGAACTAGGCCTGCCTTAGAGCACTTCTCAAAGGTGAGTGACACTCCATTGTCTGTACAATGGCCTTACAGACAGCTTTGCCTGTGTCTGAAGTTTTTATCTCCAGTGGGTTGCTAAGGAATTTAGATGAAATCCCATGCTCCTTCCTGAGGTCTGCCCGACAGACAGGATTACGTTCAATATGGTAAAACTGTAGGTCACAGGGATGAAAGGGGATGAGAGTCTTTATGGTAAACAAAAGAGAATCCTCTTATTTGTGAGATTCGCAGAGAATGTGGTACTACATGCTCAGACCTTAAGCCTCACTTCCTGCTATTTCAACATTTTTTTTATTTGAAAAGAAAATATTCTGCATAATCACCCATTATCTTCTTGTTGGTGGCTCTTGTAGCAAGCATTGTTAGTTGTACAGGGATCCTTTTCAGCCAATGAGAAGCATCGCCCAGACTTGTGTCCCCATAATTTCCCCTTCTAACCTACCCTCATGTTACTCACTTTATTTACTTATTACAATTACCTTTTAAGTCTTTATGTTGTAAGGGTCATTTGAACGTTTTTTTTTTTTTAAATAAAAAATACAGATTCTTTTTGTTAGAGGAAAGAGAACAGATCGTAAGCATGAGGGAAGATTCTAAGATGATGTAGGGGGGTGGTGAGGACTATCAAGGGCAGAGCTCTTCGAGTGAGATGAAGGGCTGTAAGGAGGTGGAGTGTGGAAACCACCATCTCATAATCTAACATATCCTATTAAGAATGGAGTGGATGCCCACGAGGTCAACAAACATGTCAGGGGTTGTCTGCAATGATGCTTTGGAGATGTGTTATTTAGGGGAAATGTGGAAGACTACCCTCTCACTACTCTCTGTCCCTAGGATCCCTTGCTGCTCAGCAAGTGATGAACAAGAATTTCTTGAGCTCCCTCCAGCAATTACTCTTGCCTGTCTGTCACCTAATGTGGCCCCTGAAGAGTGGGGAGGAATAGAGAGAGAAAAAGAGACCATGAAATACAGAGGGGTTCTCAGTGGCTATCTCAGCTAGACTGAAATGAAATTTAAACATCTTTGTGCCATCAAAAAAGTTGTAATTGGCTTTCAAGTATTCTTTGTCTGTAGAGATGAAAGATAATGGTTTTTTGGTTTTTTTTTGTTTTTTTTTTTAAATACAAGTGATGCACATTTAAAAGTCAGTGTTTGGAATGCCATGTAGCACCATGCAGGGGACAGACTGTAACACAGTTGTGGAGGATTCAGGAATTGCTTGTTATAAATTGGATTCATAGTTCAGTCATTTTGCCCATTGGGTTGGAGGCCATGGTTGTAGCATCCTTTCTCTGGTAGCATCACATTCCCTTTCCTGGAGATGCATTATTTACGGACTATAGGAAAAGACAGGCTTCCTTAAACTAGATGCTTAAAATATCCCGCAGAGAACCCTGGTTATTGGAATGCCTTAGGATGCCCAGCTATGGCTCTGGGTTCAAGGACTCTAAGCTTGAGTGTGAGACTCCTTCCCAGGAGATGGTGTTCCTTAGGAGGGCTCAGAGCAGTTGGAGCAAAGCTCCACTGGCCTTGAACCTGGAGCTGCAGCCCAGTGCTGTGATTCCTGCCAGCCTCCTTGTCCTGCCCAGCTTGAGATATTAACACTTGCCTGCTGTTGGTTAATCATGTAACTGTTTATCACTGGCTTCTGGACATGGTTCCCATCCACAGCTTCCAGGGAAGGGAATGATTTGGGACAAAGTTATGTTGAGTGTCTTTGGAAATTTGTGTCTTCTCAGAATTAGAAGCCAAAACATCCAGGGCCAATTTTAGAAGACACTGGGTTGTTTTGGTATAGAATAAAACCAAGGCAGGAGTTTAGAATTCCATCTAGCTCATTCTCCTTTCTCCATGGCTTCAGGATTCGCTACACAGCCATTCATACTGAGATCCCCACCACTGTACCGTGGACTTATTTCCTTCAGACTCCCCTCTCCCTTCAGCTTACCAACAGAGGAATTTGCATGCACTTCAATGTGTTGCTGTCCATCTAACTTCACTCTGCTTTATGCACATCCTCTCAGGAAGATGACCATTTTCCTGCCTAGATGAAAAGACATATAATGAATGGAGTTTGAATAGATTCTGTATGAGACACATACATACATGCATACATATGTACACATACATACGCCTCTCTTTTCTTGCCCATGACCTGGGACCACATTAGATGGTATTGTTCTCAAAGCAACCAAGGATAATATTAGAGAAAGGGAAAAAGAGGAAGAAATGAGAAAGTATTGTTTTCCATAATAAAACAGGCAACAACAGCCTAACAGGAGGACCTGCTGAGGGAATTGTAATGTAATGAATATTTAAAATACGTTAATGAGCAAGTATCATTAAGCTCATTTAAGAAAAAGAATTAAAAACACGATTAGAGAAAAGCCTAGATTTATTCAAATATAGGTTAGAGTTTGGGGCCTGAGTAAGTACACTGTCTTAATTTGCAGATGAATCACCTGCTAAGTGAAGAGATTCATTTGCGGAGATGAAATGAGGCTGGGTTCCCTGACGGCTGTCGCGGCAGAGGTATGGACCCGGCCTGCCGCTCTGCACGTTGATCTGCTTTGCAGCAGCGCCACCTGTCGGTAAGGAGCAGCAGGGGAGGACTTGCAGCAGATTTCGGAGTTTGTGTTCCCGGTGTAGAAAGGCAATGGGACAAGGGATTGCCATTTTGAACCTGACATGGCATGCTCCCCCACGTGGAGCTGATGGGGATTTTGCCATTGTGCGTTAGCTTAATGTTGGCCCTGGGAATGAACTCACATACGCAAAAGGACAGTGTCTTCACTCAAGCGTCATGCTACTAACAAATACTAACAAAGAGTCGCACTTGCGTGAAGGCCTGTCAGCAGTCCCTTCCTTTTCCATCTGTGGTTGTGATATAGAAGGATCCCGTAAAGGTAACAAGCTCTCAGCATAGTTGGGGAGCTAGCTGTGCTCCGCAAGCTCTTCCTAGCTCAGCCATGGCATTTCAGAGGTCCTCATGGTAGGAGCCATTGATATTCTGAAATGCTGTCTATCTACCATGTCTTAGGTAGAATGATGCCAGCTGGATGAATGATTTTTCCTAAGTATCTGTAAGGCGTTATGGCAATTGGAATGTAACTGATTTACAGAACACTAATATATAAATAAAAAAATGAATGTGGATGTTTTCTTAATATTTCATTCTGAGTGTAATTGTAAGTCACCTTCACTTGAGTGTATTTACTTCTTAATGGGAAAGGTAGAACAGGAGATATTAGTCAAGTTAGTGTCCACATTTTCTTTTGGAAATTATTCAGTTATACTGCTGCTGTGACTGACCAACTCTCCTCAATTTAAAAATAAATGGGAAGGCATATGGATGAATAGGTAACTGTGGAGGGAGGGTGGATGGAGAAGAGCAGAGAGACAGCTTTTTACACTCTTATTACCCACTCTTACCTCAGGAGAAACAGGTTGGTTGCCACTGTGGATTGTCGTGGTCAGTCATTGGCCTAGAACTAAACAGCCCCAAGTACCTAGCAGTGGCGGCTCATTTGTTATCAATACTCACACATTTAAATCACTCTGTGCCTAGGAATCCAAGGACAGTAGACCTACATGATGGAGCTCAAGTCATTTTTATTGTAGAGATAGAAGACAATCAACTACTACATCACAGTGCTGACCAGTAAAACTGGAATTTGAAAGAACTCATCATGAACACTGGATTCTATTAATGCAGAGTGAATCTCTGCTCCCTGTTCCTCAGAAGCTATTCTAGAAATAAGTGTGCTCGATTGTTCATACCAGGAACAGGACATTATTCATCACAAGATGAGTCCTCTTTATACTGGAAGCTCACATAGCCAGGTTCCATCAGCATGAGTCCTCTGGCTTGCTGGCAGTGTGTGCTTGTGTCCAAGAGTGAGTGACAACAAAGGGCAACCATAGAATAGAAATAAATCAACCAAACGCAGAGAAAAAAAATCCACAGCAAACATGCATATTTTATTGTATATTCTAAAGCTTAAAACAAGACTAAAAATTGAATCATTATTTGAATAATGTATGGAACAGGCTGTGAACTTTGGAGGGAGATTTTATGCATACAGAGAAAATATATGCCTATTGAAATTAACAACCGAAGGAGAAATAATGCTAAAGACAACAACACAGAACACAAAAGGAAGCAGAAATCAACTGACAAGAGGATGGTGTACCAAGCACTGTGTAGTGATTTGAGAGGACACTGACAATCTAGACAAGCGAAGAGATATCATGGGCTTTTAAGCTAGATGCCGTTGAAATGGTGATGTCACCGCCCTTTCTGTATTGTTAAGTTTACTCTTCACAGTTACCTTACTTTGATCTTTCATGCATTTTTTTTGAAGTAGCGCTTTTATTCATTTTAATTCAAGCAAGCCTGAAATACATCATAAACTATGACAAAAGTGCGAGGCAGCTTTCAACTCTAACTTCTTCAAAGAGTTGAGGAAAATGACCAACTATAGAGAAACAAAAGCACATCGCATCTTCTTTGATGAGTTGAGATGTACAAAGAGGACTCTCAAATGCTGTCTTCACAGACAGCAGCACAATGTGTCTCACTGTTGACTATGCCGGACACTGCATTTCTGCTTTCCTCACTTCCTCGTCAACTTGGCAGATGTTTAGTAGTACCTTGTCGAAGTAGAAACCCTGATCTAAAGTAGCAGTAAGAACATGGGAAAAAGGTCTTGATGTCTAGCTCTAGAAGTCTCAAAATAAGGTTGATGGTATAGCTCTGTGGAAGTGTTTCCTAGGGTGGAAAGGAGCTAAGTTCAATTTCTGCTACTGAAAAGAACTCAAACCAAACAACAGTAAAATCCCGTCTCCAAGTAACAGTAAAATCAGTATAATTATGTTAATAAAATGACAGAGAAGATGCATGCATAATAGCTACTGGGTAAACACCGACCTTGGAGATAGATAGATAGATAGATGGATAGATACATGAATTTGTTCTTTGAGAAATAAAATTTTGGCAGCAGAAAAAATGTGATTTTTTAAAGTATATACCTATGGGCCTAGATATATGGCTTAGCAGTTAGACATGTATTCTCTTGCAGAGGACCTGAATTTGGTGCTCAGCATCTACATATGGTGGGTCACAGCTGCCTGTAACTCAAACCCCAGGAGTTCCTCTTGCTGCTAAGGGCATCTGCACCCACACACATGTATATAACTGAAAATAACAAGTGTAAATATTTAAAACGTAGATTCATACATGCTGGTAATTAGAATATATAAAGTCCAGGGAGTGAAGTATATAGCTTGAATAAAATTGTAAAAATGTTACAATAGATAATATTTGAGCAGTTCTTAAAAGTTGCAGGAGCTAATTTAGAACTTACGCTTAGAAAAATGACATAAGACCACAAAGAGCTTTTAACAAAGACATTTCAGATGTTGACTTACTTCAGGAAATAAGGCTATGAAAGAGTTATGATGGACAATATGTCAGAAAGAAGAGCAGATCAGAGTAAGTTGTACCAGTTTAGTTGTTAAAACCTGAAATTAAATGAGAATAAATACTCTGGGGGAAAACGGTGTTCAAAATGGAGAGATTTGAAAGTGCGTGGTGAGGAAGAGCCACTAGGACTTGTGAATGTTGGTGAAAGCAGAAGAAGCAGGACATCAGAGACAATAATTGCTAAAGCTGTTTGAGGGAGTATTGGGCAGGATGCAAAGATTTCTTCAGTGACTAACCCACAAAATCCCAGTCACTGAACACCACAAGAACCATGGTCTAATGAGGGCTGGCAGAGGGGTAGCCATCTTTGTTACACAATTGTTGAGGAAACTGGCTCCTTCTCTGTGTTCTCCAGGATGACCTGATCTTCAGTTGCTGTCCTGGTATCTGCATTCCCAGGCAGGAGTCATGAGAAGACAATAACAGACCAGAAAATTCCGAGGCTTTAAAATCCATTTCAGAAGGGGAACGCATCATTGTCCTCTTTTTCCACTAGACACGTGTTTTGCTTATGACCCACTTAACCTCAAGGGAGGTAGGCAATAGTATTGAACAGAGTGACAGTAATGATGACAACACATATTGGAAAACCAGGAGCCAGTTTCTAGTACAATTTCCAGTACAGGTTGATGCCATGAATGCCACACACACACACACACACACACACACACACACACACACACACACACACACACAAAAGAAAGTTGAAAAAATCTGAATAGAAAGAAAATTAGCTCAAAAGTGGCCGTACTGAGTTAATATTGAATGCAGAACTCTGTCCTGGCCGAGATGTTCTGTGTGTATCTGCAAATCTGGGTTGGAGTATGAAAGACAAATCACGGATGTGGAAGTAAAGGCTAGTAAAGGCAAGGTTGTGACAGAAAGAAAGCAGAGAACCCTTAGAGGGCATCTCCACAGTGCAGTCATGGACTCCACAGCTTCGTTCCTGCAGACTCCAGATGCTGGCTCTCTTCATTGAGCTATTCCAACCACGGTGCCTGCTAACAGCAGTCGGCCCCTGTATTCAGCTCTACATATGAGTAACTAGTCCTAAATCCTCTAACCACTCACTATCCATTCCTGCCCTGCACAGGCCTACAGAGTGGGCTCCGGTTCAGCCCTTAACATAAATCTGTAGCTGAATGCTGCAGCCAAGACCATGCAAACAGTGCTTTGTTCCCTTGGTGCTAGATGCCAAAGGTGTCATCATGTCCCTAATTATCCTCAAAGCTACCACAGACTACAAGAAGCTCTTGTCCCAAAGGACCATGCCGTTATGTTGCCATGGGTCTCAGGGCTCACAAGTCAGTGTCCCCCAGAAATGAGACACTGTATCCTTCTGGGCCTCTACCCTGTGGATGGCCAGGCTGGGTGATCTTTGTCACTTGTGCCAGTCAGTGCACTGTGTTTCCTGTTTCCTGTTTCAATAACAACCACAAAACCAACCAAAAGTACTTGCGATGGCTAATCTTGCCTGCCAACTTTACCACATCTGGAATCTACTAAAACCCAAACAACTAAGCATGCCTTTGAAGGTTTTTGTTGTTGTTTTTTTTTTTTACTGAATGGTTTGAGGCAGAAAAACTAACCTAAATCTAGTAGCAGCACAGATAAAAGGACAAGGAAGAAGGCAGATTTTGTTATATTCCCCCTTGCCCGCACTCTCATTGGTGAGTTCACTCTTCCTGTTGCTGAGGCACAACTTTATTGGTCTTAGAACCCAAATCATTTGAGATGTCAATGTAGACTGAAAACCAGCTGTGCCATCATCCTCATCATCCTCATGCACTGACAACCCTTGTTGGACTAGCTGGACCACCTACTGTAAGCCACTCTAATGTGTGTGTGTGTGTGTGTGTGTGTGTGTGTGTGTGTGTGTGTGTGTGTGTGTGTATTATATATACACTCACACATTCATTTTATCAGTTCTGTTCCTCTAGAGAACTCTAGATAAACCAGTACTTTTCTCAGTGAAGTTAAAACTCAGATAACGAGGGTGAAACAAAGACTTGCCTGATACAGAACAGCCAAGGGAAGTCATCATGAGATTGGCTTATATAAAATGCTGAAAGGACTTTATGAACATGGAACAAAGGGCCATTAGTATGTTAAAATATACAGGTATAAAAATTACTGGTAAAAATAACACATAATTTCAGAATATATTAACACTATAATGGAGATGTATAAAGCATGTATAACTCCTGCACTAAGGTTAAAAGACGAAAGTATAAAGTATAACTGCTTTTAGAATAAAATATTCAGAAATGTTATAAAAATCCATGAACTCAAGTATAAATTGAGATGTGATAAGGGAGTGTCAGCGAAGAACTGTAGTTTGTGATTGAAATAATTATTGCCAGCTAAAAACAGATAGTATAACGTACTAGGCTGTGCCACGCTAATGAAGTAGCAATCATATGATAGTGCCCACACTTCTACCTTTAAGGTACAACAGTGCTAAGGCTTAAGTATTCCTTATCTCTTTTGTTAATGTTTGGGAATAGCAAATGCAACCGTGTTGATAATATGGATATGCCAAGGAGAGGTCCAAGATGCTTCTTTTGGGTGAAAATGTAAAAATCCCCAATGTAAGGAAAGAAAACTTATGCCCAGGTTCCTAAGTTGTACGGTGAAGATTATTTTATTTCATCTTAAGGGTTTATTTTAGTTATGAGTGTGCATCTATGTCCGTGCATGGTTTTATACACATGAGTGGGTGCAGTGGTCATGGAGTCCAGAGAATCACTGGATCCCCTAGATCTGGAGTTTTAGGCAGGTGGGAGCTGCCTGCCTTGAGTGCTGGGACTCAAACCTGGGCCCTTCGCCAGAGCAATACCTATTCCTAACCAGTGAGCAGCCTCTCCAGACCAATAACTATTTTATTATTCATGAAATTATAAAGAAATATAAAGAAAGAGATTTGTGATATTTTTGCCTCAAACTGCAAAGGTTCCAGCCTTTCTGAGAGGTAAATAGGCATGGACTGGAGGGGAGACACAAATTGATCCAGCTTCATGCTTTCTATAGCTTCAGTCACTCAATGTGGCTTGGAAGATCATCCCCAGACACTAAGTAGGAATTAGTTACTGTAACTTGAGTTTTCCTAGGAGAGTAGATCTGAATACATTTCAGCAGGCTCCAGAAAAGACAGTTACATGAGGTAATGCACAGTTTATTCACTCGTATCCTTGTAACCATTCTTTTAAGATGTGTGTATTTCCAAACATGCTTTGGACTATATACTACCTGTACTTATTAACTATACTTTAATAAAGCTGAAAATAACCCACAAAAATTAGTTCCTGGATGATGATGTGACTCAGTGGGTAAATAATCTTGATTGCCTGGGATCTACATGATGAAAGCAAAGAACTTACTTCCACAAATTGTTCTGTGACCATCACACTATACTGTAACATGTGTACATGCATGCAGATTCATGTGCATACACACACATGCACATATGTGCACAAAAATAAATTAATGTAAATTATCCAAACAAAATAACATAAATTTTATCTTACTTTCCTTCCCACAGAGCAACTCCAGTCAAATAACTGAAGTCCTCTGACCTTCATTTCCTCACCCATAAATTAGGGCAAGGCTTGTCACGTCGTCCCACTCGCCTTACAATTTAAAAACCGTCGATTATTAAGCAAATGGGAGAATACAGTAAATCACCTCTGGGTGAATGTCAGTGGATAACAAGCAGGTAAGCCTTGGAGATGGTGAACCCAAAGTGCAAATGAGGAAAGGAATTTGATGAGAAAAAAATTGGGAGAAAAGAAAAATCAGCCTAAACCATCTGATTGTTGGATGACTCTTACCAATTAAGTAAGGGGGGACATGCTCAGGCACAGACAGCTTAGAAGACAAGACTGTGACGTTATTCTTTAGGCATTCACGATGACACGCGGTTGGCAATCAGACTGCAGGGCAGGAAGAAGAAAAGGTTAACAGAAAGTTTTGATTATGTATGCAAACCAGTTTAAATGCCCTGCATTTAGTTTGTGTTTTACATGCCTTAAGTAAGTGCAGAATGATTTACAGAAAAATCATTGGTTGAGTATTTAATGGGCAAAGCCTTAGTCAAATGGGTGGGTAGACAAAATAGGGTAAATATTATTTTCCTTGTACCTATGGCTGGACATGAGGATAATGAAAGGACTGGTGCTAAGTGCTCAAAACTTCCCATTTCAAGTCTTCCTAATATGTTTTCATGGAACATAGTCTTAAGTAGCAGAAGTGTTTTCTCTCTTAATTCATGGAGAAAACTACATTTGAAAAAATATATGTACCCGTAGCAAGATCAATCAACATGCTTGCTCGTGAAGAATTAGTTGACTGCAGACAGTGTTTTACAAGCCATTTCCCGACTACTTTAATTAACTTCAAGCAAGGAACATACTCCAGAGTTGCTCTCCTTTTTAAGTATAGGACTGTGCTTTCCACATGTTTGATGATTATAACACTGAATTCTGCCTTTTGGGAAGTGATCATGACGTTGCTCTGAGTTGTCTATGGAGCTGAAATTGTGCCATGCAATATGAAGAGAGTTTTCCTTTCAAGTACTAATTGGCCTCTACATTTTTCAAGACGATTATATTGTATCAGCCAGGTGTCTATAATAGTCCTCACATAATGAATTTGTAGACAGTAAAGATTTATTTAGCCCACGGGTAGTCCAACACAATGAATGGTTGTGTTGATGCATAGAGTTTCTGGTCAGTGGTTGTGTAGACCCATAGAGGTTCTGCTCAATGGTTGTATAGACACACTGATCGAGCATGTAGTAGGGCAAGTCCACTCATTTCACAAATGAAATTGCAAAATGGACTGAGAGGAAGAGGGCCAGTTCTCACAACCCACTTCAAGGGTAAGCCTTCAGTGACCTAAAGACTTTCTAGGAGGCCCTGTCTCTTAAATGTCCCACCATGAACTAGCACTATTGTAACAGATGAGCCCTTAACTCTACATTAAAAATACAATAGACACTATGAAGTACAATTAGAGAAGCTATATTATGGTTAAGGGCAGGGGCTGAGCAGAAAAGATGTAAGTAGAAATTTAATCAGTCTATGCTTAGTAACTATAGTATTTCTGTTCTTAGAAAGAGTTTAGAAAAACAGAGTTAAAGAGTAAAATTATTTTTATGGATTTTTTTCCTCTTGTTTCATTTTTAAGTAAAATACACATTGATTAATTTTTTGTTGTGGAGAGATTACACATACATATTTTTAATTAAATTAATGGATACTGAATAATAAAATTAAGTTATATGATACATATGTATAATTTGTGCAGTTTATATGTATTGAGAACTTGCGCTTAGCTATATGCTAAGTGATTCACATATATTACTCTTCCAACGTGCTAAGTGCTTTGCACGTATGACTTGTAATCTTCACAAACACCCTGAAATTTGCTTGAAATGATTGATGAAAAGCAATGATTCATAAGTAGTAAAGTTGGTATCTGAACAAAAGTCTTGAATCCAAAACAATCCACCTTCATAACTAGGGAGCTCCGATAGCCTATTGCTAACTATTAAAGGGAGCCAAAGTATATTAATATCAGAGGGACTGAGGCTAAAGTTGGGTCGAATCTCTTAATAACCACTAGCTGAGTTTGATTTTGGCAATTTTATTGCATTTGTCTATAAGTGCTCTTTCTAAGGCTTTCATGGGGTTAGAAAATAGGGGGGGAAAGCTCTTTTGTGAGGCAACGTGGCTACAGAAATGTCTTTCATAGCGAGTAGAGGACAGGAAGAGGTCAGAGGTCAGGCTTTGGGTTGGAATGAAAGCTTGTTATCCAGCTGTGCTGACACCTAGAGCAGCTTTCTCCTGTCAATCATAATCCGACACACAATTCCTGATGCCATCTTTCTGAATGTAAAATTATAAAATAACAAAATAGCCAAAGCTTGAAATCCTGAAAATCATAATCCTAAGGAATGAATATCCTGAATACTGAAATCCTAAAATCCGAAATCTAGAGAGGAGCCTGGATATATGGAGTAGGATGCTGAGTTCTGGGAGAGACTTGACTGCATTTCCAATTTCACACAAGAAAGATGTGCTGTGTGAGGGGAACAAACACTTAGAAATGTCTCCAGCATTATTTTGGGAGTGTCTGTGTCCCAGTGTTTCTTGAGGTTAGTGTGTGAGTGGGTTGGAAGTGGAGGAAATGAAGGCAAATGCATCTTTGAGGGAAAGAAACCATGCAACAGACAAGTGAGCAGGACATCTGTCAGGCTCTTTAGGGCTGCCTCTGAGAATCATGCATTGTCAATCCAGGCGATACACTTTTCCTATGCTGAGATTCCTTTAAAGAATCATTTGTTTGTCTCCTTCCAGCTTCTCCCACTATTTTAAATTAACTTTTACAATCTAGCGGGCTGTGTATTTCAGCTTTTCATCCTATGATGGTTTGGATGAGAATGATTTCCACTACGCTCAAATGTTTGAATATTTTGTCCCCAGTTGGTGGAACTATCAGGAATGATTAGGAGGTGTGGCCTTTTGGAGTAGGTGTGTCACGGGGCTTCAGAAGCATCATCCCTTTCCTAGTGAGCTCCCTGCCTCTTGCCTGTGGATAGAGAAGAGAGCTCTCAGTTGCCGATCCAGGTGCCGTCCACCATACCTTCGCTCTGACATCATAAACTCCATACCTCTGGAACTCTAAATCCAAATAAACGCTTTCTTTTATAAGTTGCCTTGGTCATGGTGTCTTATCACAACAATAGAAAATAAACTAATACGCTTCAAATATGGGAGATATAAATTGTGTAAAGAGTTCTAATTTCTCTTGCTAAAAATTGACTCTGAAAGTGTCACTATGTCTGTATGTATTGTGGAATATGGGAAATGGTAAAACTTCTTCAGCAAATGAGAACTGTCCTTGTTTTTCTGCACATCTGAATTTATGAAAGATAAACTTTCTTTGTATGACTGATATAAGGTGGCTGACCATCATAGTTTTTGATGGATGTTACCAAAAACTAGCAGACTACACAAATCATCAATCACATTGATAGTTATTTAAGAATTTAACTTCTTCATGTGTTTTATTTATTATTATTTTTATCAGCATATACTCACAGAAAATTATGGCTTTCATTATGATATTTCATATGTATACATTAAGTAATTTCTCATATTTACTCCTTTCTTTCTTGTCCCTCACTCTTGCTTGCCTTCTGCCTAATTCCTCTTCCCCCAAAGAAATCACACATTTAAATATTTGAGAAAAGAGATGCAAATATATGTCTTTGTGAGTCTGGATCACTTGGTTTTATCATGATCATTTCTGCTACTATACATTATTAATTTTTTTTTGCAACTATCACAGTTTCATTCTTCATGTTTGGCTGCTCCTTCATTCCTGCAGTTCATCTGTTTGTGCTCCTGCACCCCTGGCCCTGAGCTTAGTCTACCTGGGTGTTCAGGTTCACAAACCTGGTCATGTCTTTCTTTTCTGCACCGTGATGAAAACAGGCTATGGGATACTTGAGTATTTATGGTCCTCAAATAAGCCCACCTTAAAATGTAAAAAGACATCTTATAGAGAAATATTATTATTTCCATTGCTATATTTCTGGGATATTGGTGTTTCAGGACTTAGGAGTTTGGGGATGTAGATCTAAGGCTTTTGATTTAAGCTCTTTGGTTGATGCCATTTGGGAGCACGCCTTTGGGGACTATGGCCCAAACCCTTTCTCTTTTGATACTATCCCAATCTACAATAATCCCATGGAAAGGAAAGGGTAAGATGTACCCAAGTGGGTGTGGCTGCAGTTGGAAACTTCTCTGGGAAAGGATGTGGTTGCTCACCAGGAACTTTCCTTACAAGCCAGCTTCCCTTGCACTGGGATGCTGTACCAGTAGCACCAGTTTGAGAAGCTAAGGAATGGAAAAGGCCTGCCAGGTTCCTGGTGTAACATCAAAGCTCCCCCAGGGCTCCTGCTGTCACGAGCTCTGTTATTACACCTCTTGGTGAAGGTGCTCTAAGGTGAGGCACAGGTGCAGAATGCACAGCATTGAAAAGGCCTGTGATTGTCCCGTGCTGCCAAGAATCATCCGCAAATAAGAACTAGTTGAGCTCTGTTATTTCAACGGTTGTTTGTGAGTGCAAACCTATCACTGTTCCTTCATTCTCCATGATACACAAGGCAAAGTTGTCAAGTGGTTAGGCAGCTGTCTGCAGAGAGACATCTATCATTCCCCCGAAGTAAGGATCAAACACCGAGGGCTTTGTAGCATCACTGAGAGAGTCTGTGAGCTGAGTCTTTGACACAGTGGAAGTAAAGCAGATTTTCTGTCCCTGATCCATTCTCTATTTTCTTCCTCGCTCCTGGGAAACACTTCTTTTTGCTCTGGAGAATAGAGAAAATTCTAATTTGAGACTTGAAGTCCCAGCTTGGAATCATAGTTTCTCTATAAATGATTGGCTTTCTTTGCGGCTGTTGGCTTGGTCAGAGCCTCAGCTCCCTTGGCTGTGAAATCCAGGCTCTATTCCTTATCTCAGAAGTTTGTTGTAAAGATTTAAGTTGAGCTGGTCTAAGACAAGAGCAGCACAGCTCCAATTGGTGTCATGAGTGACACCTGCAGGTTGGGGTGTCAGTCTGGCTTTGCGGTGCTCTTGGCTCCCTTACCCGGATAAGTTCAGACCAAGAGAGTGGGCAGAAGAGCAAGGAGGGCTGTAGGTACAAGTTGGCACTTCACTCTTGTAATGCTTCTTGGGGATCAAGTAGAGTCAATGACTTCCTAGGGCTTCCAACCGCTGAGCTGTTCCCTGCCATTGTCCCTTGTCAAGTATTTCTTAGACCAGTGGCTCTCAACCTTCGTAAGGTTGTGACCTGTTAATACAGTTCCTCATGTTGTGGTGACTCCCCAACCATAAAATTATTTTGTTGCTATTTCATCACTATAATTTTGCTACTGTTATGAGTCATAATGCAAATGTCTGATGTGCAGCCTTCAGTTCACAGGTAGAGAACTGGTGCTTAAAGCTTAAAGTTAAAATGTTTTGGACCTGTAATGACTCATACATAATGTTCTTTTAGGTGGACTTATTCTTTCCTTTAAAAGCATATCATTTATTTATTTATTATTTCTTGTGTATGTGTATATGATTGTCTGATTGTATGTGTATCATGTGTGGGCAGAAGACTGAGGAGTCCAGAAGAGGGCATTGGGCCCTCTAGGATTAGAGTTACAGGTGGTTGCAAGCCACCTTATGGGTCCTGGAATCCTACCAAGGTCTTCGGTAAGAGCAGCAAGTACTCTTACTCACAGACATATCTCTCTAGTACTGCTTTTGGTGTTTAGACCATATTAGGGATGGAATGAGATATGAACAGAGTGAAGAGATTTAAATTGTTTTTTGACCACATACTAAGAGATAGTTTCGTATCATACACTGGTTTGGGACACCATTAAGGACACAGCTTTATAAGACAGTAAGGCCCACTCTTCTTCCACTCCATTCCATCCTATTATTTTCCTTCTTTCATTCCTCTTGCTCAATCTCTTTCTTTTCTTTCTTTCTCTTCCTTCCCTCCTTCCTTCCTTCCTTTCTTTCTTTCTTTTTTAGTTGAAGGATGCAAAGTCACATTTGTTGTAACATTCGTTTAAATGGCATGAATAAAAAGAGCAGGTTTGGCTCTGACTCCCTTGTTGAGTTTTTCAGCATTATTGTTAGTAGACAAAACTACATATTGACATTTTATTCAAACAAGTCAAGAGTGGGTAAAGCATTGAGTTTTATAAAATAGGCAACGAGATGCAGCTTAAAAACATTTTATTGATTGATTGATTTTTATGGTTACACACCTATAAATGACAAAATATATTTCCTTAAAAATAAGACTGGAAATGATGCCACACATGACTCAAGAAAAGACAGTGGATTGCATGTATTCAGCTCTACAGTAAGTCATTATATAGATGTGAACGAAATCATCACCTACTTTCTGGTTTTTTAATGTGTATTATTCCCTCTTCATCCCTGAGAACAGTCTCTTGGAAAACGAGAGCAACAGAGAAACCCCTTCCCTCTTCCAGTTGGTCTGTAACCAGCAGAGAAGGAATCATCGTCAGTCAATGATACCAGAGTGAACATCTGGTTGATAAACAGATGTTAATGCCAGAATAGCTTGGGTTTGATCAACGATGTAATCAATCATGAAAGCCATAATTTTAGCAAGGTTTAGACTGTTCCATTAAATAAAGATGGAATATGTCTGATGTCGAGATCTTTAAAAATGCTTTTCTCTAAACCAGTATTTGTGCAGCATCTGCATGTATATAATTTTAGATGCGATTTTTAACACATCCATATGGCAATTACCTTACATTAAAACAAGACAGTAGAGGGAAAAGGTAGGGATTTGTCCTCTGATATTTGGGGCAGGATACAAATGTAGTTTAGTTTTATACATTAAAGGGAAAAATACACAAATGTGTGCTAAAAACTGAGATTCATTTAAATAGGAGAGAATTATTTACTGGCTGTTTTATGTTTTATGTGCCTGACTTTGGGTTTAGGTTTCTTCACTCTTGTTGGACGAATGAATTGCCAAGAAAACAGCACACACAAAAAGAAAAAATTTAAAGGAATCAAAGGAAAATGAGAGCAGCATTTACCCACATACTTTCCCTATAAGAGGTTGTTGTAAAAATGCCACAAATAGACAGGCCATAGGAGGAGCTACCTCAAAGGAAGTTTCATAAGTACATTTCTTCATCCTAAAGAGAGAAGAGATAGAAAACAAACTTTATCTTTTTATAAAAATCTTTTCTAATCTTTGTCTCAATGATATTGGACAATATATTTTAGTATGAACTCTTCAGAGAAGCAGAACTGACTAGCAGAGAGATGGGGGAGGGAGGGAGAGAGGGACAGAGAGAGAGAGAGAGAGAGAGAGAGAGAGAGAGAGAGAGAGAGAGAGAGAGAGAGAGAGAGAGAGAGAATTTGTCATTAGTGTGCCTGATTGTAGAGGCTATCAGCCATAGTCTTCAGTGTAGCCTGAAGGGCTGGGAAAAAAACCTGGAAACATTTGTTATGGTAGGCAGAGCCCAAAGCCAGAGGATAGGTAGAATTGAGAATGTCAGTCTGACTGATTCAAGACAGGTAGAATTCCTTCTTTCAGAATGTCAGTCTGACTGATTCAAGCCCACTCTGAACCTACAGATTTGAATCTTAATTTCATCTAGAAAATCTTTTCTCTGAAAAGGGTAGGATAAGTGTTCAATGGGACAATTTTCGGGGTACCATGACCTAGCCAGTGTGGTAGTCTGAATAAGAATGACTGCCGTAGTTTCATATATGTTTCATATATTTAAATGCGTAGTCATCAGGGAGTGGAGCTACTTGAGAAGGATTAGGAGGTGTGGCCTTATAGGAGGAAGTCTGTCACTAGGGGTGGGCTTTGTGGTTTCAGAAGGAAAAGCCAGGCCAGCAATTCTCTCTTCCTGCTGCCTGAGGATCTGGATGTAGAACTTCCAGCAACTTCTACAGCCTGTGTGCTGCCATGCTCCTTCCATGATAATAAAGAACCAAACCGAAGAAACTAAGTAAGCCCCAATTAAATGATTTCTTTTATAAGAGCTGCTGTAGTCATAGTGTCTCTTCACGCAGTAATAGAACACTGACTAAGACAGTCAGGTTGACACAAAGTTAGTCATCACATCATTAAAAAGTTTTTTTTAAAAGTCTGTTCTTGTTTCAAAGAGGGACTGACCTTTTGGGCATACATCTAGATTGAGTAGGTAACTATTTCAGATGCAATCTCTGAGTTTCTAGTGCATTTCTATTTAAAAAGAAAAAGAAAGAAAGAAAAAAAAAAAAGAGTTCACCCTCCAGTTCTACTCGTCTCATTCTGGGTATCTAGAAGGAATGCTGTGTCCTGAAGTAGAAATGAAGGAGCTTCCTCACTATACATAGAGGCTGCAGTTCAGTGTCAGTCTTGAGCTCTGTATCTGGAACAGCTGGCACTCTGAAGTCACTTTATGTGGAGGATTGTTTTGGTCATTGAAGCACTAGAACTCATGGATTGTACAGGATGCATGGGGCATGCTCCGAACACCTCTGTACAATGATATATGTTACAGTGACAGGTAGTTGGTTCTGTTGCATGTGGTGCCTAGAAAGTTACCATCCAACCTGCAACCTGTTATTATTTTTATTTGGTTTTAAAAGTGCTGTTTTTTTTTTTTGTTTGTTTGTTTTTGTTTTTTTTTTTTTTGCAGAGCTGCAGGGCTTTTGAAAATGAATTCAGCTGACACACTGAACGGGGATGTAGCAAGATGGATGGCAGACTCATATTCCAGCAAATCACATGACTCGTATCAATTTAGTGTGTCAGCTAAAAAAAAAAAAAAAAAAAAAAAAAAAAAAAAGTTTAAGGATAGAGAGGAAAGAAGCTTAAAATAATTCAACTTAGCTAAAATCAGGCATAGGAAAACTAGTAATTAGAGGAATTTCATATTGTAATGTTTTAGCTTAGTTGTAGGTATTAATGCATGCCTGCAATCTTAACACTTGGGAGGATGAGGTAGGATGATCTCAAGTTTAAGTTCAAACTAAGCTCCAAAGGGAGTTTCAGACCAGCCTTAGCAGCAAGGGAAGGTCTCAAGCAAACAAAATAATGATATGATGATGATGACAATGGCTTTAATATTCATAGTCTGATTTGACGCCGTTGAATGAATCATGACTTAAAGAAGTAAGGACCTTCCCAAGAGTAAGGCCAGAGAGTGCTGGCGTCATTAGTTGAAGAGATATAATTATAATGCTTGTTATTTTCAAGTCCTGAGAATTGAACCCTGAGTTATGTTTACGCTAGCTAAGTGCTTTACCATCGAGCTATACCTCTATACACAAACCATGCTAATGATATGGCAGATAATTCTCATGTAATACAGAATGTAAAATTGGGTGGGTTCTTCTAATATTCACTTACTTTTTAAATGAAAGAATAAATGCGTTTATGGTGTTAGCAACTTTTTAATTATTACCTATTTACAGTGTGTCAGATTTGCTTGCTCTTTAGGATACAGTAATAAGCCAAGCAGCAAAATTGTGGAGTTTATTTTCTTGTAGAAGTAGATTAAATATAAAGAATTATATGGTTAAAGTGTCAATTTTACTGTGTCTCTGAAGGTAACTATCTCTATCTGGAATAAAGAATTCAGAGGACTTATTCCTGCCAAGACTGGGAATGGCCTAGTGTGTCTGGGGGAGAGTGGTTGGTTACTAAGATGTGCCTCATGGGAAGGTGATTGATATTTGAAGGAGGATTTGAGTGTGTGCAGAAGTCCACTACCTCTGGGGTACTGTGGAAGAGCTGAAGTCGGAGCAATGCAGGCTAGCAAAGTGCTGAAGATTAATGCATTGAAATAGTCTCAAGCTTTGAGAGATATGAGGAACTACCAGTTAAAAAGAGAAGGGAGAACCTGTTGCAGTGGTGCACACATATAATCTCAGCACATGGGGTCGGGGGAGGCAGAGGCAGGTGGATCTCTGTGAGTTTGAGGCCAGTCTGGTCTGCAAAGCAAGTCAGGGATAACAGAGGCTATACAGAAAAAGCACGCCTTGAAAAAAGAAAGAAGGGAAATGAGATGAGCCAGTGTACATCAAACAATCATGACTTGATGCCCAGTTGAGAATAGACTTTAGAGAAAAAGAGTAGAAATAAGAAGACCTAGGTACCACAGAAAGGACCCAGAGAGGGCAGGATGAGAGTTCTCTCTCGCTTGAGGGAATTAGACAGTGCTTGGATTCTGGACATGTAACATTAAAAATTGGTTTAGTGAGACAAGATGAGGACAATGGTCAGGGATGGTTCAAAGAATCGTGATTTGTGGAAACAGAAGGATGGACCTGAACGTTTATCTGGACCAGGCTGAGGAAAGTGTGCCCTGTTAGAGATGGTCTCGATTCAGACATGGATGGCTGAAATTGAGGACTCTGTTAGCAAGGTGAGCAGACATTGCACTATGGAAGTCAGAACGCATAAAGCACCACTGTGCTGGCATTCTGGAACATACGTTTAACAGTACACTATGGACAACACTCGGTGGTTTCATATATATATCCAACTTAGTCAAGGTTTCATGAGTACTCAAAAATACAGTTCAATTTGTATTCACTATGTCTTTCTAATATTTTATCTAATTTGGAAATGTGCAACATTTTCCCCTCAAATGACCTATATGAGCAGAGAATGAAACTAGTTTTTGTTGGCGTGCTTTCCTATTGTGCTTTGGTTTACTGTCTACTGGCTTTGAAGATTTCCTTGGCTCAGTCTCCAGCCAGCAGCCGTTAGAGGTAATTAGATGAGTGGAGTGCCTAGTCTAAGGATAAATTTATGTGAAAATGCATGACTACTGTTATGTTATGCCTAATATCCTTATTCATCAGGGAAATACAAATCAAAATTATTCTGAGAGCTCACCTTACACTAATCACAATGGCTAAGACCAAAAACTCAAGTGACAGCATACGCTAGCAAGGATATGGAGAAAGAGGAACACTCTTCCATTACTGGTGGGAGCGCAAAATTGTACAAGCACTTTGGAAATCAATCTGCCACTTTCTCAGAAAACTGGGAATAGTGCTACCTTAGGGCTCAGCTATACCACTCCTTAGGGCACAGCTATACTATTCCTGGGCATCCTGAAAGATGCTCCATCATACAACAAAAGCATTTGCTCAGCTTTGTTCATAGCAGCTTTATTCGTAATAGCCAGAATCTGGAAACAACCTTGATGTCCCTCAACTGAAGAATGGATAAAGAAACTATGGTACATTTATACAATGGGATACTATTCATCTATCAAAAACAAGGAAATCTTGACATTTGAAGGTAAATAGATAGAACTAGAAAATATCATCCTAAGTGAGGTAACCCAGACCCAGAAAGGCATACATGGTCTATATTCACTTATAAATGGATATTAGCCCAACATAGAAGTTCTCTGAGAAATCTGACCCAGTGAAGGATTAGGACATATACTGGGACTTGCATCAGGGATCTGGGCAGACAGCTGAGAGTTGTATGGAAGGGTAGGGGGAATAGAAGGACCCAAGGGATCAAGAGATCTACACGGAGACCACCAAGGCAAGTGGATCTGGATACAGGGGGGGCCTGCACAAACCAAGGACAGTGCATGCAGAGACTCTAGACCCCCTCTTCAGATGTAGCTTATAG
The DNA here is from genome assembly GCF_903995435.1 of Acomys russatus. NCBI lineage: Eukaryota > Metazoa > Chordata > Mammalia > Rodentia > Muridae > Acomys > Acomys russatus. The sequence continues at coordinate 19,899,533 of NC_067163.1, forward strand.
ACAGCTCATTCTCCATGTGTGTGTGGAGGGGGGAGAGAGGGGACGGTCTCTGACATGAACTCTGATGCCTGCAATTTGATTACTGCCCCTTGGTGGGGCAGCCTTGTGGGCACACAGAGGAAGGAGATGCAGGCTACCCTGATGAGACCTGATAGACTGTGATCAGATGGTGGGTGGGGAAAGCCTATCCCTCCCCTCTCCTTCAGATGTCTAAAGGAAGGGAATAGGGTGGAAGAGGGAGGAAGGGTAAGAACTGGAAGATAAGCGTGAAGGGATTACAATCTGGATGTAATGTGAATAAATTATAACAAATCAATAAAATTTTTTTAAAAACTGCTATTTTGTACAATGTATATATGTTAATAAAAAGATAAATATTAAGTTTTACATTTATACTTGAAGATAGCATACTGATACTTAATGATTTTTTTTCTTCAGATCATTAAGTCATACTGACTGAGCATGCTACATAGATGTTTGATTGATTGACTGAATTTCAGTTCATTCTAGTGACTCAACAGAGAAACATCTAAGTTTCGATCCATACCTGTGCATTTTCTACTGCTAATGTTACTTTTATCTATTTTTGCTTGGTGTAGTTTTTAATTGCATTTTATTTAGTTATTGAGCCTTCAGGTAGATGTGTGTGTGTGTGTGTGTGTGTGTGTGTGTGTGTGTGTGTATACAAGGAAAGGCACACATGACATGTGTGTTCAGCGAGAGGACAACATGAAAGACAATTCAGCTCTCTGCTCCCATCCTGTGTGTCCTGGGGGTCATAGCTATATCACCAGCCCCGCCTCATGTGTTTTAAAATTATTTATAACTATGAATTCAGTCTTATGCCTATTACGTATCTGTTCTAGTGACCTATCTGTTGTGGTGATAAAACACTGTGAATTAAAAAGCAACTTAGTGGTGGAAAGGATTTGTATGTCTTCTGCTTCCAGGTCACAGTCCACCACTGAGGGAATTCAGGGCAGGAGCTCAGAGCAGGAACTTGAAGCAGAAACCACGGAGGAATGTTTCTTGCTGGCTTGCTCACAGTCTCATCCACATGCTCATATTTAGCTTTCTCATATATGCCAGGACCCGCCTACCTAGGGATTGTACTGCCCACAGTGGGCTGGGCCTTTCTCCATAAATTAGCAATCAAGAAAATCCACAAAGACATGACCACAGTTCAATCTCACCTAGGCAAACTCCTCAATCAAAACTTTCTGCTAAGACAACTCTGGGCTGTGATAAGTTGATAAAGCTCACTAGAACAGTATTCATGACTTATTTGTCCCATTAATCAACTGATTCATAATTCCCACCATTTAAATAATATTACTATGCATTTTTCGTATATTGTCCAATTTATTCACAATAACATCCTTGTTCTAAAGTCTACTTGCCTGGAATTCTACCTTAAAAAAGGCAAGCTTTGATGCAGGCAGATTCTGCAGCCAAATTCTGCCAAGCCAGGGTAAGCAAGTCCTCAATCGGTCCTGCCTCACAAATATGTCTGTCAGTTATGTTGGGCAGGAGGCTGAAGATGATGCTCCAAAGTTATAGAGAGTTGTGGGTGACTCTTCACGTAGCAAACTGTCTCTTTCATCTTCTCATTTGGAAAGCTACTAACCTGCACTCCTGGTATACTCATAAGGTAATCAATTTTATTACTTTTCAAGTCTCTGATGGGGTTGAAGACCAGATAGTTTAGTTTTCCAATTAAGCTTAGTTGTTTAGGGTTTAAGATTTTTTTTAGGTCTAGACAGATGTTTTAAGTTGATAATGACAAGATATGATAGATATTGATTTACATTCAGAAATTTAGACGCACCTAGATAGGAAAGATATTTTCTTCAAGGCTGCAAAATATAAATAGCCAAAAAACTCAGAATGTAATGTTTATATGATTTCTGATTGTGTCATGGTTCTTCTCGATGTAGGCAGTTTATTGTATATATGTGTAATGTATATGTAAAAAATAAAAAATATTTATAAAAAATAAAATAAGTAAAATAAAAATTAAAAAGTCTACTTGTCTGAAATTTCGACAGACTCTAGCTTTCTTTTGATTAGTGCCACACACACAGACACACACACACATTCTCTAAGATGATATGTCTTTCTATTTACTGACTTTCTTGTTAAGTCTTCCTTTCACATCAAGATGATGATGTCTTTCTATTATGTATTTAGATTAAAATGATCATCGAAGCTTACTGCCTATATTCTACTTGGATAGTGCCTTAGTTTTAGGGGGGCCCCAGGACCCAGATCTGCCTGTTATAAAGTTCTTATTGTAGGTTTCCAGGACCCTGTGGGTTCTACTATTTCCCCATTCTTCCATGCTACTCTCGCCTAGAGTCTCAAATAGGTTTCCTCGCTCTGACTCCGTTTTTTGGTAAGTAAAGTTTTCATGGTACATATCCCTTGGACTAGTGTTTTGATATAAGTGAGTAATATAACCGTTGTCTCTTTTTGCTTCTGGGTGAACTCACTCATTATGATAATTTCTAGATCAATCTGGACCTAGCCGACGAACATGATATTCTCCACCGTTGAGTGGAGAGTGAGATCTGACTCTCACACGAACTCTGGTGCCCCTTTTCTGACCACGTCCCCTGGATGGGGAGGCCTGGCGGCACTCAGAGGAAGGATAGGAAGTTACCAAGAAGAGACTCAATATTCTCAGAGCATATATAGGGGGAGGAGGTCTCCCTCAATCACAGACATAGGGGAGGGGAGAAGGGGGGAAGTGGGAGGGAGGGAAGAATGGGAAGAAACAGGGGAAGGGCTAACAATCGAGATGTAATATGAATAAATTAATAAAATTTAAAAAAATGATCATTGATAGGTTGCATTTTAATCTAACACCTTTCCAGTTGTTCTTCAATTGTTTTTGTGTTCTTTCATCTATTTTTGTCTTTTCTGTCTCATTTTGGGTAGTCTACATTTTATGATGCCATTTCCACCTTATTGATACTCTTTTAAAAATGTTTCAAGTGCCTTTGTGTGGCTTATATTATATGTATCTTTATTACAGAGTACAGTAAAAGACTGATCTTGCTCAAAGAAACATTTAGCCTTTACAATGAATCCCAAAAAGTCATCTTCCAACACTTGGACTGTCTTGCTTGATAATCAGTGTGTCTGCCTGGGGACTTTAAGCCATGCCAGGTAGCCCAGTGTTGCTAACAATCTGATCTATGATGGAGCCTTGAGCTAGCAAGTATTAGTTTGAATCCTGAGACAAAGATCAGTTACATGGGAGAGATTAGTCAGATCTATAATAAAAAATCTGGGGACAAACTTGCAATGAGATTTCTGAGACTGCAATGTGCTGTGTATGCTCACATGTAATTAGTGGGCGAAATGGGTTGTCTTAACTGAGAAAGGACATGGGGAAGGTCGTACTTTGCTGGTCCTGAACTCTGCTTTGTATGTTTCTTCATTTGGCCAATTTTAATTTCTAGATTTATACTGTAATTCACTAACCACGAGAATAATAGGGTTTATGTGTGCTATAAGTCCTGGCCAATCACTGAGCCTGAGGGTGGTTTCATATGTAACCTAGGAAACTGAAGCTTCCTTTTTGGGTTCTTAGTTTCATTAATAAAAGAATTTGAAAACAGACTTGGAAGGAAGCTCAAGGACAGTTTTATGAAAGCGTTAAATGAAAACAATAAGACAGGTAAGCTGGGAACTCTGTGGCTTGCAGGAGAAGGAGATGGAGAAAAAGGCATGTCTTTTAAGTTAGGCATGGAGGTCAAGGAAACAGCAAGAGAGTGCAGTGTTGGAAACGTGTTTATATAGCCTGCTGGGTAGTATCCAGAAGAAGAGAGGAAGAAAAGGAAAAGGGAAAGCATGCTTGGGTCTGAGGTTCTGAGTTCTGAGAGCGCCTCATTGCAGACAGTATGTCCCAGGAGAAAGCTTGTACTTGGGATACCTGCTCAGAAACAGACTCAGGTTTTACATTTTTTATTTTATGCACGGAAAGGGAAAGCACTCCCAAGAAGGCAGGATAGTGAGTTGAGAAAAAAAAATCTCAAAAAACATTGGGGACACAGTCTAGATCCCTTTAAGGCCTGTGACAAGCACCTCACCTGTTTGTATCTCACTCCAACTGTGTACTCGTTCTTTAGGTGAAACCCCGTGAGGAATCACTGCCAGTCCTCCCTACGAACCTTTATGTGTTAATCTTGATATTTCAGTAACCAGCCCCCATTCTCCTGCCACAGAAAGATCGTTAAAATTTGCAAACACTCTATCTTTTAATATGATCATAAAATTTTCACGGAGTATAAGGACCTAAAACACAACAGAGCTGGTTGCCCTCTTCACTTTTTTGTTTATTTTTATCACACATTTAAGTTTCATAAATGTCATTAGCCAAGAAAATGTCCTAATGGACTGCTATTCCTTTATTTTAGGAAATTAAAAAAATTTCAAGTCTTTGCAAAATAAGGTAAAAACTTATATATATATATTGATTTTTACTAAGTGTTTCTTTCATATTTGCCAGTTATAAATTTGTTTATTCAATTATGTAGTTAGATACTTCCATCTTCTGTGATAGTCTATTGATTGAATCAGTTAAGTAGTTCAGTTATCATCTTTTGTAACACACACACACACACACACACACACACACACACACATTGTGGTCATGTATTCTTTCATCTTATTTTCTGATACCTATATTACTCAAATTTTAAAAAATCATTCAAATGGAAAAAAAACAGTGCAAGAAAATGGCTCTTATAAATAGAATGCAAAAAAAAAAAAAAAAAAAAAAATCAACAGCATGCTGGGCTGCAGCATGACAGCAAATGAGAGGCTATATACTCCACAAGCAAGTACAATTTAACCAACAACTATATGGCTGGCTTAACATGAGGGAGATGATTAATGGGTATATTGTACTAATTACTTTTATCAAGGCTGTGAACAAAAACGAATAAAAAACCACTAAGGGAAGGGTTTCTCATACTTAGTTCATGTTCTGATGGAACATAGTCCATCCTGTTGTGTGTGTGTGTGTGTGTGTGAGAGAGAGAGGGGCGGGGGAGGGAGAGAGAGAGAGAGGAGAGAGAGAGAGAGAGAGAGAGAGAGAGAGAGAGAGAGAGAGAGAGAGAGAGAGAGAGATAAGGGGGAGGGAGAGAGGCAGACAGGCAGGCAGGCAGACAGACAGACAGAGACAGAGACAGACAGAGACAGACAGACAGACAGACAGACAGAGACAAACAGACAGACAGAGGGGCGGAAATGTGCTGGTGTTTTACTCACTTTTTTACTTTTTTTCCTCTTGATTTAGTCTGGAAACCCAGCTCACCACATAATTATGCTACCCACATTCTAGGTGGGCCTTCCCATCTCAGTTAAACTACTCTGGAAGTGGCTTCATAAATATAGCCAGATTCCTAATTCACTTCAGTTGACAATCAAGGTTAAATATCATTTATACCTTAACAATAAAATAATCAGATATGAAACCAAAACACCCCAATTTGGCAATGTAATCTCAGTAAATGCAGGCAAAGTATTTGATAATCTTCAGTACTTTGTCACTATAAAAACATCTGAGATAGTAAGAGCATAACTGGGTCTCTTTAACCAATGAGAGGTGTCTCTGAAAACACTGCCTCTATCCATGTCTTAATGCTGAAAGAGTGGACACTTCACTCTCAGAATCAGGAAAAGACAAGTACATTTCATCTTATCACTTCATTACTCAAGGTTCTTAGTAGAACAACTGGGTGATAAAAATCAGTAAGAGATGCTCAGACTGGAAATGAAGCACTATAACTATCTTTAGCCACAGAAAAGTGGAACGGGAAAGCTTAAATTGGGGTGGGGAAAATGAGGGCAGCATGGAGAGTAGAATACTGGGAGGTATAAATAACATCAAAGACTTTTGAAAAAGCTATAGGGAAGCTTCCCGTCTTTGTTATGGTTTTATTGCTGTGAAACAGCACTCTCCATAAGTGTGACCAAGGCAACCCTTATAAAGAAAAGCATTTAATTCGGGCTGGCTTACTGTTTCAGGGGTTTGGTCTATTAGATCATGGTGGGAAGCATGGCAGCCATGCAGGCAGACATGGTGCTGGAGAAAGAGCTGAGAGTTCTACGTCTTCCTCTGAGGGCAGCAGAAGCAGACTGTCTTCCACAGGCATCCAGGAGGAGGCTCTGATTCCACACTGGGCAAAGATGAAGCACTAGCAGAACTCAAAGCCCTCTCCTACATTAATACACTACTTCCAATAAGGCCACACCCACTCCAATAAGGCCACACCTCCTAAAGGTGCCATTCCCTGTGGGCCAACTATTCAAATACATGAGTCTGTGGGGGCAGCCAAAGCTCTTCAAAACATCTTACATACTATTATACAAACTTCAAAATGTATATTAATCAGAAGTAGTCCATTAGGGGGGCAACAATGTCCGTCTAGGACGCCATGAATAGAAAGCCAAGCTATTTCATTTGGAAGCATAAGAAGGTGAGGTCCCATAGAGCCAAACATCACACAGTACTGACAATGCTCTTTGGACAATCGTCTTTCTTACCTTCTAGAACTTGATGAAAGACCAACTACTTTCTGACTTACTATTGCATAGAATGAACCCCATCCCTGGCACTATTGTAAAGCTAAGAGCCTGTGGGTTGATAGGTCACAGACCCAATGGGAAAATCAACTTCTCTTATCATGCTAAAGGGTTATAGGATTTAACCGACACATAAAAAATTTGTCCTTACACTTGCAGATTAGTGCATCTGTCAACTTTCATCTGAAGCTTCTGTTTCCAGTAGATGATGGTTAGCTCAAAGACCCACAATGGGCCAAGGTGCACAAAATAAGAGACTGCTGAATGCCCAGCTCTAACTTGAACATACGTAACAACTCCCATCATTCCATTGTGTGGGAGTCATTGCTGAAGAGGGGCAGGAAGGATGTCATATCCAGAGAGAGTTGATGGCTACAAGGGACCAGTGTCTCCTGGACACAGCACAGCAGCTGTGCATATGAGCTTACAGTGCTTGTGACACCACATACAAGACTTGTGCCAGCCCAAGGCAGACCTAGTCTCAATATAGAGAGTGGAGTTGGGCACCAAGTCCCATACCTCACCAAGCAGCTCTTGGTAACTGACAGCTGCTGGAGGGGGAGAGACAGTTTTTGTTTTGTTTTGTTTTGTTTGTTTTTATGCATATAACCCAGGTAAGTCAAGTGTGCCATGGTCAAAGAAAGGGCCCACATCCAGGAATATTTGAACAGCACAAATTGGTCTTGAGCTTTGTGTTAAAACAACAAAACAAAACACCACATGAGTTTGTGTGGATAGGGAAGGGGAAATGGAAATGGGAAGAGTGGAGTTAAATATGAACAAAACATGTATGAAATCCTCAAAAAAGCAAAAAAAAAAAAAAAAAAAAAAAAAAACAACAACAACAAAAAAACTTTAAAAGCTCACTTAAATCCTATTAGAACTAATAACATTTATAGATGTACAAAAAGTAATTGCATATCAATAACTCACAATGATTAGTGTGAAAATGAAAGCAATGATACCCATAAAAACATGAAAATGCATAAAAATATTCAGGAATACATTTTAAAAAATATATACCAAATATATTTTATGCTGGGCTCTGAGTTATATAATACCAGTAAAGGTAATTGAAACAAATCTAAATAAAATGAAAAAAATTTCCATTGTTGTATATTGAGAGATATAAAAATGTTGATGGCAGGATGGCTCAAAATGACTGATCAACTGAACTGTAAGGACTCTAGAGGGACTCACTGGTAGTTTCCAGAGATATCTTAAATATGAAATGCAAACCCAAGAACTCTGGATGGCAAAAGTGATTGACAACAACAGTGTATAAGGAGACAAATATTCAGAATGTATAACTCACAGAAGACCATAGACATGGGGACAGTGATGTGTTGATGGGTACATATGACTAAAGGAGTGAGCCGTGTGTTTATAAAGAAGACCTCAACCTTCTGGGGAATCCAATAAGAGTATTATTAATGTTCATCATCTTTTTTAAGGTAGGTTGGGTATTGCCAGGAGTTAACCTATATCATTGTAAGTGAATATTTATAATAATAAAAACATTTTAAATGGCATATTCTGTATGTCTCTGAGATTTTTGAAGACCTTATCTAACTATTTTACCTTATATTTCTATAGAATCATGTCTATCTGTTGCACCTAAGATGTACATTCTTGTGATGAAAATAGACTAGTAATTGATATGGCCATGATTTGATCAACTAACAATAAACTTGTATAACTTATTTATCCTAAACAGCTTGCAATAGCACTTTCAAAGTGCTGGAAGTAAACCTTGTATTATAATTGAGTTATATGGGTACAATACCTCATATTAGACTAGAAATATGTATAATGTGTATGAAAAATAATCTTATGTTTGAATTCTATACCACCACATCTAGAATTAGACTTATTTTGTATCTATATACAAAATTCTATGCCAGTGAATTAAAAATAATCTTGTGCATGACAATTGAGGCATTAAGTTGAGGAGTAGATTCACTAATCTACTTGTTGTTCTATCTTTCCTATGTATTTCTATATTCCCCCTTCTTTCTTTTCAGCCCCCATCTCCAAACTTAAGAATGAGAGATAAAGGAGAACAGCACATCCCTGATTCCAACTTTGTTTTCTCTGTAAATAATAACTTATAATGAACTCCCATTGAAAATAACCCTCTATAGGCTAGGAAAGCAACCAAAAACCTACATGACCCCCCCCCCCCCCCTTAAGGGAAATGGGACTTCATTCTCTTAAGGTTTCTTCCAGCTGATTTGGGACGAATAATACATTTGTAGGTGTCCAAATACAATTGGGGAATGATGATGATGAACATCAAAGAACCTCCATACAGAAATGGCTTCAAATGTGGCAAACAAGCCACTGAGCAAAATGTCCTACTTTCTACCACAGACAGCATTCTGCCTAAAAAAGGGCAAGCTTGGATGCAGGCAGAGTCAACAACCAAATTCTGCCAAGACAGGGTAAGCAAGTCCTCAATAGTTCCTGCTTCGTAAATATGTCTGTCAGATATTGGTCCAGAAGGCTGAAGATGATGCTCCAAAATTATAGAGTTTAGGGTGAGTTATCAGGCAGCAAAGTGTCTCTTTCATCTTCTCATTTGGAAGCTACTAACCTTCACTCTCAGTATACTCAGGTAATCAATTTTATTACTTTTCAGGTCTCTGAAGGGGTTGAAGACCGGATAGTTTAGTTTTCCAATTAAGCTTAGTTGTTTAGGGGTTAAGATGTTTTTAGGTCTAGATAGATGTTTTAAGTTGATAATAATGAGATATGATAGATACTGATTTACATACAGAAAAATTTTTTCTTCAAGGCTGTCAAATACAAATAGCCAAAACATTAAGAATGTAACATTTATATAATTCCTGATTGTGTCATGGTCCTTCTCGCTATAAGTAGTTTATTGTATATATGTGTAATAATATAAATTATATGTAAAAAATAAAAAAATTTCATAAAAAGAGTGTTATTAAACTCAAAAGGGTAAAGACAATTTTTTCAGCAAATGCTTTTGGGCCAGATATAAATCCAAATTCAATAATATTATTATACATCTTCTTTTTTTCAGATCATACATAGCAGTTAAGCTAAAAGCATGAAATCACAAGTGTAAAAGCTAAGTGATGTGATTCAGAAGAAATCAACTAGGTATTGGGTATCTCAGTTGTTTATTAGAGAGGACACCAAAAGCACAAACAAGAAAAGAAATTTGTGTTTGACTTAGTTAAAATGTCGAGTTTTCTCCATCAAAGGATACCATCAGGAAAATGAAACAATGAATCACAGAATGGGCAAAAGTATTTAAACCATAGATCTTGCAACTCACTTGAATATGAAATACATAAAACAGTCTTAGAGTCCAATACTAAAAATAAATAGATAAATAAAATATTGAAAGTTGATCAAAGGGGGCTTGAAAAGAAGGCTTAGTGGTTATGAGTACTTGCTACTCTTTCAGGAAGACATACCTCTTATGCCCAGCACATCAGATACACTCTGACATGGGGCTGTACCTTGAAGACAATAAGCCTAATTAAAAAAAAAAAAAAAAAAAAAAAAAAAAAAAAAAAAGGTGGTCACAAAACCTGTGAAGCTATAGTTCAGAGTGCTCACTATGAAAGTCAATCTTGTAATGTTATCCGGCTTTTGTGATGGGGGAGGGCACTCCTGTCCTCCTGGCTCCTGTCCTAGGATCAATGCCTGGTTTTGCTACCAGGTGAGATTCCATGGGAAAGAGCCTGCTAATTCTTTGTCTGAGACCTCTATGTGTTTTATTCTTATCAGAGGACGTATGCAATGTTCAGCAATTTCTTAGAATTCAAATTTATCTCATTTTGAATCTCCTCCTGGCCTTCACTAGAGAAGTCAGCCCGCATATTTTATCTGTTATCCATCTTTGGTCTTTCAGACTCTCACGGAGTTTAGAACATTTCTATGCAGGCTTTCCTCATAGGTAATACCAATAAAGCCGTTGTATAAAGCAAACCTTCCAGAGAATTCACTTTTATAGTTTTGGCAACTAAGAATAGTGCCTCTATTTTTTGAGGAGACAGGTACTTGCTCTGTATCCCAAGTTGGCTGTGCAGGGCAGGTTTGTTTCTGTTTTCTGAGGTCTGGGATTATAGCCATGTCCAACTTAGCCCTCTGGCTTTGTCCTTAGAATTTTGTATTCTGTGAGTTGTATTTTCCTAGTTTTCATATTTTTTATTGATTTTTTCCAGGCTTTTATTATAGCTTTTAAGAACTTTCTGTAGTAGGCGCATACGCACTGGGTTTGTCATCTATTAGCTCAAGGTTAGACATTTTCCATTTGCATACTGATCTTTCTTTTTAGATTTTAGTATATATGGTGATATATAATCAAATATCTGTTTGCTAGCTGATTCTGCATCTCCTGATTTGAATAAAAGTTTTCCCCTTGCTTTAGTTATTAAATATGCAAGATGCTAGAGTTTTCTGTTGAAGACTTTATTATTTCTCATAAAAATGAAAAGTATAATGTATTAACACTTTTTGTATATGTGATAGAGGGAAGAAATTTTACTCTTCACATGGAGTATTTTATAGTGGAAGTTTAGTTACTTTATCTTGTAAGGCAAATTCTTACAAGTTCATTATATCCATCCTACTCACCCCTCGTTTTCTAGGTTACTAAATCATTTAGTATTCCACATGAATTTGAAAATATTTTTATAGGGCACTGAGTGGTTTGGTCGTTACTTGGAGGAGCATCTTCGCATTCTGCTCGGCCATTATGTCTCTTGTTTGAGTGCTAACAGCAGTACGACAGTCCCAGCATGGGCCTCTGACTTCGGCTTTTGGGGAGAGAAAATGTCCCGAACCAAGCTGACCACTAGCAAGATCCACCAAGGCAAGGAAAAGCGCGCCCTCTACTGGCGGGGTGAAGAAACCTCATGGCTACAGGCCTGGGACCCGTGGCTCTAACAGAAATTTGTAGACACCAGAATGCGACTGAGCCGCTCATCCTGAAGCTGCCTTTCCAGAGGTTGGTGAGGGAGATCGCCCAGGATTTCAAAACCAACTTGAGGCTTCAAAGTGCAGCCACTGGTACACTTCAGGAGGCCAGTAAAACATACCTGGTGGGGCTGTTTGAAGATATCAATCCGTGTGCCATCCATACCAAGAGAGTCACCATCATGCCCAAAGACATCCAGTTGGCTGGCCAAAACCGGGGATGGGAGGAGCTTAAATCAAGGCGGGTTTTATGACATTTTGTGGCAATTTCTGTAATTTACTTTGGCTTAGTTGGTGACCTTTTAAAATATATATATAAGAAAGTGTTTATAATATGTTGCAATTGTACTTAAGTCATTCCATCTTTCACTCAGGGTGAAGGCTAAGAGTGACCTACTGTTCATGGACCTCAGTGATGTGAGCATTGCGGCTCAGGAGTGAGTGCTATTACGCAGAAGGGATGGGTGGTACTTCCTGCTTCTCACGCATGTTTCCGCACGTTAATGACTTGTTGGGTAGCAATTAAGGTACTAGAATTGATAACTGTGTAGAGGGTTCTTTTGCAATGAAACAGGTTATGACTTGATCCAAGTGTTTAACCATAGATCACTGTGATAGAATGTGGGCTTTTTTCAAAGGTTGAAGAAACAAGTTTTAACCATGGTGTAACAGTTTCCTTAACCAAAAAGAAGTAAACCTGGCAGCTATAGAAAACACTATGTGCATTTATAATAGCTATTTTATACATTGTAGTGTTCAACGTTCTAAAATTAAATGCTTTACGTTAACAAGTGGTGGTGAGTCTTGTTGTTAAGGTGTGTGCAATTGAGTCCAGTTTAGTCCTGACTAGGCTGCATTTGTCCTTAACAAACCAGAAGAAAAAAATGCTCTGTGTATTTAGCCTTGCACAAATTCTCATTCTACCACATAGTCACTAACCCCTAACCCTCTAGCTGGTACACATACGCTAACAGGAATTTTATTTATTTATAAGGGCTCTAGAGTAAAATAGCAAGTTATTCACACCAGCGGTATCTTACCAATACAGTTAGTGCAGCTTTTCATTGTGTTGTTTGGTCTTATACGAGATTGAGTTTGGTTTTGTTTCTTCTTAATCTTTAAGAGGGGAAAAAAGTATGTCCAAGGTTTTTCCTTGTGGAGTTTAAACGTGGGGGTAAGAATATAGCTTCAGCTTCTTGGACCTCTGCCAATGAAGGTGGGTTAGGTTACAGCTGGTTACTGTCCTGGCAAAATCCTTTTTATAAAGATGGCCTTCAAGTGGTTTTTTAAAAATGTATCCTATTGAAGTTTTTAGGTCAATTACGTATGTTGACTAAATTTGCAAATAAATGTGTTTATTAAAAAGGAGATATTATTATAGAACCTCAAGTCAGATGATCTGAATACTTGACTTATACTTTTTGGCTAATATTTCCTTGTACTTTTTCAGTCAGCATTGCAACGTATGTGTTGCTAGCAAAGGACACATGGTACATAACGAAAGAGAAAGATGAGGAGGAGCACTAAGGATGAGATGCCAAGTTTGCACTTTAGCTATGCAAAATCTGGGTCAGATGTCTGGGGTGTGGGATACCAGCTGTGAGGCCTGAGGAGGATGAACCAGGTAGCCTTTGGCCCTGTAAGTTAAGAGCATTCAAATGGGAACTCTCGGGGTGGAAGCTGGCACACTCATATTTTGCTTAGCGTCTTTGCAGCTGAAGAGGAGAAATGACATTGGTCAGCTTTGCCCTTACAGGGTTTTGGTGAATGCCGTTTGGCTTTGAATCCAACGGGTCAAGGTGATCTTCACTCCAGTGGGCATGCAGTTCATGTTGTTCAGAGCAACGTGTTGTTCAATATCCTTCAAATTAGACTTAACATGAACTTTCTACTCAGAGATATATGCTCAGCTTTTAATGGGACTCACACAGCATACACAGAATCTATCAGAGAAGGGACCTGGAGAGAGGAACGGGAGAGAGGAGAGAAGGAAGAGAGGGGAAGGGAGAAGCAACGGAAAGGGACTTTACTGTGCTAAGCTAAGAAAGTGGGAATTGGCCCTGCAATCCCATAATATATTTTTTTAGGTAATTTCTGCTCAAAGTAGGAAAATTATGACTAATTTTAAAAAGTTTATTTGAATTCTTATAAGTTTCACATATTTCTCTCATATTAATTCTGGAAAGAAGGAGGAAAAAAATGAAAATGGTGTAGTTAAAATTCATATAGCCCTTTCTAATAATGTCCTGACTAAGTCACCATCTGTTTTATTTATGTCACCCACAATATTTTTCTTTGAGGCTGATATTTGGTGTTCAGATTCCTTATAGACAAATCGCTTCCGTGCCTCCCTCTTGTCAAGTCTCATTTCTGGTAAGAAACTCAGTGTCACCTGAAGAGGAAAATGCTTGCTATGTGTCTTCCTTTCTGGAGGTAAATTCTAGTTAATTCTCTGTCATCAGCAAATGTGGGAATGCATATTGAGGTAGAAAACCTGGGATTCAATTTACAAAACAGTTCCATTTCTTTCCATGTGAATAACTTTCTGAGAAAAATCAAAGCCAACTGTGTATGTATAGTATTTATGCTTGCATCTTTAACAGTGCAAGGCTTTGCTTACAAATGCTATGTGCATATGTGTAAAATAATTAGCATTTATTCTGGTTGGAATTCAGGTAGCTAAGACACAGTGAGTACAATGTGTAAGTGTTGTGAGGTGTAGAAACTCCTAGAGTGTGGAAGTTAGGATGAGTTCACTGGTTAAGAAAGACTCATTATGAATTTTTAAGGCCTTTTTCTTTTTCCCAATCTCACAGGGTTTTATCTTTCCAGAGAGAAAAAAATAAAATCCCCAATAAAGTCAAGGGTTTATACACAGTGGGGGTTGAAACATGCCAGAAGCAACTGGAAGTCTTGACCTTTCGTTTCCAGCCAGGAGCTATCTCTCCAAAGCTTCCATTTGCTTGAGTTTCTTTCTTTGAGTTTTGCATTTTGGAGATAGCCAACTAGGAAACTTTATTGCTTTCATGGGGTGGCCTTTGGTCACTGCAAAGGAAGTGGGATGGCCAAATCACTCGAGGTGTGGTCCCTTCCTGCCTGATCACATAGAAGATTATGGCAAAGCCTTAGGTGATGAAAGCCAGGCAGAAGGTGGTGGCTGAAGGGGAGCCCTCTAGCTACTGTCCCTCAGTCTCAGTTTACAACATAGCCTTCCTCCCTTTCTCTTGCCCTTTATCATCTAGAAAACTTCTGGATTAAAATTTTCTCATGTGTATTCTCTTGTAATCTAAGAAAATTTATGCAATCCTGGGTCTATGAGTATATAAACTAAGCATACATTCAAATGTTAACCGACAACAATTATAAAGAAATGTATTTCTAAACAACTTTTAGTATACATTTAACTATTATTTCTTAAGGATGAACTCAAAATTTCATTTTACTGATACTATTTTATATAAATAATCAAATCTTGGCTAAAAAGTTAATGCTATAAGTTACAGAACATCTTCCAGGATTTTTGAAGTTGACTAATGTTTTGCTTTTATGACTGTCAGTGCTTGGAGTGTCACTATGCATAGTATAAAATGGCAGAAATATGCTTAGGGATATTTTGAAAGTTATTGGAAATTCTTCACTGAACCTAAGCCAAGTTAACTTAACATTAAAAAAAAAAAAAAAAAAAAAAAAAAACGAAACATATGTCAGGAACTCAAATGGCAATTTTGAAAACCAAACATTCTAAACCACAAATACAATGCAAAGATATATGAATTTGACACTTACATGCCAAAGAATTACAGTAGGGAAATATGAGAGTCGTTGTTTTCTGTAATGAAACCATCATGTTTCTCTAAGAGCAGAAAGCTGTGTATGCACAGCAAATATACCGAAATTCAGAACATGCAATAGTCTTAGCTTTCAGGATTACAACGTCTGTATGCTGTCTGTTCAGGTGCAGAGTAGGTAAGCCCTGCCAAAAAACACCGCAGACTCATTACGTATTTGATTTCTTGATTTGGGGGCATTGGGAATTGAGAAATCTCTACTGTTAACAAATTTTTCATGGTCCCCACCTTCATCTGTGTGACTTGATATGGGATCACAACTAACGGCTTAAGAAGCTGCCCCACCGCTCTGGCTGCCCCACCGCAGCTCTCTAACGCCAGCACCACCTCTTGCTAGCTAAGCTCCAGCCGAAGGGCAAGGGTGGTAAGTAAGGAGATGCCCTTACCATGGCTCGTACAAAGCAAACTGCCCACAAATCCACCAGTAGTAAAGCACCCAGGAAACATCTGGCTACAAAAGCCACTCACAAGAGTGCGCCCTCTACAGGAGGGGTGAAGAAATCTCGTCGTTACAGGCCTGGTACTGTGGTACTCTGTGAAATCAGATGCTACCAGAAAGCCCACTGAACTCAACTTCTCATTCGCAAGCTCCCCTTCCAGCGTCTCGTGAGAGAAACTGCTCAGGACTTCGAACCAGATCTGCGCTTCCAGAGTGCAGTTATTGGTGCTTTGCAGGAGGCAAGTGAGGCTATCTGGATGGCCTTTTTGAAGATACCAACCTGTGTGTTATCCATGCCAAACATGTAACAATTGTGCCAAAAGATAACCAGCTAGCACGCCGCATACGTGGAGAACTTGCTTAAGAGTCCACTAGTCATACAATTAAAGTTAGTTGGTTAGGAGTTAAGATTTTTTTTAGATCTAGATAGATGTCTTAAGTTAACAGAGATGAGATATGATAGATATTGATTTTCATTCACAAATTTAGACCCAACAAGATAGGAAAAAGTTCAAGTTTGCCAAATACTTCAAGTTTGCCAACTACAAATAGCCAAATCACAGTGAATGTAACATTTATATAATTCCTGATTGTCTCATGGCTCTTCCTGCTATATGTTGTTTATTTTATTCATGTGTAATAACATAAATGTACATGTTTAAAAAGAAACATAATTTTAAAAATGGAAAAAAAGAGTCTACTATGAGGGGAAACATTTCATCCTCAAAAAAAAATTTTTTTTCTCTTCTTCCTTTTATCAGTAGTTCTGAATGTTAGATATTTTTCCCATGGGTCAAAAGGTACCTAAGTATATGATTGCAAGTGGAAAAACAGGGAAGAGAAATCATGTTTTGGCAGTTTTTCCAATTTTCATTTGTGTGTGAATTTTTAATATAAATGCACGATGTAAAGCATTAATGCAAACAAAATGTTTCAGTGAAAAGATTTCAACAGTTTAACTTTATAGCAATTATAAATAAAACCCGTTAAAATTTTCTAGAGAGTGCTAGCATTTTGATTTTTTAAAATAAATAAATTTCTTATTGACTGAAAAAAAAAAGGTGTAATTGGATGGCTTCTTCATAAGGCTGCCATTTTTAATACTTATTTATTGTAAAAGTATCTTTTACTCATCAGATTTAATTGTTGTCTTGGAGACTTACTACCCCCATCTGCTAACCCACACGTAGTCCTGGAAGTGTCTAGCCTCTGTACAATCTAATCTAGACCTAGAATGTTTTCAGCCTCTGAGACCTACTGCTGCTAAGATCATTCTTTCTAGCTCTTTCTGAGCTCTGGCTGATAGTTCAACTCAGCTGTTCTGGTTCAACTTCCTCTCTAAACTGACTGATTCAAATTGGCTTCTTTCAGCCTCTGACTAAATTGTTCTACTTATCCTCAAACTAACTCTTGCAATCTGTTCTAACCTTCTTGCTTCTTCTTATTCTCTGGTTCATCAGCCTTCTGTCAGAGACATAACGACAAGTTGTAGAGGCTTTGCTTGACAAAATTCCAGAGTCCTCCGACTACCCAGCATGATTCTAGAAATCCAGAACAGATGTTGAGGCTTTGCTTCACAACATTCCAAAGATCTCTGGCTGATCACCACTGCCCTTAGCTATTATGTATGGTCCAGGTGTCATTTTCCCTAGACGGCTTTGAAATCTACATTTTCTCCTAAAACTGCCTTTCTCTTTATTTCTCAGCCCTAATAAAATTTACACTGGAAAACATTTTCCACAGAGAATGTTGAAAGAAAGCCAAAGTTTTGACACCATGATAGAGTTTTGTTTTGTTTTTTTTTTTTATCTGACTATGAGCACCCAAGCAGAAATTGCATGAAAGAAAGTTAGGACCTTGACATAACAGTACCTGGATAGATAATGCTAGCTCTAGAAAAGTTTCTTTAGAGTCTGCTTTGAGAGCAATAGAGGATGGACTTAGAACATAATGATTTACAGATATATTATAATAGATGACTCCTTGGTATTTAGCTTAAGCTTGGATAGCACACCTGTTGGTTTGGGACAGAAAGTAAGTCAAATCTTCTCTGTGTTAAAACATTTAGTTCAAGCTTGTTGCTATGACAATCATGTAAGTACCACGACTTTAGCCCAGAGAAATTTATGATTAAACTTTCCCAAGAATTGGGCTGATGAGATGGCTCAGAGGTTAAGAGCACAATATGCTCTTCCAAAGGTCATGAGTTCAAGTCCCAGCAATCACATGACAGCTCACAAGTATCTATAATGAGATCTGGTGCCTTTTTCTGGTGGGCAGGTGTTATATGCAGCTAGAACACTGTATATATAATAAATAAATAAACATTCTCAAGTATTATTTAAGAAATAATAATCAGGTCATGCTGACCATTGCTTGGAAATTGATTGATTTATGTTATAGGCCTTATTGTAGGCTATACAGAACTGTTTGTATTTTGTTGTTGTTAGACTGTTTTCATGCTCTGTTGATGTTTAAAGGCTCTATTAATTGTAAAAGATGAGAGAATCATGATGAAATCTGTAATAAAAAAAAAAAAACCCTGAATTTCACTTTAAATAAAGTACTGGGGTTGGCCCAAGAAGGAATAAAAGCAGAAGAAAAATAAAGTTCTCCTGGTCTACGAGACCTTTCAGTTTACATTTTATATTCCTGGGTCTCAGTATTTCTTTTCTCCTCTGTTCCTAAATCTTTCCTCAACAGTTAGTTTCTATAGCTAGTGAGTCATTAATGGACGGTTTCCCTTAACCTGCTGTTCACCACCTGCTCAATCCTCCCTACCACGGAACCACCAAGACTTTCTCTTCTCTCCTCTTCACTGGTCCCTGGAGCTGGTCTGTGGGAGTCATCACCTGTGTCTAGCTTGTTCATTCTTCAACCTATCTCTGTAAAACCGTCCAGGTAAAACTATCTCCTCCACACCCCCTGTCTGCACTACTCTCTTAAATAGCCTCTCTTTTCTGTGCTGTTCTTGTGAGAGTTGTGAGGATCCTAACCTGCCAAGTCTTTCTCCGAATCATCACTTTGTTCCTCAATTAAACATCACTTAAAACTAACTTTACTTCTATTGTTTTGGATTTAAAGGTGTGTACTAAGGGTATGTCTGTATTCCAGCCAGATCACACTGTAATCCAGGATGGCTCTGCATGATCTGGTTGGAACCAGATCACATAGATCTAGAAGTTCTTTGGATGTCACCTCTTGCCAGAGCTGACATATTGCTGGATGAAAATTCCTCTACGATTTATTATTGAATGTATATGTGTGCATTGATACATGCTAAGATGCACATGTGTGGATATGTATGTGTATATATGTGGATGGGTGTATGCATGCTTGTGGAAACCAAAGGTCAGTCTTTGGTATCATCTCTCAGGTGCATTCTGCCTGGTGTGCTAAGATAGACCCTCTCATTGGCCTGAAACTAGACAGAAGATAGAGATCACTGGCCTGTGAGCACCAGGTTATCTACTTGTCTTGCTGTCACCAGTGCTGGGATTATAATTAGGCGCACATCTGGCTTTTTCATGTGTGTCCTGGAGACAAAATTCAAGTATTCCTGCTTGCAAGGAAAACACATTAGGGATTGAGCCATCACCCTGCTCTTCTTTGTCTTTAGTCTTTGATTGACACATAATTTTGGTATATATTTATATGGTACAAGCTGGTGTGTTGAAACATATACATACATGTGTGTATGTGTGTGTGTGTGTATATATATACATACATATATATGTGTGTGTAGTATTTCTAGAATCTTAAACTTTTATTGGATCCTGATAATGAGCACATTTTAAAAAACTTTTTCTGACAATTTTGAGTTATATAGTATAGGGTATTTAAATGCAATTAGTATGTTTTGTGAATAAATGTTTTATAAATACTACATATGTCTAAAACTCAGTTCCAAATAAAAAATAAAGTCAACAGTATAGTCACTTGGTAAATCACATATTACCTGGAGAAACCCATAATGAATACTCAATAAATGAATGTCTAAATATTTAAAATATTTTTAAAATGAAAAAAATAACAGATACAATTTTTTCACAATACACAAATCCTCTGAAATACTAAGAGGAACAGACATGATTTAATATTTCGTTGAAACACCAGACCATGAATAATGCTGTAAAAAAATGGGTTTAAGCTGAGCCTTTATTACCTTTTTTTGTAATTGAAAATAGGTATTGCCCCTAGGTAGTAGTCATTGAGAAAATTATTCATTTCTTTAAATTTTTTCAATTTGGTGGAGTACAGATTTTAAAGTACGTCCTTAGGATTCTCTAGATTTCCTTAGTATTGGCTATATATGTCCCCTTTCATCTCATTTTGTTAATTTGAATCTTCTATCTCTACCTTTATTTAATTTGGCTGTTTGTCAATCTCATTAATTTCCAAAAAAAAAAAAAAAAAAAAAAACCCAAACAAACAAACAAGACAAAATAAAACCAAATCCACTCTTTGTTTCATTGATTCTGTGTTTTGTATTGTTTTGTTTCCATTTTACTGATTTCAGCTCTGAGTTTGATTATTTCTTTTGTTCTAGAGCTTCTAGGTGTGTCGTTAAGCCACTAATATAAGATATGAGATCTCTCCCTTTTCTACGTAGACACCTTAGAGCTGTGAACTTGCCTGTTAGAACCACGTTCATTGTGTCTAATAAGTTTTTATATGAAAATGTAGGTTAATTTCCGTTCAACTCAAGAAAGCTTTTAATTTAATTTTTCCCTGTATTGGCTGATATTTTTTTTTCATTCAGTTCGTATGCTTTCTGTTGTTTCTATGGTTGTTGAAATCCATGGTGATCAGACAGGAAACAGGTTTGTTATTTTAATTTTCTTGTTTCTGTTGAGGTTTGCTTTGTGTTCGAGTATGTGGTTGATTTTGAGTTATGTTCCACAAGGTTCTGAGAAGAAGGTAGAAAGTGTATTCCATTTTGGCTGGGAGTAAGTTATGTAAATATTGGTTAGGTCTGTTCAGTTTATGATGTCAGTTACCTTCATCCGTTCTCTGTTTAACTTTTGTCTGGATGACCTGTCTATTGGTGAGAGTGAGGTACTGAGACCACCCATTATCATTGTCTGGGGGTCAATATGTGAACTTGGCTGCAGTGATGAGTTTTACTTTATTTTATTTTATGAACCTTGGTACCCTTGCATTTAAGAACTGGGAAAGTCCTCCTGGTGATTTTTTCATTTGGTAAGTATGTACTGTCCTTCCCTATTTCCTCCTCTAGTGAGTTTTGTTTTGAATTCTGTTTTGTCAGATATTAAAATGGATATACTGGATTGCTTCTTGGATCCATTTGTTTGGGATATCTTTTTCCTTTTTGTTTTTGTTTTTGTTTTTTTTTAACCCTGAAATGATTTCTATCCCTGATGTTATGTGTGTTTCTTGGATGTAGGAGAAGGGTGCATCCTGTTTTGTCATCTATTCTGTTGGCCTGTGTCTCTTTATTGGAGGAATTAAGACTGTTCATAGATATAAATAAGCAGTAATTGTTGTTGTTTTGTTTTGGTGATGGTGGTGTGTGTTTTCATCCTATTGATTTTCTGGTCTGGGATTATTTCTTCTTTGTGTTTTTTACTTTTCTTGGGTATGGTTAACTTCTTTGAGGTCTTCCTTCCAGCACCTTCTGTAGAGCTAAATATGTATATAGATACTGTTTAAAAATTTTGTTTTATCATGGAATGTCTTTCTTTCTCCAACTCTTATGATTGAAAATTTTGCTGGCATCTGTGGTCTCTTAGAGTTAGACTTTTAGGGTCTCCACTGAGACATTGGGTGATAATTCTAATAGGTCTGGCTTTATATGTTACATGGTATTTTTCCTTCCAGCTTTTAATATTCTCTCTTAATTCTGTGTACTTGGCATTTTGATTCTTATGTGTTGTGGGAATTTCTTTTCTGATACAGTCTGTTTGGTGTTCTGTATGCTTCTCATGCCTTGACAGGCATCTCCTTCTTTAGGTTAGGGAAAGTTTCTCCTGTAATTTTGTTGATATATTTTCTGTACCTTTACAAAATATTGTATTATTATTATTATTATCATCATTTTTATACATTACATCCCAATTGTAATCTCCTTTATCTTATTTTCCTGTCTCCATGCTCCATCCCTTTTCCATTCTATTCCCCTCCCCTAGACCTCTGACAGGTAGGGTCCCCCTCCCCTAGATCTCTGACAGGTAGAGTACTCCTCCCCTGGGTTTTTTCTCCATCTATTCCTATTATTCTTAAATTATGTCTGTTCATAGTGTTCCAGATTTGTTAAATGTCTTGTGCCTGGAGTTTTTTAGATTTAACACTTTTCTTTGTCTGAGGCATTCACTTCTCCATTTCTTGTATCTTGTTTTCAGTGCCTGAAAATCTCTCTTCCACCTCTTGTACTCTCTTGGTGGTGCTTGTCTTTGAGGTTCCTGTTTGAGTTACTAAATCTCTGTCTCTGTTTCTGTCTCTCTGTCTCTGTCT
The DNA here is from genome assembly GCF_903995435.1 of Acomys russatus. Lineage (NCBI taxonomy): Eukaryota > Metazoa > Chordata > Mammalia > Rodentia > Muridae > Acomys > Acomys russatus. Next base: position 19,921,850 of record NC_067163.1, read on the forward strand.
CTCTCCCTCTTTCTCTCTTTCCCTGTCTTGGTCTTTCTCTCTCTGGTTTTTTAAATTAATTAATTAATTAAAAATATTTTTCTTCTTTTTTTTTCTCTGGATTTTTGAGACAGTGATTTTCTGTATAGCCTTGGCTTTCCTGGACTCCCTTTGTAGACCAGGCTGGCCTCAACCTCACAGCAATCAGCATGCCTCTGCCTTCCTGAGTCCTGGGATTAAAGGCATGTGCCACTATGCCAGGCTCATAGATTTTTCATTTTCATATTTCCCACACTTTGGGTTTCCTAATCTATTTCCACTTTCAGGTCTTGAACTATTTTATTAATTTCCATCTTTGTTTCTTTGTGTTTCCACAGATTTCTTAATGGGCTTATTCATTTTCTCTCTAAGGGCCTCTAGTATATGCAGAAAGGCCATTTTAAGGTCCTTGTATTATACTTCAGCTATTTGACATTGCTCATGCCTACTGCAGTAGGGCTGCTGGCCTCTAGCAGAGACATGTTGTCTTAGCGATTATTGATTGTGTTTTTAGGCTAGTGTCTAAGCATCTGGCTTGGAGGAGATTGTAATTCTAGGTGCTGATATCTGGTCTTATCTTTGTTGAGCAGTTGTTTTAGCCCTTGGTTTCTGTTGACCTCTCTTATTCTTAGGAGAGTGTGGTGGCAGTGTATTGCCTGGTAGGAAATTCTTCTGGGATCTTGCTAGGTGAAGCCATTGCAGGTTGTAGGCACACTGTTTTTCTACGTTTTACTGAGGGGTGGGCAATAGGAGGATGCTGAGGTGGTCCACAAGATGGGGAAAGCAAAGTACTCCATTGGAATTTGTTAAGTTGCCTAGGAATAGAGTAAGATATTAAGGAAAGGCCATAATGGGCATTTTGCTACAGAGCTGGGAATGAGACTGGGGCATTGAGTTGGATAAGAGAAGAGAGAATGAGTATCTGAGACTCAGCTACCTGCTTAGGGCCTACTTAATTCTCATACAGGTTTGCCCAGTGGGTTCCCAAGAAATGCCTGTTGGAGTTGGGGGCTTAACAAAGGGATGCGTGTAGAGGAAAAGATCTGGGTAATCTATTGGAGATGGGTCAGAGAATAAAAAGGTGATCTGCTACAGAGCTGGGTATGAGACTGAAGGACTGTATTTGGAGAAGAAGAGAGAGAGTGATGGTCTACAGTTACCCTTCCTGAATCTCAGTCAGCTTGGCTAGTGGGTTTCCAGGGAAATCCTGCTGAAGTTGGGAGCTAGCATGAAGGGATAAGTAGGAGAAGTTGGGGGAGATCTGTGTGATCTGCTTGAGATGGGGGTAGATGGGGAGGAAAGGCCCTAGCAGGTGGTCTGCTGCAGTCCTGGATTGATATTGGGGGATTGGAATTGGAGGAGAGGAGGAAGAGGTGAGGATCTGTACTTAGCCTACCTGCTTCCCAGGATGGTGTGTGGGTTAGAACTAACATTCATGAAGCCCTGAATGTGATGCCTTGTATTGGGCAAAAGACTCTAGCACTTGAGAGGCTAAGGCAGGAGAATAAGAGTTCCAAGCTATCTTAAACTAGAGAAATCTATTTCAATACAAAAACAAAAGTCAAAACTAAAAAGCCTGCTACCAAAACCAGTAAATGCTCAATAAGATAATGGTGATGTAACAGAAAGTTTTATATTTTTCTTTGCCTTCTTCATCATGACAATTACTCTCAGGACTGAAAGAATTACAGCAGAAACACAGGAGAACAGAAACCTAAGTTTGGTAATATATATTTTAAGAAGACTCAAAAGGAAATACAGAGAACTTCCACTTCCAAGAAGCTGGAACATGTACGCTTTATCTACGCTCCCCTAAGTATAGATGCACACATTGGGCATCTTGTATAAAACCTATGTAAGGGCTCTGATAGTTAGAGGCAACAAAGCAGAATGGCTTTGGGGTTCAAGCTGGGAATCAAGATGATACTAACCTCCCTTCTGGCTGAGGGATTAGAAGGTGTTGATCAGAAAATGAGACTATTTCCTCTTCTTTTCTAGTAAACTCTCTGAGAAGCTTTAGGAGGATGGTTGAGGCCATTAATGACCATAGGGCAATATTTAGGTAGTCACCTCTATTGCTTAAATGGAAACCATGAAAAATCCCATTCTTTTTCTGATTTGATGACATCACAAATCTCCTAATAGAAAAACAACCTTTACCATCATCTAAAATTGCAATGCCACATTCTTACCATGTCATCCTAGACCACAATAAAGACCATGATGATACTTCACAGTCACATCTGTGGAGCCCTATGATGAGCTAGAATGTTTTGCCTTTGCCTAGCAGTGGCGGGGAAGAACATGCCTTATCTGCATACCAATGCAGAGGGTGCAGAGACAAAACCATTTTCATAATCCCATCAGGCAGGAAGACATAAATCTCTCCTGAATTTTCTTTTGTCAATTCAATGTTATAGAAAAATCAGATAAAGGTTTAAACAAGAGCACACATACATAACAAACATGCAATCAATTGATACTCTTTAATTAAACTTCACTTTGACTAAGAAAGATCACCAACAGGTAAAAAAAAATATAGAAATGTTAGAGCTAATTGAGTCTTAAAATGATAAAGTTGTCACCAATGAGCTTAATGATCAATTATCAAAATCATAAGACATATGGAAAACTATTGTAAAGAACTCAAAAGTCTCTAATAGAAGACATAAGATAACTAAACAGAAAACTTGAGAACTACAACTGTAATCATGAGAAGGAGAATTACAATGTATAATTTCAATCACAAAATGAGAAAGAAAAAAGAACGTGCATTTAAAGGCAGAACAACAGAGGCCATAACTACAAGTAGACATTCTTAAAGAAAGAGAAACAAGAAATGAAAATAAAGAAAAAAAATGAAGGAAGAAAGAAAGGAAGAAAGGAAAAGAAAGAGAGAAGGAATAAACTTCATTGTTATAACTATTATAACAAAACCTATTTACATTATTTGAATTTCAGTAAGAGAGAAGGTGAAAATAAGGCTGAAATAATAATTGAAGGAACCATAGTTAAAATTTTCAAAATATTTTTAGGAGAAAACCCTAGCAATATAAATTAAAATAAATCAAACCAAGAGATATCATATTTTACCTCACTTATTTGTCAATTAAAAATATATTCTTGAAAAACATATGATAAACAATGTCTTGAAACCTGGCAGCATAGAATACATTTAAAAGCAGGGAAAAGAGGGAAATTCCTTACCTGTCCTCAGAGAGAATTAGCTCAATAGTACTTTCTCCCCAGAAACCACAGGAACTAGAAAATTGTGGCACAATGTTTTCAAGCAAGAAAACAAAAGAAATGTCAACGAGAAATTCTGTATTCAGTAAAAGCATTCTTTAGGAGCAAGGTAGAAATCAAAACATTCTCAGATCAGGGATATTAGGAGAATGCTTTTACATGTAATCCTACTATGAATAACTTAAGGGGATCTTCTAAACAGAGAGAAAACGACAAAGGAAAAATCATTAACGTCAAGGAAACAGAAGAATGGGAAGAGTGAAGTAATGCAATTTCAGTAGGGCTTCCCTTCATATGTTTAATACCCTGTTAGATGCTCTGCTTGATACAGATCAAAACAGGTGGAGGAGAAATATCTGACAAGTATATAAGAGAAAGAACACATTGGTATATGAATTCTACATTCTACTCAAACAAGTAAAATATTCACATTTACTGCTCAACAAGTAACGTATACATATACTTTAGTATAAGACATGATTAGCCACACAGAGATGAATAATATAGATTGATGAAAATAGAATTCAAAGAAATTTAATTAATTCATGGTAAATCACTTTTTAAAAGCACAAAATATTCACCTTGCTGATTTTTCTCCCATGCTTTGAAGTAACTCTCCATTCTGTTCATTTTCTTGGATGTGCAGGACCTTTCAATTAGACACAATTTCATCAGTCAGTGCAGTATTTCCTGAGCTATTAGAGACCTCTTAAGAAAGTCCTTGATTATGTATGCTTATGCCCTTAAATTGTTTTTTATGATTTTCTCTAGCAGGTGCAATGTATAAGGTCATCATTAAAGTCTTTGATACATTTTGAAATCTTTGTACAAGATGAGAGCTAGGGATCTATTTCATTCTTCCACACATGGATATCCAGTTCTCCAGAGCCATCTATTCAGGACATATTCCAGGTGTCTTTTCTCCAAAGGAAGTTTGACACTTAGAAAGATAGCTGTAGCTTCACGGTTCAGATGTGCTTATTATTATCCTCTACTACCCCACCCTACCCTACTCTACCCTACCCAACCTTGCCAGGAGCCACTCATGCAGAAAGGTGCCTGTGGCAAGCAAGAAGGTTTCCGGGAGGCAGTCCACGATTTTTTGCACAGCTAAGTGATGGGTAAGTCCTGGTTGAGGAATGGCCCCAGGGACTTTGTCTCTGGATTAAGTCTTGCTACTGATGGCATGCCTTTCCTGTACTTCTCATATATCTGGCATGGTGTGGAAAGACCCTCGCTGTTTACTGCTTTCTGAATAATTACCTACTCTAGTTGTGAAGATTTCCTGCAGAATCAATATGAAGAAATACTTCTATGTAATAATGTTGTTTAGGCAAATTGATGACTTTATAATTCCTAATAATGATTTCATAGAATTCCTGATTCCATTCAATTAGCTTTAAGCACCCTCCTCCCCCTGCAGAAGAGCAAAGCTTGCATAAAGAGTCTGTGAACATTCACAAGTCACTGGCATGTAAACTGTACTAGGGAGAAGATAGGCTTGGGACAAAATTCATAACTTAGGTAAAAATTCATTCTAGACGAGATCATCGGATCTTGGTGTGCACCATGACAAGATGAACCATGAACAGAAAATAGAGAATCAGCTATACAATACCTCAAAAATAAAACATAAAATAGATGACCTGTTTCTTGGCAAAAATTCCATGACAGAAAACCGTTGCTTTAAACTTATAATGAGCTTGTGGAATGAAAGACAGAAATATTACTTTGAAATTATAATGAACCTATGAATCAAGAGATAGATAAAAATGTTTAGTCATGTGCAATTTAATGAAAAAACATGTAATCAATAATCCTGCCATAACTCCCCAATACTTGTCATCCTTAAAGCTTGCTTACCTATGACATGAAAAGGTCTTCCTTTAACCACATAGTGACTTGTGAAATGTAGAGATAGGTAAGTAATGTTTAGTTAGTTTCCATTAAGACCAGTCTTAATGGAAAAACATGTAATCTATAATCCTGCTGTGTAATGAATTTTGTGATTGCTTTTATGTCCATGAGGTAATTTTTCTTCTAATACAAACAACTTTGCTTTAGAGATTATAAAAAGTACCAAGAGAAAATAAACAGTGTGTGTTATAGCCTGCTCTATCTACCAATGTTGTACATATCTTTGTATACATGTATATATATATATACAGTTGTTGGTTAGAGCTGGGGCTTCTATTTTGTCTACCATCTACCAAATATGTGTCTGTTACCTGAGTGTATGTATGTATGTATGTATGTATGTATGTATGTATGTTTGAAGTGTTAGAGCTTGTATTGCTCTATGCACCAACTGTGTATATATGTATATATTTGTGTGTATGTATATTTATATATATATGTGTGTGTGTGTGTGTGTGTGTGTGTGTGTGTGTGTAATATTGTTGAAGCCTGTTGGAACTTGTTTGTAGAGCCCCTTGTACTCCATCCATTGAATGTGTGCCTCTGTGGTTTTGTTTCTTTTTCTTTCTGGCTGGCTCATAATGAGTTAATGAGCCTTAATGGGGCTGCTCCAAGCCACTGGTCTTCCAGAGGCTTAAGTAAATGAAGTTTTTTTTCTTAACTGCCTGCTCTTAATCAGCAAGATGCCCCAGGAGAGTTTAAAGAGAGTTTCAGAGTTTCTTGCCAGTTGTAAAGTTCTGGACCCCAAAGAATTAAATTGCCTGTTGATACAAGCACAGACTTCCTTTGGATACTAGAGAACCTAACTCTCAGATATCAGGGAGCTTTTGGCCTCTGGCCCTGTTGGCTAACTCTACATCCACCTGCCTCAGTTTCCCCTGCCCTGTCAAAGCTGGACTTTGACTCTACCCTATTACACATTTAAAATACTTGGTCCCCATTTAGGGCAACTGTTTGGGAAAGATTAAGAAGTATGGCCTTGTTGGAAGAGCTATGTCACTGGGACCAGGCTTTGGGGTTTCAAAAGACTCCTGCCATCTTCAGTGGGTTCTCCGCCTTCTGCTTAAAGATCAAGATATGAGCTCTCAGCTGCTGATCCAGCCACCTGCAATCACGTCTTTGTTCTGCCATCACAAAGGCAAACTCTCTGTAACTCTAAGCTCAATTAAACTCTTTCTTTTGCAAATTACTTTGGTCCTGGCACTTTATCATCACAAAGAAACCAATAAATCTATCCCACCCAATCCCATCCTATCCTATCGTATTCCACCCCACCCCATCTCATCCCATCTCATCCAATCCCATCCTATCCCATTCCACCCCACCCCACCCCATCTCATCCCATCTCATCCAATCCCATCCTATCCCATTCCACACTATCTCATCTCATCCTACCCCTCCCTATCCATCCTACACTGCCTCATCCCATCCTTATGCAGTCACTCTGTTGTTATGCCACATACCAAGGCCAGTAACTGGTGTTTTTGTTTTTATAGGTCTGTAGTATATATTGAGATTTTGTGATAAGGAGTATCACAAAATATTAAAGTATAGGAAAAGTTACTTCTTTTACTTATAATTTATTTGCTCTTCGGAGCCCTTTGTACTTCTATATGAATTTTAGTTTTTTCCTGCTAGTTCTTTGAAGAATAGCCTTAGAATTTTGGAAGCTCTTATTTTGAATTTGGGTATATAGTAGTTTTCACATTCTTTCTATCCATAAGCAGGGGTAAGCTTTCCATCTTTTAGTGTCTTCCACTTCTCTCTTTAGTGTTCTAAAGTTTCCACGGTGGCGTTCCTTTACCTTCTTTGCTAAATTGAATTTTACGATGCTTAGAAGCTATTGTGAATGTGGTTGTTCTGATTTCTTTTTCATCATAATTTATGTATGTTGAAAATAGGTACCAAGTTTAAGAGTTTTCTGGCAAAGCGCTCAGGGTCTTTGGAATATGGGCTCATACTTGGATGCAGGGATACTTCACTTCCTCTCCTATTTTCTTTCCTCTTGAATTATTACTGTAGATTTCAAGTACTATTTTGAATAACATTGGAGAGATTAGCCAGGTGTAGTGGCACAAGCCTATAACACCTGTAATCCCAACACTCAGCGAGGCAGAGGCAGGCAGATCTCTATGAGTTTCAGGTCAGCCTGGTCTACCAAACAAGTTCAGGACAGCCAAGGATACACAGAGAAACCCTGTCTCAAACACACACACACACACACACACACACACACACACACACACACCAAACAACCAAACCAAACCAGGACAACAAGACCAGGGAGATTAGACACTTTTGTCTTCTGATTAAGAATAAGTGCTCTCTAATTACACACACACACACACACACACACACACACACACACACACACACACACACACCAAACAACCAAACCAAACCAGGACAACAAGACCAGGGAGATTAGACACTTTTGTCTTCTGATTAAGAATAAGTGCTCTCTAATTTACTATGTTGGCTGTAGGATTGTTCTATACAGTCCTTCTTTAGAACTATGCACTTATTAGTTTATATGTGTTTTTGTCATGACGATATGTTGCAATTTGTCATAGGTCTTTTTGAGTTTATGGAGATGATCCTGTAATATTAGCCCTGAGTCTACATAAGTGGTAGATTTCATGTACTGATGTTTTTATGTTGCACTGCTCACCTTCCTTAAGTAAAACTAAGAAAGTAATTGTATTTGATATTTTAAAATTTGTTATTAAATTAGTTATGCAAATATTTCATTTGAGTCTATTTTAAGTTGACCAATCACCTACAGTTTTCTTTGCTTCTCTGCATTTGTTACCAGAGTAATTTGGCTTCCTAGGTTATTTTCATATGTTCCTTCACTTTATATTTTAAGAAATAGTTTTTTTAAATGCTGATGTTAGCTCTATTTTGATGGTCTTGTAGACTTCAGCAGCATGTTCATTTGGCTCTTGGCTTTGCTTTATAAGTAAATTCTGTAAATTATTCAGTCTCATTGATTATTGTAGATATGATTAAGTTGCTTATATTCTCTTGATTGAATTATGGTAGGTCATATACATCTAGAAGTTTACCCATTTCTTCTAGATTTTTTCAAAAAATACGTATTCCCTAATATTTCACTGGATTTTATTGGTATGTGCTGTAGCGTTGCCTTTTATTTTTCTAATTATATTCATTTATATCTTAACTCTGTTTATTTGTCTAGTTTGGTTGAAGGTTTGATGACCTTGTTTATTCTTTCAGATAACCAACTCTTTGCTTTATTGGATCTATATACTAGCTTCTTAGTTCAATAATATGTTCCTTAATCATCATTTACTTGTATACTTACTGCACTTTGTCTGGCTATTTATTTGTTTTTTTTACCATTATAATCTGATAGGACACAGGGATTTTTCATCTGGGGTATTACCAGTATTTTATCTAAGGTGTGATATATATTATAGAAAGCTCCTTGGGCTGCTGAAAAGCATTTACATTCTATAACTGTGAGAAAGAATTATTAGTGGATACCTATTCTACTTGATTCACAGTACAGTTTAATTCTGGACTTTTTTTCTGTCTGAAGGATTTATCTATTAATGAGAATGTGGTGTTTAAACTATACAGTGTTATGTCCAGTGTTATTTGTTTTAGGAAAATGAACGTTCCAGTGTTCCGTGTATAAATATTTATTGCCTTTTTATCTTTTTTGGGGGGATTCTTTCTTTCAGTTACGTATAGTTAGTTCTCTTTTTAAAATCTCCTATAATTTTAATTTCACTATATTTTGTTAGATAAAATTAGTCTGCTTGATTTCAAATTCTGCCTGCTTGTTATATAAACTTCACTGTTATGTTTTTGGGAGTCAGCCATGCTTATTTCAGCCAGAAAACAATTGTGTTTTGTTTGTTTTCTAAAGTTCTCCTAGTCTGGGACTTTTATTGGGGAGTGGAGAACGATTTACATTTATGGTTCTTATTAATAGTGATTTGCTGTTGCCAGCAATTTTGTAGGTTTTCTTGAATATTGTTTGACCTTTCAGTTCTCATCTATTATATTAGGGTGAAGTTACATGTACGCCAAAATAGACATGTTTGCTGAAATGTATATGATTGGTTCTTTTCTAGATCTCCTTTGCTTATCTATTCCTTTTGTGAAATTTATTCTCACCCTCATGATTAAACCTGATTTTTTTCCCCTTCCTCTTTCTGTAGGATTGCACTAAGCATTCTCTGCAATGTTGCTGGTAGGTATGGTCTTGTTCATACTTGTCTTGTAAGGTCTTTATTTCTCTATCAATTTAAAAAGATAACTTTGGTAAATATAGTAATTCCCATTGGCTGTTATATGCTTTCAGGGCTTGAAATGTATTATTTAGTAAGTCCCCAAATTTCAAGTTGCTCCTGACAGGTCTCAGATTATTCAGGAAGCTTCCTTACTTATTTGTCCTGCTCCACTGGTGCAATTGCTTAGAGTGTGGTACTTATCGAGTGGTCTTCTGGCAGGTCGGCCTTTGCAAGTGAGCTGACATTTTTCTCTCAGAGCTTTTCATGTTATTGTTTTCTCTTGTAATTTTTACATTTGAACTGTAATATACTGTGGAAAAATTTATTTCTGGTCATGTCGATTTGGCTATCTAAATGCTTTTGGTGCATGGATATCAATTTCAGATTTAGGAAATTTTCTCTTACAAATTTTACTTTTAAGATGTCTCATTATATAATTTTGGCTGGCCTGGAACTCACTATTTAGATCATGATGGCTACAAACTCACAGAGATCATCCCACCTCTGCCTGCCAAGTGCAGAGGAAAACAAACACTTCCATATTTGGTTATATTTTGTTACATAGTTTTCTTAATCTTTTATTTCTTAGCCTCTCTTCTACCTTATTATTTTTATTTTTATTCTTAAATTTGGACTTTCATTTGTTCCTTAGAGATTTCGAAAACGATAGGCATACTTTTGTTGTTGTTGTCAACACGTGTAGTATTTTCTTGACATGGTTTTTCATTTTTTATATTCTTTGTTCTGTCTTAACCTACTTTAGTAGTGATGCTTTCCATTATGGTCTGATTTAATTAAATTTAATTGATTTTACATTTCCAAATATCTTTGCTTCAAAATATAAAATTCCCTCTGAGTTTTTATGTAAAAACTGTTGCTTACTTTCTCATTAATGTTGTTAACTTTCTTATCTAAGTTCTGATTTCATTTTGGTCTATATTCAATTGCTTATTTGTTTCATCTTTAAAGTTCTGATCAGTTTTACAAGTAGACTTTTGAATTCAATGGATTTTTAACCAGTTCTGTACTTTGTGTGTTATTTTTTTTTTTAATTCCTGGGTATTGAATTTAGGTTAGGATGCATGCTAGCCAATTCCACTGTAACGAAAAGATATGCTGTCTTTTCAACTTTTTAAAAATCAAAGTTGAACAGATTAATGGAGAGGTCTATCCTAGATGGTATATTTTGTTTTATATGTGGTATCCTTCAACCAGTGCTATGTGGTTTATATTTCTCTGTTTCTTTGAACATCTTTAAATGGAATATATCAAGATCTTCTCCATTGGTCTTTGACAAACTCATTTAGTTATTTTTGCTCACTTTCTTCTTCAATAAATTTTAGGACTCATCTAGTTTGTTGGAAATCGTGTTATATATTATTTTGGAAATAATTGGTTTTGTTGTTATCATAAATTCATTTGTGATTTCTCTAATTTAAAAAATTCTGTGCTTTGCAACTTTTAGAATATTTATTATATAAATTTTCTTATTCTTTAACCTCTATTTGAGATTTCATATGAAGTTATAAATAATGTCAGATTCCATAATTTTGATATTGCTTTGTTCATTGTTAGGGTATGGAAATGTATTTGAGGTTTGTTTTTTTTTAATGTATTGACAGCTTCAGTAGACTTATTTATTAAATCCATATGCTCTATTACAAATGCCTCATGAAGAACAACAGACAGTAACATCATTTTGGAAGGACTCTGCTGCTTAATGTGGCAGTCCTCCTGGTCTGGATAGCCATTTTGAGCTCAGTTTCCAGCTCTCTACCTGACACCAGATGGAGAGTGTCTTTGGACATGGATGTCCCGACCATGTTTGATATATGGCCCTCGAGACAGCTCCTTGCTAGCTATCTTCTCCCTGTTTCTGTAGGATAATTAGGTACTGTGTTCCCACTCATATGATTGGGGCATGCTACCAAATGCAAAATAAGCATCCTTAATGTGCCTGGTCTCAATCAATTATGAACAACTATCCTGGAAGCCCCCTACCCACTCCCCAAGGGCTATATAACCTTTGTTCTCCCTGAGTAAAGTTGAACTAGCTCCTGAAGTGGTTTCCAGAGTATTTTATCTCCATTCTGCTTATGGCCTTCCAAGCCCTGTGCCTTGTCTTCTGCTTGTCTTGCCTCAGTGAGCCGGTGGGCATCCCCCTTCCCAGAGAAGAGGAGAGCCACAACATTATTTGAGAGAATTTTTCACTTTTAATATCTGATGGCTGTATGTTTTATATACATCTCATCTTTGTAGCATCTAATGAAGAACTTCCAGGAAAATGCTGATGAGAATGATGATACTATATACTTTGACTTATTCTCAGTCCTCGGTAATAGGACTTAATTTTATATTTGGAGAATAATGTGGTTTCTGTATATTGTTTTTAAAATATGTGCTGTTTGTTTCATTGAAAGTTTTTAATGTTAATTGATGCTATGCATTTATGTATCTATACACTCAAGTGATTCATTCATTTAATGCATCCATATGACAAAGTGAATGGATTAATTTTAAACACTAAAACAGTGTAATAGATGTACAACTTAGTTATACAGTATGTTCGTTTGTTGCTCATATTTACCTGTCAATATATTGGCAGTGTTGGGAATCAAGCTCAGGAGATTGTACACACTAATGGAGTACTCTATTTCAAAGCTGTGCCCACACCTGTTTTATTCTAGATTAATTTTATTATCAGTTATTATGATTATGATGTATCTTATGCTATCACATAGTTATTAATGCATATTTGATTATATTATTATTCTACATCACGGTATAAAGGTAGAGATATGTGTGTGCGTGGGTATGTACACATGAGTGCAGGTGCCCATGGATACCAGAAGAGGCTGCCAGACACCTTGAAGCTAGGGGTACAACTGTTGTCAGTTGTTGGATATTCATCCTAGAAACTGAATATGGATTCTCTTCAAGAGTAGTATGTGCTCTCAACCATAAACTCCTTTCTCCAGCCCACATTTCTTTTAAATCAGTTTCTTATTATGTATTTTTGTTTTGCCTGCAAATAACTATGTGGCCCTAGCTGGCCTTGCATACACAATTCTCTTGCCTCAATCTCTTACATGCTTGGATTATAAATATTTGACTTGTTAGTATTCTGTTTTATATTTTTAAATAATCAAGCAAAATAACCATATTTCTTTCTATTAGTATTAGTATAGGCTTGTCTGGCATGTTCAATGCATTGGAACTGGTATAAATATTGTAAAGAAGAAGAAGAAGAAGAAGAAGAAGAAGAAGAAGAAGAAGAAGAAGAAGAAGACGACTTTAACTTATGGTAAGTGAGGAAGATTTTCATGAGTTCCAGACCATCTGAGCTATATTATGAAATCAGACCAGGTATGTTACATGATAGAGATGGTTAAAAATGGAAAAGAAACAAAACAGCATTGTAGTTTTATTCATGAAAGATGTTGGACTATAATTTTCTTGTGGGTTTTTTGGGGGATAGGGGTAGGGTCTGGGAAATAGTGTCTTTATAAAGATAAATAAAATTATTTCTTGCTTTTATATTTATCAAAAGAGATTATATAGAATTAGTATTATTTATCTTTAAAACAGTGTCAGTAACTTGGGCATGGTGGTCCACTCCTGTATTGCTAGCACTCGGGGAGGCAGAGGCAGGAGGATCTCAGAGAGTTCAAGGTCAGCCCAGGACAGCCAAGGCTACCCTGTCTCTAAAAATTGAGAAAAAGAACAAAACAAAACAAAACACCAGGGGCTGAAGAGATGGCTCAGAGATTAAGAGCACTGTCTGTAGAACATTATGATAGGCAGATTTGGGCCCAGGGGTCCCGCTCAAACTAAGGCACCAGCCATGGACAATACAGGTGGTAAACTTTAAACCCCTACCCAGATCTAGCCAATGGACAGAACATTCTCCACAGTTGAGTGGAGAGCGGGGTATGGCTTTCACACAAATGCCTCATATTTGACCATGTCCCCTGGAGGGGGAGACCTGGTGGCACTCAGAGGAAGATAGCAGGTTATCAAGAAGAGACTTGACACTCTATGAGCATATGCAGGGGGAGGAAATCCCCCTCAGGAACAGTCATAGGGGAGGGGAATAAGGGGAAAATGGGAGGGAGGGAAGAATGGGAGGATACAAGGGATGGGATAACCATTGAGATGTAACAAGAATAAATTAATAGAAAAAATTAAAAAAAAAAAAAAAAAAGAGCACTGTCTGCTCTTCTAGAGGTTCTGAGTTCAATTCCCAGCAATCACATGATGGCTCACAACCATCTATAATAAGGTCTGGTACCCTGTTCTTGAGGGCAGGTATGCATGCAGGCAGAATATTGTATACATAATAAAAAATTTTTAAAAAAGAAAAAACAAAACAAAAAAACCAAACCAACCAACCAACAACAACAACAAAACAGAGTTAGTACGCTTCAGTGAAATCACCTCGGCTGGGTTATTTCTTTCTGACTGGTTTTGAGTTATAAGCAAGGGTCCTTATAATTGTAGGGTGTTAAAGTTTCAAATATGACAATTTTCCTACAGGTTCATGTTGTGATCATTCAGCCTCTAACTTTGGTACCACTCTAAGCAGAGAGCCTTTAGGAGGAGTGAATAACAGACAAAGGTAGGATAGGAGGATCAGGCCTTTGGAAGCTCTACCCAGCACTCTGCTGAGATTGCTCATCTGCCTCCTAGCTATTGTGTGTGCCAGCACACACTCCTAGCACAGCAAGTGGTTGCTGCATGGCCTCCCCAACATGGACTGACCCATTTGACTGCACTTTATGCTGCTGTGATGGACTGGATATCTCTGAAATCAGAAGCTAAATTCATTTTTTTTTTTGTTCATAATTGGTTCTGTAAGGAATTCTTTCGCAGTGATACAAAATTAGGCTTTTCGTATCTGAAACATCTATGGCCATATTTTGTGTTTTATACCCTAAATTGGCAATTTGTATCTTGTTGTTATTTTTCTTTGCCAGTATTTTTAGACTTTTGCTTATGTTATTGATCCTAAACAACCAGCTGATTATTGGACTGATTTTTTTTTTCCTATTTCATTTGTTTCTGTGACAATCTGTAAGTCTTTCTTTAACTCATTACGGTTTATTTCATTCTTCTGTCCTAAGAACTGGATTATTCTCTTTCTAGATACTGAGATTATGGAAGTAAGATTTTTTTTTTCTTGATGGAAGTCATTAGATGAAGGACTTTCTCCTATCTCTGATTTTACTCTGTCTCATAAATGTTGTAATCCAACTTTACCTTATTTCTGTGCATCCTTGGATTCCCCACATGACTTCCTCTTTGACTATGAATTATTTATTTTCAAGTGTAAGAAGATTTTTTTTGTCATTGCTTTAAACCTAACTCTTAGCATTGCCTTTTCTGTTTCCCATGGGGTTTGCCTTACAGTTTTCATTTGTTTCAAGAAAATTGTAATGCTATTTTTTTATTCCCTCACTGACCAATTGCTCATTTAAATGCAGGCTTTTGCAGTCTTTGTAAATTTCCACAATGGCTAAAGTGTATTTAATTGTTTAACTTTGCATTTGTTTGATTGAGGTCAGAACAGGAATTTGTTGAGTCTTGTTTTGTGACCTACTATATGATTGATTTCCTAGACTGTACCATGTATGGATGGTCAAAAGACAGATTTTACAACTTTGGATAAAATGTTTTATAAACATTCTATTAGGTCTAATTCATAATTTCACACTGGTGTTTGTTAGTATCTTTGGATAATAGTTCTGTTTATGGAAATTGATTACTGGTGACTTCTACTATTGTAGGTGATTAAGGACATTTTATATCTAGTAATTCTTGTTTATAATAGCACTTAGCACAGATATCTTATGGAATTGATCCCTTGAGAATTCCACAGGTGGAAGATGCTACAACATATACATATAAATAAATGTATTATATCACATCAACAAATCAAAGAACAAAAATAATATGATCATTTCAATAGATGCAGAAAAATTAATCAAATTCAACATCTCTTCTTGATGAAAGTTCAAAGAATTTATATATGAAAACAAGACACGGCAGCACAACAAAGACTATATGCCTAAAACCAATCGACCAATACTACACCCAACCCATAGACAATGAAGGATTTCCTCAAAAAGAATTTAAAAAATGATGTTTATGTTCAGCCTACTGTTTCAACACAGACCTTCTTCAAAATAGAACCTGAGGCACCACTATGAGGTTATTAGAAGTGATGAACAAATGTAGTAAAGTTATAGGCTACACTATCTATACATGGCGTGCTGGCTTGTTTTATGTCAGCATGACAGAAACTAGAGTCATCTGAGAGGAGGTAACCTCAACTGAGAAAATGCTTCCACTAGACATGGCTCTGGGCCATTTTCTTAACTAGTGATTGATAGGGGAAGGACCAGCCCATTGTTGGTGGTGCCATCCCTAGGCTGGTGTCTAGAAGAAAACAGGTTGAACAAGCCATAGAAATCAAATGGTTACCTCCTTTCAGATGACTCTAGCTTTATAGCCAGAACCTGGAAACAACCTAAATGTCCCTCAGTCGAAGAATGGATAAAGAAACTGTGGTACATTTACACTATGGAATACTACTCAGCTATTAAAAACAAGAAAATCCCGAAATATGTGGACAAATGGATGGAAGTAGAAATGATCATACTGAGTGAGTTAACCCAGAAACAGAAAGACTCACATGATGTACTTACTTATAATTGGACACTAGCCCAAAAGGAATGTCCCATGAAAATCTTCACTTGCCAGGAGAGTGGGATAGATGTGAGGACATCCTATTAGGACCATAGGTGAGAGAAGTATGGGAGAATGGGAAAACAGAAGGACCCAGAGGGCCTGAGAAACCTATAAGAAGAACACCATGATGGGTGGATCTGGACCCAAGGGAGGTCTGCTCAAACTACTGCACCAACCAAGGACAATACATGCAGTAAATATTGAACCCCTACTCTGATCTAGCCAATGGACAGGACATTATCCACAGTTATGTGGAGAGTGGGGACAAACTCTGACATGAACTCTGGTGCCCCATATTTGACCACATCCCCTTGGTGGGGAGGCCTGATGGCACTCAGAGAAAGGACTTAGAGGATGGGAATAGGGTGAAAGCGGAGGGAGGGAGGAACACATGGATACAAGTCAGTGGAAAACAATTGAGATGTAATCTGAATAAATTAATTAAATAAAAAATAAATCAAGACAATAAGCAATAGTTCCCCTTCATGGCCTCTGCATCAGTTCCTGCCTTCAAGTTTCTGTCCTGTTTGAGTTCCTGTTCTGACTTCCTTCAAGATAAATAGTGATATGAAATCATAAGCCAAGTAAATGATTTCCTACCCAAGTTGCTTTGGTTATAGCCTTTTTTCAATTTTTTTATTCAATTAATTTATTCAGATTACATCTCAATTATTATCCCATCTCTTGTATCCTCCCGTTTCTCCCTCCCTCCTGCTTTCACCCTATCCCCCTGCCCTATGTCTGTGACTGAGGGGGACCTCCTCCCCCATTAAGTGGTCACATGTTATCAAGTCTAATCTTGGCGGCCCGCTTTTTTTTTTCTCTGAGTGCCACCAGACCATGCCACCATGGGGAAGTGGTCAAATATGGGGCACCAGAGTTCACGTCCGAGTCAATCCCCACTCTCCACTAAACTGTGGAGAATGCCTTGTCCATTGGCTAGATCTGAGAAGCTTTTTATCTTAGCAATAGAGACTCTAAGATACTTGGAAATCAGTATTTTATACTAAAATGGTGGTAATTTTAGTAAAGAAGTTCTGAGAGCAATTCCATTCACAGATCTGGGTGTGTTGCAGCATATCTGTAATCCCAGCTACTACAAAGGCTGAGGTCAACCTGTTCAACATGGTGAGATTTTGCCTCCAAACAATACAGAAGACAATCTTATCCCATCCCCCAAACAAACAAAATGACTAAAAACCCAATGAGTGTATATATAATATATATATATATATATATATATATATATATATATATATATATATTATATATATATGTGTGTGTGTGTGTGTGTGTGTGTGTGTGTGTGCATGTGTGTGTATACACACATATGGATGACACATTCATATATATGATAGGGTGTCATATATCCCAGCTTGGCCTGGAACTTGCTGTGTAGGTAAGGATGATCTTGAGTTCTGATTCTTCTGTCTCCCCCTCCCATGTGTTGGGATTATACCACTGGGTAGATGAAAGAAATTGAAGATAATACATACTTACAAAAGAGATAAGACTCTTCATATTAATTATTGGAAGAGTTACATGGTGGGTTGAATAAGAATGGCTCCCATAGGCTCATATATTTGAATGCTTAGCCATCAGAGAGTAGAGTTCTTTGATAGGATTATAAGGATCAGGAGGTGTGGCCGTGTTGGAGGAAATCTGTCATTGGCGGTGGGCTTTGAGGAGTCAAAGGTGCATCCTAGACCCAATCTCTCCTTGTGCTTGCCGCACAGGATGTAGCTCTCAGCTCCTTCTCCAGCACCATGCCTGCCTGCCACCATGCTCCCTGCCACGGTGATAATGGACTAAACCTCTGAAACTGTAAGCAGGTCTCCATCCTCAATTAAAAACTTTCTTTTTATAAGAGTTGCCTTGGTCGTGATCTCTCTTCACAACAACAGAACAGTAACTAAAACAAGTTACAGACACACAAAATGAATTACAACTTCAGTGTCATTAGTACTAAAACACTAATGCTATTCTGCACAGAACGAAAACAATCCTCAAATCAGTGAAAGCAAAGGAGACTACGGCCAGCCCAAATGATTTTTAACAAAAAAAGAGGAAAACCAGAGCCATCACACTACTTGACTTCAAAATATGCTGCAGCCTTGCCATAAAAGCAGATGCAGAGGCCAGGAGAAAAAAATAAAAGAAATCTATGTATTTTCTGCTGACTGAATTCCCTCAATGTGCCAAAATCCACACTGGAAAATAAGCAGTTCTGTAAAAAGTGAATGTTCTCTTGAGGAAGATTGACACTTGGCCCTGATTTCTCACTCGATGCAAATATCAAAGTGGATCAAAGGTATGAATGTCAGACATAAAGCCATGGAAGAGTCAGGAAAACACAATGGGGAGGACACATCAAGGCATTGTTCGTACCATTGCTAGCAGTAACAGCAAAAAGCACAAAGGAGATTCTATCAAACTAAAGGCTTTGCACAGCAACAAAAGTAACTGACAGTGTGAAAACTAGCTTCAGAGCAGGTAAGCCCTCAAAGCTTTCATATTATAGAGGATTAACATCCAGAATATTCATCAGAAACCAGCAACTACTCCGAAGGCCTAGAAGATATGGATTGATACTTCTCAACAATAAACATTCAGATGAAAAACAAATTTGTAAAGACATGACAAACATCATTAGCTATTAAGGGATCAGAACAAAATTAAAATACCATCCCAGTCCTGTAACTATTAACACAAATTAGAAATAAATGGCAGAAATATCAATTAGAAAGGGGAGGAAGAGGACATCCTATTAATTTTTGACCAAAAGATAAAAGTCACTACAATTCATTTAGAAAACACTGTGAAGGTCCTTCAAAATCTCTAAAAATAGATGTACTGCATCTATATGAGGCAGGTATCTCACTTTTGGGTATATATTCAGAGGAAATAAAGTAAACATGCCAATGAAATACCTGAAATTTTATGTATATTCTTTCATAATTCACAGTAAACTTAGATGCATAATAATGGGTAAAGGAAATGTGATTTATGAATATTATTTATCCATAAGAAAGAAAGATTTGCTTCCCTTGCAGCAAAATGGATGCAGGACAGTAAACTAAGTAATTACATACAAAAAAGAATATTACCTCTCCCATATTGGCTATTAAAAACTGAATATGCATCAGCAATTACTGGATATTAGGAAGAGAGAAGGGAGAAAGGGAGTGTGGGTGATGTGGACTGAACTGTAACTGAATAAAACCAGTAGTTGTTTCTAGTATTCTAGAGTAAAGGTGAGCACTATAGTTTGTTTTTGTACTTATCTATTGTAAGTATGAGAGCACATACCATGGAGGAGTGAGTGCTATTTCTCTTATTTCCGCATGTCAAACCTGGGGATTGATCTCAGGTTGTTAGCTATGGCGGCCACCACCTTTCCCAGCTGAGGCATCTCACCAGCCCAGTTTCAATAACTCATTGCATATTTTAACAACAAATTAAAAACAGCAAGTCCCCAACTACAAGGCGTGTTTCAATAATTGAGATGGAAACATTAATTACCTTGACTTGATCAGTATACACTACATAGAAATATTGAATTACCACAGGGAAGTTTATATACTTTTTATGACTAAGGTAATAAAAATTAGTTAGAAAAGAAAAAGGATACCAGTTTATAAAATAGCAAAAACAAAAATTAAAAAAGAAAACCAAATCAAAACGAAGCAAACCCCTGGCATGCAGAAAGGTGTATTGCAGGGCTAGACTGTAAGTTGTTGTATGTGAGCCAAGTGACTTTTACGAGTATTAATTATATTTCAAAATCTCGCATTATGATGAGTGTAAACTTTTAAAGGGCACTAGATCTCTTTGAAGAACAGCGCATGTCTGCTAATGCTGGGAATCCTCCATGTCTGCAGAACTGCTTACACAAGATCATCCTTGCTGACACGCCAATAGACTCATCAGGCACTTCCTTCATGAGACAATCTTCACGTACAGAGCAAGCACATAAAAATCATCAAGAGAATGCACTGCATGCCCAAAGGATAAGGATACGAGAGGCAATCACCTCTGTCCTCAGAAATTATTATAAGCAAATACTTCCAAGTACTGGTTAAATAACTGACTCTGTTTATAGAATTGGTGAGTGGCAGGAATGTTTTGTTCCTGTCACAGATGACTCATCAAATAAAATCCCAAAGTATTTCTCAAAAGGGCAGCATGACAGCCAGGATGTCACAGGCCATTCTCTCCAGGTGACGTGTGAGAAATCTGATAGACTGCATCAGATGTTTTGAGGATCAAATTTACCATGTACCATAGTGACGAGTCAACGTGATGGAATGATTCAGAATTGGGAACAGGGTGCTGTCATTTCCTGGAAACCTTGCTCCCTCTGTTCTAAAACAACAACAGAGCTCCTTCTATATAAAGGGTGTTAGTGTTCCATATGAGTGTGGTTCATGCGAAAACCTTTAGACTCAGTGCACTATACCAAGAAAGAACTGATTTTTGTATCTTTGTCAGTCAAGGGGAACATAATTTTTGTGGTCTGTCATGTCAGTTAAACATTTCCACACATGGATAGCATTGTAGTATATGGCAAAATGCAGCCTGGCCCTTTGTTCATGTGTGTTGCTTAACTACATGCATGGAACAATAACAGAAACCATGAACTAGAATTACCAACATTCGTTATTATGTTTTATACTCTGTATGCTGGCTCGCTGCTTATTAATTTTGCCCATGTGATTTTTAAAGGATTATAAAAACAGGAGCTAATTTTGTAGATCCAGAAACGATGGCACCAATATATGTGAATACATTTCCTGTCCATCAGATAACTTAACAATTGGCCATGAGGAGCGACGTACTCCACACTCTAAACTCAAGAGGGCGTGGCTTAGTAAAACTACTGTGAACAATGACCCAGCTAGCACAAATGGATCACCTTCAAGATGCTGTCCCAAGGGTACACTTGTTCCGATGGAGGTTGTGACAGGGTGGCTCACTTTTCTGCCTCCTCCTGGGGTTTGGAATGGATAGTGATGCTGCTTTCCCTTGGACAGGCCACGCCCTAGGCTGAGTTAGGGGGAAAGATGCTCCAGGTGTTTTCTTCGATAGACATCATCCCACAGCTGGCTTTTAAACGTACAAAAGAATGGAGGTATCAAGTCCACAGTAATTTTCACATGATAAAGTGTGATCACAAATTTTGCAAACTTTATAAGCATGAATATTGTTGTCTTCCATTAGCTTGGTTATATAGGTCTTTAGCAGCTAGGAGCAAGTACCCTATAACAATTTCAGCTCTTGATCTTAATCCAAGGGGGCTCCCTCTTTTGATGCTGACTACTAAGCTTATCACTACATTTGATGGTACCCAAGGAGATAGAAAACACACCTTTTCTTTGAAATATAACCTGTTTCAGATATGACTTCATCCTCCAATAGAATGCACTGTTGGGCTAAATGGCCACATTTAATCTCCATTCATAGTCCCAAAATGAAAGAAATTGAATGCTTTGGAAGAAAATGTTTGAGCATATGCTAATTTTTTTCTGGTGCCTTATCTCAAAATAGTTTCACGCCTTGGCAAAGTCCAGGCAAGAAGAACTGAATCATGCCCCATTTGATCTCATCCTCAAAAGACATCCAGTCACGTTTGAACATTAAGATTTTCTATTTTCTAAGAAACTTACACAAAAAGGCATTTTAATGTTACGCTTGGATATAGCAAAATGGCAGCATGGCATTTAATATTTTATCACAAAAACAAACATCACTGCACATTTTGGAGAAATGAAATTGTGCAATTTATCCATCCTTTATTTAGATGAGAGCTACTGAGACATGACTGAAAGAAATGTGTGTTTCCTTCTATAGTGAGCCTTGGCTACATTCCACACTTTCTTTTCCCAATCTTATTGGACTCTGAAAAAAATCCATATACATACATAAAGATGACAAAAAGAGCAAAAGTTAGAGCTGGGCGCTGTGGTGCACACCTGTAATACCAGCACTTGGAGAGGCAGAGGTAGGTGGATTTCTGTGAGTTTGAGGCCAGATTGGTCTACCAAGTGAGTCCAGCAAGATCTAAGTAAAATATCTTTTCTCCTTTGTTCAGTCTTCATTCATTTCCACCAGAGAAATCAAGTAAAGGAATATAAAAATGAATGTTTACATAATCACCACCACAAGTATGATCCTGCCTTTATTATCAAACATTACTACCATAAGAATAGACCCACACTGTGCCATGACTGCTGATTATCACCACCAGAATGGAAGGATACACTATGCCATGATTGTTAATCTCTACCCTCACCAGAAGGAAAACATTATGGCACAATTGTGACTCACCACCACTCGGTGACTGGACACACCATGTCATGATTTCCTTTCTCAACCCCCACAAGAATGGTCACACCACACAACAATTGCCACACATGCTCAATTTTGAGGTTTTTAAGGGCATCTGGAGCTCTTGTCATTTGTGCCACATTTGTATAGAGAGAAGAGGACCACATCAGGGTACAGAAGACCTATAAAACCTTGGGCAGTTCTATAATGGGACATGCATATTGGGTATTTCTTGCTGTAAGAAGTCAGAGGAGATCCATCCTACTGTGGCATCATAACCAGAGACAACGGGCAGGAGGAACCTGTGCCCCAAGATCTAAAATCCATGACCTGATGGTCTATTGGATACAGACTTGCTCATAAGTAATAATCAGTACTAAATGATTGTGGCTGTCAAATGCTCACATCTGCCTTTTTTCATGGTGACATTCTCATGCTATAGGATGTCACGAGTTCAGCAGTTCTATTTAAAAATAACCTTTTAGTTGTGGGAAGGAAGAGTTAACCCTGAAAACAGGCTCCAGTGTTCAAAATCAGAGATTTGCTGCTGGTTCAAGACGTATGCATAAAAGTCTAGTTACCAGGTGGAAAATGATCTCACATGTCTTTTGAATGGGAGTGCTTGACTAAGGATAGAATAGCTGAAGTTGTTGCAAGACACAAAGCTGATATGACTCAAATAAAGAGAAGTAGGAAGACTGTCTCATTTCTAAGCCAATTTTCTTCTTAGCTATTCCTTATTACACCTCTGCGTCTTCAATAATAAATGGAATTCACTGGATAGCAACCATACTTAATGGTTGGTTCATTGTTAATAACTTATTGGATATTAACTTTTAATAAACACTAACAAAACATAGTATCTATTATTCATTTATAAGGCAGCTATTTATGCAACATCTACTCTGCTTGATTCTAAGACATAGGGCTAATGACCACACACAACCCCAGATTCAAAGTAGAGATATATTTACATCAGCAATTAATTTATACTATATTAGTGTATTCAGTATCTGAGACAAACATTTCTAGCAGTCTGTGTGTTGTTTCTACATGTCCATTCCCAGAGACTCAGAACAAACATTTTCATGCTAGCTGTGTGATAGAGTTCTTGGAGGCTCAAGCAGTCACTCTCAGTTGGTCGTTGCTCCAGACCCTGACAGCTACTTGTTCCTGGTGAGGCCTGAGTTCTTCATGACCCCTTCAGCTTAACCATTAGTATTGAATCCTAATGTCGTGAAAGCACCCATGGCTAAATTTCATTTTTCCAGCTAAAAATTCTCCATGTAACAGTCCACCTTACCTCTTAAAACATATAATTGACTTGGAGTAAGTACAGCTCACTGATGTTTACCTCTGCTAGCCAGCCAGTCTCAACACATTTTCCTGTGATAAGTGATGAAAACTTAGGACCAGCAGGCAGCTAACGTTACAGAGCAGGCCGTCCATGGAATGAACTACAGCAGGTTGGATCTGAAGTTGAAGTTCTTATGATGCCCTTTATATGTGAATTGTTTTCAACATGATTTTCTTTCTTTTATTTTCCTTCCCTCCTTCGTCCCTTCCTTCCTTCCCTCCTTCCTTCTCCGTTCCTCTGTCTCTCTGTTCTCTCCCACCCGCCCTTCTTTCTTATTTTAGTCAGGGTTACTAGGTTACTATTTTTACGAAACTCCGTGACCCAAAGCAGCTTGGGAAGGAAAGGGTTTATTTAGCTTATATTTTGACATCATTGTTGATCATCAAAGGAAGTCAGGACAGAAACTCAAACTGTGCAAGAAACCCGGGGAGCTGATGCAGAGGTCATGGAGAGGTGCTGCTTACTGGCTTGTTCCTTATACTTTGCTCAGCTTGCTTTTGTATAGAACTCAGGAACAAGAGATGGTACCACCTACAACATGGTGAGCCCTCCCCCACAAACTACTAATTAAGAAAATGCCCTACAAGCTTTTCATATAGCCCAGTCTTACAGCGGCATTTTCTTTATTGAGGAATTAAGGTTTTCTACTCTCTCCTTACTTTAGCATGTGGCAAGCTGTTATGGAACTAGCCAGCAGAGACTCATTTGTTCCTTCTTTCCTTTCTTCTCTTCCTCCCTTTTTCTTCCTTCTTTCCTTCCTTCCATCTGTCTTCCTCTTTTCCCTTTTTTTCTTCTTTCCCTCTCTCCTTCCTTCTGTCCTTCTCTCTGTTCCTCCCTCCCTTCCTCCATCCCCTCCCATTTTTTTGCGTTACTGGGGATTAAACCTATTGATAGGTAAGTATGCTTCCACTAAGCTACATCTCAATGCCCTAGAATATAGAATCAAAATGAGTGATTAGCCCAGTTGCACATCTGTTCAGGCTTGGTATTGCCCATCTTACTGATGAAGTTCACTCAGAGTGGATTCTGCTTTTTCTATATATTCTAATTCATTTGTCCTTGATTATAATATTAATACTCTGCTCAATTTATGTTTTAATTTTAGTACATTTTTATACACAACAGATATTCCATAATTTTTTTTTTTTACTTAAATCTTTATTAGAGTATGAGGCAGGGCCAAAGCTGGAACAGTTTGGGCTTCAGAATAAAACAATGCTGAAAAGTATCCCAAAGTCTCATAAATACTAAGAATCTAATGTGCTGAAAAAAAATAAATGAATAGACATTCTTAATGTGCAGTATTCCAAACAAAATCTATGTCTGTACTTTGATTTTAAGGAGATAGGCCAGGACTCTCCATTCCCTGAGTGTGGGCTGTCTAAAGTACAAAAGAAGTAATTTAAAAAACAAAAGACTTGTCAGCCTTTCAGCAACCAGGTGAGCTGGCACACCTAAGAGTGATGAACTGTAGGCATAGCATAAACACGTTAGTTTATCTTTCTGGTCTTCTTTCTTAAGACCTATAACTCCATGCGAACAACATCAGACAAACCTAAGCCAAGGCTATACTCCAAAACACATGAGGCCTTAAAATAGCAAAAGGTAACCAAACCAAACCAAACCAAACCAAACAACAAAACAAAAACCCTTAGAGAAATGTAAGAGTATGTACAGCTCACAGCAGCTGGAGGAAATGGACTATTAGTGTAATACAGACTGCCAGATGAGATCTTCAAACGGAAAAGGGTCCCAGAGAAAAACTGAGGACATTTGAATCAAGTACAGACTTTAATAATATTTACTTTATATTAATATTAATGTATGTTGATTTAATTTACATTAATATTTATTAATGCATCCGCATTAGTTCACTGGCTGACAAATGTGAAACACTAATGTGAGATGACAAAAGAACCGTGTCTGAAGTATATAAATTCAAGGAATAGTCTTTTCTATTTTTTTTTTTTGTAATTTAAGAAGCTTGTGCTTAAAACACACATGAATTCATACACAAAGATGGACTTTATTTATGATTACTTTCTAAATATCAGACTTCTTAGGCCTCCTAACTGAAAGCTACTGGGAGCCCACTGCTGTTGTATCTACTCTTCTCCCCTCCAGATGTGTAGAGCGCTGAGATACAGACACAGATGAAATGGCAAAGACAGAGGAGTTGTAAATCTGTCTTTATGAAACTGAACATCCCAAGAAGATGTTGGGGAGCCCAGACTTCTTTAAAATATCATCTGTCTTTCCAACACAGAATATCCTTACTCTTCAATGCTAGGCCGTGGCTCAGGAAGAAGAACTGGTATGATGCTGTCTAAATTGGCTGAAGTTAAAGAAGAGAAAAGGTAACCAGGTCTTGAGAAAGAAGCCACATTAACTGTTTGAAAGTGAGAAAACAATCATCATATCCTCTTCGGATAGGGGTTCCCAGGCAGCCTATATCACCTGCTTGGCTAACGAGGTGCCAGCACTGATGGTCACCCGGAGAATCACACTCAGGTGTCTGCCAACCACACACATGTGAAATAGAGAATTCTGGAAACTGCAGCTGCTTACATTGATGGTTGCTGACAGAGGCTGCCCAGGCCCACTCTGCAGCACAGGACCTCTTCTTTGTGGGTAGGATTCAGAGTCACAAAAACTGGGTTATGTAGTGCACTCTCCTTTCTTAGATACAGTTAAGTGTTCACACCCCTTTTCATTACAACAGCCTAACTGAAGGTTTGTGGTCACTTTTTAAGTTTTATATATTGTGCAAGGAGACATGTGGCTCTCCCCTACCTGCCTCAGCTTTGCAAGGTCAATCATTCTGAAAGTGTTACAACTCAGTTGGATGATTTTCTTCTGCCATTGTACTATAGATCTAGTTTAATGCTTGGGGAGCACAGGTGAAACAGAGAATGTTATAAAGAACCACTTAGATAAGTAATGACCATCTGTGACCTCAAGTACCCACGGGGTAGGCAGATAGGATATTAGTACATCTCATTTTTAAATGAATGAAGTTAGCCTCCCTATTTGATTAATATTAATCAATTGCTTTACTTTATATCATGTTACATTGATTCTCATCCTAAAAGATGTGACTTAGACTGGCCCTTGTCAAGATGGATGGGGTTTATCTGTGAGGCTCCACCATGGCTTACTTTGGATTTCCTGGAAATCTCCCTGCTAGGAAAACTCGACCAACCACAGTTGGGAGTGCAGTGCCTGTGTTCCCCTCGTATTTTATTTACCAAGTGGAGATACCCAGCACAGATTCTGACACTCAGTAGATAATGTATTGTTAGGGGCATAATATTTTATGTATGGAGGAATATATCTTAATCATGACATTGTTTATTATTACAGGATCTTGTTCTTTCCCATGTAAAAGAACTGTATTAAGACTCACGTAAAATGTGTTTAAAAATCTGTAAATTAAGAAGGTTTAAGACACAGGTAAAATAATAGAGAACACCCCACAAATTGCTTCCTGTTAGAACAGGTTTTTCAAACAGAGCCGCAATGTTTATAGGAACACTTTGTCAGGATATAGTCTGAGAAAGTTAGTCCTGCTGGAGGCAGGCAGACAGAACAAGCATTTTAATCTTCCACTGTTTAAACCCAAACCCTTGTAATCTTTTACATAAAGATGAGATCCAGAGTCATTAAAAAAGATACACATCTGGCTGAGTCTTTTCAGAGCTTTGCTCCCTCCCCAGGTTTTCTGATAAAAAGAGATGTGTAATCCACAAAGGCACCTTGTCTACAATCTCCTGGCAAGCAAGATGAAGGACAGGACAAGCTAAGGGAGTTGAAAACTAGTTAGTGCTTCTTCTAATGGTTACTCCTGAGATGTTTAGTATGTCACTTAGAATGGTGTTTGTGTGTGTGTGTGTGTGTGTGTGTGTGTGTGTGTGTGTGTGTGTGCACATGTGCATGTGCACGCATGTGTGTGACTTGTGTTTGCACTGTACTGTATGGGGAATTATTTTTAAGATGTATTTATTTATTACGTATACAGTGTTTTGCCTGCATGTATGCCTGCACACCAGAAGAGGGCACCAGATCTCATATAGATGTGTGTGAGCCTCCGTGTAATTACTGGGAATGGTACTCAGGAACTTTGGAAGAGCAGGCAGTGTTCTTAATCTCTGAGCCATCTCTCCAGGCACAGAAATGTTTTAAAAGGCTATTTGAGGCAGTGTTCATGCAATTGATCGATAGTTTGTTCAGGGGCGTGCATTCTCAGAACTAGGAGCTTTGATTTTGCAATGTGTGAGATGGCCTTACGGAGAATGTAGACACTGGTCATTTGAGCTCCTGAGAACTGAAGGTTCTGAGAAAAAGGACAAGGATTCTTAAATACTGTGACATATTGATGCAAAGTGGCACTCCTTTTGAGTCCCATTGTCCTCAGCTACAAAAGACTGGACACGATTGTCTCTAAATTCCTAGCATGTTTCCATTCTCCATCATCCTGCACCATCTTCTGACTCCTGTTTTGAACATCCTCAGATGTGGTGTCTCAGAAATCAAATGTGGACGTAATAGCTCACTTTTCTATAAACAAAATACAACTAGTCATTTAATATAGGTAGTTTAATGACACACTTACTAGTTAGAAGCAAATAGCTTTTGAAAAATTTTAATAGCCAGTCTGTCTGAAAGTGTAGACTCATTGCACCAGAAGAGATTAAAGCCTCTTGGATATTTGGGTTTTCTATTGGCCTATATTTCCACCAAGGTTATAGGTGAAATATCAGACAAGATGTATTGCAAAGGAATGCCACTGAAGATGGACAAGGCTTCTCTCCTAAGAGCAAAGGTAGTTGTGGGCCATCAAGGAAGTAGCCCTGATGTTCATGCATCCCACTACATGTTGAGGTGAAGGATCGCTTTAGGCAAACAGCAGGTAACTTGTAAGTACTTACTTTAAGAAACTGCTCTGAGAAGTCCTAGAGGGAACCTCCTATTAATGTTAGCTAAGCAGTTAATCAATTCAAGGGCCCAACCTATTTCCCCATTTGATTTATTTTAGATTCCAGGGAAAGGAATATATATGCAACAGCTAGTGCTTAATGAGGAGAGAAAAATACCTCTTAATGTACAGAGGCATTCTGGGGTTGAAAGCTCAGCTAAATAGGCAATGTATGTTTTCATAGAGTTTCTGTATCCCATGGGAGTAGTTGGAGTTTCATATGCTGTTTCGTTACTCTAAATGTCAATGTCGGGGGGCTTTTGTTAGCAGGGTATAAACTGAGGGTTTTATTCAAGTGTTTTGAAAAAAGATTGTTAAATAAAATGCTATGCATTCATTAGCTCTTGTCATTCATCTTATCATAAAATATTTCTACAAACCTAATTTGATCATTTTTGTAGTAGATAGGGGCATAGGGCAGTTTCAGCTACGTGATGTGCTATTGTTTGGCAAGTTGCTGGGTTATCATTAGTTTCTTCTTGTGATGTAGAATACATCATCTCTGAATGTAGTGAGGGGGAGACCGCCCTAGATCAACTAGCCTTGGGATATCAAGTAAGACTGGGTGTATCTTCTTCTATTGAGGATAGATAGGCAGTCCAGTTAGGCAAAAGGGATCCAGGCAGGCAACAGAGTCACAGACAGCACCTGCTCCTGCAGTTAGAGGTCCCACATGTGTTTGAGGGCCTAGAACTGTCCCATGGATGCTCTCTGTTGGTTCAATGTCTTTGAGCACCTATGGGTCCAGGCTAGCTGACCTTATAGGTTTTCTTGTGGCATCCTTGACCTCTCTGGCTCTTTCTAGGCTTCTTCTCCCTCTTCCTTAAGATTCCCTGAGCTCTGCCTAATGTTTGGCTGTGGGTCTCCACATTTGTTTTCATCATCTGCTGGGTGAAGCCTCTCAGATGACTGTTACGCTAGGTTCCTGTCTGTAGATATAATAGAGTATTATTAATAGTGTCAGTGGTGGGCTCTCGCTATGGATCACCTCTTTCTGTAGCTTCCATGTGTGAAAACTTTGTCCAGACACATTGTGTAACATTCTGAAAGAAAATTCCTAAAAAGACACTGTGTCTGGATGGAAACAAATAAACTCCTAGAAGTAGTTCACATTTGCAGGGGCTGATGGAGTGAATGGAATTTCAGTAATCTGGACAGACTGGAATTCTGTAAGTTCAAAGGCTAATTACTTTATCTTGGTGTAGTCTTAGCCTTCTGGAACAGCCATCCCTAGACTCAATCTGTATATGAACTAACATCTTGTGATAATAAATAAGAACCTCTGAGAAGCTACTGACTTAGCAGAATACTATCTTTCACCAATCCAAGTGCTAGGATTACATCTTGGGCCTATAATATAGCTCCCCCCGTTCATTGTACCCACCTCTCTGATGTATCCACGAATGTATTTCAAAGTTGCCTTGAAGTATGACTTTCTTTGTTTTTCAAAACTATCAAAACCTGTGAAAGGGCTTCCATATTGGAAGACGGAATTTATGGTAACCTGAATTTATGTTCCCAGGTGATGGTCTCTCAAAAAGGCTTTAGAATAAACTATATGCTATTCCCTTTAAGATAAGATGTGGCGAAGATGGCGGCGAGCAGTGTGGACCGCGTTTGGAGGCTCCAGTGAACAATTCAGGGAATTGCACAGATTTCTGAGCCAGGAACACCGAGGTCCGAACATCACGGCAGCGGGAGTGCTCCACGGTTCGGAGGGACCAGGGTGCGGAGGACCTGCGTGCCCCTGCACACGGGAGGAGCGTGGTATTTCTCTGATCGGAGCGGCAGCGGCAGAGGCAGCAGCACCAGCGGCACCAGCAGCGGCGGCTGAGGTTTGCAGCTCATAGCTTTCCGGTGGAGGCGATTGGTGTGGTGGCTGGTGGGAATTGCTGTGGGAGAGGGGACTCGGGGCAGGATTTGGGTCGCATGGAGCCTTTGGACCCAGACTGGACTCGGCGGACAGTTCGGCCCCAGAGTCCTGGGTACTGGCCTGGCCCAGCAAGCAATTCTGCCTGAGGCACTAACTCAGTGTGGCCACAGCTCCCCTGCTGTGGCGCAGGCTCAGTTGAGCTCGCAGCTCCACACTAGGCACAACCTCAGCTCAGCGGCAGCTCCCCTGCGGTGACACAGGCTGGGCGGAGCACTTGGTTTCACCACAGGCGCTAACTCAGAGCAGCTGCAGTTCTCCTGCTGTGGCGCAGGCTTGGTGACGTGCTCAGTTCCATCCTAGGCACCGCCTCAGCTCAGCGGCAGCTCCCCTGCGGTGACACAGTCTGGGCGGAGCACTTGTTCCACCACTGGCGCTAACTCAGAGCAGCCGCAGTTCTCCTGCTGTGGCGCAGGCTGGACAGAGCTCTCGGTTCCACCAGCTCTAAGACTCTGGTTGGACACAGTGTGCAGTTTGAATCCAGAATTCCTGGCTGAGATTGGTGGTCAGTTCGGGCCCTGAGTCAATAACTGACCACAGTACGCACTTTGGGTCACAAGGCCCTAGCGGAGCTTGGTGCGAAGTCCCAGCCCAAAAATTCTGGCTGGACCCTGTGTGCATTTTGGGCACAAAATCCCTAGCTGAGCTTGGCAGACGGTTCAGGCCCTGAGAATCTAGCTGAGTTCTGCCCGTGGTTCGGTCCCAGTGCTCCTGGCTGGACTTGGCAGGGAACACAGAGGCTGTGGATACCTTGGCCTGACCCAACGCTCATTCAGAGACCCAGAACAATTGCAGGATCCACAGCAGAGTGGGGCTGAGGATCACTGGCTGTGAGAGACCAGCACAACAGGCCTAACCTCCTAACATCCACACCAGTGAAGCTTTGAGCTCGCAGCCTAGGGAAATCGTGAGAAAACAAGTGAATCTATCGTCAGACACCCTCCATTCAACTCTGGAAGCTACCCAACAAAAACAAAGACGGCAAGATGTCTAAAGGACAACGAAAAAGCATACGCAAAAAACCCCAAAACAACATGGCGTCTCCAGTTTCCAGCTATCCCAAAGAAGACAACCCAGAGAACTCAAATACAATGGAAATACAAGAAAATGACCTCAAATCCTTAGTAATGAGGATGATAATGGAGGAAACAAATAAAATTCGTAATCAAATGCAGGAAGACGCAGACAAACAGGTGAGAGACATAAAAGAAGCACATAGAGTGGAACTGGAAAAATTGCAGGAAAATGCAAACAACCAGATGAAAGAAATAAATAAAACGGTTCAAGCTCTGAAGACCTATAAAGAGGCAATGGAAGAAACTCAGGAATATACAAAAAATCAGATGAAAGAAATCAAAAAATCAGTTCAAGATCTGAAAATGAAAATGGATTCAATGATAAACACACAGACAGAAGAAAAACGAGAACGTGAGACCTCAGAGAAGAAGGCGAGCAACACAGAGGTGAGCTTTTCTAACAGAATCCAAGAGATGGAAGAACGAATCTCAGGGCTAGAAGATACAATCACAGATATTGAATCAACCATTAAAGAAAATGCCAAATCTGGAAAACTCCTGACACAAAACATCCAAGAAATTAAGGACACCATGAAAAGAAGAAATCTGCGGATAATAGGCATTGAAGAAAGAGAAGACATCAGACTCCAGGGCCCAGAAACTATTCTCAACAAAATCATAGAAGAAAATTTCCCCAATCTAAAGAAAGAGATGCCTATAAACATACAAGAGGCCTACAGAACACCAAATAGAATTGACCAGAAAAGAAAAACTGCCCGCCACATAATAATCAAAACACAAAACATGCAGAACAAAGAAAAAATATTAAAAGCTGCAAGGGAAAAGGGCCAAATAACATTTAATGGTAAACCTATCAGAATTACACCCGACTTCTCAGCAGAGACCATAAAAGCCAGAAGGGCCTGGACAGAGATCCTGCAAACCCTAAGAGACCACAGATGCCAGGCCAGACTACTTTACCCAGCAAAATTATCAATAACCATTGATGGAGAAAACAAAATATTCCATGACAAAAACAAATTCAAACAGTACCTATCCACAAACCCAGCTTTACAGAAGGTACTAGAAGGAAAACTCCATCCCAAAGGGTCAAGCTACAACCAAAACTACCCAGGAAATAGATAACTATCCCATGGCAAAAACACAACTACACAAACGCTCGACTGGAAACAACATCAAAATTAAGACTCTTAACAGTCACTGGTCATTAATATCTCTCAACATCAATGGCCTCAATTCTCCAATAAAAAGACACAGACTAACTGGATGGGTACATAAACAAGATCCAACATTCTTCTGCATCCAAGAAACACATCTCACCCATAATGAAAGGCATTACCTCAGGGTAAAAGGTTGGAAAAAAATATTCCAAGCAAATGGTCACAAGAAGCAAGCAGGCGTAGCCATTTTAGTATCGAACAAAATAGACTTTCAACCAAAATTAATCAAAAGGGATGAGGAAGGACACTTCATACTCATCAAAGGTAAAGTCAACCAAGATGACATCACAATTCTGAACATCTATGCTCCCAATACAAGGGCACCCACATATGTAAAAGATCTCCTAAAAAAGCTTAAACCACACATCGATCCCCACACAATAATAGTGGGAGACTTCAACACCCCACTCTCACTGAAGGATAAGTCATTGAAACAGAAACTAAGCCGAGAAATAACATCATTAATCAATGCCATGGGTCAAATGGATCTAACAGATATCTATAGAACCTTTCACCCAAACAAGAAAGAATACACCTTCTTCTCTGCACCCCATGGAACCTTCTCCAAAATTGATCACATCGTAGGTCACAAAGCAAGCCTCAATAGATACAAGAGGATTGAAATAATACCTTGTATCCTATCAGATCACCATGCTCTTAGGCTGCAATTCAACAACAACAGAAATAACAAAAAGCCTACACGTACGTGGAAACTAAAAAACTCTCTGGTGAATGACACCTGGGTCAGGGAAGAAATAAAGAAAGAAATCAAGGAGTTTCTGAAATTCAATGAAAATGAAGAAACAACATACCCAAATTTGTGGGATACATTGAAAGCAGTGCTAAGAGGAAAATTCATAGCACTAAGTGCCTTTAAAAAGAAATTGGAAACATCGCACATAAACATCTTAACAACACAACTGGAAGCCCTAGAAAAAAAAGAAGCAGAAACACCCAAGAGGAGTAGACGCCTGGAAATAATCAAAGTCAGGGCTGAAATTAACAAATTAGAAACTAAGAAAACAGTCCAAAGAATCAACAAAACCAAAAGCTGGTTCTTTGAGAAAATCAACAAGATAGACAGACCATTAGCCAAACTAACTAAAAGGCAGAGAGACAGTATTGAAATCAACAAAATCAGAAATGAAAAGGGAGACATAACAACAGACACTGAAGAAATTCAAAGAATCATAAGATCCTACTTTGAAGGCATATACGCCACAAAATTTGAAAATCTAAGGGAAATGGACGATTTTCTTGAACAATTTCACTTGCCAAAGTTGAATGAAGAACAGATAAACAAGCTAAATAGTCCCATTTCCCCTACAGAAATAGAAGCAATCATCGATGGTCTCCCAACCAAAAAAAGCCCAGGGCCAGATGGTTTCAGTGCAGAATTCTACCAGACCTTTAAGGGCGAGCTAATACCGATACTCTTCAAGCTACTCCAAAAGATAGAAATGGATGGAAAATTACCAAATTCATTCTATGAGGCCATAGTCTCATTGATACCTAAACCTCACAAAGAGTCAACAAAGAAAGAGAATTTCAGACCAATTTCTCTTATGAACATAGATGCAAAAATACTAAATAAAATACTTGCAAAACGAATACAGGAGCACATCAAAGATATCATTCCTCATGACCAAGTAGGCTTCATTCCAGGCATGCAGGGATGGTTTTATATACGGAAATCCATCAATGTAATCCACCATATAAACAAATTGAAAATAAAAAACCACATGATCATCTCCTTGGATGCAGAGAAAGCATTTGATAAAATTCAACACCCATTCATGTTTAAAGTTTTAGAGAGATCG
Source organism: Acomys russatus (assembly GCF_903995435.1). Taxonomy (NCBI): domain Eukaryota; kingdom Metazoa; phylum Chordata; class Mammalia; order Rodentia; family Muridae; genus Acomys; species Acomys russatus. Next base: position 19,956,712 of record NC_067163.1, read on the forward strand.
GGGATACAAGGCACTTTCCTCAACATAATAAAGGCTATATACAGCAAGCCAATAGCCAAAATCAAAGTAAATGGTGAGATACTCAAGGAAATTCCTCTCAAATCGGGAACAAGGCAAGGCTGCCCACTCTCTCCATATCTCTTCAATATAGTACTCGAAGTTCTAGCCAGAGCAATAAGACAACAAAAGGAGATCAAGGGTATCCAAATGGGAAAGGAGGAAGTCAAATTATCCCTATTTGCAGATGATATGATAGTGTACATAAATGACCCTCAAAACTCCACCAGAGAACTCCTAAAGCTGATAAACACCTTCAGCAAATTGGCTGGATACAAAATTAACTCAAAAAAGTCTGTAGCCTTCCTATACACAAATGACAAGCTTGCAGAGGAAGAAATTAGGAAAACCACAGCCTTCACATTAGCCACAAGCAATATAAAATATCTAGGAGTTACCCTAACTAAGCAAGTGAAGGACTTGTATGAAAAAAATTTCAAAACTCTGAAGAAAGAGATTGAAGATGACCTGAGAAGATGCCATGATCTTCCTTGCTCATGGATCGGGAGAATTAACATAGTAAAAATGGCCATCCTACCAAAAGCAATCTACAGATTCAATGCAATCCCTATCAAAATAACTACACAATTTTTTAAAGACATTGAAAGTTCAATTCTGAACTTCATATGGAAAAACAAAAAACCCAGAATAGCTAAAACAATCTTGTACAATAAAAGGTGCTCCGGAGGAATCTCCATACCTGATCTCAAACTGTACTATAAAGCAATAGTAATTAAAACAGCATGGTACTGGCACAGCAACAGGCTGGTTGATCAGTGGAATCGAATCGAAGACCCAGATATGAATCCACACACATATGGTCACTTGATTTTTGACAAAGAAGCCAAATCCATTCAATGGAAAAAGGATAGCATCTTCAACAAATGGTGCTGGTCTAACTGGAGGTCTATGTGTAAAAAAATGAAACTGGACCCATATTTGTCACCTTGCACAAAACTCAAATCCAAGTGGATTAAAGACCTCAACATAAAACCAGAGACACTAAGCCATTAGAGGAAAAAGTGGGAAAGAGCCTGGAACATATTGGCACAGGAGACAACTTCCTGAACAGAACACCAATGGCCCAGGCCTTAGTGTCAACCATTAATAAATGGGACCTCATGAGGCTGAGAAGCTTCTGTAAGGCAGGAGACACTGTCAAGAGAACAAAGCGACAGCCTACAGACTGGGAAAAAATCTTCACCAACCCTACATCTGACAAAGGTCTAATATCCAAAATATATAAAGAACTCAAGAAATTAAACACCACCAAACTGAATAACCCAATTGAGAAATGGGGCTTGGAACTAAACAGAGAATTCTCAACAGAGGAGTATCAAATGGCTGAGAAACACTTAAAGAAATGCTCAACCTCCTTAGTCATCAGGGAAATGCAAATCAAAACAACTCTGAGATTCCATCTTACACCCATCAGAATGGCTAAGATCAAAAACTCAAGCGACACCACATGCTGGCGAGGATGTGGGGAGAGAGGAACACTCCTTCATTGCTGGTGGGAATGCAAACTAGTACAGCCACTTTGGAAATCTATCTGGTGCTATCTCAGAAAAATGGGAATAGGGCTCCATCAAGACCCAGCTATTCCACTTCTTGGAATATACCCAGAAGATGCTCCAGCACACAACAAGAAAATTTGCTCAACCATGTTCATAGCAGCCTTATTCATAATAGCCAGAACATGGAAACAGCCTAAGTGTCCCTCAGTAGAAGAGTGGATAAAGAAACTGTGGTACATATACACTATGGAATACTACTCAGCTATTAAAAACAAGGAATTCCCGAAATTTGTGGATAAATGGATTGAGCTAGAAATGATCATAATGAGTGAGTTAACCCAGAAGCAGAAAGAATCAAATGGTATATACTCACTTATATCTGCATACTAGCCCAAGGGGCACGTTTCACAAAAGCCTTCACTTACCAGGAAACTGGGACAGAGGGGAAGGCATCCTATTGGGACTCTAAATGAGAGACGCATGGGAGAACAGCAAAATAAAAGGATCCAGAGGGTCCTAGAAACCTACAAGTAGAACAATATGATAGGCAGATTTGGGCCCAGGGGTCCCGCTCAAACTAAGGCACCAGCCAAGGACAATACAGGAGGTAAACTTTAAACCCCTTCCCAGATCTAGCCAATGGTCAGAATATTCTCCACAGTTGAGTGGAGAGTGTGATACGACTTTCTCATGTACTCTGGTGCCTCACATTTGACCATGTCCCCTGGAGGGGGAGACCTGGTGGCACTTAGAGGAAGGACAGCAAGTAGCCAAGAAGAGACTTGATACCCTATGAGAATATATAGGGGGACGTAATCCCCCTCAGGAACAGTCATAGGGGAGGGGAATAATGGGAAAATGGGGGGGGGAGGAATGGGAGGATACAAGGGATGGGATAAACATTGAGATGTAACAAGAATAAATTAATAAAATAAAAAAAAAGAAAAAAAAAAGATAAGATGTGGCTTTTATGTCAATAATATTATCATCTCTTCCATTTCAATCTGAATATTAAACTGTACATGCAATGACTGTGAATCATCTGTCACTTCTAAACCAAAACATTGCAGCAATCATGATCATGGCCTCTGAAGGTCACTGATGTGTTCCCTGCTGCTTTGAGTCTGGGACATTGTGTTTTACCATCACTAGTTGTGCTACCCTGGAAGCTCAGCCAAACCTCACTATGTTGCTACTGGGGCACTTTCCATGGCTTGATATTACCATTTATTCTAGACGGTTTTCCTTCTGCATCCCTATAACATCTCGGTTTATAAATCTGACCATTTGTATTTTACCTCCTGTAAATTGCAAGGTAATAAGCACCAGCAGGTACCAAGAGTCATGCTAAGCATTTCCTCCAAAGCCACAGGCCACGACTGAGGTAACAAAAATCTCAGCAGATAATCTCAGCAGATAAAAATCAGAACATAGCACAATCTGTTTGCTGGATGTCTCTTGTCCAGGAGGAGGAAATTAGGAACAGGACTTATGGCACCGTCTTGGTAGATCTGTTCAAGTGGAAAGATCATGTGTCATGTTCGGTAGTAAAGGCCTACCATCTATTTTAATTATTGGACCCAGCTTACTATAGAACCATAGTAATATATTCATTCTTTATTTATTTATTCATTTTTTGACTCTTACTCTGGCACTGAAGACTTATCCAGAAGGTGAAGGACATAGTTCAAACATTTGTATCTACTAAGAATCTTACTCAATGGGACTACCCAGTAAACAACTCAATGCATAAAGCAAAAGTAGAAACATTCCTCTCACCTCCCTTTAAAAGTTTCCCATATATCTGTACCATTCCAAAGGGATTTGCATAGTCCCACAGGAGACTGTTAATGCTGCCTACGGAGTCTAGCATCTTTAGACCTTGAAGCTACTTTTATTTTCCAACCATATTACTTGCTTTTGCATTGGTACTAATAGAATAACTGAGAGAATAAGGCTAGTAAGGAGAGATGGAGTTTGGCTCACAGTTTTTGAATATACCTAGTGATCACCTGGCCTCATTTGCATACAGTCATGCAAAAGTCATGGTGATGGGCAGAAAACTGAGGCACTGGGAGTATATGGTACATGAATCCCTTTACCTCATCATGTATAGAAAGAAGAAAGAGATAGAGAAGGGCCAGGAACAAGATACCAAAAAAAAAAAAAAAATTGATTTACAAGGTCTCAGTATTTTCAGTTAGGTCCATTGTCTTAAAGTCTCCAGCACCTCCTCACATAGTGCCACAAACTGGAGCCTTAGATTTAATACATGAACCAGTGAGGGACACAGTTCATGTTCACACCATAGTACCAATGCATTACCAACATTCCTGCTGTGGATGCTTTCCACTTGGGAATTTCTGACTTACCTTTTCAGCTTTTCACCTCCATGAATAAGTTGAAGCTTAGAGGTGCTGTGTACTCTCAGATCCTCGGCATTCAAGTACAGAGGCCACAGTGCTTACTTCACTGTCAGCCTTCATAGCTCTGAAGTTTGTTTCCAGGACCTATAAACTGTATACTTTTTGGCAGGAGATTGAACCTTTCTATGCCTCAGTTTATTTGTTTGAAAATTGGAGGTGACACTCAGCTTTATGAAGGAGTGCTAACAATTGGAAAAGTACATATAGAATTCCACAGAGTGCTTAAAATAGTCTAGACTATGGCTAATATTCAGAATCATTACTCATTATTGCAATTATGGTTTTATGTAAATTTATTCCTAGTGTCTCTATCAGAAGTAGATGATTATAAACAGCTCCAGAAAATAAAAATATTAGAAGAAAATAACCACATGAAAATTTTACTGTATATTTTGAAAGTTAAAGTTAGGAAACTTGAAGTTTTAAAATTGTGGATGAATAGTTAAATAAATAGCGGTTAATAAAGACCGATTTTACAGCAGGGCTTCAGAATGCTCTTGGACCAGAACTTGGAAAGCTCCCCGGGTTTCTGGGACAGCTAATCTCCATTTCTTGTTTTCTTCAAGGTCACTTGGCCCCTTATTCCTGATCTAATCACCTGTGACCAAAGGTTGCACTTGTGCACTTGCTCAATGGTGTGCTGCATACAAAGGCCTGGAAACATACACAGATTGGTCATTTATCTGCTAACTTTAGCATGAAGCTTGCTGGAAGATTTCTCAATCTGCTTTGGCAAGATTCTGGAATATCTACCATATCAATCTACCCATAGAAAAAAGTGTGAATAAACAAAAAATCAAGAGAGAGAGAAAAAAGATATATCTTCAGGGAAAGCCAAAAACACCACTGTCAATATCTGATATCAGCCTTACTAATTTTGGGTAATTTTAAAAATCACATACATGATGAGAAACCAAAAATATTTAGCATGTGATTTTTATTCTCAAAGTTCTTTACTAGTTTTGTTTTTGAAATAGCACTGCTAGGAGCCTTTCCTAAATATAGATGGAGCAACAGGCCAGATAAATACTATATGTGTATATCAGCATAATGCACAACTTAACATAATAAATTTCCATATTGGATAAATGACTTTAGACACTCTGTATGCTTATAAACAAGAATAAAAACATCAATTATAATAAAAAAATAGAAAAATTCAACCCCACAAAGAGTAGAGCCTTCAGAACTTGAATTTATATATATAGAATTAAACCTATGGGTACACATTAGCATTCATGAATCTTACATATTCTTTGTTTACAATCATTCACAATATAGCCATCCCTTTAGCTTACATTTAAGCCCAAACAAGAGCAACTATATATTATTGTAAACACTTTAATAGCACATTAATATAAGAATGGCTGGCTGATTGAATTATTACCACCTATTATAAGCACTCAGCATAGGAAAAGTGGAATGTAATTGTTATATTTCCATCCGTAATGAGTATTCCAACTAGTGCATTAACTCATTCTCTCATCAGGAAATGTAGTGGGGTGCCACTTCTCCACCCCTTGAAACTCTGCAGGTCTGGGAAGTGTGATTAGCCTACCTGACCTGAGAGGTAGTGCTGTATGCGATGTTCTGTGATGCAATTCATTTCCAGTGGCCTACTCACTGTTCTGTCCAGATCTTGAGCTTATATACTGATGCCACGATGGATGGGTACCAGAATAGCTTGGAATGCTGTGTGCTTTCCTGTGGAGAAGAGAGCCTGCGATGGTTTCAATAAGAATGGCTCCCATAGGCTTGTATGTTTGAATGCTTAGGAAACAGCACTACTTCAAAGGATTAGCAGGTGTGGCCTTGTGGGAAGGAGTGTGTCACTAGGGGTTTCAAAACCCCAAGCCAGTTTCAGTGTCTTGCTCTTTCTGCTGCCTGCAGATCTAGATGTAGAATTCTCAACTACTACTCCACTACCAGTCTGCCTCCCTGAAACCATGCTCCTGTTAAAATAAGAAAGAACTAAACCGCTGAAACTACAAGCAAGTCTCAGCTAAGTGACTTCTTTTATAAGAGTTGCCATGGTCATGGTGTCTCTTCACAGTAATAGAGCATTGCCTAAGAGCACCCAAGGCCACTGAAACATAAAACAGACCAGATTAACACTTGCTAGATAAAATTGGCATTTGGGGGTCATGAGTTTAGAGGATATTCCATACACTAAGGACAGAGGGGAAGGCATCCTATTGGGACTCTAAATGAGAGACGCATGGGAGAACAGCAAAATAAAAGGATCCAGAGGGTCCTAGAAATCTACAAGTAGAACAATATGATAGGCAGATTTGGGCCCAGGGGTCCCGCTCAAACTAAGGCACCAGCCAAGGACAATACAGGAGGTAAACTTTAAACCCCTTCCCAGATCTAGCCAATGGTCAGAATATTCTCCACAGTTGAGTGGAGAGTGTGATACGACTTTCTCACGTGTTCTGGTGCCTCACATTTGACCATGTCCCCTGGAGGGGGAGACCTGGTAGCACTCAGAGGAAGGACAGCAAGTAGCCAAGAAGAGACTTGATACCCTATGAGAATATATAGGGGGACGTAATCCCCCTCAGGAACAGTCATAGGGGAGGGGAATAATGGGAAAATGGGGGGATGTGGGGGGAGGAATGGGAGGATACAAGGGATGGGATAAACATTGAGATGTAACAAGAATAAATTAATAAAAAATAAATAAATAAATAAATAAATAAATAAATAAATAAATAAATAAAAAAAAAGATTTTCAGAAGATACGGACTCTGGATTCACATTGGTTAGGTCATTCTTAGACTTTGAACTTGTGAGGAGAAAGAATAAGAGAGAAAAGGAAGCAACCTCTTCCATCTTTCCCTGATTAAGGAATGCTGGGCATGTCTCCATTTATATGTAAAGGACTTGACCACCCAGAAAGGAAAAGCTGGTTTGTTGCATGATATTTAGTTACACTGTGAACCCAGAGATTATGTTGTTTACTAGAAAAACCTGTTTCTAGTTGTAGTGTGGCTCAGCCCTAACACAAGCCTATAAACTAAGAGCTTTCTGCTTGAGAATTGTAAACAGGATTATATAAAGTTAATTCTAGGTCAAGAGGCAGATCAAGCAACCAGTTGACAGGTACTGAACATAGGAAAACACCATACAGAGCAAGAGGAAGATAGGGGGTCTGATAGGGAAATACATAGGAAGTAGAAGTGAGGAACATTCAATTTGAAAGGTTTGTGATATGGCTTGAAGAGGGAGCTTCCTTTTTCCTTCTGGGATGTCAGTTGAAGAGGAAGGTTCGTTGGATGCTTTCTTTGCCTCTCTAAACTAGCCGGCTTTCACCCCAGCATCTGGCTCCCAAGTCTTTACTGGTAAAATGGAAGGTATGAGATTGGATCTCACTTGGATCAAGTGACATATTGTCATTGTTAAAACTTATAGGGATGAAATAAGAGAAGTAAAGAGGCAGCTGAGAAAGGGACCTCTCATTTATTTGCCATTTTCATAAAGTAATAATTTGATCTGAAGTGCCAGTGGAGATGTGGTAATTCCAAAAGTGTCACATGCCATTCTTCTTGGTGAAACAGGGAGGATGCCTCATGAAGTATTGCTAGTATCCATCTCCAGGCCAAGTTTGCCTTTCACAAAAAGACACAGGGAGAGTCATATATCCTGCCTTGTGGCATGTAAATAACGGAGTATTGAACAAAGGAAGCAAAGAGTGATAGAAGAATAAAGAAAGCTCTGTGCAGAGAGTGGGTTCAAAGCAAGTAATCTGATTGATAGTTAATTAGGGGGACATGCAGCTAAGTGGCATGAATTCCATCTCTAAGCCCAAGACATCTGGACACGATACTTCACTTTATTAGATTCAGCGACCTTAGTGCAAAAAAGGGATTGAATTCTAAATTTAATTCTCACTTTCTTCTATAAAAGGTTAAACCTTTTCTTTCTCTACTAGCCACAATGATTTCTTTGGATTTCCAGACCCTGGATCTTATCTGTCACTACCAATGTCAGTCACAAATTTAGTGAAGTAGCATTAAGGGGAATTAAGCTATTTCTGCCTCATCATGTGGGGTCAAGCTTTGGTGCCTTGAACTCCTAGGTCAAGGAATTCTCCCAACTCAGCCTTTTAAATAGATGGAGCAATAGGTGGTTACCATCAAGAAACCTGGCTAGCCACTTAACTTTTCAAGCCCAGTAGCCGATTATTCTCCTATAGATTTTCTTCCTGCTCTTCAGATCTTTCCTGTGAGCTCCCATCCACCTGCTGGTCTAGAAGCATGTTTTTCAGGCCATATCCTTCCAGCCTTAGGCTTCCTCTCCCTTTTCCATTTCTCCTATCAGCTTCTTAATCCTGCTGTGTGGTGACTGCTTATTTGAAGCAAATAGTTCCTTGTGGTTGGAAGCTTCCTCCCCATTGCTCACTTATATGTCTGCTCTATTTGGAAGCAGCTTCCCGCATTCCCTACTATGAAAGATGTCTGTGAACTTTCTGTTGGACAAATCTTCGGGTAAGCTGATGGAGTTGAAATTTAAACACAAAAAGGAAAACCGAACAAGGGTGTTGTGTGGCATGGAAACTTCTAGGCTATGGTTTCATGAGATTTGTTTGTCTCTGAGGGTTATGCTAACTAAGTTGCTATCTTTGGGCAATTGACTTTGTTTATTGCTTATTTCCTTAAATGACTATAATGCCTTAACAGCTTATCAGGACATACGGACACATGCCTATAATTCTAGTATTCACAATGAAACTCCAATTTGAGGAAAGGGTAAGACTACATAGCAACTTTGAGTCCAGCGTCAGCTATAGAGTGAGACTGCCTCAACGTGCAAAGCAGAGTCTAGCCTGTATCATTTCTGCCTTTGCCATTGTTTTGTTCTTTATATTCCTTGCCTTTTAGTCACAAAACTGTGAAACTTTGCCAAAATACCCTCTTATCCTTTACGCGGCTGGGATCTTGGATGCCCCTTCCCTCCTTTTCCTACCACCTTATTAGGTGCAGACTTCAGTCTCTTATTTTTGTTGACATGTTCTTACCGTCTTCATAAATTTAAATCCCTAATATTCTCTGAAAGGCTATATTCTGAACTACCTCTAAATCTACTTGTCTCGCTATAAAACATGGCATCCTTGGCCATGCACTTCCATGACGTCTCATTAGCGCCTGAGAATATCCCACTTCCACTCTCAGCCTTCAGCGGAGTCTGCTTTATCGACCCCTGACCTCAGATCACCCTGCCAAGCCTAGTCTCCTTTCCTCCAACTGGGCTGTCAGCAGTAGCTAAAGAAAGTCACAAAACCAAGATAATTGGGTCCACTGCAATTTCATGCTAAGCAAACACAGACACTTCCTCCCTGCTGCTCAGCAATCCTTTGATTTATCTATTTGCAATAGTCCCCCTTTAAGCCTGGATGACACAATCCAAGACACCCCAGTGAATCCTGAAACTTCAGATACTAGTGAGCCCTGTATATACTACGCTTTCCCTGTCCAAACATACCTAAGAGGAAATTTAATTTTTAAATTAAGCACAGTAAGAGATGAATAATAACAGAATAGTTATGTCATACCTTTAGAAGACAAGTAAATGTGATCTCTTGATTTAAAACTATGGTCCGGTAGATGTTTCCAACCTCATTATATAGTTTTTTTTTCATCCTCCACTGACCCATGTTCACCTTTGCATTTAAAGGATGCATACATGAATTGGCAGCATCATTTTTCTTACACTTTGAGCCTATTAACAATTGCGGTAAAGATTATTTGAGCACAGTCACTGACATGCTGCTGTAATCATTCGGCTAACCCCTATGCCCACCAAGTGGAAAGTGGGCAGATATCGTATGCACCAAGGACACTCTGAGCAAAGGGGGAGGGTGGTGGCTGCTCAGGGTTGTATCTTATTTATAACTTATGCATAAGGGCTGTGTAAACGGCTCAGAGGTTAAGAGCATTGGTTGGTCAGGGGTCCCAGGTTTGATTCCCAGCTGCCAAATAGCAGCTTACAGCTATTCTTTACTCCAGTCTCAGGTGGTCAGTTGTGTTCCTCTGGCTTCTGTGGGCACCAGGCACACATGGTACATAGACATAGTTGCAGAGAAACACTCATACACATAAAAAACTGTGTGTTATTTATTTTTGAAAGTTTTCATTAATATTTTTAAAGGAGGATTGGCTGTGTCTATCTCAAAGTGTAATATGAATGTGGGCATAGAGAAGTGACCTCTCTCTGTCTCTCTGTCTCTGTTTCTGTCTCTGTCTCTGTCTCTCTCTTTGTCTGTATGTCTGTCTGTCTCTCTCTCTCATTTGTGTGTGTGCACGCGCACGTGTGTGTGTGTGTGTGTGTGTGTGTGTGTGTGTGTGTGTATACATGTGTGTCTTTGAGGGATGGGGGAAGAAATCATCTCTCATGGCAACTGGAACATATTATTCCTTATAATTTTATTCAGACCTATACAGGTCACCTGAAGGTTCTAACTATACTTAGAATAACGTCATAAAACTTTGCTATGATCTCCTGTCTTTTCTTCAACATTTTACTGTGTATCGGAGTACTTTCTCATGCATTCTGTTTGCACTAGAGTCACCTTATGCCCCATCCTTGCCGTCTTTCCACCTGTGCATCCGATCATTACCCTGCCTCTGTCTTTAGCATCAGTTACTATAGATGAATGGATCCTCCAGCACTCTGAAATTTTTCATTTTCTACAATGTCTTCCTCTGTGTCAGTGTGCCAGCATATGTTTTAAAGTTCTAGAAATTTTACCTCTCAAGCCTTTTGAGGGCGATAATGGTTAAATGTTACAGGTGATAAAATGCAAAGATTTATGGAATACTGGTAGCAGTCTAGGAGGGAAGATAACAGGAATCAGAACCCAGCCTTTGGTGCAGTGAAAAACTGGGAAAGTTAAGAGGAATCAGTCCCTCAAGGTATAGCCTGGAACATGCGGTAGACAAGGGATGCGGCTAGTCTTACTAAGAAGGCGGTGGTCAGCATTCCATTTTAGAAATGCATTTGCTGAGGTCAAGGCCAAAGTATCTCCTAGACTGTTATTTTATTACTTGAAAAATTTCAAATTTCTGTTAATCGTTTGGTCGTTATAATAGAGTAGAGCTCAGTGTCCATAAAACCAGATAATACACAGTGGTGACTTGAGCCCAGGTCTTTAACAAGGACACCTAGGTCAGATTTCAAAGGTAAGTCTAAGACACTGCTCCATCTTGGTTAGGTATCTCCTCACACACTGCTGCCTGTGGCCAAGACATACTCAAGTAGAGGGTCAAGGTGATTCCTCAATGCTAAGGACAAGATATTCCACTGAAGGTGGGAGGGCAAGTTATGTTCCCATTTGCCTCCTTGGAAGACTGAGTCCTTTACCATTGGCTATAGATGCTTCCATCTTCAATTGACTTGATGGACACTGGAAACAATTGTATTCATGTAACGTACTGCTAGACTTATGCTTTATATGACACATCTCTACAGGTGTGTCCTCTAGGTGTGCAGTGTGTGCTGAACCATGTCCATGGGCTCCATAATTTGTGTTGTGAATACTTTTTAATCCTTTTAATTTTGAGATAATAATATAGTTACATTCTTGTTCGTCCCTTCAAATGAACATATTTCTCCTTTCTCTCTTGCAAACTCATGGCATCTTTTTGCATTAACTGCTGATATGTATACATATGCATATTATCTATTCATAAATATAGCCTGCCCAGTCTGTATAATGTTACTAGTAGGCACTTTTTCAGGGATATTTGGTATTGGATAACCAGATGTTGTGCTTCTCCCCAGTGAAGACCATTTATCCCAATCTCAGCATTCCTTCATCGCCTTTGCATTGGGTTGAGGCCTCATGGTTTCCCCCCACTCACATTAGCATTGCTTTTTGTTGTATTCTTAATACCTTTAAAGAATTACTTTAGAATTCAAACTTAGGTCCAATATATGTTTTACACATACTTGTTCTGAGTGTGGCCACCATTTCTTATTTGTGATTTTTTGAACATTTATTTTAATTTTCCTGAAGTTGAATTTATGACTTTTGTAATTATTGTTGATGGCATTTTATCTCACTTCAACTGTCTTCAAACCCCAAATTAGTGGGATTTTTCATCTGTTTATTGTAAAAGTTTGGAATTTAATGTACCATATAGGCTTGCCATGAGTAATTCATATCTAGTTTTTGAATTCCTGAGGTGTAAGTATTTCTTACATGTTGCATATCCCTGGTGCAGAAACGTTATGGAAAACTATTTTCAAAAAATTGTCCTATTATATTAATAAAAAAAGAATGGGTCACATGAGTACATTTGGGGATATTTTATTCAGTTTCACCGTTCTCCCTATTTCTAGGACATGGCAATACCCCAATAAAATTATTACTAAAATTACATAATTGCTGTAGATGCCAAGATGTACAGAAAATTGTCTTAGTAATTTCAAAGTTATTTTCTACAGATATTTTAATAGTGTAAAAACTGTTGACAAGTGGATACTTATTTTTTTTAAAACATAATTCTAAAGAAGAAATAATTGACATGACATTCTGTACAGTGAGTGTGGTCCTGACATTTCTTCCCTAATTTGATAGTTCAGAACAAAAAGGTTTCCATTACTTCAGAAAATTGCCATTCTGCTCTTACCAGCTAATGTCTAATCTGTAAAAGAAAAAAAAAAAAAAAAAAAAAAAACCAAACTCATAAGGTCTGTCTCCTAATGTCGTATCAGGTGACACAACACATCTTAGGAAACTTGTTAAAAGACACTAGCAGCATACATCTATCATGTAATTAATAATATAATATTTTTTCAAAATCTGACTTACTTTTGTATCACAAATCATTTCAGGTAAAGCTCACACTAGTTTTTAGACAGTACCCAGAAGTACTATTATTATTATAAATTTTCTAATATTCATTTACCAAAGGCAGCAAATATTTGTCATATTAATGTGACATAGCATGTTAGATATAACTATATATATGTATATATATAATTACAGTTATATAAAACAAAATTATATTTAGTATTGTATTATAATTAATGTAATATATATAGGGGAGCAATAAAAATGCATATATATTGAAATAGTCATTAAAATTATACATTAATTGATTCAGTAGGTTTTATATATATATATTATATGTATCAATAATAATTAAAGAAAAGTTATGGGTTTGATAGAGGGACTGGAAGTAGTTGAAGGTAGGAAAGGAGGAGTTTAGAAATGACAAATTAATAACAACTATACATCAGTATAAATTAATATAAAATTATTATATATTGTTACTGACTAGTGAAGAATGCTGAGATTTAGAACATACATTTCATATATACAACAAAGGTGTCATAAGCATTTGTGTGCTTTACTAGTCACAAAAGAAGAAGATTGCATTGTTCTACTCATCAGCCTTTTGCTGTTGATTCCTGAAGGAAGGGCACTTTTATGAGCCGACAGTAGAATGAACAAGAACACAGGGTAAATACAAACGTGTTTGTGCTGAGACAGCATAAAGTTTATGCTTCATAGGAAAGGTATTGGTTAAAGAGGCAATCATAGACTGTTAGAATTCTATAGACCCAAGAGGACCGATAGGGACCTTGTGTTAGCCTTTTGTTGCAATAACAAAACAACTGAGATGATGGGTCAGCTGACAGAAAGGGCACATTTTGGCTCACAGTTTTGAAGGTTCGAGTCGTGATTCACTTGTGTATGACTAGACAGGATATCATGGCTGGAAAGCCTGGTACAGCAAAACCACTTACTCCAAGGCCAGAACACAAAAAGAGAGTGGAAAAAGTGTAGGATGCCTGTGAGACTTCCTGTTCTTCCTCTTAGTCCTTACTTCCTAAAATTTTCACCACATCTCAGTGTCACCACCCTGGGGACAGCAAAGCTTTTTACAAAACAAGCCATTGGGAGACATTCAAGGTCTGAATGATAGCAGACCTTAAAAGCTGCTCACAAAACAAAACAAAACAAACACCCTTCCCAAACAACAACACAAAAACAACAGCAACAAACAGAAAAGCTCACCCAGCTTCTGTTAGCACCTGGGAGTTAATGATTCCTATCTGATCTTTAGACCTATTCTCCATGAATGCAGGCACTTGGTTTTAAGTGTCTGTGGGATGCTAATGCCTGAGAAATCACAAGAACAACACAAAATAATCACAGTTCGATCTGGGTGATAGCTTTTGTAGTCCAGTTTGTTCTTCCTCCCACATTCTCAATTTTATTAGTGGTACTTTCACCTGATTCTAAGGCAGAAGGCAAATGCCTGTAATTCCCTCTTTGCTGTCTTTTAGATATTCCAGTGAAATTCAATTCTGTAATTTTAACTCCTATTAATATCTTTCCTCATTACAGTTTCCATTGCCTTCATAAAGGCCTTCATCTTTTCTCTTCAGAAATATTAATGGCTTTTCATTCTTTTCCTTGGCTCTTCCCTTGTTTGTATTTATTCTCCAGAATATATATTCATTATTTATAAATTCTTATCTGACAGCTCCCTACACATTCATAACATTTTCTAATGGCTGTGCCCACCTTTTTAAATTCTGTAATCTCTAACATTGCTCTGTGACTCTACCACTCCAGCAAAGGCACTTCCCCGGATGTAGTGTTTTGTTTTGGGGAATGCACGTTGGTTCTTTTTAATGGTCTGACCTCCCTGTACATTTCATGTATCAGCTCAGGCCTCCTCCCCTGCAATGCCTATTGTTGGTTTCTCTGGGGACATTTCTGATCCTTCTTCAAAGCACCATTGCATTTGGTATAGGGCTTTCTCTATTTTTACAAAGACGACCCAGGAAAACTTACTGGTTCTTTTTGGAAAGACATCATATGCTTTTCCATTTCTCTGTTCATTTTCCCTAACATGATAACTGAGCAACAGGCAGTGAGAAATACAAACATACATACATACATATATATTTGATTGGTGAAAATGTGTTGTACCAAGGTCAAAGACTTAAAACTATAACTTGGAGATGAATCATTGCAAACGGGGAAGCTGACAAAGGGGAGCCTGGTGTTCAGGAACTCTCTCCAAAGGAAGAAAATGGATAAGAGAGCCTGCTCTTTGGAGTTAGGACTTAATCTGTACATGAAGTTTTATCTCACTCAGATATAATTGCAACAGACTTGAGCCATTTCTGCCCAATTGTCCAATTTTACATTCAATTCTTTCTTTCTTTCTTTCTTTTAATGTTAAGGGTCTAAGGCAGAGAACTGCATGCTGAAAATGTTAGGAGTTAAATTTCCATTAGGGATAAAAAGCAGAGAAGCAGATTCAAGCTGTTGGTTATTAAATAATAATTACATTATTTTTGCAGGCTTACCTCTGCTACAACAGTAATAGCTATTTGGGAAACTGTATTGAAGAACATCCTTGCCCCTGAAAGGAGGCTGATGGTGGAGATAAGAGACACAATAAACTGCCAGAGGAACTCTATTAGTATATTTTGGGGAAAAGTAATTGACCATTGGCAGTGCTGACATTTTAATCATATTTTCTCTTCTATTCACTTATGTTCTTTAACTGCAGGCTGCTGCTCACTGAACTGGAACACTATACTGTGTAATCTTACTGCTTTCCTGAAGTTTACCTGACAGTTAAATATTTCCAATGCCTAGAGCGGTTTTAAAAAATACAATTAAATGATTCTTAACCTTTGGCACAATTAACATTTTCTTCACTTAAAAAAAAAAAAAAAAGAGAGAGAGAGAGACTTCTAAGTCCTAAATATAGTTGCTGTTATAGAACAGAGTAACAACAGTGAGAGGGAAGGGCTCAAAAAATGTGGAGTTAATTGAAGCAGGAAGGCTACATCAAAGATTTTAATGCCAATTTCTTGTTATTTTTGCTAAGCAGTCTTTAAATTTCAAAACTTGAACTTTGGTATTTCTACATTCAAGATAAGCCAGGTGTGGTGGCGCATGCCTGCAATTCCAACACTTGGAGAGGCAGAGGCAGATGGTTCATTGTGAGTTAGCGGCCAGCCTGGTGTACAAAGTGAGTCCAAGACAGCCAAGGCTACACAGAGAAACCTTGTTCTGAAAAACAAACAAACAAACAAACAAACAAATAACAACAACAAAAAAGAAAAAGAAAAAAGGAAAAGAAAATAAAAAAAAAGAAAAAAAAATTCAAGATAAACAGTATTCTCAGTATTTCCTGAA
Source organism: Acomys russatus (assembly GCF_903995435.1). Lineage (NCBI taxonomy): Eukaryota > Metazoa > Chordata > Mammalia > Rodentia > Muridae > Acomys > Acomys russatus. The sequence continues at coordinate 19,972,887 of NC_067163.1, forward strand.
AGAGAGCTGGTAAAAGACATTCTACATCAGAGAGAATGAAACATGCACGATAACACTTGATAAAACTGATGGGAAATAAACATGTCAAATGAGTAAAGAAGTAGGACAGTCAAGTTTTCCACCATGATGATACTGGGAATCAACCTGAACAGACTTCTCTCTTTATTCCTGGGTTCACTACCCACTGTAAAAAATGTGGTTTTTCCAACCAACCAAGCCATCCATCGTAAATCAACTTAGTGTGTTGGGTGTTATGAAGGACCGAGAGGAAGAGTTGGGAGGACCTGGGAGGGGCTAAGTAAGGAAAAATATCAAAATATACTATATGATGTTATTTTTAAAGAACAGACTACTGTACTTACTTTCAAAAGTTTAGGGCTTTTTCAGAAAGTTAGTATGGAAGCTAAGAAGTTTGTACGTACAACTTTTCCAAAGATGGGCGGAAAGATTTACCAGTTTTCTGCATGGGCCATGCTTCGGGAAGCGTGGCAGCATTGTTAGCTGATAACTGGTGGGGATTTGGTCCAGAAGCTAGGCCCTCTCTCCTGCTTAGGTAAAAGAGCTTCATAGTCAGCCTGTGTGATGCTCTCTTAACATTACCCTGTGAACGTGGGCAGTCCTCTAAATTACATGATGTAATTTGCCAGCTACATTAAATACAGCTGAATCTTTACTTAGCTCTCAAGTTAAACCTACCCTGAGTCTTCATTTGATGGTTTGTCAAAATTGACTGAGAAACCAAGGTAGCTTATTCTGCTCAAATGTACTACCACTGAAGAAGTCTAAAGAGGAGAGAAGATGACTATTCCAGTAGACGTTTGGCCAGTCAGTCAAACACTGGCCTGGCCACTCTATAGCTGTCTTTTTTCATCAACACATAGAAGTTTCTTTGGGGTTTACAAGTGAACATCCATCTGCTCCTGCAGGCCAGAAAGTGTAGACCAGTGGTCCATCTCAGGGTCCCATTGCCTTGATGCACTAAGGACAGGAGGTTGAGCTGCCACAGTCAGAACCCCCTGAAACCCTGAGCTGCAAGAAATGTTTCCACCTTTATGTCATTTTCCCGCTACTTGAACACCGTGACTGTATGTGGGCCTACTTCTCCAAAGCTTGTCCAGTGACCTTTGATTGGCCTTATTCACTTATTCTCTGCAATCAAGCCTAGTTACATTCTTTTCCCATAGGTTACTGTTTATCTGACGTATATTTATATAGCAGTGGGCTTCCTTCCACTTCAATCCTTGCCGTACCTCCTGGCTCAAAACACAGTTTATCTAGAAACTTGTGGTCTCCATTTTGATAACTTCTAATGACATATTGTCTTAAATATAGAAATATAATCTCAAAGCTCTGGGACACTGACCTGCAGTAGACTGACTGCACTCTGACAATACCCTAATCTATGCTGGATTGTAATATCTCATTTAATGTGCAATCCAAGTCTGAAGGCACAGGCTACTTAAGCCACACCGCAATTCCCAAGTACAGTCTCGCCTACATAACAACCTGTTTTTTTGTTTGTTTTTTTTTTCTGACTCAGAAGGCTGCACATGGATTGCAGACTAGGAACTGTTGAAATTTCTACCCCAGATTACAGAGAGATGGAAATGATTGCTAAACATAAACCATCAGTGTCTGGGCTGTTAAAATATTCCCCCAAGACAGCATAATTATTTTTCACATATATAATTTTAGGAGATAAACAGAGTGTTTGGATGGAACTGAATAATTAGTGTTGGGAGAAGCACACGAACTAATATGACACACATACTTGCAAGACACACAATGAAAAAATATTAATAGAAACAACAAGGTCATTGAGGATTTGTTAATTTATTAAATATTGATTAAATGTCCATTGTGGGCCACTCACTGAGATAGGAACCAGGCTTGCGGGGCCATGGCCTCTTTTCTCAGCAAGCAGAGCTCTTCTGAAACAGATATGGAGCTATCTCAGCGGAGGAGATGTCAACTGTGATAGCTAGATAAAAAACTAGTTTGGCAGACAGCTCCCAACAACACACAGCGCATTATTGGGATTAAGAAAAACTGGCACTTTCCTAGAAGGGGCCTAACATACTATCTCTTAAACACTCTCAGATTACAGCTTATTGCCTTATTTGAGAAAACAGACATAATCAGAATAAAACTTCCACAATGCTTCAACCTCTTTCACCATCCTATGTGCTCTGAGAATTAGAATTCGCTGGATCTACCAGAGAATATTACTAAGAAAATCCACCTTCAACTTTATGGCTAATATGTTCTATTTTATAGCTCCTCTTCCTATTGACATGCATAAATCATTCTCTTGACTTGCCCTCTTTCAGCTGTTTCAGCTGCCCCCTGTCTCTCTTTGTAAACAGAACTGACTGAGAGAAACCTACCCTCTTCCTTCAAGTCTGTTCCCCTGGTGTCTATGAATCTAATCCAGTGGGAGATTGCCGGTAGTACTTAATTCAAATCACTTCTATCAGATCCTTCCATGGTTGTACCTAATGATCCATTCTTAGGTCTTAGTAACCTGCCTGATTTAACAGTGGTTTAAATTCTTTGCTGTATGAAATGTTTCCTTTCCTTTCCTTCCAGACAGTCACACTCCTTTCTTCCTTTTTGTCAAAGTATTTTATTATTTTTAATTAATTTATTCTTTCATATATTACATCACCGTTTCCCCTTTCTCCTTCCACCGCCCCCCCCCCCACTTTACTCAATCGTCCCTGCTACCTTCTCCCTCCCCATCACATCTCCTCTGTTTCCCTTCAGAAAAGGGCAGGTCTCCCAGTGATATCAACCAAACATGGCATACTAAGTTGCAATATGGTTAGGCACCTTCCCTCATATTAAGGCTGCATGAGGCAACCCAATACAAGAACAAGGGTCCCAAAGGCAGGCAGAGGTGTCAGAAACAGCCCTTGTGACCTCTGATAGGAGTCCCACATAAACACCAAGCTACACAACTATAACTTATAGACAGAGGGCCTAGGTTAGATCATACAGGCTCCTTGGTTGTTGGTTTAGTTTCTGTCAACCCCTGTGAGGCGAGCTTTGTGGATTCTGTGAGTTTTCTTGCCCTTGACTGGCACAGCCATATCTAATGAGAAGAGCAAAAGTCATAAAGCCAGCACAGCTGCTTGACAGAGAGCCAGCAAAGCTGAGCCGTGTGATGCAATCACCATTGTGCAGTCCTAATGATGGTTGGCACTCTGACCATTAAAAGTTGATGGTACACTGCTTGGGACATAACAATCTGCCCAGGATTGCTTGGAGATTTTATTGCTGCCTTGAAACTGCAAGAGTCTTAGAAGTTGGGCTGTGCAGTTGATGAGGGAAAAAGATTGCAGAAGATAACTCTATTCTGTCATGGTTTATCAATGTTGACTAAACTTATGACCAAGAAGTTAAAACACATGTCTGGGGACAAAATGATATTGATTTATGTTTTGAAACAAAATGAACCTATCCTTGCTTACAGAGTTGTGTGTAAGTAAATCAGCGCTCTGACTGCCAGCTGGTCAGGATGCACGGTTCCCCCACGCTTGAGCCCTCCATTTCCTACAACCCTTCTTTCCTCTTTTATCAGGATTCTTCAAACTCCACCTAATGTTTGGCTGTGAGTCTCTGCATCTGTTTCCATCAGTTGTGGGACTAAGCCTCTCTGATGACAACTGGGCTAGGCATCAGGCTATAAGTATAGCAGAATATCAGGCATCGTTTCATTGACATTTTTTTGTCAGTCTTGTTTGTTTGTATCCTCTTATTTTGAAATTTGCATGCATATAGTGATAATTTTCAGAAAGACATTTTAGTTCAACTAGAACATGTATTCAAGTAAAACATACACTTTGCCCTTTCTGCTAGTTTTCTTTCTCCTCCCAGATTATGCCATTTCTATTTTCATGTAACATGTATATGTATGTACATATATCCATGCACACACATACTATATATTGGGATTTTATACATATGAAAAAATGTGATATTTTGTTTGTTTTTTTTTGTGTGTCTAGTTTGTCTTTCTATAATGATGCAACTTTCTCCAGTTGTAACCATTTTTCTGCAAATGACACAATTTCGTTAGATCTTTATGCCTGGAAAATATCCATATTCTCTCTCTCTCTCTCTCTCTCTCTCTCTCTCTCTCTCTCTCTCTCTCTCTCTCTCTCTCTCTCTCTCTCCTGTGTCTCTGTCTCTGTCTCCTCATCCCCAGCCCCATGTCTCTCTGTGTGTCCCATTTTATTTATCTCTCATCTGGTGATGTACACTATCTGGTTATATAACATATGTTTTGGACAGAACTGTAATAAACATGGGTATTCAGGTCTCTTTTAGACCATTTATTAGATTCATTTGGGAATATTCTCAGGAGTGGCACAGCTGGCCTGTATGGTAGTCCATATTCAGACTTTTGAGGGACCAACATAATTATTCCCTAGTGGCTAAGCTAGTTAACATTCTTTCCAGCACTGTGTGCTTGTTTTTCTTGCATCCTCCCCAGTATTAATGATTATTTGTTTCCTTTATAAAAGCTATTCTTTCTGTAGTGCAATGAAAATTTTATGCAGTTTATTTATTTATTTATTTATTCATTTACATCCCGATTGTAGCCCCCTCCATCCTCTCCTCCTGTTTCAACCTCCCTCCCTCTTCCCACAGCCCCTTTCTCCTGTTCGTCAGAAAAAGGGAGCCTCTGTAACCCATCCCAAGCTTATCAAGTTGCATCAGGACTGGGCACATCTTCCTCTTCCCCTATGGCCTGGATAGGCAACCCTGGCAGGGGGAAGTGATCAAAAAGCAGTCAAGAGAGTTCATGTCTGAGACAGCCCCTGTTCCCTTGCAAAGGGACCCACATGAAGCCTGAGCTTCCCATGGGCTACATCTGTATAGGGGTCCTAGGTCCAGTCCATGTATGGTTCTTGGTTGGTCCTCAGTCTCTGCAGGCCCCCTGGCCCTTGGTTAGTTGGCTCTGTTGGTCTTCTTGTGGAGCTTCTGTCTTTTATGTCCCCTGATATCTAAGGTTGGACATATTTTAATATGTCTATGACAATTTGTGTGTCACATTCTGAGAACTGTTTGCTGATTTATCCACTTAGTGATGAGTTGTTCACGTTTGTGGTATTTAGGTTGTATTTTTTCCCAATATATACCTATCTCTATGTTTAATGGTATCTTTGGTTGTGTAGAAGCCACTTAATTTTATGAAATGTCATTTGTGAATTCTGTTATTTCAGGAACAATTAGGTTTTTTTGCAGAAAATTCTTGGCTGTGCTAATGTTATTTTAAGGAATTTTAGGCATTACCTTGATGTCATTAACTAATCTGAATTGATGTGTACAGGGTGAGATATACAGTGAGCTAATTTTACCCTTGTACATGTGGATATCCAGTTTTATCAGAATCATTTGGTGAATAGTCTGCCATTTCTCCAGTGTAAGGTTTTGCTAATTAAGTAAAAAAAAAAAAAAAAAAAAAAAAAAAAAAAAAAAAAAAAAATCAGGTGGCCATAGATGTGCAGATTTAGTTCTGGTTCTATTATTTTGTTCCTCTGACCTGGATGTTTCTTCCTGTACCACTACCATACTGGTTTTTCTTTTAAAAAAATGATAGCTCTGTAGTATAATTTGAAATAAGGTACTGTGACACCTTTCTATCATCCTTTTTACTCAGGACTGCTTTGTTTATTGAGGGGCTTACATGCTTCCAGATGGATTTTAGAATTTTTTCTATGTCAGTGATGACTATCTTTGGAATTTTGCTAGGATAGCATTGAATCTATAGTTCTATTCTCAGGATTATTAATCCTGCTGATCTATGAACATGGGAGAACTTTCTGCCCTCTAGGACAGTCTTTAGTTTCTTCATTATATTCATTTTTTCATTGTAGACCTAATTCATTTCTTTCATCATGACTATATCTAGGCATTTTAATCTTTGAGACTGTTGTGTATGAAGTAATATTAATGATTTCTTTCTCTGCTTGTTTGTCACTAATTTTGAGGAAAACTTTTGGATCTTGGTATATTGCTGACAGAGTTCATCAGTTCTGTGTGTTTTCTGATGGAACACTGAGGGACTCAAACATAAAATCACACCACCTGTGCATAGGATCGTGTGATTTCTTCACATCCCATTCACATCCATTTCAAGTTTTAGTTTAAGTTTTATTGTTACTTATGCATATATGTGAAAATCTAAGTGTGGGCTTGCGTATATGAGTGCAGATGCTTGCCAAGGCCAGAAGAGAGGGCTGGATCCCTTGGAGTTGGAGTCATAGTTGGTTATGAGTCTCACAATGAGGGTTTTGGGAAGGTAACTCAGGCCTCCAGAGGACCAGGAAGTATTCTCAACATTAAGCCATCTCCCCAGCTCTCCTTTTATTTCTCTTTTTGTATTGCTTTAGGTAATCCAACACACTATATTGAATTATATTGGCATGAATAGAATTCTTTGATTTCTATTTCCACAATTTTACAGGAAATTTGTTGAGCTTTCCTCCATTAATGGTGAGTAAAGGATATGTTTACTATGTTCATCTATAGTCTTTATAGTCTATAGTCTATATATGTTTTGTCTTTTTATTGGATTAACCTTTCCAGTCTCCTTGATGCTTTCCCACACTGTTGTCCAGGCCAACTTTTTACTCCTTCCAGATCTTTCTTTTATCACATTATCAGTGGGGTATTCTTGTCCTTCTTTTATAACTGGGATTGTCTACTTCCTTAATCTCCTGCCTTTAGAATTTTCCTTTATTGTGTGAATATATATTATTTAATATCAATTATCTTTCCACATACATAAAAATCAGCCAGAAATGTGACTAATTAAATAATTTTCATTGTTTAATAATTATAATAGCCATTACATATTGAATATTTGGAATATGTCATTGTCAAGACTAAGAGTTTCATGCATACATTTTCCTTAATTATTATTGCAACCCATATCTGTAAATGTCATTACATAAAAACAACAACAAAAAAACCCATTTTCTCTAAAGGACAGTTTTTGACTTAAGCATTTTCTTTCTTTTTTATAAGTGTGTGTGTGTGTGTGTGTGTGTGTGTGTGTGTGTGTGTGTGCATGCATGCACGTGCTATGCCTGTGAAAGCCAAAGGCTACCATTGAATGTCTTCCTTGATTGCTTTTGACCTGATCCTATGAGGCAAGTTCTCTCACTAAGCCCGGAGCTCTGGGATTGGCTAGACAGGTTGCCACTGAGGGTTGAAGAATCCCAGTGTCCACTCTGCCTGCTCTAGGATTACAGATATGCATGAACCTGTCTTTCTTTTGCGGTTGCCAGTGATCCAACTTGAGTTCCCCATGCATGCATAGAAGGTGTTTCCTGACTGAGCCACCTCCCAAGCCCAGCCCTCCCAGGGCATTCCCATACCCTTGTATCTGTGTTTGACATTGATCTTTTCTCTGTTTTCTGAGTGAATTAGATTCCAGCCCTTTCGATGCTGGCAGAGATATTTGTGCATAAATATTATTTCCTTACCCCATGTAACACAGAGAGACAGAACCTGGCTTCATTATCTTTGAATATACAATACTGTAAGTCTACCACAGGATCTTGCACATGGGAGGAACTCATTAAATGTTACATTATGAACGATGAAGACAAATATGTGACACTTTCATAAGTGGAGTTAAAAAGCATTTTCACATTTTAGAGGGCTGGTTTTTGAAGAGCAGGGAGGCATTCCAATTTCTACCCCGCTCCTCTCAATTCATCTCTATACTCCGTTGCTTGCTTGAAGTTGGAGACAATATTTCTTAGTATGATGCCAAGTTTACCTTATTCCAAATGTTTATTGTGTACAGTTTGCTGAATCCCTCTCAAAAATAGAAGGCACTGATGTCAACAAATGTATAATTATGTAGATTCTGCATTTCATAATTAATTTATGGCAAAGCCCTCATGTATGTTTATAGTGGTAAAAGGATAGTACAAACTTTTTCCAGTTCACTTAAATAGTCTGGTTACTAATACTAGAATGGCTGTCTCTTTCTAAGCACACACATTCTTTGCATATTATCAATTAGAAAAACAGAAGTTTCTAGAAATTATTTTTTACATAAATGTAGAGCCATCATACTTCCCTTGATCAGTTTCCCACCATGCATTACACAATAGTTTGTTACACATCCTCCTGCCACTTTGGCAGTTTTGAGTTTATATGGATCTTAAAAACTCCTAAAAGGACACAACTAAAAATTTAATGTGCAATTCAGCAAAGTCTTTTTGAATTTTGCATTAGATTTCCCTTTAGCCTTGGGTAAAGCCATAAAAAAAATTACCTGCTTAAAAATGTAATCATCACACAGGAACCTTCCTAAAGTCAGCATCAAATAGAATAAAATATATTTTATTAATGATACAATTCACAAAATTACTGGTCATGCCACTCTCGGCACTCCAGGGGACAGCCCTCCCCTGGTTGCATGTGCATCTGTTATTGGAGTTTGTTCGGTGTAATTTAACCTTCTGATTGCCTTGAATGCCTAATGAAGTAGAGCAAGTTAAGGGCTGTTTAAAAGATGTGCTAGTTTCTCTGGAAAATGTACCTGTAAGATCCTGTGTAGGGGAAGAGTTGAAGAATGGCCCCTTCCTGGCTGCAGAACCAGAATCAAGAATAGATAATAGCATGTACTAATACGTATCAATGATTTTTTTGTTAGAATCAACGAGTAGGTCAAATTGCATGTTGTTATTCAGAGAATAAATTTTTACTCATCAATTCAATTTATCCAGAAAAAAATAATTCGAACTCCAGGTATATTTAAATTCCAATGAGATTTAGTCTCTGCTTCCAAGGGTAAAATCCAGTGAGAAGAGAAAAATCCATTTTTAGGCATTTTAGAAGAGAAATATACAGATTCCCTTTGACAGAAGGGAGATGTCGGGCAGGGTGGAGGTAGGGGAACTCGTGGGGTCCCTGTTGCAGAAAAGCAATAGCTATGTATTGGGACAAATGATTTCTATCAATTATTTCCTGCTGAAAAGCTGCTTTGAAGATACATCCCCTGAACATGCCTGAACCATCTGAAATTCATCTGCTTTAGGATGCATATTTCAGAAGATGTCTCAGCCGTAGTATAATTGTAGTTGATTGAGAAGCACGAGATTGCTTCCAACTGTTGCTCTACTCTAATCCTCCCAATATGGCATATTAACCCCTTTGACTTATTTTAAGTGTCTTTCTGTATGAGCCCATAACTGGCCTGAATCGTGTGCTTGTACTGTATAATAATTAAGCAGGCGCTGTATAAATCATTCCAGGTGGTCCCCAAACCATCCTGGAATATTTTGTTTGGTAAAAGAAAATTAAGCAGATGTTATGAGGCAAAACATAGCCAGGATAGAAGTATTTTCTTTTCTGTCCTTACTATGTTATAGCTTTTTTTCCTTATAAAAAATTCAATGGGTAGGAAATGTATAGAATAACTGTCAAGTCTCATAATTTAACTTTTTTTTTTTTCCCGAAGAGACAGGGTTTCTCTGTGTAGTCTTGAGGCTGCCCAGGACTCAGTAGACCAGGCTGGCCTGTAACTCACAGAGATCCTCCTACCTCTGCCTCCTGAGTGCTGGGATTAAAGGCATGTACCACCATGCCCGGCTATAAATTAACTCTTTTGTTAACATCTGTGATCCAGTAAAGAATACAGACCGTCATACATGTTTTTCCCTCTGTTGCCTGGGCACATGACCAAGGTGACCGATTGTGGGCTGTGGACCCATCTTTACATAGTCCAGGAAAGAAAGAAGCTGCGGGGCTTGGCGGGTTTCAGATCCCCCTCCATCACAGGATTGGGCTGCAGCCTCGCTCTTGAGCTCTTGGCTGATAAGGGATCTGTGGTAAAGAGTGCTCTGTTTTCACTTTGTTGATCCGACACAACTCTCCGAGGTCAGGCAACACCCAGCCCAGTTAGTCCAGCATAATTTTCAAACTGCTTGCTGTTTGTGGCAGTGATGAAACAGCTGCAGATTTCAATAATTAAGGCAAGTCTAATGCTCTGAGAGAGGCTCTGCACAGTGGCGTTTTACCTCCCTGAGGAAGTTCAGCGCACACTCGTTGACCAGCTTGCCCTCCTTCGGACAGCACCTCCAGTGGATCCTTCTCTTTCTAGGCACCCAGCATGAACTCCATATTGGTCTTACCACGCTGAGTCTCATAGCCACCAGCAGCAGCTGTCCTGACTTGTACCTCCTCCACTTTCAGCTCTTTCAGAGTGGGGAGCTCCACTGTCTCCGGCAAGATGGTGGCAGAAGTGGCTCTTGGCCGGCCTGTCTCCTTCAGTTCTCCTTAAGGTCTCTGAGACTGGCCAGTTCTTCTAGTGGACTTTTAACAATACTATTAAATCTCTAATATCTAGATGTATGTATTCAGTATTTGTTGGATAATTCCATTTATAAGGAGAAAATATAAAAATGAACATAAGAGGAGATTGTCCCACGATTGTTTTTAACATTTATGATGATAATATTTGGTGCAAATCCCATGTACTACTGAAAATTAGAGAGAATTCAACTATCTCTGTTCCGTAATCATGCTTATGTATGCTCATGTTTTGTATTTGAGAATAATAAAATACAAAGTTACATTCAATAATAATTTAAGTCACACTTGCTGGATTCATTGTCCTAATAAATATTCCTTTATCTCATAAAAAAAATTACAGTTTCAAACAGTAATGAAAAGTGAGCATAGGCTATTAATCGTGATGACGAGTTTGGAGTGCTTTCTCAAGAGATGGAGATGATATGGATAGAATATCTAAGAAGACAGACCAGAGTTTCAGGAAATGTCCTCTCCAAGTTCTAACCTCAGAAATCGTGAAGTCCTTTAGGAAGGGGATGAAAGCAGGTGCTACCACACAAGAACGCGCATACACCCATGCTCACATATAGGGAATGACTGAAATCAAATGAAACGGAATATGTTCAACCCTTGAGAGAAGTGAACCACAGTGTGTGACAACTAAACCTATGTCATTTCTCACCCAACCCTGTTGCTTGCTCCACAGAAGGATCACTCTGCAACTAGAGTTTAAGCTGAGAACTTCAGGTTATTTCCGTTCAGCGCGAGAGAACTGACTTTAGAGCTATTAAAGAAGCTGAAAATTGAGTACTCGGATACCAGACAAAGTGGATATACAGATCAATGAATCTCCACATATGACCTAAACTCTCCTCAAATATTTACCTGACCTTAAAGATATGATTATATGTGTTAAGCTCCCAAGAGCCAACAGCTAGAAAGCTAAGATATTTCTGCTGATACAATTGGCAGAACTCCTTTTTCTTTTAAAAAATTTATTTTTAATTTATTCATTTTACATCCAGATTGTAGCCCCTCCTTTGTCTCCTCCCAATCCTACTCTCTCTCTCTCTCTCTCTCTCTCTCTCTCTCTCTCTCTCTCTCTCTCTCTCTCTTTCCCTCTCCTTAGCCCTAGAAAGGGGAGTCCTCCTCACCTACCATCTGACCCCAGCCTACCAAGTCTCCTCTGGACTGCCTGCCTCCTCTTCCTCTGTGGCCTGGCAAGGCCGCACGGCCAGGGGGAAGTGATCAATGAGTGGGCAATAGAGTCCATGTCAGAGGTCGATCCTAGTTCCCATATTATGTGGCTCACATGCAGACTGTACTGCCTCTCTACTTCCTCTGAGAGGCAGGCCTAGGTCCTCTCCATGCACGGTCCTTGGTTAGTGCATCAGTCTCTGCAGGTCCCCGTGGGCCCAGATTTGTTGGCTCAAAACGAAAAACCAAATAATTTTTTAGAAAATGGAGTACAGGGCTAAACAGAGAATTCTCAACAGAGGAATATCAAATGACCGAGAAACACCTAAGGAAATGCTCAACTTCCTTAGTCATCAGGGAAATGCAAATCAAAAAACTCTGAGATTCCATCTTACACTAGTCAAAATGGGTAAGATAAAAAACTCAAATGACAGCCCTTGCTGGCGAAGATGTGGCAAAAGAGGAACCCTCCTCCATTGCTGGTGGGAGTGCCAAACTGTACAACCACTTTGGAAAGCAATCTGGAGCTTTCTCAGAAAATTGGGAATAGTGCTACCTCAAGACCCAGCTAAACCACTCCTGAGCATATACCTGAATGGGGCTCTACCACACAACAAGGATTTGCTCAGCCATGTTCATAGTAGATATATTCATAATAGCCAGAATGCAGAAACAACCTAAATGTCCTTCAGTGGCAGAATGAATAAAGAAACTGTGGTACATTTACACAATGAAGTACCACCCAGCTATTAAAAACAAGCCCATCATGGAATTTGCAGGCAAATGGATGTAACTAGAAAAGATCATCCTGACTGAGGTAACCCAGACCCAGAGAACAGAGACGCATGGCATAGTCTCACTTATAAGCTGATATTAGCCATATAATACAGGATAAAGATACTGCAACCCACAGACTTGAAGAAACTAATTAACAAGGAGGACGCTAAGGAAGGGCAAACAGAATAGACAGCAGAAGTGCTTGAAGAGAAGGAACAGGACAGGAGCCTACCACAGAGGTCCTCTGAAAGACCCCACCCACCAGGGGATGAAAGCAGATGCTGAGACTCACAGCCAAACTTTGGGGCAGAGTGCAGGGATTCTTATAGAAGAGTTGAGGGATAGAAGGACCTGAAGGGCAGGAGCCCCACAAGGAGAACAACAGGACTTTTTGTCAACTTGCGGAGTTTTGGTAACAACCTTCTAGTTTTACAGTCCCCTTTTAGAGGTATGAGAAAAGAGGAAACACTGAATCACGGGCCTTAGAATATCCTTCAGATGAAATGCAAAGCTGAACTAGAACTCCCATGTAAGATAAACACCAAGCTGCCAGAAGCAGGTGATCTACCAGTAATCTCAGTGTCTACTAGAATAACTTCTACACCTGTTGAGGGTGATAAGCAAATGAAGAATCTCTGCAAAATGCTTTCTCCAAAGTCAAGTATGAAACTACATTTTTGACTTATTATTACTGCTCTGAGCGATAACCAAAAGCAAAAAGTAATTAGTAAGAAGTTACTTTAGGGGACCTATATAATGATATCAGATTATAACTATTTAAAAGCAGAAATAGTTTGGTTTCTCTACATTGTGTGACTCCATTATGAGGTGTCTTCACCAATAGGGTTTTACCATCAGTTTCCGGAGGGAGACCAAAAGCACCGGCAAAAACCTGTAATTTTGGAGGTCACCTGGCCAACACCTCCAAGAGAAGTAATCCATTTCTGCCATTGGGCTTTTTATTTATTAGCTTTTGGTGTCTAAAGAGGCATTTGCCATTCCATTATAGGATAACTCTATTTAAAGTACACATACACTCTCTCTCTTTAAATATATACATACATATTATCCATATAATATATAATGTCATGTATTATATACAATATATTATAATAATATGTTAAATATATAAATATATGCAATGATATATTTGTATATATGATACTATATATTATATACAACACACATAATATTTCATATATATATAACATGCATAAAATATCATATATACATATATGGTATATAATATTCTATACACAATATATATCTAATACTATTATATAAAGAATCCTAGTTATATTACATATTATATATAAATATCTTATTCTATATTATGTTATTGCTCCATATTATTATATAATATATTATTATATAATATATAATATACAACATACTAATAATATTCTATATTATTATATTATATAGAATATTATGTGTGTATTATATGTTATACATGCAATAATACACATATAATATTCTGTATATGTTAAGGAATAAGTGTTCTTCTTCCCCAATATCAATGGTAGCATTGTCAGTTTTTAAAAATTCTTTTTACTTGGGTAAGATAAAAATCTCAAGGTAGATTTAATTTGGATTTCCGTGGTAGTTAAGAATGTTGAACATCCTTTAACATGTTTATCGATTATTTATATTATATTTTGTGAGAAATTTGTTTAGAATTATTTTAAATTGTTCTTTCCCTTGACATTTAGATTTTTGAGTTCTTTGTATATTCTGGATGATGAACCTCAGTCACATGTGGAGTTGATAAAGCTATTTTTCCAATCTGTAGAAAGACTCTTCTCTCAAATTATGGAGTCCTTTGACAGAGAGAAGCTTTTTCTGTTTTATGGAGTCTCATTTTTTATTTGTTGGTTTGTTAATTTATGAATTGACTACACTTCCAGGTTACTCTTCAGAAAGTTCTTTCCTGTTGCCCACACTGTACTCTGTCAGAATCAGGGCATCAAGGCTTATGTTGACAGCCTCTGTTCATTTCTACTGAAGGAGTGAAGTTTCTGAGATAAAAGGTATGGTTACATTTTTCTATATGCATCTATCCAGTTCAACCCTGGCTTTTCATCGAAGATTTTGTCCTTTTTCTTAATGCGTATTGGTAGCCCCTATGCCAAAAATCAGGTGTCTGTAGGAATATGGACTGATATAGCCCCTCAATTCTAGTTCATTGGTCAATGTGTCTGTTTTTATTACTATAGTACTAAATATGCTGTACTATAGTAGTATATTATAATGATATTTTTATTACTATGGTTCTGTAGTATAATTAGAAATCTGAGATTGTGATACCACCAGCAAATTCTGTTGTTTTTTAGGAATATTTTAGCTATCCTGGGTGTTTTGTATTCTCTCTCTTTTTTTAAATTGTAATTTGTATATTTAAAACATGTTTTTTTGTTATCACTTTTTTATTATTTAATTAATCTATTCAGATTAAAACTCAATTGTTATCCCATCACTTGTATCCTCCTGTTCCTCCCTCCTTCCTGCTTTCACCCTATTCCCCTCCTCTAGGTCTAAGACCGAGGGGAGGGAGACCTCCTCCCCCACTATGTGGTCACAGGCTATCAAGCCTCATCTTGGTAGCCTGCTTATTCTTTCTTTGAGTGCCATCAGGCCTCCCCACCAACGTGAGGTGATCAAATATGGGGCACCAGAGTTCATGTATTTTTTCAATTTTGTGAAGACTTGTATTGGGATTTTGATGGCTATTATGTTGAATCTTTGTGTGTGTGTGTGTGTGTGTGTGTGTGTGTGTGTGAGAGAGAGAGAGAGAGAGAGAGAGAGAGAGAGAGAGAGAGAGAGAGAGAGAGAGAGAGATTTTCAAGATAATAATTCTACCAATCAATGAATATGGGAAGTCTTCATACGTGGTATCTTCCTCAGTAACTATTTTCAGTGTATAGGTTTTCAGATGTACATATGTGCTTCTCTGGTTAGATTTATTTCAAGACATTTTTGAAGCTATTGTAAATAATATTTTATTTCTTTCTTGGGATGTTTTCCATTTATGTAAAGGAAGGTTACTGATTTTTGAGTGTTAATTTTGTAACTTACTACTTTACTGAATGAGTATTAGATATCAGTTTCCTGATGGAATCTTTTGGATCTTTTATGTATAGAATATTATTTGCCAATAAGAACACATTGGCATCTTTGTCTCCCATTTTCACTCCTTTATTTAAGTCTCTTGTCTTGTTGCTTTGGTAAGACTTTAAGTATTATATTTAACTGAAATAGGAAGAAAAAACATTCTTGTCTTGTTTTTCCTTTGACTTCTCTATTTGGCAAGATGTTAGGAATGAGCTACCTGATTTTACTTCTATTAGGTTGAGATACATCTCTTGTATCCCTAGATTATGTGCAAGTTTTGGGTTTTGTTAAAGACCTTTTTTGAATCTAATGAGATGATCATGAAATTTCTATCCTGAGTCTGTTTATTCGCTGTTTTAGATTTTTTTTGGTTTATGTATGTTAACTGCCCATCCCAGAATCTGTAGGATAAATCCCAATTCATCATGGTATATTATCTTTCTTATGTGATCTTAAATTTGGTTTGCAAGTATTGTATCATCAGAGATAAGTGACTATAATTTTCCATTTTTGTTTATTTTTGTCTGCTTTTGATATATTGATGATTAGTACTGCTATTAGGGCCAAGAGCCTGAGGCCATATTGAACATAAATCTTAGGTGAGAGCCTATTATAAATATACTGCTAAATGGACATAATATTAAAACAACTTAAATACATCTAAAGACTTATTAAATTCATAGATTAGTTCACCTATCTTTGAAGAAGTTTCTTTTTGAAGGAGATATTGATTAATACAGAAACTCACAACTGGTCAAGCCATAGAGATTAAGAACCTGTGAACACTTAGTCTTAATTAGGACTATATAGGGTGATGGCCAATTTCTTTAATAGTATAACCCCTAGGTGGTTGGTTAACCATATTCTAGCATATATCTCTACATATGTACATATATACATGTGATATATATATATCTATATCTACATATGAATCATGTACCCTCGTCACGAGGTTCCCGAATTATTACAGAAGTCGGGGAAGGAAAGATTATAAGAATCATAGGTGGCAGTGAATAACTACTACAAAAGTGTGCTTTTTGTTTGTTTTAAATAGACCAGGGTAGTTGCACATATGAATTCATAGGAGTTTTAAAGAATGCAGTAGACTTTTGTTTTTACAAGTTCAGGACAAATTCCAGCATGGAATGGGGTGGGATGATGGGTGCCATGAAGTCTTACCACTAGCTGAGGAGCTATGGGTAATTGATAGCTACTTGGAGGGATGCAGTCCATTTCTTTATTCGTATGACCCATGTTCCCACAGATGATGTCCAAATTAGACACCATTTAGGAAAATGGTTCCAAGCTGGGTCTTTATGGAAGGGGGTATGGATCTGTGAGTAGGTGCAGGAGTGGTGTATGATGATAAAATACATTGTATTAAGTAGTAAAAAAATGGATTTAAAAGAAATTAGCCAAGAACAAAGATGTAAAAGAAAAATTAAGAGGAAAAAGGAATGAAGGCTAAATAATTTTCTGATAACTAAATGTCAATAGATTTCCTTCTAAGTTTACTTGCACTGAAAGATAGTTAGAAGTGTGCTCCCTTTATAAGCTCACATACATGGAATGATGCACAGAAGACTCACGTGGTCCCTATGCAAGCAAGGCACGATCCATATTTCAACAGCTAAGATCTGGAATCTATTGAGAGATTCAACACTGAATGGATGGATAAAAATGTAGTACGTTGAGGAAGATGAGCTTCGTTGCCCACTCTAGTGATGCTTATTGTTTTCGTCAGCTGTTTCCGCAGATGATGCTGACAACAATGCCCCACCCCTGCCCACCCCCTTACCCCCTGCAAGAAGCTTTGTTGTCAACTGCTTCCTGGGTCTAGTAAAATGCCCATCATAAGAACAGGTCCCTCCACAGTGAGAGAAAGGTCGTCTGCTGCTTCAACCTGTGTGTGTGTTTGTTAATCTGACAAAGATGTCCAATTCATGTTTCCATTTCAACATTTTTTAAACTAATACATTAAAAAAATTTTATAAATAAAAAAATGTAGTACGTATGTACAATGAAATATTATTCACCCATTGGGTGAAATTCTGCCACATGGTTGGATGTGGACAGAATTATGTTTCAGTGCACAAAAAGATAAACACCTCATAGTCTCTGTACTTGTGGAGACTAAAATAGTTCATCCCGCAGAAGTAGATAAAGATTGCTAACAGGATACAAGAGGGGAAATGGAGAATTGATATTGAGCAGACAAAAATCAGATAAGAGGAAGAAGTTACACAGTAAGCATGTTCTATACGTATTCTTTAAACATCTTGGTATAACCAGAAGAGGACAGTTTTGTTGGACTGTGGTCCAAGAACGGGGAATTCTGAGTGCCGGGGAGAATTTCAAAATCATGCAATTGTCCTTAGAATGTGATTTTGTGCTCCTCCCAGGTATAGTATGTAAGAGTGGGTTTACTTTAGATTAATTATTACAACTGGCTACTATTATCTATTTATGTGCCTCTAGGAGAAAATACGTTTTTGTCATGGCAGCTTATCCTTGTGATTGTATACTTCAGTCATGTGACTTCTCTTAACCCTCACAGTGTAAATTGTCTGAGACTCCAAGTGGCTATTGCATGACACTTTAGTTTGTCTCATTCTTATGCTTCGTTCTCCTAAGTTCCAATGACAGAGAAGTAAACAAAGTTTGATAGTTTCCAATACATAGAAATATTCAGCCTTTATTGGAAGAAAATGCTAATTACTTGTTTTATTTAATATATTATACACACATGTCAAAATGTAACATTGAACTATAAAAATAAATTCAAATATTATGCCAATCCCTCAAAATCTAAAAATAAGAGACTGGTTGGTATGATTATAATTGAAAACAAAGTTTAATAAAGAAATGAAGAATGACCATCAGAAGTATATATGTAAATATCAGTCAGGTTTTGCCCAATTTTCATGTAATTAAATAACAAAGCAAAAATCATACTTTGAGTGCACAAGCAATAGTGAGGACTTGAATTCCAATATGTAAGACACAATTACTAAGAATATGGGTAAAAACATAGAATCAAAAACAGTAGAAAAATTAAAGGAGAATACTAAAATATAATAAATTAACTAAAAAAGTGCGAATTAGGGCCAGTGGATAAACAAACTAGAAAGAGAAGAGGGAGAGAAAATGGCACCTACCTCTCCATCAGGTATGTAATTAAAGTGCACAGAGGTAGACTAAACTTCCAATTAAAGAATATTGCCATGGTTTGGAAATAATTGCGCCATATTTCTAATGCACCAGCAATACCTATCACACTTAGAAATGAGGAAAATGAGTGGCTATCAAAAAGATTAGAAAACTCTGCAGTGGCAGCAATAATCAGAGGTAAAAGGGGAGAAACTATCCTAAGGCCTATGCTTGGCAGGCTAGTAAGCATAAGAAAGCAGGAAACGCTGTATAAACCTCTGATGGTGTTGGCTAAGATAAGGATGGCTACAACAGGAGAAAGGGACATTTCACTATGATGAGTGTATCTGTTCCCCACGACGACAAATGCACCATAAATATGTATGTAGCTAATAATGAAGACTCAAAACATACTCTGCATACTGACAAAACTTAAAATAAGAATCTCATATATATATATGACATACATACATACACATATCTTAATATATATATAAAAAATTTTAATTTCTATGTCTTTGTAACTAGTCAAAGAATCAGCAAACCACCAATACTCTGAAAAACAGCACATGCTATTTAGAACTGTTAGAGAACATTAGACGAGGATGTGTTTGGTTCTCATAGTAACAAACCTAGGCTGTATTTTGGACTATAGAAGACATCTTATTGTGTTAAAAACATAATAATATTTCAATATGATAAAAGTGTTGAGCATTTAAAATGGTTGAAAGTTGGAAGTTTGATAGTCTTTGTCCAGAAATGGCAATTGGAATACAAATTAGAAAGACTGAACTAGCTGAAAATCTCCAATAAGTCAAAAAACAAGTCAGGAGGGTTACCCTGGATTAGTTGTGCTCTACGACAGCGAAAAGGTAAAACATCCAAGCAAATGGAGACGCTCATATGAATTTTCACAGCACTGAATACGTATATTTGAAAACACGAGGTCTGACTTTAAGATCAATAAAGACATATCAGGAATCTGGACAAAGACAAAGTAAACACAAGGTAACAGGAAGCATGGATGTAATGCAGGTCAGAGTAGACACCAGTGAAATTAAAACAAAATGAAAAAGTCAAATGCTGAAAATGTTTAAGGAACTGACATACCCAGCCCTCAAGTCATGAGGATGATGGAGGGAGAAGAAACATAAATGGCCTTTATTATATTTCCTTATCATATGATTGATTAGAGTAAATGTACAGCTATCACAAGGAAATGATCATGAACATATGCCAGATAATGTGGTAATTTGAATAAAAAAGCTCCTAGTAATTGGGAACTTATTGGGCAAGATGTAGTGGCACTTATCGGGAATTCCAGCACTTGAAATGTTGAGAAAGAAAGCTTGAATGTTCAACATATTAACAAAATAAGCACAAAACATTATCATCTCATTATATGTAGGCCACAAGTTAGCATGTGCAGTACATTTCCAGAGAAAACACAATAATCTGGAAACCAAAGGAATCAACTGTAACTGGTGCTCAAGCCAATGAAATCAGTAAAATATATAGAACTAAAAGACATTTATTGGAAAGAAAGAATTAGACTTCTTTTATTCTCATATGTCATGATTGTCTCCAGAGAAAATCTTACAGAATTGACAAAACAACTATCAGGAAATGAATTTGTCAAAATTGGGAGATAATTATGATAATACACAGAAATTAATTATGTTTCTATATATTGATAAAACTGTTTAAATATAAATTATAATATTTTAGAGGCATAAAATATGTACATAAATCTTTAGTCAATAAAGTATAAGATTGTATTAAAAGCTACAAATATTAGTGAATAAAATTAATAAGTCTAAAGTAGGTTGATGTCTTTATTTATGGAGGCAATGTCTTCTTTCAATGTCACAGTATTTAATATTATTTATTGGAGTGTTTTATAATCTTATTAAGCGTCAAAAGTCTGCTTTACTTGAAAAACACACTGATATCTTACAGAAGGAAAGCCTGAGGCACTCAATGACTGTGAACATCACCAATGTATTCCTGAGATCGCAAATAGAATAAAATCAAAAGTAGCCATTGGGGCCAGTGAAAGGCAACTCTAGACAGACAGACAAGAGGGAGGATGACACTATAAAAAAGAAGGATGCTCAATCTCAGTGAGTTAAAATTTCATTTTAATTATTAGCTATGTTGTGTTTCTCTTTCTACTGGTTTCTGTCTCCTAGTTCCATCTAACTTTAGGACAACTTTGTATCTGTGACCAACATATTCTACATTTCTTACAAAACCATGAATGGCAGCAGCTGTATATTATTTACTTGTATATTATTCAGTTTAATTCATAGCAACTGCAGGGCAGATAGTTCTTCATTCATTTGATCCTTAAGTATTCAGTAATTAATTTTCATTGTACAGGTATTGTTTGGATGTTGGGAATGTTAAAAGCGAGAAAAAATGAAGTCTCAGTTTTCATTGAGCATGAAGCAAAGATCAAATAAAACAATGAGGATTCAGCTTAGAGGGCATGTACCACCCTCTTATGGAGGACTTGGGTCAATTCTTAGCATTGTAACCAGACTCCAGGGGCTGGCATCTGGGTGGTTACATGGCTCAAACAAGCATGGTTCAGCCATAGAGGAGGGAGGGTTTTACCTTTAGCAGGTGAGGGGATCCCAGGAATTAGTTCTGAAGAAATACTCTGCCCAAACAAAGGAAGCATGGAAGTTGAGCAACTGAATGGAGTTTATTCATACTCGTGTAGGAAAGTACCTTAAGGCAGAGTATATTCTTGAGTGTGGTAAGTTAGGGAGGAATTTAGAGAGCATACTCAGTTTAAGGTCTCACAACAAAGAAGGAAGACAGGAGGAAAGAAGGAAAGAAGGGAAGTGAGTAAGGAAGGAAGGAAGGAAAAAAGGAAGTCCACATATAATGGGGCTCGCTGTACTCAAAATCAGACCACAAAGTTCAAGGGTAAGAATTGTCAAGAATGACTGTAGGCATGTTTAGCTTACTCAGGCTTATAAAATTTATGACATAAGGAAAAAACACGTTTAAGGTACATGGTATAACACTTTGTTCCTGAATATGCCTACCCTCTTAGTAGTTAACAATACCAAACACAACCAAACCCTCAGAACAAAATATTTGTTATAATGATACTAATCAATGCTTATGTTTTTACATTTTCAAATGGTTTGAGCTATCACTAGAATGGTGTGATATAAAGGAGACGGTATGTTTATACTGAAAATATCTGCTTTATAACTAAAGAAATTAAAGAACAGAGAGTCAGGGGTGGCTAAGAGTCCTGCAATGACAAAGCAAGATCAGGCCTCTAAGGCTCCCAAAAGGCATTCTCACTTTGGCTCTCATCTTTAAAACAGGCCGGAAAACGGATGGAAGGAGACATGTCCCACAACTTAGGATTTATTAAACCTGCCACCATCTTCTTTCAAACCTGCCACCATCTTCTTTCAAATGTAGGAAAAATGGGTGTTCAGAGTCCTTGCTTTTGGCTCCACATTGGCGCTGTGGTGACAGTGTCTTGTTAGAGGTGACAGCTGCTTTGACCGAGGTTCTTTTGTGTGGCCCAGGGAGGATCAGACATTCATCATGGGCCGTTCCTTATTTATCATGTCTTAGACGTTGCCCTCAGCAGCACAAACATGAGAGGGCAGACTTCCTTTCCCCAGGGAAAGACAAGCCTGATCGGTCAATGACTAAAATCCACCTGAATGGCTGTCAACTTCTGCCTCTCTGAAAAGCTGCGGAAGGACAGCAGAGGTCATTCTTGAAAAGTCAACCCAAAGTTTGTCCTACATGAAGAGCGATGTTCAAAGGAGAGGGGTCAAGAGTCAGAGGGCCTGGTGGACACAAGCTAAATGGGAGCTGGGGAAGCGGAGTCCACAAACAAGCATGACCGAGCAGGTGCGCTAAGTCATCACAGCTGGGGGCCGGGAGGAGGGTGGGAGTTCCGGGGCGGGGTGGGGGGGGGGGAGGGGCACCGAGCCCTTGGTGTGAGTTCTGCATCAGGACAGGATGTGCAGTTCTTAACTCCGGGGCATGATTTGGAGGTGAAGATTTTGGAGAATTTGCTCATGACTCATCGAAAATTGACAAAGACTGAGGAAGGAGGAGGAAGATTGCTACTGAACTTGAGATATTACAGTAAACAGCTTTGATATCCACAAAGTGGTGCTATCCACTCCTTTCTACTCTATCCAGAAAAAGAGAAGGGCATCCATTTGGGAGCAAGTGAGTGTTCAGACCGACTGGAAATAGGAATAGATAAAAATTGTTTTTTTTTTTTTTTTAAACACATCTGCAGATTTCCAGGGACTAAAGTACCATTTCCTCCAAAGGATGGTTACATCTTCCCTCATGGGCCTTTGACTGCTACAGCCCTAACAGCTCCAAAGCTGGATTTAGGGAAAGTGGACAATTCAGTGCCAGTATCTCTAGAAGCCCCATCAATGCATCAGAACCATTGGTCATTCTTATTAAGGTCCCATAGAGATGGAGCCAGATGTAGACTATGGGTGTCACCATATTACTTTCATTTCCAATGACTTCCAGATGTTGATGAGATGTGGTGCTAAGTTCATTTAAAGTTATCTTTGTATATGACATATATTATATGATATATATATATTCTCATGCTTACCAATAATAACCCCAAATAGGGGTTGTAGAGACAGCTTAACTATGAAAAGGATCTACTGACTTTCAGAGGACCAGACAACACCGCCTGGGACAGCTCAAATCAGCCAGCTTCCAAGGGACCCAACACTTTCTTCTAGGCTTCGTGGGCAACTGTACTCATATATTCATATGCAATACACACAGACATGTGACACATAAATAAAAATAAATCTTACCAATACCACCAAAATATCCCAGAGGAATATGGATGATTAACTTGTTAAACTATGTGTCCTTCGCTTGTACTTTGCCCAGAAGAACACAGATGATTGATTTTTTTTTTAAAGCATATTTCCTTTGGTTGTAATCTTATTTTTCTTTCTAAGCCTTCTTGCCTTGTCTGAAATTTTAAGTATTTTTAGCATCCTCTTAGACAAAGAGAAGTAAAATACCAAAGTTCACAAAAGGTTTCAATGTAATAGAAATGAAAAAAAAAAAAAAAAAAAAAAGGAATTATTTGAATATATCCCTTTCTCATCCCACTGGCCTTCAACAACTTTCATCTATAATTTGCAGTGGAGTGGGCCATAGGGAAGAGGATAGAAAACAAGGCTGGGTGGTAGTGGCACATGCCTTTAATCCTAGCACTTGGGAGGCAGAGGCAGGTGGATCGCTGTGAGTTCGAGGCCAGTCTGGTGTACAAAGTGAGTTCAGTACACTGAAGGCTAAACAGAGAAACCCTATATTGAAAAACAAACAAAAAACCCCCAAAACAAAAAACAAAAACGAAAGAAAGAAAGAAAGAAAGAAAGAAAGAAAGAAAGAGAACAAACTAGCAAACCAGGGCACCCAACAGCTAGCATAAGAAAGAGGCATGTCTGGCAGGCACCAGGTTATCCTGATTTCAGAAGACTTGGAAAATCTGTTTGTATTCCCCAAAGGGTCCCTCCTCTCCATGTCCTTTTTTCCCCTTAAATTTCATTGTTAGAACTTGTTTGTTTGTTTTATTGATTGAAAGCTTTGACTATCACAGTCGAGTTTCTGTAGAATGTGGCTTTTGCTGTTGGCCACAGTGTGTGTGAGACTTTACACAGAACATGATCCATCCTAAAGAGCTCCTTCGGCTGAGGGATGGAAGTTCGGGGAGGACATAACATCAGGCAACAGAAATACAGACAAGTGTAAGTACTGGAGATGATTTTTAAAAGGCCATGTTGTTATATCCAGCTAGGTGAGAGTGAAATGCTTTCTGGTGATGGGATTTTGATCTAGTTCGTACTTTTAAGTTTGAAACCATGGTGAAGAGAGGAATTGCAAAGGCCTGGGGATAAGGGAAAGATGCTCCTGGATTCTGGAAAGGAACAATGTCAGCAAATTCATTAAGTAACAGTGAGAATGACAAGAAGAATATTTTATTGCATTATTATGATAATATTTGTAAGCCACACAATTCATTCATTTAAAGTATGTACTCTGGTGGCCTCCAGTTTATTTGTAGATTTGCTGAGGACTACCCCAGTGCATTCCACAACGTTTCTATCATCTTAAACAGAAAGCTGGCATGATCTTCTTATGGCCACATCCCCAGGAGACCAGTACTTTCTGTATTTCTAAATTTGCCTCTTGGGGCATTTTATGATAAAAGGAAATTAAGCTGATTCTTAATGATTATTTTATTTGTAAGTAAAAATCTGTCTAAATAAAGTAATTTTCTGAACACATTGACTTTGGTGTTGCTTAAGTTATAATTTCTATTTAAAATACTATTTGTTATAAGATTATGTGTTATATAGACAGATATACAAGGATATCATTTTTTAAGAGAAATAAAACACCCTAGAGAAATAAAAACTCTGTGAACACATAAGACTCAAAAGTAAAAAACTCATATCAAATATCTGAGGCTAACAATAATAGTCTTCATGTAAGTTCCCTAGTAAGGGGAGCTTAGTGGGTTACAACATCGTTGGTTCACTCTTTTCTCCTGTTCTGAAATTGATGTTCCACTGTTGCCTTCTTATCTATGTTGATTTTTAGAATCTGATTTCATATTATTTTCTGTGTTGAATCTTTTAGTGTATAAATTCTGAGCATTTTTCTATCTTTATAATAAAATAATATTACTAGAATATGTCATGGAGTTTTAAAAAACTGAGTCCATTATTGCAGAGATGTCATGATCTCTGTCAATAGGAACATGCAGGACTTTTATTTCACAAGGACTTTATTTTGATTACGTTTTCCCCACAACTGAATTGAACTGACATATAATTTACATATTAAAACTCAACTGTTAAAATTTTAGAATTTTATTTTTAGAGATTATTTGAGAATTTCATAAGGCCAGTTAGTGCTATGAATATGTGCATTGGTGTGGGGCCATCCACTCAAGCATGGGAATCCTATCAGTGGCCAAATTCTCAAGAAATAGTGATTCACCTTCTGTGAGAAACTATCAATTTCTGATAGTGTTCTGGTAAGGAGGGATAGGACCTAGAGACCATCAACCCTACCTGTGCTGGAATTTTAGCTAGTTTGATCTTATGCAGGTAGTCACAGAGGCCATGAGTTTGTGAGTGTGATGCCTATGCCTTGTCAACACTTCACAGCACTCCTCCACATGCTATGGCCCTTATATTATCACTATCTCCTCTTCCAAGATGTTCCTTGAATCGTATAGGGGTGTGGAACTGACACAGATGTTTCCTTTAGGGTTGAACATCCAATCTCTTAATCTCAGTACTTTGGCAAGTTATGTCTCTCTGTTGACTGCAAAAAGAGCAGCATTGACCAAAGCTGAGAGCAGCTCATGTCTATGCTTATAAACATAAATATTTAGAAGACTGTTGATGATGTGACCACTTAGCAAATTAACAAAATCAGGATCTCTCCCAGAGTCTATGACTTCCTAAACCATGGGCTTTTGATCAGGATTACAGTACAGGACATGAAATTCCTTCCTCTGGAACATGTTTCAAATCTACCCAATAAATGGTTACCCCCACAACAGTCAAACCACCACTACACAAGTAGACATACCTGACATGCTAATAGTGAAAGGTGTAAAGTTCGGAGCTGGGTAAGACCACTAATGTCCTGTCTCCTCCAACAGGACACACACAGAAACTATGAAAGCTATCCATCAGTGAAAAAGTCTCCTGGTTGGTTTAAGATTGAGATTTCTATGTCCTGCAGCCAAAAGTATAGTGTCTTCAGTAATGGAAAGTTACTAGTTAGCTATGGTGGGTAATCAGGGGCAATGACAATAGTTTCTGCTGTTTTTGAGAGTTTTGCATCAGAAAATCTGATAGGATGGTATCCTATGACTTGTACTTTAATTTTAATTGAATTCAATTAATTTTTATTTAATAACCTATACTTTCTGGGAGTGACACTGTGTACTCATGGAGAACACTCCTTTTTTTTTTTTTTTTTTTTTTTTTTTTTTTTTTTTTTATGACAATAGTAGTTGTTTTATTCCTAAGCCTGAAAATTGAATAATTTGTTGCTACAAGTTTGACGGCTTAATACATTACCGTTTATGAGCTCACGGTTATGTAGAACACTTCTAATCAAAGTCTTTTGCTCTAAAATGATGCTTTGAAATTAATTCACTAACTAGGGTATTTTCATAAGGCATTTTTGTAATCCTTAGTTTTGGTTAACCAACCTGCTAAACTCTCTCCTCTTTGGTTACTCTTCCTCCTCCCCCACTGAATATTTAATTTTGTGTAGTCTCCCTCTTCTTTAATTTCATATGTATTCAATTATCTTTCCAACTATGCTTTTAGTTGGGTTATTAGACAGCAAGCTTCCGTATGGCCCTGCATACACATTTCCTTTGGGTTATCCTTTTCTGGCAGGCCTTGGTTTTCCTCATATTCACACAACTAACTCGTCCCTAGCTTACGTCTTTTTGCCCCCAGTATTCTACCTCTCAGCCTTTCTTTTACCTGTAATACACTATCCCTAATCCTCAAAAGGCCCTGATCATTTTTTTGTGTCTACTTGAGCTCCCAGCTGAACAAACAAAATAAAAGATTTAAAGCTGAACTCTTCACGAAAGAGAGAAAATGCCACATTTGTCTTTTTAGGTCCTCGTTATCTTACTCGGTACAATTTCTCCAGTTCCATCCATTTACTTGCAAATTTAATAATTTCATTTTTCTTTGTAGCGGAATAATGTATTATTTTGTATATGTGCCACATTTTTCTTATCCATTATCCATTATCCGTTAATGGGCATCTAGGTTGATTTAATTTTCTATCTATTATGAATAGGGCAGTAATGAATGGGAGATTTCTGGGACACCATGAGAAGACCAGATTTTAAAGTCATGTGTGTACTAGTTTGCTTTCTATTACTGTGATAAACACCATGACCAAAAGTGGCATGAGATGACAAGGGTTTATTTCAGCTTACAGTTTATAGAAGTCAGTCATTGAGAGAAGTCAGGTCAGAAACTCTTGTCAGGAACCTGAAGACAGGAACTGAAGCAGAAGTCTTGAGGGAATGCTGCTTACCGGATTGCTGCCCATAAATTTCTTGGTCTAGTTTCTTATATGACCTATTTTCATAAGTATATTTATATGGCTCACTTTCTCACAGCATGATATGCCCTGCCTATTCAATCATCAAATTAAAAAATATGCTCCACAGACATGCCACATGCCAATCTAATGAAAATACTTCTTCAATAATTCTCTCTTCTTAAAATGACTCTACCTTATGTCAACTCTAAAAGAAAACTAATCATCACAATAGGCATAGAAAATGGAGAATGCTCCACTAATGGCATAGAAAATATATTTTTAAAAACTCATAGGGGAAATTTTCCCAAGTATAAAGAGATGCCTATCTCAGTATGAGATGCTCAAAGAACATCTGAGAACAGGCTGAGAAAAGGAATTCCCCCATGTTATATTTGTTAAAACACTAAAAATGCAGACAAAATAAACAATATAGAAAATTATAAGAGAGAAAGGCCAAGTCATTGATAAAAGAAGACCTATTAGGACAACACTTAGTTGTTCCACAGAAAGCTTTAAAGCCAGAATTGCCCAGAATAGGCATTCAAGCTTTGAAATATCATAACAACAACCCAGACTACTATACCCAACAATAGTTTCCACTAAGCCTGCAGAAGAACCTAGAAAGATGGATCAGCAGTAAGAGCACTGGCTGCTTTTCCAGAGCATTCAGGTTTGATTCTCAAGGTCCACACAATACCTTATAACCATTTATAAATCTAGTTCAAGAGAATCTGATCCTGACATTTGGCACCAGGCATACAAGTGGTATAAATACATACACGCAGGCCAAACACCCAGACACATAAAATAAATTATAGGAAATAGTTTTCAAAATAAAGATAAAAATACATTAAGAAAATTTATGATCATCGAGCTAATTCACAGAGGAGAAGATATTAGAAATAATATTTGGCCTGGGAAAAAACAGATCAAGTATTTAAAAAAATACCCAAACACCTATTCAAAAGAGGTCTAAGTATATACAACATATTTAAAAAAGCAAAAACGACAGGAATCAGTGCATAATTTCAATAATGATTTGAATATTCATAGTTTCAATTTCATAATAAAAAATACATAGTAGCAGACTGTATCATGAAGCAGGGCCCATCGTTTTCTGCCTGTAAAAAGTATATCTGATCCCAAAGGGCAGACATTATCTGATGATAAGAGTATGGAAATGGTATTTCAAGTTAATGGAATTGAGAAACAAGCAAGTTTGACAAAATAGGTATCTTACAAATATCTGAGAAAAAGAGAACAAGCCAAAAATAGTCAGAAGAGATAGGAAGGCTAGTTCATACTCTCCCATGAAACAAGCCATCAAGAAGATATTACAATTCTAAACATATGTGCACCAAATAAGGGCACACACTCAATTATATAGAACAAGGATGAGTGGACAGAAAGCCACAGAATATTTCCAGTCACTGAAAGATGTTGACTTTATACAAGACAGTTAGACAGGTGATCCAGTTGAAAAATAAATAAGAAGCACGGGAATTAAATTATGGTTTGTGATGAAGTGATGTGTGTGTGTGTGTGTGTGTGTGTGTGTGTGTGTGTGTGTGTGTGTGTGCATTTATAGCCAGTATCAAGACATAGGATTCAAGAATGTTCCTTCTCCTATACACCTTTAACATCCCACAGCCCATACTCCCTATCTCTAGCTATCACTGATTTGATGCTTTTCTAGAAGCTCATATACATTAAGTGATGCAACATGAACAACCCTGTGGGTATGTGGTTAGAGTGATGGCTTAGTGCATGAAAGGCCACGCTGTACAAGCCTGATGACCCATGTTCAATCCCTAGAACATGCTGTAGAAGGAGAGAACTGACTCCACAATGTCATCTTCCGATACCCACACGTGTGCTGTGGTATACATGCGTCTGTGCTCACACATTATACACATGCACATGCCACATGCACACATAACAACAATAAAAATAGTGATACATGGAGGACATTATGTCTGACTTCTGCTTAGTCTTATTTGACTTTCTGTCTTTCTCTGTTGGTTTTGCTTTGGAATTTATACATGCTTTTTCATGTGTCAATAGTCTATTCTTTTTCATTGAAAAAGTTACTATTTCAACTGTGTGTATACTTTTTGCATTCAGGCTTTGTTTGATAGACATTCATGCTGGCTGGCGTTCTATCTTTTAAGTAAAGCTTCTGTCAATACCCACTGGGATTGTTTTTGTGTGGAGATACTTTTTCTTTAGAATAATTGGAGTGTTGGAGAAGAATTTCTGAATTACATGGTGAGTGTACATTTAATTGTGTAAGAAACTTTCTCATATGTTACAAAGGTCTTGAAGGATTGTTTGCTAGCTCCAACAATGTGTGGATTTTTGCCAACACTTGTCTTTCCAGCTTTGTTTGCAGTTGATTATATTAAGCTAACATATGCTTGTGTGGTGGTATCTGGTGTTCCTCTGTTTTGAATTTCTCTGATGACTAATGATGTTGAACACTTTTCATACTGCTTTCTTCCACCCTGCAGTCTTTATTCAAACTTGTTCTTAAATTTTACTGTAGTTATTATCTTACTAGTATTGAGCTGTAAAATTAAAAAAAAAATCTTAATGCAACTCCTTCCTCAAATAAATGTACTGTGAATTTTCCCTGTCTGTGGTAGCCTATTAATTTTCTTAGGTGTATCTTTGAAAAGTAGGCATTTTAAAGTTTGATGAGATCTCATTCATCCATTTTTTATATTATCCTTCTGTTTTCTAGGTGGCATCTTTGGGAGTGAAGCCTGCCTCAAGGCTGCCAAGGTCATGTCCTGTGTTAGCTTCTAGAAGTCTCATGGCTTTAATTTTTGCAAGAGGCCTGTGAATTATTATGAATTAACTTTGTTTAGAATATGAAATTAAGGTCTACATTTTCCAGGTGACTATCCACTTGAACAAACCCTCCTGACTGAGATGTTCATTCTTTCTTTTGTGGCTTACCTTGGTATAACAGTGTAATAGGCAGAGAGAGATAAGTAGTGAACCACTGGATTAGCCACCTGACAAATGCCACTTAAGGGAGGAAGGGTTTGGAGAACTGAATACTGACACTCAGTTCTTTCTCTCCCTTGAATATTGGATGGTGCAACCCACATTCAATATGAGTTTCCCTTCCTCAATTAACCTTTTTGGAAACACCCAGTGGTGCGGTTCCTTGTAAATCTAAAAGCAGTCAAGTTAAGAGAGATTCATAATCGTTATCATCATCATGATCATCATCATCATCATCATCACAACCAAAGCAAAACAAAACAAAATGAAAGTGTCTTTATTAGACAATTATTGTGCATCTTCCTCAGCAAGTGTTAAAATCTGACCTCCAGCTCCATTTTGCTAAACTGGCCTTTTAGATTATTAGTCTCAATCAGTTGGGATGTAACAAGTCTTCCTCCTGCAGTCTTTATCCAAATACTTCGTGTCTGAAGGTGAAAACTCTCACTTTGACATCACCTGACCGCTCATATAGAGCCAATGTCAACTCAAGATTATGTACACTTATTACATTACATAAATGCTCTTGGTTCTTAGGTCTGGAAAACACTGTTTTCAGGGCTATTCAGCCCCGCTACTGACAGCTACCATGCTTTGTCCCTGGATCTGGTCCTTTATGGACTAACATTTGAATCAACTCAGAAAACCCATTTGCTTTGTTTTGCAGTGTGAGGAGTGGAACATGGAACCTCACACATGCTAGGCCAACATTACTACTGAGCTACATTGTTTGAGCTATGATGCTTCCTGGTCTGACCAGGTGTGCTGAACAATCAGCAGTGTGGAAGTAACTCCTTTCATCTTTTTTATAGTGACCTGGATGTATTTACTCTGGCTCAACATTGCTGTTTATTTATATCTCAAAGTCAAAATCAGGGGTGTAAGTCTACCAATTAGCTATTAGCAACCATTTAATGGGTTTTAATTTCCTGTCATTAGATTTATAGGTATATACTATAAGATATATATATGTATATATATATGTATAAATATGTGTGTGTCTTATATTTTGCTATAAGTCATTTGCTCATATTTCTTAGTTTACCCATGTTCATCATTTCCCACTGATGATTTGAGTGCTTTGTTTTAATTCTTTGAGTGCATTTATAAAAGAAGCTTTGAAGTCTCTACTGTACTTGGCATCTGCTTCCATTCAGAATGTTTTAACTGACTGGCCTTTCCAGGTGTATGGGTTATGCTTCCTTTTGAATTTACTTTTGTATGCCTCGCCACTGTCAACAGTAAGTGCACAGTGTAGACAACACGTTACAATGATGATGGGTTCTGTTGGCCTCCTCAAAGGAATTATGTTCTTATACTCAAAATCACTTATTATACCCGAAGCTGTAAATAATGCCTCCCTCACAGTCTAAAACACTGATGTCTTGTAGGGCATGGTGGTATATACTATAATCCTAGTAATGAGGAAGCTGTAGCAAGAGAGTTGTGAGTTCAAGGTCAGCCTGGCCTATTAAGTGAGGCCAGTGTAGGCTGTATAAGACTCTATCTGGAAGCAAAACCAAAATGAAACCTGGTATCTCCATTTTTATCTGATAACAGTTCCATCTCATGCTTTCAAGCCAGGCTTCCTCAGATCTCTCGGTGTTTGCTAAGAGAAGCACACAGGCTCTCTTTGCAGGTAAACTTACTCGATGGTGCAGGCATTAGCTGAACACCGTGTAGGGCATCAGGGAACCCACTGAGCAGCTGTCGCATCCATTTTCTTCAGTTTTCCAGTTGACACAGCAGGATTGTAAGCCTGGATTTGCTGACTGCAAGGTGGCCTTAAGTAGGACTATGGGTTAGAACTCTCTGGATATCGTATTGTTAAAACAATCTCCTTCAGGGAATTAAGTATCTTTATGTTAGGTCTCTATCGGTGCTCCATTTTCATCACTTTCTTTCCAACTCATTTCGTTTGCTTTGTAATCTGTTCCTGTTTATTTTCCTAGTGAAACTTCCAGTTATTTTCACTTTTGATTAATTATCTCTCCCTTAATTTTTATGTATGTCTTTTTCATTAATCTCTTCATTGATTTCAATTAATTTATTTCTTTTCTTACTGTCTGATTTTGCTTTAAAATATTACATATATTATCTAGGCCTTATCTTTAAAGTGTTTGCTTTACGTCATCTTACTCTGAGGAAATAAGCTCAGATGGGACAATTTCAGGGAAACCATATGTGGACATGGATACACTAACACACATGTATTATAGGTATTTTAAAGTAAATAGTCAACTATATGATTCCTTAAATTTTTTCAGGCATTCTTAATATTATTCTTCCCTCACCCTCTCTCTGTTGTTTTTCCCCCATCCTCTTCCCTAAGTAACCCCCCTCCCATTTTCCCATTTAGTGATATATTAACTTTTATGTGATTCTGGAGATCAAACACAATGGCTTATGTCTGTATGCCAAGCAAAGGCTGTACCAGTTAGCACCACCCCAAACCGAGAGCCTTCAGTTATATCTAGGTCTTTCAACTCTTGGGTTTCAGATCTGTGTTCCATGCTGGGAATTTTCTTTCTATAGTGACAGTATTTGTCTTGTATTTATCATCCTTTTCTTTTTCCATGCAATCATTGCTGAGCTGTCCCTGACATTCCCATGTAATATGTGTGTGTGTGTGTGTGTGTGTGTGTGTGTGTGTGTGTGTGTGTGTGCGTTTCCATATGTATGTGCACGTGAGTGTAGATGGTCGGTGGTAGGTGTCTCTCTTCGCTGATTCCATTAGACTGCCTGACCAGTGAGCTCCAGAAGTCTGCTTCCATTTCCCAGTGCGGGGGTTAGAGGCATGCACTGCAGTGCCTCACTTTTTGGTGGGTCCTTGGAATCTGAACTCACACCTTCATGCTTGTGTAGCAATTGTGTGACTGGCTAAGCCACTTCAGCATACCACCTACAACATGCTGGCAGTGATAACAAGTGAGTGAGCTAATACCAGCCTTGTTTGCATTCAGTGTTGATTTCTCTATGTGCTCAGGATTAGAAACTTCACCGCTGTCTATCTTTTATGATACAGAAATGCTGTGTTTTGTGTGGCTTTATCTGCACTTCCTTATCTGTAGGGTATAGGCAGACTATGTGTACTAATTATGAGTTAGTCATGTTTGTGCCGTCATCCAGTGGACCTATATACTGTTCAATGTTACAATTTTTTTATGTTTCCAAATTATATAATAACATTTATGAAATAGTATTAAAAACCTTAGAAATACTCTGATTAAATTATCCCAAGGCATTGCAGCTTTCTGAAAGAGGTAAGTAAATGAATCCAAACTGGCAACATGTGAAAGATATTTGGAGCCTTTAAAATAATCATATGTAGAAGACAGGCCCTTCATGGTGCCGTCAACTGTGAAAGAAGTTAAAAGGGGACAATCAAAAGGATTTTTTCATTTGCTCTGTTCTCTGTGATGTTTTAATCAATAATGGCTAAAGGCTTAAAAGCCATTTGTTTCAGATTTTCAAATGATAAAACTTGGAAAATGTATCAGTAGGTTTGGCTATGAAAAAAACTTTCACAAAATTGAAGAAGGTGGCAGAAAGGACTAAACGGCATCAGCACACTCAGCACAATGTGTTTAGATTGCTTTAGATAAAAGACAAAAATCAATTGCATGAATTTAGGACGTAATGAGCTTGACTGTTAGAAATTCATGTGGAAGAGTGTTGACATTTCCAGCTGGCTGTGAACGTAATGCAAATCAACTCGATGACACACCTGCACCAACAAGGCGACTGCTGCAGTAAGCTGCGCCGTGGAGGCTACTGTGCACACAGTGCACCTTAGCACAGATTTGGCAGAGTAACTGAAGATTTTGAAGCTATGGACATTTGTAACATTAGTTCAGTGCAGGGTGGATATTGCTTACATGATCTGAAAAGGAATGGATGGATTTAGGCTGGGCTTTGAAGGGGGAAGCTTGGGACTAATGGCTAAAGCTGCTCAAGATACTTGCTGCATGCTTAGCATGAGCAGATAACTGCTGTAGGTCTCAAAACCCAGCTGGATCCAATAGCCCTGTACTTAGTTACATAAGCTCCCATTGCTGATGGCTGTTCCATTGTGCAATACAAATGCCTGCTTTGTGTAGCAGGTTGGTAGAGGAGTGGCTTCTAAGATGTTTTATGAAGTACAGCTGCTCAAGGAGATAATACTAGGTTTGCATAAGACAAATTGTGAGATGAACTGCACGTGTTTGAAGTGTATCTGGATCTTCTAAGCAGAGACCAAGAGGTCAGAATTGGCAAAGCATCCCCACTTCCACCTTTTACTCTGACTAAGTACTATCCAGGCTTACTAGACAGTGAGAAATCCCGTGTGAAAATCAAGAGAAGCTAGCTTGGCCTCAGTTTGGAAGCTACGACATATTCAGAAGCTGTGCTGAAATGAGGTGCCAGTCGCTCCCCTCCGCATCCACACCGGTGTGACTTTGTAGACCTGGTGGTGATTAGGGAGGCGCCAGTCTGGATATCCCAAATTACCTGTGAAGGATGCTCAGCACGCTGCTTTGCACAGTGTCGGCGCCTGCAGTTCCACATTGCCAACAACAATAAGTGCATTTTATGAATAGAGTTCTTAAGGTTTTTCTACTTGCTTTTGGATGCTTTTTAGGTGGAGGGGAATTTTAGAATGTTATGCAATTGACTGGGCAAGATGCAAAGTATCTGAGATCTCACCCACTCCTGGAGCTGTACATTGTCCTGCCACATAGTTCAGTATGTTGTCTGGAGACATATGACCTGGGCTAGTTGATTAATCTACAGCACTGTAAGAAGAGCTAGCCTGACTGGAATCCTTATCCCCAGTGCTTAGAGCTGACATAGGAAGATCAGGTGACATTTATCTATACATGCTATAGTTGTGTCACTGGAGATAGACCTTGTATTTGAAAACCCGTGTCTTTTATTCAGAGAACAATACAACCCTATTCTTTGCTCTTGAAGAAGATATTCTCTGTCTTTTGTGGACATTGTGCTAGAGATTCATTATTGCAAGAAGGTCTCAGAAACACACAACAGTCACGTCTATGAGTACTGTCGTCACATGGCAAAACTGCAGAAGTCTCTTTCAATGTCCTTTTTCAGACACAGTCATATCCTTACTCCACTGAACATCTGCGATAACAGTAACTAGTGACAAAGGCAGACCAGGAAGCATCTGATCATGTGGACATCTATTTTGAGGAATAATTTTGAGCTTTTATATAACCATGGACGCTACATGTTACTCTTAGGATCACCTACCTCTCTCCTTTCCATATGCATAAACCATAAGAGACTCATCATATCACGCGTATTAAGGTGCTGTCCATGTTGCTTCTTATCAATTCCGTGTTTCAAATGTGAATTATGGATAGAAGTTTCAACTGGCTGGATCATGAGGGACATTTGACATCAAGATTCCCATGCAAAGAACAGTGATAATCCAAAGGATACTGTGGGTCTTAACTTTACTGATGGTGATCAAGTGTAAAATGCATGTATATGTGTACAGATACGTATTTGTACGTAGTCTCTCTTTAAATATATCTGGTTGTGATATTCAAATTGACTGATGACTGATTGATATTTGACTCTGAACTCCATTTTACAGGTTAATCTTTGAGCATTGGCTCATGGATCAGATCTAAATTTAAATTAGGAAATGACTTGTTTTCATGGAGGTGTACTTGAGCAACTTGAAAACTAGCATCACAAGCAGGGTGCCCTCCCACGTGTTAGCAAGCTGCATATATTAAAGCACATGGAAGGTGCAAATGAGATGGTTTTGATATACTATTATTGGAAAAATGCCTTTCCATATTGCCAGTCTATGTATGTGTGCATTACTTTCTCTGAATATTGCACCAAGGGCACTGTGAAAGTGGAGTAACGAGAGCATTGGAAATGGGAAAAGAATGTAGAATACCTCTGATTGTAAGAGGCAACCAGGGGTCCCGCTCAAACTAAGGCACCAGCCAAGGACAATACAGGAGGTAAACTTTAAACCCCCTCCCAGATCTAGCCAATGGTCAGAATATTCTCCACAGTTGAGTGGAGAGTGTGATATGACTTTCTCACGTACTCTGGTGCCTCACATTTGACCACGTCCCCTGGAGGGGGAGACCTGGTGGCACTCAGAGGAAGGACAGCAGGTAGCCAAGAAGAGACTTGATACCCTATGAGAATATATAGGGGGAGGTAATCCCCCTCAGGAACAGTCATAGGGGAGGGGAATAATGGGAAAATGGGAGGGAGGGAAGAATGGGAGGATACAAGGGATGGGATAAACATTGAGATGTAACAAGAATAAATTAATAAAAAAAAAAAAAGAGGCAACCATCCCTTGTTAGATGATAATAGTGTATATCTATTGTTAAGTTCACAATAATTAGTGCAGTCATTCGTATAAGTCCTTCTGACATAGGTGATGTTTTCATTTCTTCTCTGATATTGCCACCAGAAAGTTAAAAGAATTTTGCCACTGTTTTTTCCTTTTAGGTCTTACTTGGTAAAAAATCACTGATCAGTTTGTACAAATTGCAATCAGACTTGTTGTACGAAGTCAGCCCTTCATTTTGCAATCAGGCTAGAATGTTGATTGGCGCCACACCCCTCACCCCTTCTACTCCAAGAACACAGATGGCTTTGACTGGAGAATTCCAGGGTGTGACTGCTCCCTCATTATCAGCATTTCTATACGTTTCCCTGGATTGTAGGTCTAGAGTCCTAATAGAGAAACAACACTGCAGGTTGGCAGGAGTTAAGAGCCTTGTGGAGACTCTTTTATGATGCTTGCTTTCATGCCCACATAAGAGAATAATTGCTGGATTCATCTTCTCTACTGTTCATCTATTCTATAGAAGGAACTGCAAATGTGTGTGTGTGTGTGTGTGTGTGTGTGTGTGTGTGTGTGTGTGTGTGTAGATTTAATGTGATAGTTCCTCGTTGATTTTACACATTTTAATATAAATAAAGAAGAAAAATATACTTCCAATTTTGCCAATACATTGAATGCATGGGGTGAAACATTTTAAGGTGTTTTTATTTATATTTTCTTTCCCCCATTTTGTTATGAAAATATAGAAGTTCACAGTTAATACCTACATACCTGTTATATAATTTCCACAATTAGCTACAGATATTTGCTTGCTTATATAGCTATTCATCCACTGTTCTGTTGTGTATCTGTATATCTATCTAAATTTATTGCTGTTGGTCATATAGTATTAATAAATAGTAAAGTCTACTTAGTCATAAGGCAGGCTAAAACGATTAGTTATTTATTCATTGTATGATTTTTGTGCTCAAGTGTATTTGTACTTTTAAAAGTGAACAACTTGAAATATAGAATGCACAAACTTTAAGGCACTATTTAAAGGGGTTAGTAATTACATATGCCACTTAAACTCAAGTTTCTTTCACAACGTAAACTATTTCTATAACTATGGGATATCTCTCCTTCACCAGTGTTTACACATCTTCCTTCACTTGAAAACACTGGTTTCCCCCCTTTTTTTTTTCATGGTAGGAACTCATTTTGCCTAATCTAGAACCTTTATGAATAGAATAAGTAAGATCTGATTGCTGAAATACTTCTTTCTTTTGGCATAATGTTTTGAGACTACCCAATGGTTATTAGTAGCTTGTTCCTTCTAATGAGTGAATTGTATCCCATTTTATATGGCACACTTTCTATCTGGTTCATTATTTTCTGATGATGAAAAACTGAGAGACTTTCAGCTCTCTCTACCTTAAATTAAACTTAAATAATTTTGTACAGAACTTCTGGGTTTGGGTACCTTTTAACTTTTCTTTAATAAAGGCTACAATTTTAGTTTTATCCTGGACTGGCACTATGTGGAATATGAGATAAGGCATGTTCTCTTGAAGCTGGGTATTGGCAGTGAGACACTGCATGCAGACAAATCAAGAAAACAACCCAGTAACACACTGTGTTGTGTTGTTTCATTAACTACATTGTTCAGTACAGTGGGTGAATTAAATGTACTTTTGATTTAAGATTATTTTCAGCTTATGATATGCTCATCAGGATTGAAATGCATTGGGAGTTGAGCATCTATAGTCATGTGTTTATTTTAATAATAAAAGAAAGGAAACTTGAGAACCTGATGGGAAGAAAATGAACATACACAATGCTAACACATACAAAATAACAAAAACAAAAACAAACATTTACTCATGACAAAAAGTCTTTCATAAAACTATAAATTAAAGAAAGTTTCTTACTGAAAATTTGTAGATGAATTAATAATAGTGTCAGATTTAGAACTTTAAAAAAATTGTACTTAATGCAAAAATGAATGCCTTTAGCAATGCTATCCTCATTAAAACAAGTGGGTACATCCAGTGCAATGCTGCCACAAAAAAGAAATAAAGGCCATATTGATTGAACATGGAGACATAAAACAATATCTGTTCAAGATACACCATTGTCTACATAGAAAGCACCAGAACCCACCTGAGACAGGCAATGAATTCTGCTGTTTTGTAGGATACCATGTTGATTTCCGTCTCATATATTACCCATAAAACTAGAAGTTTCAAAAATGTTTTATAAAGTTAACAAACCCACTAAACTTACATAGATTATCTTTAATAAAATCTGGACATGTACTGAAAACTACTAAATTGTTGAGAGAAAATGAATGAGATCAAAGTCAATAGAGAGAGAAACTATGACAGTTGTTTGAAAAAGGAAGTAGTGTTAGAACATCAGCATTCCCCAAATTAATTTATACAGCTTCACAAACTATTATTTATTTATTTTTCATATAATGTTTTGACCATAGCTCCCCCCCTCTCTACAACTCAACTTTATATTAACTTTCTCTCTTTCTTTTTCTGTTTCTCTCTGTCAATCCCTCCAAAAATCCGCTGCTGGGGGCACAAAGCTCACAGACTGAACTAGGGAAACCACATATATTAAACACACAAAGCTCACAGACTGAACTAGGGAAACCACATATATTAAACACATAGTGTCGTATTTTCAAAAGAAAAAGACCAAGTTTTCCAGGCAGAAAACCTGCAATGGAGGAGCTAAATAGCCTGGCGCTCTATGCTCTTTGCAGGGCCGGGCCATACCAGGAGATGGCTAATAGTCTAGATGACCTTCGAATCATCCGTATGACTAGTGTCCTTAGCCCCAGCCAAGCTCCCACCACCAGGACCGGAAGTGGCTAATGGACCAGATGACCTCTATGCTATCTGTATGACTGAGACCACATCAGAACTTCCTCCTAGGTGCTTAAGATAACACATATGGCCTGTTTATAGAACCCATCTTCATGGAAGATGGCACAGGTACTATGAGAAAAGTTTCAATGCCATTATTTCTCCTTCTACATAGAGGATTACTCTATGTGTTACTCTAGGGAAAAAAATTTTCCCTAAATTGCACTGTATTTAAATATGCTCATAACAAATTGCTCAGGGTCAGACTGTAGAAGTTTGAACCAACACGTTGTGGGGTTCCTTCTTGCTTTATGAGAATGTTACTCGGCCAATGATGGTGTTTACAGGGATCCCAACAAACAGCAGCAGTAGTAGCACCACCACCACCAACAACAACAACCAAAACCCTACCTAAACAAAGCAAAACAACATACACAAAAGCAAGATGGAATCTGTTCTGTGGTTGTCAACTATGCCTGGGTATTGTTCTAAACAAATGCTAATATTTTATTATTTATATGATACTTTAATAAATCAAAATTTCATAAATGAACAAATTGAAATATAAATTTCATAAATTTTGATCATATTTACTCTTGACCTTCTAGCTCCATTCACTACCATCCTTTCCTAGCCACCTGATTTTGTGTTCTACTTTTTTTTTTTTTTTTAATATATGGAGCTGAATTTGAGTTGTTCAAGTACTCTTTGGTTTGGAGAACTAACATGTTACTTGATAGTAAAGATTTCTGATAAGCAATACTTTGTAAGCTCTTGGCTAAGCATACAGACATAAATTCTTAGAATACAATCGATGTAAAATGTTATGCAAACTTACAGATGCATTTTGAGAAAGGTACTAGAGAGTACCATTTTAGTATAGCATAAAGCTACTCAACTCTGGATATATCATAGTTCTAAGCATACAATTTTAACACATAAATGTTCTGGAAGAAAACATGGGTGTGAAATTGTTTAATGTCCTATTTCCTGTAAGGTCATAGTCCAAGTAATACTAAAGAAAAAAGAGATGGCTCAGCCATTAAAGGCTAGGCTCACAACCATAAAAATTCTAAAAATTTAACAACAAGGAACTGATAGCCCAATAATAAGTGAACACATGATTAGAATGGACATTTCACCTCAATAAATATGTAAAAGGTAAATAAATACATGAAAGATGCTTAATGTAATAATCATTAAGGCAGTGTATATTAAATCATAAGGTAATTACATTTCTGCCCTTTTAAAATAGTTTTTCAGGAAGCAACTCTTTCAATCATCCTGGTTAGGTGTATAGTATGGAACAGTGCCTGCATGAAAGTGATCTTACAACATTCATCAAGCCCTTAGCTTGCTGATTATCAAACCCAAGTCTTATTATGAGAGAGAGAGAGAGAGAGAGAGAGAGAGAGAGAGAGAACTGATGTCTCTAAGTATAAGATGATAGCAGCACTATTCTTAATTGTTCCAAGCTAAAACAGCCCAAATGTCTATTAGTGAATAGATAAACAGCATGTGGGACTTTCCTATAGAATATTGCAGTATGTAATTAATCAGCAATCTTGTATTCATTATTCTAAGTAGAAGTCAGAAAGAGAATGACATAGTATGCTATTTCAATTATAAAACACTGTATAAACAAACATAAAATTAAGAGGACTCAGAAAATGTGAACAGTTTTTATAGGGTTAGGAATATGCAAGGACACTGTAAGTACCTATGGAACATGTTGGGCCTTGTGATCACCTATTTGTTAAAAATTTGAAACATCATTTCAAACTGGAAATATGATATAAATGTGTCAAATTTTTAAAAGAACAGCTGGAGACAAAATTGGCCTCAGCAGAATGTGCATGATTTTCAAACCACAGATCTACTGACTACTTTGCACTTGCAGGTGAAGGGGCAGATGGGAAACTCCGGTTTGTTTGTTTATTTCACTCTTTCTCCAGCTCATCAGAACTTCTCATCCTCACTACCAGCTGCACAGTAGGTTGTTGTCCATATGCCCCTGGTGATGCTTGTCAGCACTTATATGGCAAATGGTTGGTTCTCTTAGCAGCTGGAATCTAGATTTTGATTGGAGTATACACACCAAGATAAAAGACACTGCCACAGTCTCTCTTATAGTAACAAGCCCTTCTTTCTCAAGCTTTATCACCAAATGCCAGCAGAGTTAAAGGTCTGTGCCTTTGTTAGCTGCTGGTACTTGTCCTGTTTTTCCTTGTAGGAACCAGACAAAAAGACTGAAATATTCCAAAGCAACAGTGTGTTTGGGTTTAAATAGAAAGTTGCTATACATGCTTACAGAATGGTACAGAAAGAACTGAAGAGTACCCTTCTGAGTATTGTCTTTGGTTAGAGACAAAACAAGATTATATGATGAAGAAAACAAAAAGTAGAGCATTCCCAGAAAGGGAAAAAACATGGGATATCTAGACTGTGCAGTTTTCAACAACAAATATAACACACATACAAAGAAAAAACAAAGAACATTTTCATTAAATAAAAAAACCAAATTAAGTCAGTAAGATATGTCCCTGAGAAAAACTTGTTTACTGGAAAAGCACTTCAAAATAATTGACTTAGAGATGTTCAAAGAACTAATGAAAGGTTTAAAGAAATTTGAGAAAATAATGTGCTGAACAAAATTAAGTAAAGAGATGGATAAGAATAAGAACATTAACAAAAGAATCCAAAAGGACATACTATAGACAAAAATGCAATACGTGAAATAAAAGATGTAGAGGAATTTTAATCCAGCAACCTGGCCGCTCTGGAAAGGGATCACAACCAAAGACCTAGTTCTGTGGGATCCAACTTGAATAC
This sequence comes from Acomys russatus, assembly GCF_903995435.1. Classification (NCBI taxonomy): domain Eukaryota; kingdom Metazoa; phylum Chordata; class Mammalia; order Rodentia; family Muridae; genus Acomys; species Acomys russatus. Next base: position 20,015,616 of record NC_067163.1, read on the forward strand.
AGACTTGCCTTTTATATATACTTTTAATTCTAAACAATAATGTCTAATTGGTGATGAATCAGAGAAAGATTTGACAGAATGTGTGGATACACAAAACTTTCAAGAGAGAGGCTATTTGAGTAGGGAGAGAGAGAGAGAGAGAGAGAGAGAGAGAGAGAGAGAGAGAGAGAGAGAGAGAGAGAGAGAGAGAGAGAGAGAGAGAGCAGTACAATGCAAGAGAGAGAGAGCGCAGTACAATGCAAGAGAGTACAGTACAATAATACAGTAGAGTCCATACAGTTAATACAGTATTTGGTGCAGTTCGGTTCAGTTTGTGGAATTCAGAGGTAGTTTTTCTAAGCAGAGCAATTCAGTGAGAAGTCAAGAGAAGTCAGTTTGAGTCAGTCTGCTTAGAAAGGAGTTTTGAGGCAGAACATCTGAGTTGAATCAGTCAGAGTGCAGAAATAACTGGAAACTAATTTTTTTTTTCACCAGTAAATATCAGAGGCTGAAAACATTCTAGGCTTCAGTTAGCAGATGGAGGCTAGAAGCTGAAGCCTTCAAGGTCTGGGCTTGCAGAAGATCAGATTGTATGGAGGCTAGAAGCTTCCGGGCTAGGCCTAGGGATATTTAGATAAAAGAGCTCTAGACTCAGCCCAAGCCATGTATTAGTAAGGCTTGGGTATGGTTCTCATCTCGTCCCATCATATGAGGAAATAAAAGTAACTTTGATAGACAGATTCAACAGAGGGATACAATGACAGGCTTGAGAGGGTAGAAAAGTTAGTGTCAAACATAAGGTATTAGAAATTATTGAGTCTGAGGGGCAGACAGAAAAATGTTGAAAAATAAATGAGTAGAGACCACAGGACACTATTAAGTGAGTCACAGCAATATGGTATGAAATAAAGACAAAAGGATAGAAATAGTATTACAAAAACTTAGTGGCCTGTTACAGATTTGATGAAAGATATGAATGTAAATATTTATCAAGTCTAATGAACTCTCATAGGATGAAATTATTGTCAGATGCATGAATTCATACTGTTGGAAACCAAAGAAAAGGGATTCATCACAGAAAAGAAGAGGTGATTAGATGTGACCATATTTATCATCAGAAATGTTTGAGGCTATAATGTAATTGATTGCACATTCAAGGTAGTAACAATAAATAAGTCCTCATAAACACAACCAGTCAGCCATGAATTCTGAATCTAATAAAATGCCTCCTTCAAAAATGAGAGAGAAATTAAATTTCTAGATAATAAAAGCTGGGAGGGAGTGTCTAGAACCTAAAAAAAGATTCCTGGGGGTGTAAAGCAAAAGATATTACACTGTGATTTAAGGAGATACAAAGAAACAAGTTCTCAGAAAAGATAAGCATGACAGTAGCGATTACAGGGAGATTTACTATAGTAATGCTTTGCAACTCATTCTTTTCTACTTACCTAAAAACTGATGTACTGCAAATTAAGCCCCATAGTTAATGTTATTGTAACATTGGCTTATAAATCCACATTTTCCCTAGTGAACAGATTAACAGTGTATAAAAATCATGATTAATTTATGGTGGACACATAGTACAGAAGCTGGAATTTTCTGACATTGGCTATTGAAATGATTGGGGATAGAGCTGATCAGGAACAGAGTTTTACATGTAGGTGAAGGTAAGCTGATGAAAATAACGTTCAGAACATTATAATTTTTGATTGTTAAATATAACCTCTATGGTGACTACAAAAATTTTATAGAATATATATGAATGAATAAAATATAATTCCAGCATTTCACTATAAAACTAACAAAATACAAAAGAAGACAATAATAAAGGAAATGAGAGACTGGGGTATATAAAATATACAGAAAATACATTACTAGTTAAATAGGTATCACCTCAATAGTAATTATATATAAGTGGATTAAATTCTCCAATCAAATGACAAAAGATGTTATTATACGTTAAAATCAAAGCAGACAAGTGCAAAGTATGATCTGAGCCATGTATGATGACATGTATCTGCAATCTCAGCAATCTCAGGGTCCAGACAAAGGAATCATGTACTTGAGACCATCGCAGGCCACATAGCAGGACCCTCACACCACAAATCAAGCCATGATGTTATTCAGTGCACTATTGTTTGAACCTAAGCGTTCCCCACATGCTTGTCTGTTGCATGCTTAATTCCTAGCTGGTGTTGCTATTTTGGAATTTGTAGAAAAATGTGGAAGACCAGGGACAGTAGGGGACTTAGGGAGCACATTTAAAGGCTATGTCTAATGTCTGCTTCCTTCTTTTCTTTCCGCATCCTGTCTGCCCCAAGTTGGGCACGTTCTGTCATGTGCTCATGTTGCCTTCATGTTCTGTCTCACTGTGAACACATAGTTAATGGAAACCTCTGGAATCACTACCCAGATTGATCATTTTTCCTTCTGTTTATCAAATGTGTTTTATCACAGTGATGTGCCTTTAATACCTGCAGTCCATAGAGGACTTTACTTAGACCCAGAGCTACAGACTCAACGTACATACTACCTGAAAATAGTAACCAAAGGGAGCATAGTGCTAGCTATACAAGTACCAGACAACACATGCTTAGCGAAGAAAGTTAACGACAGAGCAGTCACAATAAATTAATAAAAGCTTTACCATTACAAGTATAGGAGTCATAAATACTTGGGTACCTAATCCATCAATTACATGAAGCTGACATGCTTGAACATGAACAAACGCCAAATATATTTTTCTAAGAGAAAAAGTCTTTCTCAGATAGACAAGCACTACACAATCCTGGTCACATTAGGCAAGACATTATAGCGATCAAAGTTAGAAAAATCAATCAATGGAGTTAACTGGGGTTAGGGCCAGAAGGATGAAGGGAATATTTATAAGAGGAAAGAAAGACTCAGTTTTGGCACATGAAAACGTTTCTGCAGATGGGTGGTGGTTGTAATAGGTTAGTGTGGATTGTTGACCTCACAGCATCTGCAACCACATAGGAGACAAATGCCTGCCCTTGCCTATGGGGGATTTAGATTAGGTTAGCCTTTGGGTGTGAACATGAAGGATTATCTAGATTAGACTAACTGGGCTATCTAGATTATCTAGGGAGGTAGGGAGAGTTTATCATGTGAGGAAAAGTGGGTAGCACCATTCCTTCAGCTTGGGTACTAGACAGAATAAAAAGAAAAAATGTAGTTGAGTTTCATGACCAAAGATGAGGCCTGAACGGCTGCCTCGAGTTCTTCCTGCTACAATACCTTCCCCACTATGATAGACTGTACTATAGAATTCAGAAATGATGCCATTTCCCCCTTAATTTGGTTTTATTAGGGTATTTTTTCACAGAAACAGGAAAAGTGATGTAGGGTGAGATGGTCATTAAATAGACATCAATCAGTCATTCATTAATCAATCAATATGAATATGCATGCTATTTACACATATATACTTTAAATAGTAAAGTTTGTGTTATACGTATTTTCTGTAATAAAAAAATTAAAATAGATTACAGGAGAAAAGGTGGCAATAAGAAATATGGACAACTATTTTTAAATGGAATATTGTTTTATTAAAAACAGAAGGCTAACAAATGGACTGAAATTGTAACATTTGTTTCTTCAACATGGTAGAATTATACCATCTTTATTGTAATGATTGGGAAGAGAGGGGGTTGCAGGACCATAGTGTGCTTCATAGAATAAACTCTTAAGTAGACAATAGAGGGTTCAATTTACTGCAAGGTGAAACATAAAGATTGGTCCTAGATGTCAATAACATCTACAGTATAGAAAAACCCTAAAAATAATGCACAATCTGTAGTGGTATAATAACCATGGTATACGATTTACTGGATGCCAGATATTATATAAATGTATGTATGGTAATAGATAAAGGCCATAAGTATAGGTATAGTCATAAATACAAATAAACATGGCTACTTTCTATTTTTTATACAACATTCCATAGGAAACTCTTAAAAACAAGGGAACTGAGGTCATAGAGGCTGGGATTCTTCTTCAAGTGTGCAGCCTGGCTCTAATATGTTTAATCATTATTCTTCAGAAACCGAAGCTCCATTAGATGCAGAAATTCATTTATAGTCACAAAACTGTATATATTAAAATCTGGTATTTTACAAAAATGCACACTGGACAAAAAAAAAAGCATCTCCAGCAAAGAGTGCTGCAAAAACTGCATGTCCACATGTAGAAGAGTATACAGCTATATTCACAAGCCAATGCTAAAAAAATCAACTTCAAGTGCACTGGAGACCTCAAGCAGCTAGACAAAAATGTAGGCAGTATCCTACTGGATTTATGTGTAGGAAAGGACTTTTTTAATAGGATTTCATTTGTTCAGGAATTAAGGCCAATAGTAGAAAAACAGGCCTCTTAAAACCAAAATTCTTATACCAATGGAAAACAATTGAGTGAGGAGAAAGCCCACAGAATGCGAACTGGATAAGGAAGACCTCAGAAATGTTCATAATGATAAACAGTGGTCAGCAAGCAGCTTTATATTCCTTTAAAAATGTTCAACACCCTTAGCAATCAGGGGAATGTAAATTAAAACAACCATGAGATTCCATCTTACACCAGTCAGAATGGGAGGGAGACAGAGGAGGAGGGAGGAAGGCAAGATAGAACATCAAAGATGTTTGAGAAAGCCACAAAGAAATATGCTATGTTTACTTAAAAATACATTATATATTTTTTTAAAAAATTAAGTATCTTGGGTGATAATGCACCCAACAATAGTCATGTACTAAGTAAGAAAAGACCTGATACCAGGTATGGAAAAACCTCCCTTCAAGTTCCTGGTCAGGGGAGTCCAAGAGACTCCCCAAACAATATAGGTTATTGCTGTTTGTTGCCTTTGGTTGCCCCCAAGAGTTTAGTGGTAAGACCATATTGCTGAAGACACCATGCAATTCGAGCACAGCACTTGGTGAAATAAAGCTGTAACTGATCTGGAAGTCTCCTCTCTGAGCATCCCTTCTCCTGTTAGAAGAGCCTATGAATATGACCAGTATTCCTGCTTAGCTGCAAAACCTACAAGCCACAATAATAATTGGATGCGCAAGATATCCATAAGAGTGCAATAGTGACACTTTTAGCCTGAGAGAGTCTAAGATGTATCTAATTGGATGTCGACACAATCAGTATTCATGCATAATATTCTCAAATAAGCAAAATTATTTTTTTGAAGACTAAACCAAACCAAACCAATAAAACAACGTGACATAGGAGACTACCAAGACAGGCATTTCCAGGGCCTTGTGTTCCTTTATCTGTAAGAACATCACCAGACCACACCAAAACGTAGTTTATTACACACATTGAAAATGAGGGTTTTCTTTGGAAATAATACTGAGTTGGGAGGTCTGTTTCTTATTAGCTCCAAGGGTGTTGATGAGTTTCTTGGTCCCTAAAATGGAAATAACAGAATTTCCAGTGATCTGGGGAGATTAGGTTATGTACAGTCATGTTTTGAGCATAGTAAAGAGCTCATGTGTTAGGATTAAAAAAAATCTTTAAATCATGTGTTTCTAATCATCATAATTCAGTAATTATGCCATCAATAAAACGCATTTCCAGAAGATTGTTCGGTCTTCCTACCAACATTTCCTATTTACAGTAGCTTGACACTTTCCTACCTTATGATAGGTAGAGGGTTATGAACAAGTTCAAATTCTGAACTTTGATCTTTCCCTTGCTTAGTATTATGTCACACGGCATTGTCATGATGCTGGGTACCAGCAGAAAGTCTAGTATCCAGGAATTCCTTTACTCCCCTTTATAAACAGACTGAGTGGGTAAGCTATGGTGTTTCTCAGGTTAGCTACGCAAAACGTATTTTCAGCATATTCAGCGTAGACAGTATCTTCACTGTCTGGTGGGTTTCTCATGCTGTCACCCTACCACATGTTGGGGAACATGTGTAGTTCCAACACCTCATTCTAAGGCACATGGGGTACAGAAGTACGCCAAGTAGAACATCATGAAAGCATTTTGACATACACGTATGTGCACACATGTGAACAGAACTACCGTATCATTTGCCAACTAGAAAGAACCTTTAAATCAGTAATCTCAACTTTTCCAGTTGCCTGTCATTTAAAAAGTACAAAAAGAGGGGTTAATGAGACAGTCTGGAGGAAGGAAGGAGGTGAAGATATGATGTGATTATATTAGAATATCAAAAGAAGAGAGAAAATATGCTTTTAGTTTGCAATTTCACATACGGTGCTTCCCATGCTAGGGGCTCACACTTCCTGCAGCTCTACTACGGCTGTCTATTCTCTCTCCCCACAAATCTCTCTCACGCATTTATGTCTAATCTCTTTGTTTTGTGACCCACCAGGATTAACCAGGCCCATCTGTGTGATCCTGTGTTTAAAACTAATTGTTGTAGCCATGGGGGCTTAACAGAAGGTGAACAATTAAAAAAAACAAAGCAATCTGGGTAATGCCTGGTAGGCTTTGGTCATATGGTGGAGGAGGAGGTCTCCTTCCGTCAGAGGTCTAGGGGAGGGGGTAGGGTCAAAGATTTCGGGAGGGGGGGTCATGGGAAGATACAAGTGAGATGTAATCTGAATAAATTATAAAAAATAAAAAAATTAAATTAAAAAGCAATGATCCACCCTTTTAGGATCTATTAACAGCTGACAGTCAAGAGGCAAAGGGTAGGCTCCATGATCCCCTCACCCTTCCTTGACATATTGTTGACATGTCAGATCTTGTGTGGGCCCAGTGCAGCTAAGTGGATGTGGGTTATTGACTACAGTAGATATATTGGATCCAGGGAACGACATTTTACAGACTTTCACCCTGTTCTCCGGCTCTTACGTACTTTCCAATCTCTCTCCCCCAGTGCTTCTTAGGCCTTAGGAGGTGTAGTATAAAAGATTTGTTCAGAGATAGGCCAAAATCTGGTTACTGATTTTTGTGCTTCTTGGGCATCCATACTCTCTCACCATAGTTCATTTCAAGAAAAGTCTTCTATGATTAAGGGTGGGGCATGAATTTTGTCTATGGCTGCACTTAAAGGTATTTAGAAGATAATTTACCGACATTCAGCACCCATAAGATACATGAACCAACATGTCACAGTCAGTGTTGTAATCCCACATTAGCCATCCCATGCTAGATATTTAAAAGATGTTTGGTACCATCGGAAGTGTTATAAGCTTCCAAAAAGGCTTTGCTGTGTTTTTTTTTTTTTTTTTTTTTTTTTTTTTCATTGACTGTTGGTAGAAGAAATCTTGTCGTCTGGCTTCTGACAGGAGAATACAGTTTTCCAAAGAGGAATCACTTTTCTAGGTAAATGTATCTTGTGCTCTATTCTGCTTCGGTGGAACTGACATATTTGGTGTTGGATGCCTTCCACATGAAGATTTATCATTTAATTATAACTAAGAACACTGACTAAATCCCAGCTGCTTTGGGAAATTACTTAGCTGAAATGCAGGATTCTCAGTAAGAGAGTAGGAGCTTATTTCTGATCCACAGACTCAGGATTTTGATTCCCTAAAAGTGACAAATGTTTCGGGCTCCAAGAAAAGGACAGTCTCTAATTATGAGGTGTACAGTTCAACCTCAACTAGCGAAGAGCAAAAGCAGGAGCTACTCTGAGAGGCTTTTCAGTGGTTTGAGAAGTGACCGAATGCCCTCACCCTAGTGCCCAGCATGCAGCCCCTCTGCTTTGGTCACTTGTGATTACAGCATTCTGGAAAACATGCCATCAATGTCATGTGACTCACTGTATCACTTAATTATGCTGTTTACAGTGAAAGCAAACAATCTCTTGCTTCTGGCTTTTCCTCTTTTGTTTTCACAGCCTCAAAACAGTGTAAAAGAGAAAGAGCATGCAGGAAGCCTGACTCATTATGGAAATTAACCCAACAGGATTGGCAGGTTTGGGGCTTTCTCTCACCATTTGTGGTTATAATAGACACCTTAGTTCTGGGTTCATGCAGTCCAGGAGGTTGTGTGAGAAGAGAAACTTACAATTGTTTTGCAATGCAGATTTTTAAAAATCCATTCTTCTCAAACCCATCTATACTTTTTTTTGGGGGGGGGGGCGGGAGGTAAATCTTTAAAAATATTTTACTTCACCATTTAAGAACTATGACTTATTCAGCAGAGATACAGCTATCTGAACTCTACCATTTTGAGAGCTGGTGAGATGATTCATATTGTGTTAGTCAGAATTTTATCACTATAATGAAACCCTTGGGACGATTAACATAGAAGGGATCAAGGTACATTGTAATTCACAGTTTTAAGGGTTCCACTTAAGGACCGGAGGGACTCATTGCTTTGGTCCTCTGGTGGAGACACTGGAAGACAATGGCAGGAGCGATGTGGTGAGACGTGCTCCCATCATGACCAGAAGCAAAAAGAGAGAGTCTAGGGCCCCACAATCCCATTCAAAGGATCACACTGTTAATGATCTAAAGACCCCCCTTGAAGCCCATTCTCCCTAAAGGTTCAGCTACCTTCCAATACCACCACCACCCCAAGGAATAGACATCTTAACTTATAGACCTTTGGGGGATGTTCAAGACTTAAACTGTCACAAGCATATTAGATATTAAAAACCATTGCCCAAAGGTATAATAATCCCCCAAGTCATTGTTGAGTTATTACCAGGAAGACACTCAAATCATAGAACGTTTGGTGGAGTCTGGGCCTGTTGGCCTTCAGCTTCAACTTGACATGATTCCTACAGATCCAACTCTTCTGAAATGACTCTAGATGCTGGTGCCACTAACACCTTCCCTTCCTTTGTCTCTAGATAGAAGGAAAAAGAAAGCAGCTGCCTGAACGTGCTGAGATACGGCCTTCTCCAGGTGCTCCTGTTGACACCCAGCTCTTCTAGTACCTGGAGAAGGCACAAATGGTTTTATAAAAGTTTTGGCAGTATTTTGGAAATTCTCTATTATTACTTTTTGAATCACACATTACTATCAAGGTAAGTCATCTTTCTGTTTTCATAAAAAGTTACCAATAGTTTTTACGTTTCATATTTTCCTTAATCCCTCCTGATCAAGCTTCCCTCTCCACAAACTCAACTAAGCCATTCTTCTTACAGAACTGATCTCCAAATATGTGACTTTCTTAGTCAACTTCTAGGCAGTGTTTGACACCATTAATCATACCCCTCCCCATTTTTAAGTGAAATGATGCATTCTTTTGGAGATCTTATTTCCTCTGAGTCACTTTTTGTAGTCTCGCCTGCCCATCCTTAACTGTGTCAGGTGAGCATGCCACAGAGCTCTCTCCTCGGTCCTTGTTTCTCCTGGGGATGCCAACTAAGGTAGGAGGATTAGGAGGAACTCTCTGTGCTTTTCTTCCTCTGTTTCAAGTTTCCTGTCACTCTCATCTTCCAAGCCGAGTGAAATCTAGCTCATGTTAGGACATGGGAAAGGCATCATGGAGGAGCTTGATCCTCTAGAGCCATAAGGATCCAGGGTGAAGGTACATCAGAAGAAGATACGGGAAATGATATTGTACATTTGATTACTCATAGGAAAGAGCAACACAAAGGGATAACTTAATGACACCAAAGGAACAGGAAAAAGAATTAATGGGAGTTTAACAGCACCTAAAGTGATCTGCATTATCCACAAATGTAATACCCTTCATATGTGTCAAGGACATCCCTGTATACATTCAGATCTCTCATATCCCTGGCATCTATCCAATCAGTTCTGTTTGATTAAGATGCTTACATCTGGTTACATCCTATTGTCTCATTCTTAGATTTAGCCTTTGCATCTCACAAAGCCTGTTTTGATTGTATTACCCTGGAACTAATTGACTATGTAGAATTCAGACTCTTCTTTTGAAAACCAAAGCAACTCTTATTCCTTGTTCAAACATCTCAGGCCAGAACCCCATAGTACCCCTGTGAAGTCCATAAAATATGCCACTGAAATTATTTTTTGGTTATTTATGGACCTCAGTGCCATGCTTTCTCATTTTTAATTCCACACAGAAGTCTGAAGCATGGCATTTTATCTAGCTCCATGTCCTACAGTGACCCCTGAGTTGTAAAGCCAGCTCTCCGTATTCATGAGTCCTCTGTCTATAGCCAACGAACTACAGACTTGAAAATATTAGAAACATTTGTCTGTGATGAACATACATTTCTATTTTAAAAATATATTTTATTTATTCATATTACATCTCAATTGTTATCCCATCCCTTATATCCTCCCATTCCTCCCTCCCTCCCGTTTTCCCCTTATTCCCCTCCTCTATGACAGTGACTGAGGGGGACCTCCTCCCCTTGTATATGCTCATAGAGTATCAAGTCTCTTCTTGGTAGCCTGCTATCCTTCCTCTGAGTGCCACCAGGCCTCCCTATCCAGGGGACGTGGTCAAATATGGGGCACCAGAGTTCGTGTGAAAGTCAGACCCCACTCTCCACTCAACTGTGGAGAACGTCCTGTCAATTGGCTAGATTTGGGTAGGGGTTCGAAGTTTACTGCACGTATTGTCCTCAGCTGGTGCCATAGTTTGAGCAGGACCCCTGGGCCCAGATCTGCCCATCATAATGTTCTTCTTGTAGGTTTCTAGGACCTTCTGGATCCTTCTATTTCCCCATTTTCCCATGCTTCCACAGCATGGTACTGGCACAGCAATAGGCTGGTTGATCAGTGGAATCGAACTGAAGACCCAGAAATGAATCCACACACATATGGTCACTTGATTTTTGATAAAGAATCCAAATATATTCAATGGAAAAAGGATAGCTTATTCAACAAAGGGTGCTGGTATAACTGCATGTCTACATGTAAAAAAATGCAATTAGACCCATATTTGTCACCATGCACAAAACTCAAATCCAAGTGGATCAAAAACCTCAACATAAAACCAGAGACACTAAGTCACTTAGAAGAAAAAGTGGGGAAGAGCCTGGAATACATTGGCACAGGAGACAACTTCCTGAGCAAAACACCAACAGCCCAGGCCTTAATGTCAACAATTAATAAATGGGACCTCATGAGGCTGAGAAGCTTCTGGAAGGCAGGAGACACTGTCAACAGAACAAAGCAACAGCCTACAGACTGGGAAAAGATCTTCACCAACCCTACATAAGACAAACATCTAATATCCAAAATATATAAAGAACTCACGAAATTAAACACCACCAAATCAAAGAACATACATTTCTTATCACCATTTCCTAACAGAACATTGTAACGACAAGGTGGTATTCAAATACTGTTATTAGTAGGGATTATTTATAGTATATGGAAGGATGTATGTTTTACATATTTTTTTTTTATCTTACAGAAAGATATAGGGCATCTGATGGGGATCCTATGCATGGTTTTCTGATGATGCCATGGGCTGACTGTACTACTTTTGACCAGTGTTCTTACTATGCCCACCTCTGGCCACTAGGCTTAACCCTGTATTCAGACAGAGTATGATATAAGAGCTGTCCCAACAGCTTTCTTTTCCTTCTAAAACCAAAGAGAAATCATCTCAGTTCATGGATTGGGGGATAGATATCATTTGGTCTACTTTTCTGAGTATAACTGGACTTACCTATCAGAAGCATTTAGACTTGTTTTATGAATAGAGTAAAGACATCTGTGCACAGAGAAGAGAGTACTTTGAGAAGAGAGCATCTCTCTGCCTAGAGCACCAGGCATGATAACCCATGCCAGCTATGTACTTCTTAAGTTTAGGAGCTAAAGGCTGCCCAAGGTAAGTCACTTATGATAAAATGATGCTATGTCAGAGGCTTCCTTTTAATAGCCCAGAGAGGTAAGGAGAGGGATGGGACAAAGACATGAAACAAAATTATTGGGTGTCAATGAGTATTTAAGTCTCCATAATGGGTACATGGATACTTCCATGTATAGACTGTGTGTGTGTGTGTGTGTGTGTGTGTGCGCACACACACAAACACTACATTTGGATTCTTCTACATTTAAAGCAATGAGTGGATGAAAGAAGAGAAGTGCAGGCTTCAGTAGGATATCAACACATCTTTCTATATTTTTTAGATCTCAGAGTGGTCTAGTACTGTAATTCCAGTGAAAACTCTAGTAAGTTCTTAGACTCCAGTTAAAAGAGTCAACCCCATCTCTCCTTTCTCTGACAGTTCAGCCTTGAAAGGCAAGCTGGCATTTCTAACTACAATGGCACCAAAGAGTATCCAATCCATCTTCCTTGTTCCTTTTAAATCAGACTGTCTGAGAAGTTGTTTTCTGTACTGGAGCAAGCAGAGGCTCCAAGGGAGTGTGGCAGAGCAGTCCACACAGGATCCATTTGTCAATGTCCTTGCACCAAGGGTCCTTTTCTGCCAGAAGCCTGAGGTTGAATGCGTTCAGCAGTCACCCCACACATGCTGCTCACCAAACCTCTGAAGGCAGGGTGGCTCACATGAACCACTCCTGCCAGCTGGGTCCCTAGATTTTAATAGCTGGTGTTTCTTTGAAGGTAACAGAAAAATGACTTCTGCTACATGAGCCTTCTGAGCGCTTTCACCTCATTCTTTTAATATCATGTGTTCAGCTGCTTTACCACCTGCCTAACCACCACCCTATTAAGTTTCAGTTGTCCAGGATAGCTAGGGTCTGACTAGAGCTTTTGCCTGCATCTTAACAACTGTTTGTTTCAACATCCTCTTCCCTCTCTTCCTCTTGCTTCTCCTCCTCAGGCCAGGAATGCTTCTGAACCATGCTCGTCAGGCAACAGCAAAACTCGTGTCACACGTGAGTCTTTGCCAAGTATGCTTGCCCAAAGACGGAAATAATTGTCTAAATTTAGGGAAATCTTCTCACAGAGTAACCAAGGGCTCTGGCTCAGGCTTCAATGGGTAATTGTTGGACTCTGTGTGAGGACCGGCTGGTCCCAGGCAAGGCTGTGAGGTAACTGGCTTCCATCTGCCTTGTTGAGTCACACAAATGTTTCTTCTTTTCTCCCATTTCTCACTCTTGGTCGCATGTCCCTGCTGTGGACTTTGTCCATCTATGCTGTCCCAATTGCTCTCAGACTTAACAAGTAACGTTTTTTTTAAGGTATTGTAGATTTTAAGTAAATTAGTTTCTCCAGGACTGATTTAGCTCAGCGGGAAAAAACACTTGCCACCCAGCCTGGTGACCTGAGTTGGATTTTTGGGATCCACGTTACAGGTGGAGAGAATTAACTCTTGCAAGTTATTCTCTGATGTCTACACACCTCCCTGAGGGTATGTACACATCATTCTCCCAAACAAATAACATCTAAATATTGGTCAGTAAAAATTGTTCAGTTTCTTCTCATAGAAGAGCTATACCGAGAAGAGAGAATTTAATTTAAGGATTGGACAGTGAGAATTTTAGTATTATAGGCACTCTGGAAAGTACAAGCATTATTAAAAAATATTTTTAGAGCACTATCAGACGCTTTACATTGAAAACATTAGTGAATGGATTTTGGAGGCCTCATGTGCAATCTTTAATTGGCATAGTGATTAAGCTTAATCAGATCATATGTTTGGATCTGTCTTCTTCCCATCTATAAAGTCAGCTGTTGAGGAGGTAATATCATGCCCCCGAGCCTAGCACTTTGCTTGCCTATAGTTGCTGTTCCCTCTAACTACAGTATGACTAGAGATGTACTATTCTGTGAATCTAAGTCGCCTTTTGAAAACCACCATCTGTTTGTGTCTTTAGAGGCTGGCTGTGCACCTCTAGTCAACAAGTCTGCAAATGCTGTGTGCTAATTCAGAAGCTGATGAGAGATTGAATCACTCCTTCACGTGTTAGTCTGAAGTCTTATAAAAAATATGAAAGGTGGGCTGGATAGAGATGACTCAGAGATTAAGCGCACTGGCTGCTCTTCCAGAGGTCCTGAGTTCAATTCCCAGCAAACACATGGTGGCCACAGGCACCTATAATGTGATCTGATGCCCTCATCTGGCATACAGGTGTACATGCAGGCAGAATACTATATATGTAATATGTAAACAAATCTTTTAAATACACACACACACACACACACACACACACACACACACACACACGGACTACCAAAGAGATGTTGGTGTAAAGTGAAAATCTCTACTTCATACTTTTCCTTTGCTTGGGATTTATGTAGTAGGAAATGCAAGGTGGAGATAGTCCATGTTAATGAATTATAGACTATAAAGTTGATATAAAAATTAAAATGGATCAGGAATAATTAACATAAAGTCATAGTGAGTGGTTATATCTATATCTTATTATTTGTCATAGTTTGAATATAAAAGGAACCCCATAAGCTCATGTGCTTGAAATTTTGGTTCCCCAAGAAGTTGGTACTAATTTGGGAGGTTATGGAACCTTCAGGAACTAGGGAACACCTGGTAGAGGTAGACCACTAGGAATGGTCATTGAGAGAATAGGTCTGATCCTGCTTCTTTTTCTTATATCTAGTTTGTTTAGATCCCTGTTATCTTATAGCTCAGAGGTCCCTCAAACTCTCTTTGTAGACAAGCCTGACCTTGAAGTCTTCATCTTCTGATTCCACCTTAGGAGTTCTGAGATTACAGACATTTGTCATCACACCTGGCTTATGTAATACTAAGGGTTGAACCTAGAGTGTCATGTTTGCCAGGTCACCATTCTACCGGCAGAAGTACCGACTGAGTTCCAATTTCTGCTTCTTAGTGCACCAATACCAGAACAAGCTCCACTACAAGCCTTTGATACCCTGGACTAAACCACTTCAGCTGTGATGCTGTCACTGCTATGGTGAACTGTACACCATAGCAACAAAAGTAACTAACATACTGTCCATGGAATACGTGTTTTAAAGATTTTCTGATTTCACTAGGAAAGGTCTTTTTCTTAGGAAAATTGGTGTTTTCCCTAGAATATTGTAGCTAATGTATCAATACTGCCTCTTTCTATGGGTTATAGGTTAGTGGCAATCATACCTGTGCAAATATATTGTTTTCTGCACATGCCATATTTGTATTTGTTAGTTCATTTACCCCACAAATGAATTGTTTAATGATGGATTATGTGGTGACTACAACGTGATTACTAGGAATATAAAGGCAAAGGAAATACCCTTTTTTGCAATGAAGAGTTCTCAATATAGTTTAAAAGATGCATAGCAAGCACAAATACATCCACATAAAGAACATTATCATACTTTTTTTTTGAACTAGCATGGTACAGAATTTCAGAACAGGGTAGGATTCAAAATATCCAAGCCTGAAAAAATGGAAGAGTAAGGGATGAGGCATGGCCCTACTGAGGAAACTGGCTTGTAAAAGTAATGTTCATCAAGAAAAGACAGAAGAGAGAACATGCTAATTTACCCTCTCTCCACCTTCTCGGCAGACTCATTTCCTGTGTTTAGAGCTCATGGTCAACATGGGAGACGATCAGGAGATAATACTGAAATAATTGGAAGAATTCGATCATGTACACACTGAGTTTTGCTTTTATATTTCAGTCCTATGGGAGATGTGTAATCCTTTGAAAAAGAAGACTAGCCAATCTTCGCTCGTTCTATAAATCCCAAAACCCAATAGGCTATTCACAGAAGAAACAACTTCTGCTGATAGTCATATCATTGAGCTGCAAAAGGTATCCCTGTTCACACCATTTACGATATTTATATTACCCAATAAATTTTAATCAATTCAAAATCTGAGCCTGGAATTATATTAAGAGATAGTTGCTATGCAAAATAAGTTTATAGAGCCATGGAACATTTCCTTGAGAGCTATCTCATAAGTACAAAGAGATTAGGCAAGAAAGCCGCATAAATGGAAATTAAATAGTATGGTCCCAAATCTAACACTACTTCTTGGGCTAAGAAGTCATTAATACTTATGATAACGGGGGGCAGAATTGGCAAATAAAGCAGGACGTGCCTCAAGCTTATCTATAAAATTAAGTTCAAGTTGTAGAGGGCTACAGTAATTTCATCTTAATAGATGACTATGAAGTCCCAAGTATGCATTCACTATAATTTTTGTTTATATTTTAAAATCATTTTTTGTATAATCAAAATCTGTACTTTATTCATATTTCTGAGGCAATTTATTTTCTGTCCCAAGGTTCTTCCCAGGACACCAGCGCTATGTCTCCTTATGTGTTTCTTGGTTGTGAGAGTTTGGCAGAGTTTTGGAATTTGGTAGTTTGGGGCTATATCAGGTATTTTGTAGATTGTGTTTCTTAGTTGGGATTTTTGAGAAGTTTTTTTCTCAAGTTCAGACTGGGATTCATGGTGATGGTATAAAGTACAGTTTCCTTATGCCCTGTGTGGAGTCATGTTTGAAGTGCATGGTCTTTGACCCAATGCAGGCCTGAATCAGTTGGTTCAGGTAGGTTTCCTAGGTTTCTGCATGGTCCAGTGCATCATGCCTACTCCTTGCCATACTGTATTTCTTGCAAAGAAATTACAGTGGACAACCCAAACTGAAAGAGAAGAAATCCTAGATCATCTCCACATGGACAGAATTTCTACATAAATGACTTAGATTCCTTTATTCATTGATTTAGTTGGTTTATAACTTCTTCCCATCAATGCCTATACATGCATTTTACTTTTTTTGTTCGGGTTATAAACCAGTGATATTTTATTTTGGTGTTCAAATTGTTTGATAATTGATTGCTTTTGAGTTGCTCTTTTGGAGTGCTTTTCTTCCAAAAAAAACCTTATTTATGGGCACAACAAGATGCTCTCGGCACATATATTCTGTTCCATGCATGGTTCTAGATTCTCTCATTTGCTGCAATTGACTGTTTCATTTATTATAGAAGAACACTAGAGACTTAGGTTTATAATATGTGTGCTCATCCATGCTGCTCTCTTTGCTTGGAAGTCATCTCAGGTAACAGAAGAAGGGAACATGATTGGCTAAATATCTACAGATCTGTGGCAATCTGTGTGTCCAGAGTAAACTGAGCAGATGCACACACTGGTGTGCCCAACACAAGTCCATCACAACAGGGAGCAGTATAGTCTCTACTCTTTGTTTATTTAGTTTCAACTTCCCAATCAAATGATTAGAAGCATGGCTTCCAGCATTCCACAAGTATTAACTATTCTATTTCCATATACTTAGAAGTATCCAGTCATTGATCCAAACCACCGTACCACAAGACAAATTTATTAAATAAAACCACATTTTGATGCATACCCTTTTTTTAAACTTTATATTTTAGATTCATGTTTCAAAGTTACTTCTCAATATTTTCAACCTTATTGGGGTGAGGTTGTTTCAAACATTTGTAATAGCTATATTCCCCCAGCCCCAGCCCCACCTTTATTTGTCTGTATTACATCTTGGAGCTCTTCCAAGCTTCTAAGTGGTACTTTATTTAATCTGCACACATCAGGTGTTGTGCAGTCCCATGGATGTTGACAAATGCATGCTGTCATTTTCCTCACACCACAGTGTTTCACTACCCTAAAAATTCTCCTGTGTTTTGCCTACTCTGCTTTACCTATTTTCCTTGAATTTCTGGATTGATCAACTTTTAGATTGTAGATATACTACCCTTTTCTTGTTTACTTGTATATAGAAGCAGATTTTGGATGCCTCAAGGCTGCAGTAGCTATGAATAAAGCTGACAGAAGCACTCATAGTGCAGGTTGCAGTGCTGGGTGAGTTCCCACATAGGAGGGCATGTGAAGAAGCAGGGTTGCTGGAAATTAAAGTGATCTTCCATAATGTTGTCCAGTTTACACACCCACTCCAACTAATAAACAATGGGCATTAATATTTTTCCACAAGTTTAATCAGCAGTTCACAGTGCCTACTACTGTGTTTTGGGTTTTAACAACTCTAGAAGGTTTGTGTTGTCTTATTGTTCTGTGTATTATAATTCCCAACCTATAAATGATGGCAGGCATCTTTACATGCTTAACTACACTCAATTTTTTTCGTTGTGGATATGTCTGCTAAGGACTTTGTCCCATTTTTAATTTGGTTTGTGGTTTTTCTTACTATGAGACTTGAAAAACGTCTCTGTGTACTTTGGGTAGAAGTAATGTGTCAGCTGTATGTTTTATCACTGTTTATTTTTACTCTCCAAGACCACTCACCATTGTATTCGATTCAGAAGTTTTCCTTAATAAAGTACAGCTTACCTTTTTTATAATGTTTTTAGTGTTATGCATAAAAACTCATTATTAACCTCATTGTCATCTATATTTTCTTATTATAATTTACAATAGATATGTTAATTGTTGTACCAAATGTCCCATTCCAGTCTGTTCCTTTTGGAGTTAGTTTTTGTGTGTGTGACAAATGCTAGATCTTTCTTCAAGATCTGTCATTTCTTTCTCTCTTATTTACCCCCTCCTCCTCCTTCCTCTTACGCTCTCCCCCATCCCTTTGCCCCATGGTCACTATTCTGTGATGAAAACTATACTCTATTGAGTATTGTAATTTCGTCAATGTTTTATTGACAGGAGACTATGAATACACAGAATTTTTCTTCTTTGATAATATTATGATGGCTATATTTGACCATTGTCTTCCCAACTAAACTTTAAAATCAGTTTATGTAAATATATTAAAAATACCTTGCAAAAATTTGATTTGAATTGTATTAAATATCTAGATTAATATGTGAAAAAGTGCCATCCTTATACTCTTGACAACTCTACCCCATGAAAAGAAAATATCTGTCTGTATTCATATGATCATTGACATTTTCATTGATCTTTCTAATTTTACTCAAGAGAGACCCATGTACTATATTAGAATTTCCCCTAGTTTAATTTGTGCTTTGTAAATGACAATTTTATTTCAAATTCAAATTCTTATTTTTGTCATGTTATTAATTCATTGGCTTGATAAATTAATATTATTCTCTGTAATGTTACTATATTTGCTTAATAATTGTTATTTTCTATATTGGTGGTTTAGTCTGGGAATATTCTACCCAAATACCAAAAGTCAACATTCTACTCATCAGGTCAGTTTTAGAAGTCTATAAATTAAAGCACATCCCGAGTCAGACACACACACACACACACACACACACACACACACACACACACACACACACATTGTCTAAATTTACAGAAAACCTAAACAACTGCTCTGTTAATATTACATGAACACAAGGCAGTAAAGCTTGAAATAAATAAAAAAAATGATTTCTGGACATTATACATGCTCATGACCACTAAACAGCACATTATTGAATGATGAATGGATCAAAGAAGATTTTTTTTAAATAAGGAAAACTTGGAATTAAACAAAATTGAAAAGAAAATACACCAAAACCCCTGAAACACATTAAAATCTAAGGGGAAAATACATAGCCTATAGTAACAAATGAGAAACAGCACAATAAATAATGTAATGATGCCTCCCGACATACTTGGGTAATCAAGTTTATTCCTTCTCAAATCTCTGATGGAGTTTAAGACCATGTATCTTAGTTTTACAATGAAGCTTAGTTGTTTAGGGGTTAAAGATGTTTTTAGGTCTAGATAGATGCTTTAAGTGATAATGACAAGATGTGATGGAGATTGATTTACATTCAGAATTTTAGACACACCAAGGTAGGAAAGATGTTTTCTTCAAGGCTGTCAAATACAAATAGCCAAAACTCTAAGAATGTAACATTTACATAATTCCTGATTGTGTCATGGTTCTTCTTGCTATAGGTAGTTTATTGTATATATGTGTAATAATATAAATGTATATGTAAAAATAAATAATGTTTAGTTAACAAAAAATAACTTAATGATGCAATTAAGAGTTTAGAAAAATATGAACAAAATTCTTCCTAATCCACTACACAGGGATATAAAACCAATGTAGAAACTAATGAAATAGAAACAAACAAAAACACTACCAAAAAAAATAGTGGATCTAAAGCTGATTTTGTAAAAAGATAAAGTAATTGACAGATCTTTAAGTGAACTAGCTAATAGAAAGACAACAAAATCTCGATTTAATAAAATGAGAGATTAACAGGAAAACATTATAACATGTACCAGAGAAATGAACAATATTACAAAGGAATATGTAAAAATTCTATTTTCCCTTAAGCTAGAAAACCTAAAAGAAATAGTAAAATTCCTAGAAACTGCTGAACAACAAGAGTTAAGAAAAGAAGAAATCAATAACTTAAACAGACCCATAATGTATAAGGAGTTTGAAATAATAACACAAAGTATTTTGATGAAAAAAGTCTATGTCATGATGAATTCAGAGCAGAACTCTACCAGTCTTTCAAAAAAGAACTACAATGAACACTTCCTAAATTATTCAAAACATAGAAACAGAAGAAATATTTCTAAACTCCTTCTGTGAAGACAGGATTATTCTAATATCAAAGTCATATAAAGAAATAACAAAGAAAGAGAAACATAGTTCAGTATCCTTGACAAACATACACCAAAATTCTCAACAAAATTCTTGCAAATTAAATATAAACAGAGATCAAATAAATCACAACCACCACATTCAACATGGCTCTATATCTAAGATGCAGGGATGGCTTTATCTGAGAGACAATGCAATAAACCTTATACATGAACATAAAGACAAAAATCACATGGTCATCTCAATGCAAAAAATTCTGTGACACAGTCTAATGTACTTCCATGATAAAGGTCATAGAGAAAGTAGGACTGGAGGAAATGTACCTTAGCATGATAAACACAATACATGACAACCACATAGCTAACCTCAACTTAAAAGGAGAATAAATTTGAAACATTACTATTAAAGTTAAGGAGGAAAAGAAAGATGTCCACTATGCCCACACTTTTTCAATATAGTGTTTGAAGTCCAAGTTAGAGCAATAAGATAACAGGTGGAAATTAAATGGATTAGAAATAGGGTAGAAGTCAAATTATACCCATTTGAAAATATATTACATGCAAGAGAGCTAAAAAAATACTAGCGGAGAACTTCTAGAAATGAACGAATTTCAACAAAATATCAGGATATAAAATCAATAGACAAAAATACAAAGTATATAGGCCTTGGTAGCCTGCTTATTCTTTCTTTGGCCTATATATGAGACTTGATAGACTATGACCATATAATTGGGGAGGAGGTCTCCATTGGTTTTAGACCTAGGGGAGGGGAATAGGGTGAAAATGGGAGGGCGGGAGGAATGTGAGGATACAAGTGATGGGATAACAATTGAGTTGTATTCTGAATAAAATAATTAAATAAATAAAATATAGGCCTTTTGAATACCAGTAACAAGCATATTGAACAAAGACCATGGAGACACTCTTATTCATAACAGCATCAAGAAAGTTAGGAATAAATATAATCAATGAGGGAAAAGACTTTTGTAATAAAAACTTAAGTCAATGAAGAAAGATTGAGGAAAAAATGGAAAAAGGAAAGATGTTCTATGCAAGTGGATTGGTAGAATATATTTTTAAAATTACCATTCTATTAAAAGCAATTTTTATATTCAAAACAACCCCAATTAAAGTGTCAGGACATTCTTTATAGAAAAAAAGTCTTATAATACATATTGAATCACAAAAGTTTCCAGATGGCCAAAGAAATCCTGAAGAAAATGAACAGTGCTGGAGGTAGGGATTACCATACCTGATTTTAAGCTATATTACAGAGCTGCAGTAGTAAAAACAGTATGCTACTAGCACAAAACAAATATGTAGATCAACAGAACAAAAGAGATGATTCAAATAGGTATGCAGTAATTTCCAGTCATTGGATGATATTTCACAAGATGGCTATAAACATACACTGGAGGAAAGAGCATTTTCAACAATGGTGCTGGGAAAACTGAATATTGACATGTAGAAGAATGAAATTAGACCTAGTCTATTATCCTGCACAAAATTAACTCCAAACTTCAATGTGACATGTGAAATGATAAAATAGAAATCCATTTGCTTATGGATTAACCTCAAGGACTGACAAGTGAGACCTAATAAAACTAAAAAACTCCATACAGGAAAAAAAGCAGTCAGAGGTGAAGAGAAAATTTAAAGAGTAGGAAAGAATATTTTTCAGCTATTAAAAAAAATGAGATGATAAGAACTAAAAATCAAGGCATCAAAAGGCAAAAGTCTCAATCAAAATGTTGGCTATGGCTCTGAACAGAGAGTCCTCAAAAGTAGGAGTACTAATGGCTAAGAAATATCTTAAAATTGTTCAATATCCTTAACAGTCATGAAGTGCCAATTACAAGTACCTCGAGATTTCATTTTACTCCAGTCAGAATGGCTAAGTTCTAGAGATCAATTGACAATGAAAGATAGTGAGAATGTGGGGAGGGGGAAGGAACTTTCATTCAATGTTGGTCAGATGGCAAACTCATGATATCTCTCAGAATATCAGTAAGAAGAAATAGCAAAAAGCTAAAAAAATATATCCAACATATGACCTAGGAATACCACTCATTGGCTAAAACCCAAAGAAATCAATATCCAATAACCCATTCAGATATACTTCCTCAGCCATGTTCATGGCCACTCTATTCACTATGGCTAGGACATAGAAGGAACATAGATGTCATCCATCAACTGATGTATGGATAATGAAAATGTGGTATATATGTGCAATGGAATTCTATTTGCAGTTCTTTCATTTGTGTTTTATATGCATAGAAATTATATTGCACTCCTTTGGTTAAATTTACTCTGTGGTAATTTATATTTCAGTAGGATAAATAGGATCGTGCTGTTTTTAAAAATTACTTTTATCATTTTGTGTGTGTGTGTATGCAAATCAGTGCCTGAGGAGACCAAGCATTTAGGGTCATCTGGAGCTTCAATACTTTCCTTCTCTAGGTAATGTTATCTGAAAGTAGATATTGGAAATAAATATAATTTGACTTTTCCATTTTTTAAATTTGGATCTTCCTACTCCATCCCCATTTCCTCTTGGAAAAATGATAGTATATTGTATCTAAGAGATATTGTTATTAATTATGTGATGTTCAGTGAGGGAAAGAAAATATTCCAAAATTTTTATCTGTCTCTCAATGGGTGTTAGTCTCTGAGCTGTCACCTTCACAAACATTCCTCTATTGCTATAAATTCATTCTCCTTTGAGGTGCTTTAAAAAAGTAGGGGGCAGGCAATGAAAATTATGTCTTTCTTCATAGTTGGAAACTATGATGACGCCTTTTCCCTGGAGAGTGGTTATGGAGAACACTCTTGGACTGATTTCAAATAATTACTTTTACCATCATAAGAAAAAATTGTTCTGCATCTTCACTCTGTGAAATTAATGGACATCTGGACCTAAGCCCTGTGAAATTCTGGGAGCTCCTTAAGAAACATAGTTCCCAGGAGTTTCATACTTTAAACCTTCTTGGGCTCCATGGACCCATTCTTTAGCCAAGTAGAGATGAATTGTGAACCTTTTGCTCTGCCCATTTCCCCAGATTTGGGGCTGTAAATTGATCCAGCAAGTTTAGTTCTTTGAAAACAAGTTTTTAGTTTTCTCACTTTTTAATTGTGACAGACATTAGAGACAACTGTGACACTCTTTATAACAGACATGAAATCAGAAGTCAACCCATTTTTTAACTGATACTGGACTCACAACCACATACTCCATTTATTTCAGTTACCGTTTTCAGAGGCACAAAGAATTTACATCCAGTGGAAAGAGGCTAAAGCTCAACTGCCCTGAGAATCTGCCTCATGAAAGTAGGATGGGTTGTGTAACGGGTTTTCAACACATGTTTTTATAAAATAATTTTTATTTAAAATGTCACAAGGTAACATTTTATGGATGAAGCAGTCAAAATCAAGGAAATATTCATTTTGAGCATTGATTGAATGCCTGTTTTGCACCAAGCACCGTGGAAGATGCTGAGAGTATAAGGAAAGATAACACAGGAGTATTTGCATTGCACATAAAGTTTAAAGCTTCAGAATGAATGCACAATTGCAGGGTGCTTACTATCAATAGTCTTGTTTGAGAAGTAATTGTTTGGGCTAATGAAATACATCAGTAAATTTGAGAGAAAAAGGTAAGAACTGAAAATTCCAAAATGGGAAAAATATAAAATATATTCTATCTTGTGGAATTACAAGAAAAATATTACCAGAACATTCATAAAGCACAGCTGTAAAGGAAAACTATTGGTAAGATTTCACGAGTATTGACTGATACTATTAGACACTGCTAAGGAAGCTTGCATTTATTCTGGACACATCACCTTGCCTGATAGACAGGGAATGTGTGGCTACAAAGCTTGGTGAGGCTTATAATAAGAGAATAGTGCTGCTTTGGAGGAGATGTGGCCCTCACTTAAGGATTGCAGCTTCAACCAATCTGTAGCCTGAGAGAGCAGTATTCACAATGACGTCATGTTGTTTATAGTTGGTTGAGTACAGTCAAAGGCAGTGGGTAATGCAGCCTTCTTGAGAAAAATGCAAAGTAGACATCTAAATTATATACCTCTCTCCACAACAATTCTGTACCAGGAATCTCAGGCTTGTTCCGAGTTCCTGAACAAAAGCTGTAAAGAACATTGCCATGTCAGTCAACGCTTACATGTAACAGGTTCTTAAATCAAGGTGTAGCATTGATTTGCCTATCTCAAAATGCTCCACAGTGAGGGTTTAATTGGAACATTACTTTCTTGACTCAGATCTCTGCGTGGTTACTCTTGTAGTGAGTGTCCCCTTCTATGTGTTTCGGGCATACTGTTCGTATGTGTCTGTATATGAGGTTCAAGGTGTTTTCCTCCTCTGTTAACTGGTCACATGTGTGAGTTAAAGCAGAAGTGCGAACAAAATAAATGGGCACAAAAGAAACTCGATTTACTTGCTAAAATACTTGATTTATTACGTTGGAACAATTATATTTGCTTTTATAAATACCACTGCTACTTATCAATTCAAAGCTGCATCACATTTCTGATTCTCTGATTTATCCTATCAATGTAACTAGTTTTAGAGGGGAGTCGGAGGCCTGTCACATGACTAGTTTCCAGCTGTGCACACCAATAACCTAGAACCTCATTTCCAATATAAGACATGTCTGGAAGTAAAACCACTGTTGACTCTAAACTATAGGAAGTTTCCCAAGAGCTGTTTCAATCACCTGTGTCCCATGGATAGTTTCCAATACCATAAGGTCTTTTGGGTATGTCTTATTTCTACAGTCTCTTCGAAACAAACCATGTCACATAACATTTGTTATACTGGTAGTTTAAAATGTGGCTCGCCTTCTAGATTTCAAATATCCCTAAGCCTGGTGCCTCCTTGGATAAGCAGCACTTGTGCAGGTTTGTTTCCCATAGTAGAAGGACATTTCTGTCACCCACATCATTATTGCGCCAACAGAAGCTTTAGAGATGCAACAGGCTGTGGAAATGAATTGGGATTATTTCATCATCATGCATGACTACTTAAGTTTCATTGGTGAAGATAAATGTACCTCTACTCATATTCAGTCAGTAGTATTTCCATGTTCAGTTTCAAAAAATGGTGCTGTTTAGTATTAGTAGACTGCACCCCTGGAGCTAAACCCTCCAGAGACATAGCTCTCTGGTTAAGCTTGTAACACTCCAAATTCATTTTTTAGGTGATATAGATTTTGTACAAGTAAAGAAGGTGAGGTAAGTATGTTAGAAGCCATAAACTCCTGACTTTCTGCTGGCAATAAACTCTGCATCATCCCTCATAGAATCGGTCTTTGGTTTTACCATAGCAGAGGGAGAACACAGGATAGATTCTGAATTCTTAGTCTTCTTAGTTTGTCCTTCTTTCATTGAATAGCTGTAGATGCTCAATAATGTATGTAACACGATTGACCATGTTTTTTTAATGCTACATTTTAAGGTTTGACTGGCTTTGTTTGTGGTGCTATTTGTACATTTTGAAGCAAAAAGTTGAAAAAAAAATATTTATCTGAGATCAATGTTCAAATAATTTTATATAAACCACCAGAGAGCTAAAAAAAAGAGGGCAGAGTCTTTTGGGAAAAATTTTTAAAAGTTTTACCCATGAGAAAAACAATGAATCACAAAACACAAATACAGTCAATTTCCCAGCAGTGAAGGTTTCCAAAGGTGACATGTTGCTTGCGCAGGTTTTTAGCACAAGTGAAAGTATTGTTCTTCTTTTAAGCATCCATCTACTTCTGAAAATAGTAACAGGGTAGACATTGTACTTTTCTTCAGCATTAAATGAAATGATTCACTTTGAAATGTTAAGTATAAGAATTTTATCTTAAAGGATGGGCATGCAAGTCTTAATTTAGTAATTTTTGAAAACAGGCAAAGAGGCACATAAAAAACCATCTGGAGAGGAGCACCTGTCTTTGTCTGATGATCCTACCTGCTGCTCCAAGACACAGATTCGGGTTAATTATTCCATTAGGATGTACACAGTCTTTGTGACATTATAATCAGAGTGCAGGTTTTATATTTAATTTTTAAACTTTATTCGCTTTGCTGAGTGTACTTTTTTGTTATATAAGTTTAAATCACCTAAGGCTCTGAACATGTTTTATTTTCCTTGCAATTCCCTCCCACACCATTTTACATGATCTCTGCTCTTGATACATCAATAAGTTATTGTGTTTCCTGGAACAAATGAAAATGAGGGTATTTGAAACCACTCTCTCCAATCTTTGGAACATTGAATTACTTGGTTTTCAAGACCAGCCTAATAAGCTACTATAAGTTTTAACTGCTTGAATAATATTTCATCATATTGAATAACATTAAATAGTGAATATATTAAATAGTATTGAGTATTGAATAATATTGAATATTAAAAATGTCTAATAATATTTTCCAGTTTACTAAAGCAGTTCAGAGAAATATACAGTTTTAATTTACTTATTATGACCTCCATCGTACAATTATGTCTTGTCCTTCCAGCTGCCTGAATTCTAGGCAAATTTTCTTGATAGATTAACTCAAACCCAGGACTAAAGAGGACATGTGACATCTTGGATATATAGCCAATTGCTTCTACACAGCATCATTAAGATCTCGGAATGGGAGCAAATTACTCCAGGCCCCCTAAGAAATGAATTTCAAGATAGAATGCAATGTGCATTTCTATTAGTGAAAATACATGGTTATCTAGAAACACTGAGAATTGCCAAACCTCTTACTATTCTAATCAACTTTATAGGAAGAGTGAAGCAGCAGCTGTCAGCATGCTACACACTGAACTAGCAACACCCTAACCAACTGAGCCACCAGCATTCTACACACTGAACTTCTGGAGGAAATGAAGTGGGTCAACCTCCCACCTAGAGAAAGCTTGCTACTATTTCCAGGAGCCTTCAAGCCAAAGCTGGTGATTGGAAGATTCTGGGGTGGCTCAGAATTACCTATGATTCACGTTCCTCTTCAGAGAGTGGCAGAAGGAAACCCACTGGGACTATGATCTCTGTCAATGTGTATTTTCACATCACATAGCAAAGACATTGGAGTCACCTGTAGTTGCACATCTTTAGTGTACATTCTCACAACCAAATTACAAAAAGCCAGTGAAAGAGTTGCATCCAACAATCAGCAAGTCTATTTCTTTGTCAGCTTAGCACATACCCAGCTCTTTAAACCGCAATTTGTCTTCGTTAAGGAATAGAACAGTATGTGTCTAATAAGACACAGCTCTCTCAACTGCAATCACACACATCTTCTAACAAAGTAGAAACATCAAGCCACATACATATTGTGTCACTTCGGGTGATAGCTGGATGTTTGTCATTTACAAGTTGCCATCTTTTCATATCCTTTGACTAAATTTGAGCAATAGAATTATCTGTAGCGAATACCAGTAATTTCAGATAAAAAGTGAGTTGGAGAAGGAAATAGCTGTCCACATATATTGTATGTAAAGATGAAATAGATGTGATTAAGTAATCCAGGTCTCATCTTCTCAAATGCTCTCGAGGGGATGAATGTAACTTTACAGTTCTTTCTCCTTTGTCAATCTCATTATTTCTTTGATCTCGATCAGTACCATGGATAGCAACAGGGCCAGTCCTGGTTAGCACCTGTTGTGGTTTTGCTTCTACCTTATTTAACCATTGCTGTCTACCACTTTCTGTGGGAAATGAGGTACTGAGAAGTTCCAGAGACTCTCAGGTCTCTGTCCTGCCACGGTAGCACACCTCCTATCCTATGACTGCATTCCAATGTACACACTGTACTGACCGAGTATTCAGAAATATATTTTGTTCTTTTACCAGGTAGCCTCTAAAAAATGAGTTGTGCTTGTTCTTAAAGTCAATAGAAACTGGCTGAATGTCCTATTCAAATCTCTTAGAGGCTGCAGGAGCCATATGCCAAAAGGATTAGAGGAATGTATAAGACTTTTTTTTTTTTTTTTAAAGAAAGCTTAGGGATAAATACATTTTATAGGTTTTTATTTTATAATTAAATACTTAAGGCATTAGGAGAAACATAGAAAATATGCTATGTTGACTAGGGTTTGTTTTCTTTTCAAAAATATTGCAAATTATTATAATGAAGCAAAGGTCAGAATTCAGATTGTTATTTTTGTATTTGAATGGTCTTGGGGGATCAAAGTGTCTCTTAGGGATTCAGTTCCATTGTAAATGCATGTGGACAGTCACACATCTCTCACAGGGCTGAGAAGAGAAAATGCCAGCCCAAGCCTCTGCTTGGCTGAGGCTTGAACCAATGTGCCAAGTGATGCTCGGCATATATCAAAGACTGAATTAGTAGTGAGGCATAATGATGATGAAGATGAGCTCATAAGCTTTTGAGAGCACCACGGATTGTTTTAGCTTATGAGTCCCTGTCTTCAGTCCCTCAAACAGATTCATGAACAGAATTTGAAGCTCTGAGTCCCAACACTGCGAGGCCATTAGGGGGGAAAATACTGGGACTATTCTTCTTTTTTTAAATTTTTTTATTAATTTATTCTTGTTACATCTCAATAGTTATCCCATCCCTTGTATCCTCCCATTCTTCCCTCCCTTCCATTTTCCCCTTACTCCCCTCCCCTATGACTGTTCCTGAGGGGGATTTCCTCCCCCTGTATATGCTCATAGGATATCAAGTCTCTTCTTGGTAACCTGTTATCCTTCCTCTGAGTGCCATCAGGGGACATGGTCAAATATGAGGCACCAGAGTTTGTGTGAGAGTCATACCCCACTCTCCACTCAACTGTGGAGAATGTTCTACCCATTGGCTAGATCTGGGTAGGGGTTTAAAGTTTACCGCCTGTATTGTCCTTAGCTGGTGCCTTAGTTTGAGCGGGACCCCTGGGCCCAAATCTGCCTATCATATTGTTCTACTTGTAGGTTTCTAGGGCCCTCTGGCCTTCTACTTTGCTATTCTCCCGTGTTTTCTCATCTAGCATCCCAATAGGATGTCCTCCCCTCTGTCCCAGTTTCCTTGTAAGTGGAGGATTCCATGGGACATGCCCCTTGGGGTAGTATGCAGATATAAGTGAGTATATACCATTTGAGTCTTTCTGCTTCTGGGTTAACTCACTCATTATGATCATTTCTAGCTCAATCCATTTATCCACAAATTTCGGGAATTCCTTGTTTTTAATAGCTGAGTAGTACTCCATAGTGTACATGTACCACAGTTTCTTTATCCATTCTTCTACTCAGGGACACTTAGGCTGTTTCCATGTTCTGGCTATTATGAATAAGGCTGCTATGAACACGGTTGAGCAAATTTTCTTGTTGTGTGCTGGAGCATCTTCTGGGCATATTCCAAGGAGTGGAATAGCTGGATCTTGAAGAAGCCCTACTCCCAGTTTTCTGAGATAGCACCAGATAGATTTCCAAAGTGGCTGTACTAGTTTGCATTCCCACCAGCAATGAAGGAGTGTTCCTCTCTCCCCACACCCTTGCCAGCATGTGGTGTCACTTGAATAATTGATCTTAGCCATTCTGATGGGTGTAAGATGGAATCTCAGAGTTGTTTTGATTTGCATTTCCCTGATGACTAGGAGGTTGAGCATTTCTTTAAGTGTTTCTCAGCCATTTGATATTCCTCTGTTGAGAATTCTCTCTTTAGTTCCAAGCGCCATTTCTCAATTGGGTTATTTGGTTTGATGGTGTTTAATTTCTTGAGTTCTTTATATATTTTGGATATTAGACCTTTGTCAGATGTAGGGTTGGTGAAGATCTTTTCCCAGTCTGTAGGCTCTTGTTTTGTTCTCTTGACAGTGTCTCCTGCCTTACAGAAGCTTCTCAGCCTCATGAGGTCCCATTTATTAATTGTTGACATTGAGGCTGTTGGTGTTCTGTTCAGGAAGTTGTCTCCTGTGCCAATATATTCCAGGCTCTTCCCCACTTTTTCTTCTAAGTGACTTAGTGTCTCTGGTTTTATCTTGAGGTCTTTAATCCACTTGGATTTGAGTTTTGTGCAAGGTGACAAATATGGGTCCAGTTGCATTTTTTTACACATAGACCTCCAGTTACACCAGCACCATTTGTTGAAGAGGCTATCCTTTTTCCATTGAATGTATCTGGCTTTTTTGTCAAAAATCAAGTGACCATATGTATGTGGATTCATATCTGGGTCTTCGATTCGATTCCACTGATCAACCAGCCTGTTGCTGTGCCAGTACCATGCTGTTTTAATTACTATTGCTTTATAGTACAGTTTGAGATCAGGTATGGAGATTCCTCCGGAGCACCTTTTATTGTACAAGATTGTTTTAGCTATTCTGGGTTTTTTGTTTTCCCATATGAAGTTCAGAATTGAACTTTCAAGGTCTTTAAAAAATTATGTAGGTATTTTGATAGGGATTGCATTGAATCTGTAGATTGCTTTTGGTAGGATGGCCATTTTTACTATGTTAATTCTCCCGATCCATGAGCAAGGAAGATCATCCCATATTCTCATGTCATCTTCAATCTCTTTCTTCAGAGTTTTGAAATTTTTTTCATACAAGTCCTTCACTTGCTTAGTTAGGGTAACTCCTAAATATTTTATATTGCTTGTGGCTAATGTGAAGGGTGTGGTTTTCCTAATTTCTCCCTCTGCAAGCTTGTCATTTGTGTATAGGAAGGCTACAGACTTTTTTGAGTTAATTTTGTATCCAGCCAATTTGCTGAAGGTGTTTATCAGCTGTAGGAGTTCTCTGATGGAATTTTGAGGTCACTTATGTACACTATCATATCATCTGCAGATAAGGATAATTTGACTTCTTCCTTTCCCATTTGGATACTCTTGATCTCCTTTTGTTGTCTTATTGCTCTGGCTAGAACTTCGAGTATTATATTGAAAAGATATGGAGAGAGTGGGCAGCCTTGCCTTGTTCCCGATTTTAGAGAAAGTTCCTTGAGTATCTCACCATTTACTTTGATTTTGGCCATTGGCTTGCTATATATAGACTTTATTATGTTGAAGAAAGTGCCTTGTATCCCCGATCTCTCTAAAACTTTAAACATGAATGGGTGTTGGATTTTATCAAATGCTTTCTCTGCATCTAAAGAGATGATCATGTGGTTTCTTTATTTTCAGTTTGTTTATATGGTGGATTACATTGATGGATTTCCGTATATAAAACCATCCCTGCATGCCTGGAATGAAGCCTACTTGATCATGATGAATGATATCGTTGATGTGTTCTTGTATTCATTTTGCAAGTATTTTATTTAGTATTTTTGCATCGGTGTTCATAAGAGAAATTGGTCTGAAATTCTCTTTCTTTGTTGAGTCTTTGTGAGGTTTAGATATCAATGTGACTATGGCCTCATAGAATGAATTTGGTAATGTTCCATCCATTTCTATCTTTTGGAGTAGCTTGAAGAGTATCGGTACTAGCTCACCCTTGAAGGTCTGGCAGAATTCTGCACTGAATCCTTCTGGCCCTGGGCTTTTTTTGGTTGGGAGACTATCAATGATTGCTTGTATTTCTGTAGGGGAAATGGGACTATTTAGCTTGTTTATCTGTTCTTCACTCAACTTTGGCAAGTGAAATTGATCAAGAAAATTGTCCATTTCCCTTAGATTTTCAAATTTTGTGGCATATATGCCTTCAAAGTAGGATCTTATGATTCTTTGTATTTTTTCAGTGTCTGTTGTTATGTCTCCCTTTTCATTTCTGATTTTGTTGATTTCAATACTGTCTCTCTGCCTTTTAGTTTGGCTAACGGTCTGTCTATCTCGTTGATTTTCTCAAAGAACCAGCTCTTGGTTTTGTTGATTCTTTGGACTGTTTTATTAGTTTCTAATTTGTTAATTTCAGCCCTGAGTTTGATTATTTCCAGACGTCTACTCCTTTTGGGTGTTTCTGCTTTTTTTTTCCCTAGGGCTTCCTGTTGTGTCGTTAAGATGCTTATGTGTGATGTTTCCAATTTCTTTTTAAAGGCACTTAGTGGTATGAATTTTCCTCTTAGCCCTGCTTTCAATGGATCCCACAAATTTGGGTATGTTGTTCCTTCATTTTCATTGAATTTCAGAAACTCCTTGACTTCTTTCTTTATTTCTTCCCTGACCCAGTTGTCATTTAGGAGAGAGTTGTTTAGTTTCCACGTATGTGTAGGCTTTTTGTTATTTCTGTTGTTTTCAAATTGCAGCCTAAGATCATGGTGATCTATAGGATACAAGGTATTATTTCAATCTTCTTGTATCTATTGAGGCTTGCTTTGTGATCTACGATGTGATCAATTTTGGAGAAGGTTCCATGGGGTGCAAAGAAGGTATATTCTTTCTTGTTTGGGTGAAAGGTTCTATAGATATCTGTTAGATCCATTTGACCCATGGCATTGGTTAATGATGTTATTTTTTGGCATAGTTTCTGTTTCAATGACTTATCCTTCAGTGAGAATGGGGTGTTGAAGTCTCCCACTATTATTGTGTGGGGATCAATGTGTGGTTTAAGCTTTTTTAGCAGATCTTTTACAAATGTGGGTGCCCTTGTATTGGGAGCATAGATGTTCAGAATTGTGATGTCATCTTGGTTGACTTTACCTTTGAAGAGTATGAAGTGTCATTCTGCATCCCTTTTGATTACTTTGGTTGAAAGTCTATTTTGTTCGATATTAAAATGGCTAGGCCTGCTTGCTTCTTGTGACATTTGCTTGGAATATTTTTTTCCAACCTTTTACCCTGAGGTAATGCCTTTCATTATGGGTGAGATGTGTTTCTTGAATGCAGAAGAATGTTGGATCTTGTTTATGTACCCATTCAGTTAGTCTGTGTCTTTTTATGCCTATCATTATGGGTGAGATGTGTTTCTTGAATGCAGAAGAATGTTGGATCTTGTTTATGCACCCATTCAGTTAGTCTGTGTCTTTTTATCGGAGAATTGAGACCATTGACGTTGAGAGATATTAATGACCAGTGACTGTTAAGAGTCTTAATTTTGATGTTGTTTGCAGTCGAGCGTTTGTGTAGTTGTGTTTTTGCCATGGTATAGTTATCTATTTCCTGAGTAGTTTTGGTTGTAGCTTGTCCCTTTGGGATGGAGTTTTCCTTTTAGTATCTTCTGTAAAGCTGGATTTGTGGATAGGTACTGTTCGAATTTGTTTTTGTCATAGAATATTTTGTTTTCTCCATCAATGGTTATTGATAATTTTGCTGGGTAAAGTAGTCTGGCCTGGCATCTGTGTTCTCTTAGGGTTTGCAGGATCTCTGTCCAGGCCCTTATGGCTTTGATGGTCTCTGCTGAGAAGTCAGGTGTAATTCTGATTGGTTTGCCATTAAATGTTATTTGGCCCTTTTCCCTTGCAGCTTTTAATATTTTTTCTTTGTTCTGTATGTTTTGTGTTTTGATTATTATGTGATGGGCAGTTTTTCTTTTCTGGTCAATTCTATTTGGTGTTCTGTAGGCCTCTTGTATGGCTATAGGCACCTCTCTCTTTAGATTGGGCATATTTTCTCCTATGATTTTGTTGAGAATAATTTCTGGGACTTGGAGTCTGATATCTCCTCTTTCTTCAATGCCTATTATCCTTACATTTCTTCTTTTCATGGTGTCCTTGATTTCTTGGATGTTTTGTGTCAGGAATTTTCCAGATTTGGCATTTTCTCTAATGGTTGCTTCAAGATCTGTGATTGTATCTTCTAGACCTAAGATTCGTTCTTCCATCTGTTGGATTCTGTTAGAAAAGCTCCCCTCTGTGTTGCTAGCCTTCTTCTCTGAGGTCTCACGTTCCCATTTTTCTTCTGTCTGTTTGTTTATCATTGAATCCATTTTCATCTTCAGATCTTGAACTGATTTTTTGATTTCTTTCATCTGGTTATTTGCATTTTCCTTCAATTTTTCCAGTTCCACTCTATCTGCTTCTTTTATGTCTCTCACCTGTTTGTCTGCGTCTTCCTGTATTTGATTAATGAATTTTATTTGTTTCCTCCATTATCTTCATCATTACTAAGGATTTGAGGCCATTTTCTCACATTTCCATTGTATTTGAGTTCTCTGGGTTGTTTTCTTTGGGATAGATGGAAACTGGAGATGCCATGTTGTTTTGGGGTTTTTTGCGTATGCTTTTACACGGTCCTTTATACATCTTGCCATCTCTGTTTTTGTTGGGTAGCTTCCAGAGTTGGGTGGAGGGAGTCTGATAATAGATTCACTTGTTTTCTCATGATTTCCCTAGGCTGGAAGCTCTGATGTTTCACTGGTATGGGTGGCGTGAGGCTAGCCCTGTCATTTTGCACTCTCAAAGCCAGTGATCCTCATCTCCCCTGTACTGTGGGTCCTGCAATCATTCTGGGTCTCTGAATGAGCGTTCATTCAGGCCAAGGTATCTACAGCTTTCTAGATCCCCTGCCAAGTCCAGCCAGGGACACTGGGCCCAAACCATGTGCCGAGCTCAGCTAGATTCTCAGGGCCTGGACCGTCTGCTGAACTCAGCTAGGGACTCTGGTTCCAATCTGCCCACTGAGCTCCCCTAGGGACTCTGGCCCCAAAATACAAGCAGAGTCCAGCCAGAATTTTTGGGCTGAGACTGCACACCAAGCTCAGCTAGGGGATTTTGGCCCAAAGTGCGTGCTGTGATCAGTTATAGAATCAGGGCCCAAACCGTTCGCCCATCTCAGCCAGGAATTCTGGATTCAATCTGCTCACTTTGTCCAACCAGAGTCTCAGAGCCAGGACTGTGCCAAAAGCTCAACTAGAGTCTCTGACCCCAATCTGTCTGCCAAGCACAGTTAGGGACTCTAGCCCCTAAGTGCATGCCGAGCTCCACTCGAGTGTCCGGGGCGGACCCACAATGCTCGCTGAATTCAGCCTGGGACTCCGGGCCTAAACTGCGTGTAGAGTCCAGACAGAGTCTTAGGGCCGCCGAGCCTGTGCGCAAAGCTCAGCTAGAGTCTCTGGACCCATTCTGCTCGTCAAGTCCAGCTAGGGCCTCTGCGCCGAATCTGCGTGCTGACCTAAGCCTGTGTCAGCGCCCCAGAACTGCTCGCTGAGCTGAGCTAGTGTATTCGGCAGAACTGCTCGCTGAGCTGAGCTAAGCTAGTGTGCTTTGGGTGGAACTGAGCGCTCTGTCCAGCCTGTGTCACAGCAGGGGAGCTGCTGCTGAGCTGAGCTAGCACCTCCGGCAGAATTGCTTGCTGAGCTGAGCCAACATCTCCACGGCACTGT
Organism: Acomys russatus; assembly: GCF_903995435.1. Taxonomy (NCBI): domain Eukaryota; kingdom Metazoa; phylum Chordata; class Mammalia; order Rodentia; family Muridae; genus Acomys; species Acomys russatus. Next base: position 20,051,073 of record NC_067163.1, read on the forward strand.
GCACTGAGCTGAACCCGGGACTCTGGGGCTGAACTGTCCGCCGAGTCCAGTTTGGGTCTCAAGGCACTGCACGACCCAAATCCTGCCCAGAGTCCCCTCTCCTGCAGCAACTCCCACCAGCCACCACACCAATCACCTCCATCGGAAGGCTCTGAGCTGCAAACCTCAGCCACTGCCGCTGCTGCTGCTGGTGCCACTGGTGGCTCTGCTGCTGCTGCTGCCTCTGCCGCTGCTGTTCCTATCTGACAAAATCCGTGCTCCTCCCATGTGCAGGTGCACGCAGGTCCTCCTCACCCTGGTCCCTCCGAACCGTGGAGCACTCCTGCTGCTGTGGTGTGGGGACCTTGGCGTTCTTGTCTCAGAAATCTGTGCAATTCCCTGAATTGTTCACTGGAGCCTCCAAACACGGTCCACACTGCTCGCCACCATCTTGGATCTCCTCACTGGGACCATTCTTAAAACACATTCATAGGACTATGTATGATCTACTTCATTAGGATGAGAAAATAAACTTATTACAGCTTATTGTAATCACAAAAACTATATGTAGGCTTTTATTTTGATACCTGAAAATAGCAAGTAGAAAGGAGTACAGCTTAGACTGTTTTAAAATTTTAACAAGCCTTCACTCCAAGTTCTCCGTCAACCAGACCTGGCATTTCCCATACATCCTAATTTCAGTGAACATAATCATAATGGGCCATCATTATTATAATAATGGCTTGTTTGGGGTTGTGTACAGATTTTTCTAATGACTGTATATGTCATTATTTAATGCCTGAAGCCTTGCCATGGGATATTACTACCTAAGTTCTACAGACGAAACTGAAGTTGAAAGGGAATGAGGAATCTTTTTGATCCTTCCCTTCAGCCAGCACTGGGGGATCATGTCAGACCAGGCTTTTTTTTTTTTTTTTTTTTTTTTTTAATGCTAACCATCACCCTGATGCCAACTAAGATTCTCAAACAAATTCACTAAGTTTCTTTGTACAGGTTTTATATGATCACTAAAATAAAATATAGGAAAAATTTTGGTGTCTAAAGACAAAAATGTCTCTCCTACCTCCCCTCATATTACTTGTATCCATTTTCATTCTTTGCACTCAGCACAAGACTGGAAACTGTTTTATTGATGTCTGGATAATTGCAAGGCCCTGAGGTGGGGTGGGTTTGACGTTCTCCAACTGTTCCTTTTGTTTGTTTTTCGAAGTCTCTTAGAAAAGTAAAAACTTGACATCAAGTTGGATTGCTAGAACCATTAGAAAGGTTTTCAATCCAATAAGGAAAGAAGGATAAAATGTTTAGCTGTAACCAACTGGGGAAAGTAAGATGATATTTTTCTGCATGCATGTGTGTACATGCACACACACATGTATACACCCACGCACACGTGCACACACATTCACACACCTTGCTGTGAAAGATATATCATCAGTCTATCTATCATCTCCCTCTCTCTCTCTCTCATCTATCTCCTATCTATATCTTTTGTCTATTTTCTATTTCATCTATTTATTACTCACTACCATAGATCTATCTTTTTATCCCCACTCAGGCATCTGTCCATCCGTCATCTTAGTACACTTACGCGTGGGGAGAAGACTCAAACTCTGGGCTCAATATGAAATAAAGTTGGGCAAGGATCACGATCTAAGCTTAGATGGAGGTGGTATGCTGGTTAGACTTGCAAATTTAATGCAAACTAAAGTCACCTGGGAAGAAGGATCCCTGTATCAGATTTCCCTGGGGGGGGGGGGGCGTTTTAATGATTACTGACTGAAGTGTAAGAGACCAGCCACTGTAGGTGGTGCCACTATCAAAAAGCAAGCTGAAGAAGCTATGTGGAGATGAACAATTATTTGCTCTCCTGTGTAGCCTCTGCTTTAGTGCCTGAATCCAGATTCCTGTTTGAGTTTGTGCCCTAAATTCCATGACGGAGAGACAATGATGGGAAAATATAAGCCAAATAAACACTTTTTTTTGCACACTGGTTAGTCCAAACAGTGTTTTTTTGTTCTTATTTTATCACAACAGAAAGCAAACAAAGACATGCAAGATGCCACAAAACAGAATTATCTCTCCCACATCTAAACACCAGTAAACAATATGTTGATAGGAACACACAAGTGATGATGTACTAACAGTTTAAGGTTCCATAATGGCTCAGATGGTCAGATATTAGTGGCTTAATTTTGCAGATGAGCATTCAGGGTGGTATGGCCATAGACATGACTTCCTTTTGCAAACAGGAGACACTAAGGTAGACTTGCTTCCTATCACACAGCTGGATTGTGGCAGATCAAGGACCAGATCAGGTTTATCTGGAGAAGGCAATCTTACCACAGTGGCTGTATTTTCATGGTTCTTGAGACCTCATGTTTCTTAATATTGTATTTACATTTCCCTATTTCTCAAAATCATAACCCAGATATGTAATGAATGTAACAGTTTGGACTTTATTCGTGTACTGAATATCAAGCTCAGATAGCTGGACTCTTACCAAAAGATCCTAACCTACATGACATAGCTGATTTCCCCAGAATTTGAATCTGACTCATAAAGGACCAACTAGATTTCCAGATGTGAAAGCTCAGAGCTTCCAAAGAAGGGTGAAGACCCTGATCACATGATTCCCTGTGCATCATCTTCAGTCCTGTTTTTTGCAATTTTTATTATATTTCCCTTTTTACATGTACATGCATATTATTACACATAAATTAAATAAACAACATACAACAAGAAGAACCACAAAACAATCATATGAATGTTACATTCACAGAGATTTGGATATTTGTATCTGGCAAACTTGAAGAAAACATCTTTCCTTTCTTGGTGAGTCTAAAATTCTGAATTAAAGTCACTATCTATCATATCTCATCTCTATCAACTTAAAACATATATCTGGACCTAAAAACAACTTAACACCTAAACAACTATGCTTAATTGTACCTCATCTTCAACCCCATCAGAGACTTGAGAAGGAATAAAACTTAACTACCTGAGTAAACAGGAAGTGCAGGTTAGCAGCTTCCAAAGTGAAAAAAAAATGACAGAGACAGTCTGCTGCCTGAACAGTCACCCAAAACTGTCTATAATGTTGGAGCATCTTCTTTAGCCTTCTGGCCCATTATATCTGACAGATGTATTTGTGATGCAGGAACTATTGAGGACTTGCTCACCATGTCTTGACAAAGTTTGACTTCTCCCTTTCCTATTTGTATCCCCTTAATCTCCGTTAGTTGTCTTTTTGCTATACATAGAACTTTAAGTATAACAGTGAAGAGATATGAAGAGAGAGGACAGCCTTGTCTTGTACCTGATTTCAGTGGAATTGATTTAAAGTTTTCTCCGTTTAGTTTGATATTAGCTATAGGCTTGCTCTATATTGCCTTTATTATGTTGAGGTATGTGCCTTGTATCTGAGTCCTAGTAATTAATAATACTTCCTTGGATTTTGTACAGCACCTAGGAAGTGTTGTGATCAAGTTCCCTTATGGTGGAAGCAGTTTGGGATGCTCATTATTATTTGTAAGTAAGGGTCTTATTTAAGCCACCACATCTCCCATTAGCACACTTGCACACAGTCTACCTTTCAAACAGTTCTGTAATAATAAATATTATTTTTTTTAAATCACATCCTTGCCATTATTCTTTCCTCAGTAAAGGCAAGGCATGCTCAAATATACAATAAGTCTCTTCCGGCTGTTTTCATTGTGTTCTGCTGATCATTTGCTCCTGGTTGTATAGCCAGAAATCTTCTTTCAGTATTTCAATAAATATTTATTTTGTGAAATATACTGCTGAATCTAAATCATATGACTAATCCTAAATCTGGAACTCACTGGTTGGTGATCAATCAAACTGAAATAACACTCACTACCTTGACATATCACAGAGCCAGGGCTTCCAAAACAGAATGTACTTACTTCATAGCACAGACCATCATACAATTATGGTTGTGAGCAGAAGCACTTAGTTAGAGCAGCAATAATACTGAAGTGAGGCAGGAAAGAACGGTTGTCAGTTTGCTTCTGTACTATCTTGCTTATGAGTGTTTTGCAGTCAGAAAAACATGTTTACGCTCTGAAGGAAAAAATTTCAGAAGTGTGTTTTAACTCTACTCAAAGGCCAAACTAACTTTTTCCCCAATGAATACTCATTATTAATTATTTTGATGGCCAACGAAGTGACATTGATTTGCTAGGCTTTTTTTTTTTTCATATTTCCACCATTGTTTTTATTTTGTTGTTCCATTAACTTTCAAAATCATATTTTCTTGCGGGTCATCCTGAAATCAACCAAGATTAGTACTGCTGAGTGCCTGTGCTTAAAAGCACATGATGACTGTTCAGAGTCACTGCTTGATACAGATTGAAAGTCTCTACTGTCCCCTCCCCCACTTCTTTCTCTTTCAACTTGTGGTTAGGCAGACCTGATTTTGAGCTTCTGAAAGACATCTTAATGCCTAGATTTTACAAAACCAAATGCTGCCAGCTTGGTTTTGGTATCTCTGACTCATTGTATTGCTTCTAATCAAAAGCCACTTTACCTTCCAAGCAGCTTTTGTCTGTGTCTGGATAATTTTTGCTAGCCACATTGAAGGGGGCTACTGGAATCTAGTGGGTAAGGGCAAGGCTGTTGCTCAAGTCTTTACTATAGGTGAGCTATCTCCAGTCCATCCAAGCATCACTTGCCCACCACCCCATTTCATATCCATCATCCTCAGGTGTCGAGCCCGAAAACTGCTGTAAGGTTGCTGTGAAGGCAATTCAAAGAGGCGGCTATGTGAACACAGTCTGGAGCGAACCTGCCCTGGCTTTATCTGGTTCGGCTATTTACTAGCACTGATGACTTTGACGAGTTATTTATACTGATGTCTCAACACTCCTATCTATGCAGCGGAGCAATAGCTGTCATTATTGTGTAAGTGTGTATCAAAGCATGGCTGTGGCTGATGCACATGAATGATTTAGCTTTGCTTAAGCTGCTTCTGGAGGGAGTCCTAGAGGTCTAACTGCCTGGCTTCCCTTGTGTCTCAATTGTAGGCTTGAGCAAGACACAAAACGTAGTATTATCATAGGAAGACATTTAACAAAGGATAGTAAAATCAGGAAATATATGCAGTAGATGGGGAACTGGCTCAGACAAGCATAGGGCTTATGAGTCCCCTTTTTGTTTTGTTGGTTTGGTACCAGGGTTGTTTTTATTTTCATCAATTATTGTTAAAAAGTGACAGAGAATAAATGTCTGAAAAGGTGGACATTTCTCTGGCTGTCACAGGTCACTTGTTTTTCTGGTTGTTGAAGAGAGTTTGCACAATTTTTTTGGTGGTCCACGGATATCCAGGGGTTGTCTTTGTTGGTTTGTCTCAACATGAACCTTAAGACTCACAGTGACATGGAATTTTCCTGCCTTGTTGACACATAGTGTTTTGTAATAATTTATGAATAAGTTCCAAAATAAAGAGATTTTTTTCTCCAAAGATGTTTTCCAGAAAAATTAAAGGAGACAAAAGTCAATAAGAGGTGAATTCAAATTAAAATAGTTGCCATAAGGAGAGCCATGGTGTTTGTCTTAAGGCTAATGTAGTTCAGTTGACATGGCATCAACCCAACCAAGCTCACCATTTCCTCTTGCTCTGGTTGAGGAGGGCATACACATGTGGCAAACTGAAGTGATTTCAGAGGCCAGGCAAGTAATGTATTTGACGTAAGTGCCTGATGTTGGTGTTTTAGATGAACAGCATGTCTCCCCTTATACAAAGAAATACACTGTCTTTTGTTGCTCTTCAATCATGTGGCACTCGAGTCTTTTGTTTTCTTGCAGTTTTCAGAGCCATGACTACAGGGGGAGAGTTCTCTGCCTTAATTTATACAACAATGCAATAACAGTGATGCATGGCAGCTGACACTTGGCCTTGAAGTTTGGAAAGAAACTGTGGGTAAACATGCCAGCTGGAGGAGGCAGGGCTGGCTGGGAAAGTGAGCAGATACATCTAGACAGTTGTTGAAGCATGGGACGATGCACAGAGTAGATGCCAATTTTTTTTTAAGTTTCCAAAAGAAAGTCTGGGTATTGAGTTTTTATGTAAACTCCCCTGATATTTAAATACTGGTTTACATTGTTGATAAATGTATCTTCAGGTTAAAAACAAAACCAGCACTTTTAAGGCCTGAATTTAGCCCAGGCATTCTCAGTCCCCTACATCTGTTTCAATTGTTTTGCTCCTCTGTTCAAATATCCCAGTAGTTCAGTATGTGTTTGTTCATCCTTCAATGAAGTAGGAGAACTGGGTGTGTGCCTGTTGCTAATCTGTTTGAGCTACAACAATGGAGAGCACAATATTGCCTAATTATGGAGCTTGTATTCAGGTGGGGAGGACACAATGGAAATAACACAACAGGTAGTGATATGGTTATGGTCAACAGGAGATGAAGCAGAGACAGGGGTACTCTCAAAATAAGAGAGGTTGAACCCTAGACTGTAAAGAAGACTGGAAATAAGTGCTATTGGTATTTTATAGGGTAGAACTCAGGCCAAGCGGCACAGAAGTCGAAAGGCCCGAAAGCTCAACTACTTAGATTTTTGGAGTACCCACGAGCATATGAATGGAGACCAAAGTGGATGCCATTGGTGACTGTGTACTGGTTTATAGAATAACATTACTCTAACTTCTACTGAAAGTGGGCAATAGAGATGCTGCATAGTAGAGACACCTCAGGCATTGTTAACATGAAATTTGGGCAGTGAGCAGTTGTGAACACATCTTCCATCTCACCCTTTTCAAACTCCCTAGTCCAGGTAAAAAATCTTGACAGAAGTCACATTGGGGAAATACAGAGATATGGCATTCTATTTGCTTTTCTAGACTCTTCTAAGCACCAAAAGTTACTTTTCTATTGCTCTTCTAGATTGTCTGTAGATTTGACTCTCAGCTTGGATCACATACTCTTCTTTCTGAGCACTCCTGTACCATAGGGAGTTTCTCTGTTTCATGCCTTCTTCTTTCCTTTATACATCTCTGAGTGCTGGGGTTTCCCATCCTAACAGCAGAATGTTCTCTGAACTCCAGTGTCAGGAGGAACCTGTATCTTGGGTGATGTCCATCTTCCTCTTCTCTAGTAATTGAAAGCAGGAAGCCATATTTCTTGATTGTTCAGTGACATTCTCAGCTGTTTGATAAATTTTCTGCTCCCTCAGAGTTGTTTTCTCTTCTTTCAATTCCTCATTTCATTAAAGAAACAGCTTCTGGGAAAAGCTTGACAGGTTCAGATGCTGGGCTCACCGCTTTCAGTTTGTGAATTTCAAGGCAAGTGACTGAACCTTTTTGCTTTTCCTCCTCTGTCATGTGTAGCTAATGTGACTCATGAAATAGTCTTTATTTGTACAAGTTAATTATGGATGGTTATAGAGAATGCTTGACCTCATGTTTTTTTTGTATTTATATTTTTAGGTATTCATTAGCCATTTTTATTTCCTCTATCAAGAACTGCTGAGATTCTTAGCCCGTTTTTAAACTGGATCATTTGTTTGTTTTCTTTGAATGTTCTGGATATCAATCCTTTCTGAATGTGGTGAAGATTCTCTCCAAATCTGTGGGTTTCTTGTTCAGTGAAGATCTGAAAGAGTCATCTAATTCTCTTCTGAATCACCAATTAAGTGAAATTGATCAAGTTCACTTTTATTCATGTCTTGATCATATGAGAGAGGTGCTGGGGGACACAGTGCCTGATGACATACTGACTGAAGCAATTTTGACCTCATGTTTTTAAAGAAATGGTAGTCCCCCTTATTATTATTATTGTTAATCTCCCTTTGCAACTAGATGCTTCAAAATTATTGTTATCTAATGGATAAATTGTCTATTCATAATGCTCAGTAAACCAATGTTTTTACTACAAAACACAATTGCAGTAATATATAACAGTTTGAATATTCTAGCAGACATCACTCTTAAGTGAAAGTCCCTCACGTGAAATGGCTCTTTGTTTATATAAAAGAGAGATTCAACCATGAACTGAGGCTATTCTTTTTCTCTTATAATAGCAAGTGTGTGAACCCTAGAAATTGTAACTTTAAGAGAAACCTCTCCAAAATCATCCTTCATATTTTCGTAGTCCACCAATAAAAGACAATTATTTCCTACATTGGGGGAAATATAAAGAGGTAGGGGGAAGGGGACTGGATAGCACTCTTTTGCCTTTGTCATTAGAAAAAATAATGAACAATGAGATCTGACTTCTGAGATCTGGAAAAAGATGAAGAGAGAAATGGCAAAGGGATGAATAAGCGAGCCAGAAGAAACTAGAACATCTCACATTTTTGAGCACCTTGTGATGCTCCTAGAATTCCTGTTTGTTATGTCCTTGCTGTGGGAATTCACTGGATTGAAATTGCACATATAAAACAAATACAAGACACTCACTGCATTTTCAGGATTGTAGACAAGGCTTCAAGAAAGCTTGAGGCTTTGGGGGGTGGGGGTAGGGGTGGGGTTATCAACCAGAACTCCAATGAAAAATAATCAAGTAGCAAATTATTTTTTGATATTATAATGTCATCATTCCATTCTTCCCTTTCTTTCTTTCAATCTACTCCATGCGCCACCACCCCACATCTCTTTTAAACTCATGACCTTTAAAAAAAAAATCATACTACATACAAACATCTAAATACATAAAGACAATATGCATGTGTATATGTTATGCATATGTATATCCGTAGGACTGATCACTTCATATTAGATAACCAGTTGATGTGTTCTTCCCTGGAGAAGACTCTCTTGCTATCAATATTCCTTATTTGGCCATAGTTCTTTTTGGAAGGTTGAGGCCTCTTGAGTTTTCTCAAGTCTACATTAGCATGTCTATTATTTTTGTTCTTGTTTAGATCCTCTTTAGGCAGCTATGTGGGTAAGCCTTTATGAGTAAATATGTTTTTAAGAGTCCTATAATTTGTTAATTTACATTCACATTTATCTTTTGTGAATGATAGTTATAACTCATGAATATACATTGAATACTGGCTCTGTTCCATTAAATTGCTGAATGAGCTATGGTAACAAGATGGAGATGGGTAGGCCCCAATGTTGAGGAGGTTATGAACACTAGGAGGATAGGAGTCTCTGAAAATGGTTTGTCTGTGACTGTATAAATGGAACCAACCATTATCAGGACATCTGACCTGTGTCAGAAAGTGATAGAAACAGCCTTTATTTTACTTCATAAAATGCCTTTTAGATTTATTTATTTTATGTGTATGAGTGTTTTGACAGGATGCACCTACTCCATGAGCATATTCATAGAGTACAGGAGAGGGTGTTGGATTCCCCTAAACTGGTGTTATGGTTGACTATGAGTCACCATGTGGGTGCTGCGAACCAAATCTTAGACCTCTGCGAGAACAAAAAGTGCCTTGAGCTTGTTTGGAAGTTCTAGCAGGGGAGCACAGCTACTCGTATACCCTTGACCGAAGACTAGTCCTCCTCTATTCAGGGATGGTCATCTTCTTCGACTGAGCATGCAGCTTCGGGAGGGACACACATGGAGCAGTGAGGGAGGAAGGGGACACCCGCCTAGCCAGCCAGATGAGCCAAATCATGATACCCTATGAACATATACACGGGGAGGAGGTCCCCCTTAGTCACAGTCATAGGGGAAGGCAGTAAGGGGAAAATGGGAGGGAGGGAGGAATGGGAGGATACAAGGGATGGGATAACAACTGAGATGTAATATGAATAAATTAATAAAATATATTTTAAAAAAAGGAACAAAGAGTGCTCTTAATCACTGAGCCAAGTCTGCAGCCCCCAGCCTGTTATAGAGGCTGATCTCCATTGCTTGGGATTCTTCCTTTTAATCTCATATATGTGTTCAAGTATGAGATGCTTAAATAAATACATTTATGCCTCTTTAAATGAAGCTGTGTCACTAGGAAAATAATACATGGCACATTTGTTTGAATGAAAATGAGCCTGCAGATGGCTATTTCCCAGGCACAGTGCTCTTTGTGTGGAGGTTCCAGTGTTACTGTCACTTCTGTCACTGTTGCTTCCAGTCGCAAAATGCAGTCATTTGGCTCACTATTGTCCTGGCATGCTACATCTTCCTCTGAGTTGAGCACTTTCCATCTCGGTATGGCTTCCTGTTAAATATTTATTACTGAACATTGCTGGGAATTAGGTGAGGTTTTGCATCCATCTAAGACACAAACATGTCATGCTGGGTCGCTCCTCTAATTACACATCTAAAAACCTGTCCCTGTAATGCTCCAATAAAGACCATGGAAGAACAAAAGTCTCTTGACTAGGCCAGCCCATGTTTCCAATGTCATTACAAAAATACATTTTCTTAAAGCCAGCAAAATTCAAATACTTCTATGAACTTACCTCTTTCCTGTTTTAATTTTTAGGTGGCATGCCAGTTACTTTTGCATCAAAGCAGGGTGTAAATGAGGTGATAGACTCATTAGAACTAATTAGCTTAGTTGATTGGTTCTTTACTTTTTGATTTGCTGAGGTTGGTAGCAGATGACAAAGCGTATTACATATGTGAAAATGTTTGAACAAATAGTGGTTTTTCCTTAGTTAAATTTGAGAAGCAAAAGCTCAGACCTTGTGACACTGGCTTCAGTTCTTCATGTTTAACAGTCAAAGCACCCAGGTTCTCATCAAGAAGGCATGGACTATATACATCACATTGAAGGACAAGGTCAGGCTTCTGTTAATATTGATTGTGTTCACTCTTCTCTTTGGCTCCCTTTTTTGGCTCTTCTTTTTCCCAGCTAGAGCCATACTTACATCACAGCGTCATTCGCAGCAGGACTTTTATGTCCAAAGACCTCTGAAATGTTCTGTGTAATTTACTGATCTCATCTCAGTCTGGAACATAGCAGTTTAGGTTTTTGATAGACAAGTAGAATTTAGAATTTTCCACCAGGATGGCCTATGATCACATCAAAGCCTACTCCTACAGTGATACACTTTCTCCAACAAGGCCACCCTACTGCAGCAAGACCATACCACCTAACAGTGCCACTCCCTATGGAGCAAACATTCAAATACATGAGTCTATGGGGGTGCATTCCTAGTCAAGCCAGTACACTCAGTCTGATATGTGCCATGTACAAATGGCACAGCTCTTTGGGAGTTGGCAACAGGGGGTCACAGGTCCTGGACACATTGTGCTGAAGATCAAAGTCCAGTATAGCCTGGGCAATTTAGTCAGACGTGGGCTGAAGATAATAAAAGTAAAAACAGGTCTAGGCATAGAGCCCGGAGGTATGGAAGTGTTTGCCTATCATGTATGAGGCTCTGGATTCATTTCTCTGTATTGCCAATAGACAAGCAAGCAAACAAACAAACAAATAAAATTTCAAAATGAGTCATATCATATAGCATCTGCCTGGAGATAAAGGTGCTAGAGGAAAATAATGGATAGAAAAGGTAGCAAAAGTCAGAAGAAATAGCAGTCTGTCACCTTGGAGCTAAAGGAGAGTTATTCGAAAGCCTTCCGTGACTTTTAGGTTTTGCCTGTTACTCTGAGGTGGCTTTGACTCTGTAGTGATGTCTCCTGAGTTGCTATTTCAGCTGTGAAATTTCACCCTCTTGTTGCTCGTGTTCACCTCTTCTAATATGCCTAACTGCTTCTGTCTCTGAACATCTCCACTGGAAAAAAAAAATCAAGTCAGCATATTATGGATATGAGTCACTGGAAGAACTGGAAGCTGAAGCCTGCATGGTTATGCCCGTTCACTCTCTCTAGAACCTTCTGAACTTGAAATACTCCAGTTTGACAATTAACATTGGTACTTCTCTCAAACCCAAAGGGGTTTCCAAATTAATCATTTGTTATAAAACACACCTTTCATGGGCTGGTAGGAAATAAGAGATTTTTTTTTTTTTCTGTTGCAAGATCAGAAAAAGCCTAGAAGGGGAATTCTTTAATGAGGCCACAGGAAGCCATAATTTCCCAGCGAATGCTGGCCTTGGTATTTACTGTGCACAGTGGCCCTGAGGCTGGAACAACCTCTTGTAGACAGAAGGGTGATTTTGTGGCTCACAGCACTCATGAACCTTCCTCAGTAGTTCACTGCTCACAAAGCACCCGCACTAAATATTTTTATGCCAAGGCCGTGAAAATCCAGGGAGGGCAGTCGCCCTCAAAATTTCTCATTTCTTACCTGCAGTGGCAAGGTCAGCAGGTGGCTGCACAAATGGCTGCGGGATAGATTGCATATGGCAGGGCAAGCAGAAAATAGGGAAGGGATTACATTGAAGTGGCAGGGAGGTCCTTACAGACTTCCCCTCTTGCTAAGGCAATTCAGTTCACGGAGTCTTTCCAGACAGGTGGTGCACATGGGCTTCAGCGTAAAAATTTGGAAAGCCTTCCTCTCATCCACGCCGAGCTCTGCCTGCCCCGTGTCAGGAATGTGAACACCTGGCTTCATGTGTCTCAGCCTCAGAAGGACAAGACTCTCAGTGCTGTCTCCGCACAGGGATGCTCTCAGAGTCTACACTTTCTAGGGATATCATCCTTGGTCCTCTCTCTGTAAGGTGAAAATTCTGTCTTCCTTGGGTGTAAAGAAAGGCCCCTGCTCAGATGTAGCCAATAGGCCACTCAGTCTCCGTGTGGGTCCTTTAGTCAGGGGAGCAGGGGCTGTCTCTGACATGGACTTTGTTGCCTGCTCTTCCAGCACTTTCCCCTGGCCAAGCCACAGAGGAAAAGAATGCATGGGGGTCTTGATGAGACTTGGTAGGCTGGGGTCAGTTGGTAGGGGAGTAGGGCTCCCCCTTTCTGAGGACTAGGGGAAGGGAATAAAGAGAAAGAGGGAGGGAGGAAGTGTGGGAGACCAGTAGGAGTTGAGGGAAGGGGCTATGGTTGGGATGTTATAATGAATAAATTTTTAAAAATAAATTTAAATAAAAAAGAAAAAGTCAAATGAAAAACTGCAAAAGGTTTTCCCAAACAAACATGGAGGTATATGTATGTGACAACTATTGATTCTATAAACTAGATTCTTTCATACCACAGTTCAGTGTGCTGCCTGTGTGGGCACAGAACTCAGCCCTGGCTATATACGTGAGGCAAATGCTGCTTAGAAGGGTGTTGTTCCTCCAACACATAGCTAATATTCACAGCATGGAGGAACACAATGCTTCGGAGCACTTAGGTGCTCAGTACAGGTAGCAAGCATTACAGCAAACTGTCACTCTTCATGCATGGCCACGGGTTCCCTGTGTCTTTACACCTGGCTTCAGCGCTCAGCTTTCAAGCCTTACAGCTTAGCTTTGACTTAAGAACATTTTTCTCCCAGTGTTCTTTACCTTCCCAGTTTAACATTTTTCAACCTTTTAATCATTTTAAGTTCTCATTCTATTTTTAATCCTTAATCCATTTTTTTTCTTTTGAATATTTAAGTTTTATTCTTCCATAGGCTTTAGCCCTTCCTTTATCTTAATTTTTTATTTTCTCATCTTTAATGTGCTTAACCTTTTATCTCACTGGCTTCGTACACTTTATCTCTTACTTTAAATCTCATTTCTCTCATCTTTTCAATTTTAAACTCCTAACCTTTTAATTTTACTGAGTTTCTAATATTTTATTTTAAACTTTTATTTAAACTTAATTTTTTTCTGTCCCATTTTACTCCCAAATGTTTTACACTTCACTGCCCACCATAGTGTGTTTTTAAATAATGAAAAGGAAGGTTTTAGTTTCTATTATGTATCTTCATTTTACATTGTTTTTATGATTGTAAAATAATATATTATATATTCTTTCAATTAAACTATAGAAACAGGTCAGATTCTACACACTAGAACATTCAAAGATGATGGGATGGAGAGATGAGGAGTCTATCAGAAAGGATGGCAAGTGAGGGGTGAAGGAACATCTAAAGAGGGGGTGCTGTTGACAGAGACTCTGTTGCCCACTCATTGATCACTTCCCCCAGGCAGGGCAGCCTTGCCAGGCCACAGAGGAAGAGGATGCAAGCAGTCCAGATGATACTTGATTGGCTGGGGTGAGAAGGTAGGTGAGGAGGGCTCCCCTTTCTGGGGACTGGGGGTAGGCAGAGAGGGAGAGTAGGATTGTGAGGAAATGAGGGAAGGGACTATGATTGGGATGTAAAGTGAAGAAATTATAAAAAGAGAGAGTGGGTTCTGTATTGTTTAAGGTTCTTTGGCTGGAGTGCTGCCATTTAGGATGATGGAAGCTTCATTAATAAGAGGGAAACAGCCAACTCTACGAATATGAACACCACATCTATAGGTGGAAATCCTCGGCAAGGAACAACTCAAAGGGGACTAGGGAAGAGTAATAATTAGTGAGGCAACAAGAAAGCGGAAGCCCGCTCCAAGCTCTGGCTTCAGCAAATGCGAGATGGTAAATACCTTGAGAAGGTAGTGGAAGGCAACAGCTAGTGAGGAATGCTTGGTGTGCAGAGGGCAGCAGGGCTGGAGTGGCCTCAGGACTGGTGAGGATCTAGACTTCTCTCGAGCTAAGGACATTCTCCACAGTTGAGTGGAGAGTGGGGTATGACTTTCACACGAACTCTGGTGCCCCATAGTTGACCATGTCCCCTGGATGGGAAGACCTGGTGTCACTCAGAGCAAGGATAGCAGGTTACCAAGAAGAGACTTGATACCCTATGAGCATATACAGGTGGAGGAAGTCCCCCTCAGTCACAGTCATAGGGGAGGGGAGTAAGGGGAAAGTGGGAGGGAGGGAAGAATGGGAGGATACAAGGGATGGGATAACCATTGAGATGTAATATGAATAAATTAATAAAAAAATAAGTAGGCCAGTGGAAAAGAAAAAAATAAACAAAACAAAACAACAACAACAAAGAATCTTCCCAGTATTCATAGTAAAGATGAAGAAGTTTTCCTTGTATCTTCTGCTTTGCAGCTGTCTTTAAAGTAAAGACATGGGAACATGGCATATTTGGACAACATATTCTGAATCTTGAGAGTGAAATAAAGAAGTAACTTCAAGAATCAAATACAAAAGAGTTTGCCAAAAGTGACTAGTACTTCGAATAAATGGATTATTGGGAGGGTATTGGCCTTTTTACTTTTTCATATCTTGGAGGTTGTTAGTTGCTTTTAGAAAGGCTATTTTGATGGAACAGTAGAAATTAAATGCTGAGCACAGGTGCCTGCAGAAAGGAATTTGGGGAAGAATTAGAGAAATAGCTTCCACTTATCATCTCTGAGTTCTGCCCAATGTCACCTGAGTGCTAACACACTGTTTCATGTTTTTTCAGATTCTGAAAGATAAGGCTTTCGTTTAGTGATTGCTGCTCCTAGAATGATGCTGCTGGCTCTATACTTTCCAGCTCTACCATCCTCAAGATCTGGGAGCCTCTGTTGATAGTTGTATAGAAAGGCATGTTCTTAGCTTGAACACAAACCCAGGGCTGATCTTAAATAGTAGAAAAAAAAATCTAACAAAATAGAATATAAAAATCAAAAGCCAAAGATTTCACCTTTTTACCGTCATGTAAATGATCCCATTGTTAATAAAAACTTGGTATCATAGCAGTTGACAGCTGTTGGGAAGATGGTGCTATTGGAAGACTTAGATTATAGTGTGTGTGCAAGTGCATGTGTATGTGTGTGTGTGTGTGTGTGTGTGTATGCGTGCAAATAGCACAGCTTATTGTTTGGTAGCAGGGAACTACAGACGTAATGATTCTGTGTACAAGACAAAAAATTAATTTCTTTGATAAGCACTAATGAGCACTAGTGTCTAATGTCCCAGGGTCAACACAGCTTACTTTGTTGGAAATATCTTATAACACTAGAGACATACTTATAAAATTGTAACAGGTTGGTTGTAAATTTTGGTAAGAGTGAGCTAATTGGGCTGCATGTATAAAGTGAGGTATGTATAAAGCCTGATGGTGAAAGTTGGAGACAAAGGTCCAAACAATAAACCCTAGTAAAGCTAATTACTGCTTGGAGTCTAGCCCTCCAAATATGGAGTAACAGTTAAAGTGTGTCAAGGGCTGAGAAGAGGTGGGAGATTAATTTGTAGGCGAACTCCAAGTTTATACCCTTAGGTCATGACATGAGATGGCATCACCAAAGCAGAACTGCTGTGGTGATCTACAGAAGACCCTGGCCTAAGACCATGAACAATGAAATACACAGCAGAATAGCTTAGAGTCAGGAATGTGGTGATGGTACTTTTAACATTATCTGCTGGAAGGAGTAATGGAGTCATGAGACCCTCACCTGAGACTAAAGTTCCCCTAGGTTCTGCTCATCTGAGTATTGTCTTAGTGTGCAGTGGAATACATAGGAGGCAAAAGGCTAACTGGGACAGGGTGGGTGGAGTCTTCTTTGATGCATTTTCATGATCCCTTATCATGAGACTTTTTTGGCAACACCTTTGAGTTGTCCAAGTGACCCCAGTTAAGTCATTGGTTCACCAAGATAGAAATAGATAAAATCCTGTTTTAGTCTCTTTGCATTTGGTCTGGAATGAATAAATATAATACACTTACTACGTGAGTTGTATATAGAAAGGCTCTTGATTTTTGGTTATTGACTTTTCATACTGACACTTTGTTAGAAGCATTGATCATTTAAAAAATTTTCTGGTATATTCTTTAATATTTCTTATATAGAACCATATCATCTGCACATGAGGATACTCAGACCTCTTCCTTTCCTATTTGAATACCTTTTATTTCTTTGTTTTTGTATTATTTCAGTAGCTAGGACTTCAACTACTATCATGACTAAGAGCAGAAAAAGTGGTTCTCATGCCTTGTTCCTGAAAACTGCTTTGAGTTTTCCTCGCATTTAGTGTAATGATTGCTACAGGTTTGCCATGGAGAGCTTTTATGCTGAGATGCATTTCTGCTTTTTTCATTTACTACAAAATCTTTAACAAGAGTGTGCATATTATTTAACATATGTTTAAACATTCATACATAATATAACTCTAAGAATCACCTGGAGAATTAAATAATATTACAGTTGTCTTTGTCTTATCACAGATCTGTTGAGTTAAAATATGAAGTGACATCTAAAGTTGGAATATGAATGATTGTAGTTAAAAATCATGTTTCTTTCATAGGAATATTTAATACTTTTATAATTAGAAAAAATGAAAATACAGATGACTAAAGTGCCATATTTTCCCCTGATCCTCATTGCTAAGCCTCTTGCCCCTCCCACTCCATATCAACAGATTAGTGATGCCTTATCATCACCTGCATCTCAGAGCACATCAGTGTATAGGAGAATCACTTTAGACCATGACAATAAGATCAGCATGTAATAGGAATAAAATATATCCATGAAAAAATATCAAGCACTCCTCTAGGAATTTTATTCTCCTTAAAATATACTATGACTGCCCCCCAAAAACTCAGACATAAGAAAAATATTCAGAATAAGACCAAAAAAAAAAAAAAAAAAAAAAAAGCAGAACTGTGGTTGGCTGAGATGTCTGGGAGGGGAATTATGGAAGCACAGATCACAGGGCATGTGGAGGATCTGATTTTCCTAGCTTTGTGAAAGTAGCCTCTTGCTCGAAATATTATAGAATCAAAGCCATGTTCTAATTGGGTCCTGATAATGTTCTTTTTTAACATAGGTAGAAGAAAAATGTAAAAGAATAAAAATTTGTGTTTATTTTCTGCCCTTATATAATTCCAAATACTAGTCTTTATGAATGGTGGGCATATATCCTTACTAATTTATCTTTAAAATTACATTTTTCATTAGTTGCCATTAGTTCTCTAATTACTCCAAATAAACCTTTTTTAGTTGTCTTATTGATCATTGTATTGTTTATTCTAAGGCTAATATTTTATGCGAGGAAAAAAAAACCCAAACAAACTAAGAGTTGAGTTGCTTTGCTGTTTACCCCATCTAACTTTTCATCACGTGGGAAGAATAGAAGTTTATGGCTGTGCCAAAGTAAAACTTTAGGTAGAGTAAATTTAACAGAGTTCAACTGATCAAGGAGTGATGTGAGAATCAAGTAGCCCTAAGTAGCAGGTGCTCAGAGAGCTTTACTGGACAGAAAATGGAAGTGAGGTACAGACACTATGTGACCAGTTAGGGCTTGGCATTCAAACATAATCTGATAGGTCAGTTGCCAGTGATTGACTGCAGCTTGCCTGTTGTGTTTTACTGAGAGCAAGTGATAATTTTTGCTCTTTTTTTCTTTTCTTTTCTTTTTTTTTTTTTTTTTTTTTTTTTTTTTTTTTTTTTTTTTTGAGAAGGAGAAGAGTCCGGGAGAAAGGAGAGAACAACATCAACATGAAGATGAGTGAGTAGAGAGGTGGGGAGGGAGGAGGGGGAGGGGGAGGATCTTGGAGGAATTTGGGAAGGGAAATAATATGATCAATATATAGTATAAAAATAAATAATGAATTAATTATTAAAAAACAGGATTTCACCTGCTTTTTTACTAGACTATACTATAGTTCATTACCTATAGACTGACATTGCAGAGAAAATGGTCAGACAAGTGGAGATTTATTTAACAGTTGCCAGCCCGGCACAGTGGCACTCATAATCCCAGCACTCTCAGAAGGAGAGGCAGGCAGATCTCTGTGAGTGTGCACACAGCCTGGTGGGTCAGCAAACAAGGCAGCATCTGATACACGAGATCATGAAGAAAGTTGCTATCTAGCAAAGAAGCAGTTCTCAGAACAAGAGTAGCATCTTTGTCAGTTGTACTTATGGCAAACAAATAGTGTCTAGAACATATGAAGAAATTACAAAACTAAACGCAGATAAGGAGGACCTACAAATGAACTTAAAAACATAAGAAGTGTTCAGCATCCTTAACCGTCAGTAGACTGTCATAACAATGCCCATCATCGGGAATATAAATGATAACAAATGCTGGGTGGACGTGAGCAAGGGGGCACCTCATTCCCTATTGGTGGGAATGTAAGCCAGTGAAGCCACTCTGAAAATCATCCTGGTAGTGTCCCGAATAATTAAAAATAAATACATCATGTGACCCTGCTAACCCACTCCAGGCCAAACATCCAATGGTCTTCTATCTTACCACAGAGAGCCTTGCAAATCCATGTCCATTGTCACTCAATAATAGCTTGCAAATGAAATACACCTATACACATCAACTGATTAATGGGTCATGAAACTATCGTACATATCCACAGTGGAGTTTTAGCTACTTAGAAATAAGATAAATGAAATAATGAAATTTACAAAAGAATGAATAAAACGATAAAATTGTACTGTGTGATGTAACTCAGGCTCAGAAAGATAAATTCTACATGCTTTTTTCCATATACGGATCTTAGCTTCAAGTCTTTTGCTTTGGGTGTGTAACTTGGAGTATAAATGGAGGTTAGGAAACTAGAATCATACCATTGGAAGAGGTGCATTTATGGAGGGAAACTAGTAGAATATAAGTGAAATTGAAGTAGAAGGGGTGAACACTGGGGTCAGAAGGGTCCAAGCAGGCAGGGAAATCACAGAGCTAGGGAAATGATGAGAGAAGGGAAGATTTAAACCAAATCAACTATTTACGAAGCAGCTACTTGGGAATGTGTGATCTTGCGATATCCGTTTAAACAATATAACAAGGGGATAGTTGAATATACCTGATATGAATGAGCAGAGAGAAAAATAATAGGAACTATGGTTTAAGGAATGACGGGGTAGAAAGATGGGAAAAGGGCCATAGTGAATGAGTCAACCAAATCCAATAATGTGTTAATGAGTTTTAGCAGAAGCACCGTACTTTAGCTAACTTACATCTTTTAAAGTGGCAATTTAGCACTGCTAATTCAGGGGCACAGGGCACTGTTGGCTACAAATATCATCTTAGGGTAGCACCAGTTGACTGTATGGTATACAGTTAATTTAGACTCTGTATCTCAGCAGTTTCAGTCCTGACTGACTTTGACCAGAAACCTGCCACAGCATTTTGTTGGGATCCAGTTAGATCTTTCAGGATTTGATATTTGGATAGCACTTGTATAAAACCAGTCATTTTCTTATTAAAGTTCTAACAGCCTTACCTACTCCAACGGTAAGATGAGAATTTTCAGGAATTCGCATATTTTCTGGGACCCATATTAATAACACATAACTCAAAGAAGACTTAGTGTTTTTTATTTGACAATGCTCCCCTATAACAACCTATCGAGAACAAGTGTTAATATTTGTGTTTTATAAAGAGAGATGCGAATCTATGAAAATTTCCATGACTATACCTAAAAATCTCAGTTCATTTAAAATGAAGAAAAAGACTTTGGCTGGATGGTGACAAGTACTCAGAATTTCAGCACTTGGAAGTTACAAACAGGAAGACTATGGATTTGAAGCCAGCATGAGGTATATGGTAAGGTTATGTCTCAAAGTGAGAGAGAGAGAGAGAGAGAGAGAGAGAGAGAGAGAGAGAGAGAGAGAGAGAGAGAGAGAGAGAGAGACTTAATTCTTTTTTTTTGACTGACTTAATTCTTAATTTCATTTAATAAAACTAATCAAAACTTTCCCAAAGTTTTAAAATACTTTATTGAAATGAGACTATATGCCATATATGCCTTAGGTAAGCTCTTAGTTGTTCATGAAACCAGAGAACTATTACCGTGGAACCTGCTGCTGGGGTAGATCTCTGTGGAGCTGCTCCTGGCCCCCATTGCCAGTACTTGATGTTCAAAACAAAGGCAATACCTAAATGATTAGGGTGTTAGCTGTTAACTACTCTGTCTTTGCATTTTCATACCTAGAACATCCACTGACCTTCACCTTGAACCATCATGTCCAAGATGATGCTCAACTTAAAGAAATGTACTTATCTAAAGGATTATAGGAAGTAGCAGCCATATTGTGTGGTCAAGCTTGATGGTGAAGTTCTACCTAAAGAAAAAGAAAATATTAAATACTGACTTAGCCTACAGCCTCCTCGCTACTTTGCAGTCGAAACCCCTTTATGTCTCACAAATAGCTCTGGATGTAGTTGAGTTCCTCAGGAGGGCCTTGGGGGTCAGCATGTTATTCTGTTGGTCCCTGAACAAACTTTATTTTCTTAATATCATTGGCTTCCAAGTGGTGAGTGGAATGGTTTGGGTCTGCTGACGAAGGCAAGTATAGAACGTTATGAAGTTGTCAGTGGTAAGACCCATTAGATGCAGCAAAGAGAACCCGTAGCACAGGGATTTGTCTCAATGGTACACAGTCTTCATTTCCTAGGGCTTAAATGGTGAAGAAAAACTAAAGAAATCTCACTAAGAGCAGATCAAGACCAAGAGATTTGCTGTTTTAACCAAAGAGACCAAATTTTAGGTTTGCTGGAGTGATATTAGCCATCAATTTTTAGAAAACCACAGATAAATATTTTTTATTTAATCTTTAACCAGCCTGTAACATTCCCTTTATAAGATTTTTTTTTGTACAAGTTTAAATCAATTTTCTTATTTCTCTTGTGATACGCATTACACTCGGCTTCATTTTCATCTGGCATAAACAGCCATTTAACTTCACTACAAAAATGTTCTTTATAATTTCCCTTGGAAATATATCTTCCATAATTTGTGGCTTCACTTACTATGAGCAGGTCTTGCATATGGAGTTGTTACTATTTTATTTTAAGTTTTAATTAATACATATTAATTAGAGTTTAGCTCTTAGAAGTCTCATTTCTAGTGAAAACTCAGGAGATAAGCAATTCTGAGCTGTCTGCTATATACCATGATCTCATGAATATACATTTCATAATTTCTGGAAACATATGCTTGCTTGGAACACAGGTTTTTCGTGTGTGTTTACTAACAGTCTAAATTATATTTAGTGTCTCCATACCATATTAAAAAGAAATGCCAGGGTATATATACTATAAACTTATGTTCAGCAATTAGTGCTTCTGTAATGTGACTTAGAGAGTGTTCTGAAGTTGTATGATTATCTATAGCTTTGTGAAATATAACTTTGGATCTCAAAACACTGAAAAAGATTTTTAAGAACTATGATGCATCCATGAACAAATTTTTATGTCATTTACATTCATTCAATGTGTTCATTCATAACAATTATACTTAAATTACCCCATCCCAAAACATGGCATCTTCATTACTGCTGAAGGCAATTGAAAAATATATACAATGCAAAGCCAGGCTTTCAGAATTCTCCTCCATCTGCATACGCATAGAGCCAACAAAAAGAAATCAACGTTAACATTTATTTCAGGAGAGAGCCGGAGCCAACTATACCAGGCAGAGCTGTTCACCAACTATCACGCATTCCTGGAAAGGCCCATTTATCTTTCCACCAAATCCTTCACACAAGGTCATCTCATGTTAAACCCCTGGACCTTTCTCCTCTTCCTTATTCTAGAAGGTAGAATTAGTTAAGACCAATATGCTAATTTGGATTGATCTAATTATCCACTTGATTTTTCGCTAAGGTGGTCCTTGTAATCTCCACTTTTGGCTCTTAACTTTTCTGTAGGTTCTAGTAGATTAAAAAAAAAATAGAGGCTTCTGATTCTCTGATATTCCAGAACCAGTTTGCCTGCCTTCTGTCCACCTGACCTAGTACAGTGTTTGCATGGGGCTTTCACTTTAACCCCACCAAGGTGGGTAGATTTATCATACTAGCAACAAATATCTGATTATTTTATCCTAAACCTGTATTTCCAGAGGTAAAGCAGGGTGGAGAAGACATAGTAAAAAAAATTAAAGTCAAAGGGCACAGGGTTCCTACATAGGTACTAGATCACATTACAAATATGTAAGTTGAAGTCCTGATGTGACAATGACAAGGCTTGTCAAGTGGGTTTGTCTTTGTCTACTTCACTGTACGAATTTCTGGCGAAGTAGGTTTGAGGGCAGGAACAGTCATATGAGTAGAGATATCTTTTATAAATGTAAATTCATTTTATAAAAAGTGCTCAAATAGGTAGAAAGCTTCTCCCTCCAACTTATTCCTTTTTAAGTAGATTGTGGAGTCCTGAGTGGAACCTTCTAATGAATAGGGTGGCAAGAGCCCTTTCTAGGAGGTAATACCTCTTTTTCCTCAGTTGCTGGCCTCAAGATTTTGACCAATGTATAAAAATGGCTAAACAGACCCCATTGGTAAGAGGACTTAAATTCTATAAACACTTGCTTCTTCATATTCAAGATAGAAAAATAATAAGCAAAAATGATCACTTTGTTTCAGACAGAGGATGACTAGAGAAATACATTCTGAGTATTTGTCAGTCAGTGCAAAATATATTTTTTAAACAGTTGCTCAACCTTTTCAGGTTTAGAAACATATGAAGCAACTTAAATATACTTTATTACTTACTAGGCATTTATAATCACACTTGCTCTCTCTCCACAAGTTTGTGCACCTCTCTGTCTCTGTCTCTGTCTCTCTGTCTCTGTCTCTCTCTGTCTCTCTCTCTGTCTCTGTCTCTCTCTCTCTCTCACACACACACAAACATACACACACACATACACACACACACACACACACACACACACACACACACATATTTTCCCCCAATGTAGCTATAGATGAGAGATTTTGTTGAGGTTAATTATTGCCTACTGTCACCAAATTTCCTCTAGACTGTTTTTAACTAATGTTAAATATTTCTATAGGAAGACATACTTTCCAAGATAGAAGAGTACCAGGTTTCTTGGCTTTCCGTGTCCTTACCTACCTATTATCTGTACAAAATCTGGTCCTTGTTCCAAAAAGATGAGCCAAATATTTTGGGCCAAGTATTAGTGACACTGACCACAGAAAAGAGACTGAAATTGTCCCAAAGAGGTCCCATGAACTTTTATATCCAGATAAAAAAAGGAGAGTCATAAAGCAATGAATTTACACATTGCAGTGATGCAAATAGTGGATAGGCGAGTTATGCCAAAGCAAGAAATTCTGTTATGTATGTTTTAGACATAATATTCTTAGTTTTCACATTAGTAGACGATATCATTTATTAAGCTAATGTGTTATAAAAGCTTTCCCTAAAAGACAAGAGAAAGATGTAAGGCTACATATAGTAGTGGCTGATAACTGAGTGTTAAGAGGAATAAGGACAGCCCATGGAAACCATGACTGGCAGTATGCAACAGCCCAACCTTCCACAAACGACAAGGTTCTAATATCCAACCATTCAAAGAAACAAACTCATCTGTGCTCTTCCAGAGAACTCCAGATCTCTGAACTCAGAACTCAGACAACCATGGCCTGCTATTGGGTTCAACCCAGCTAATTATTGCATCTAATACAAACCTGAACCTGTACCAGCCCCAAAACTGCAAAAACAAAACAAAACCAAAAACCAAAAATAAAAAAAATCTTGAAGAGTTCACATCTAAGTGGAATGTGACAAGGCTAGAACTCACTCCTTTCTTTGAAAGACCATGGGCATGGTAGGGTAAGCAGGCAGGGGACTGTAGGTTGGCACTTGGGATTCACTGGCCTTCTGCCTTGTATCCTATGTTTAATGCCAAACTGTTACAAATTGTAAACAAGAGTGTCTGTGTCTTGGAGCCTAGGGGCTAGCAAGAGCCGGAGGAGCTCTGCTCACACCAAAGGCCAGAGGTAATTGTAAATATAGTTATACATGCTCTGGACAGATAGAGGTTGACTTTCCATACCTTGGCATTTCCTACATTTAAGCACGGCCTGATTAGTTGGCCACCTGGCTACCTGTGACTGGTAGGAAAGAGCAACTGTGACAGTGATTTAGCTGTTCATGATAAATACATTCTCCTGGATTAAGCCTTCAGTTCATCTGCAACACAAGCTAGACAACATTTCAACACAGAGACATCTTTCTACAAACTTAGTTAAACATCCCAGTCATTATTGGTCCTGCCACGATCTTTTATTCTGATGACATGAATGAGTTGACAGAGAAGGACTACAGTGCAAGACGCTCTGATTGTTGAACTGTCATGTACAACTTCCATCATAACACTAGGGGCACTGTTTCAAATAGCATTTCTAATTTCAGCAATCCAAAATGGAGCTCTCTCCAGTGTACCCCCTTTGTAACTTGTTCCTTGCTATCTTAAAATTATGGACAAAGAGGACAATATATCTTCTGTTGAAGAAAGCTACAAGATGATGCCTTCAACAAAATGCAGATTGCACACAGGCATTGTGAAAAAAAGAAGTGGGTTTAAAGAGACAAGAGGCTATTTTGCCAGCTGACAACATGCATAGTTATTGAGGCTACTTGAACAGTCCGCATGTGATCCTGCTATTAACATAGTCAGTTGATTAATCTAGTTAGTTAGCTGAGTGTAGTGAGAATTTTGGTGTCTTAAAAAACTCAGTTATGTTATAAGCATGTTTTTGTTTTAATCCCAGGTGTAGGATATGAGGCTGCTTCAGACTCTCCACAGCAGCTGACTATTTGCCTAGTGCCTGCTGTGGCAAGGGCTTAATTCTGACAGCTGAAGATAGTTTCATTCTGGGGACTTTAGAGAGGGCATAAAAAGACCAGAACCTCCAAAGAGGAGTCACCACTGTTCCTCCTGCTGGTTCTTGCACCTGCTGATGCTAGTTTGTCAAGTGGTCAAGAGAAAAGAGACAAGAAGTAGAAGTTGGAGACATTCTGGAAGATGAAGATTTGGCTTGCACCAAGGAACTGAATGCCCCTAATCATCAAAAATTAGTCTACAAAGATCTCAATACCCCCTCTCCCCACTAACCTTCTGTCTCTCCTACTTACTTTTCCTAGGTTGTAAGGAATAAGGGTTGAAAGGGAGGAATATAAATAAAATAGTCAAAAAGTATAATCACAGCTGGATCTCTTTTGTTTTGTTTGTTTGTTTATATGAGTTTGCCTTAGAGAGTACATAAAGAAAAAATGTGGCCCAAGATCAAGCTTCATAGAGAGGAAACACATAAAACTTGGAAGAGGCCTCTTGCAAAATACAACAGCACTAAAGATGTAGCTCTATGGCAGACACTTACCCAGCACATCAGAGGTCCTGGGATTGACCCCACCACCTGCAGTATGTGAGTAAATACATAGCCAAAAGAGAACAAGGAGCACAGGTGCAACTGTGAATCCTTCTTTTCTTGAAAATAAACTATCACCACAAACTTGAAATCATAACAGCAAGCTGACAAACGCCAGACTCCAGGGATTTTTTTTTTTTTTTTTTTTTTGATCCTTCCCTTTGTGGAACCTTAGAAGGACTATATCTATCAACTCTTCTGAGTGGACATCTCACTAGGACTCCTTGAACTGCCCCTTCTGTGTTCTCAGGAGCTTTCCTAAAAAAACTAAAAATGATAATGATCGAAGAGCTCTGATTTGCCTCTTTAAATTCAAGGTTTAAATAAGTGTGGTCACACAAGCCAGAGGCAATGCGGCAAATGACCATTACCTTTGTAAGGAGTTTTGACTTTTTAAACCTAGTATATTTAGGCTACCTCTGCAGAGAGAGAGATGGGGAAGGTATACAGGGAGAAAAAGGCAGGGGTCGGGGGGTGAAGAGAGAGAAACAGAGAGCGTGTGCATTTAAACGTGTCTTTTCCAGGTTGTCAACTTTTCTAAGAGGATATCAGGCAGCACTTACCTCAGCTTGCAGTGAATAGATAAGGCTGCACACCCAGCTGCTCCTGGCCTCTTGTCAGGGAGCACATGTGGCTTTAAACCCACTGCCCTTGACACTTTTCCAAAGCCTGGCTGGTGGACACTGTTTACCACTTCCTCTGGAGAACCTGTGCCTAAGCCACTTCTTTGGAAACAAGTGTCATTTGGTACCTCACATGATTCCCAGACGTGAGGACAATAATTGAGTTGACTGAACCTGGAGTCATTATCTATCAATTAATTTGGGTCATTCACATTAGTAAGCCACTCTCACTTTTCAGACCTTAATTCTCTCAAGCTTGGAGGCTTTTCTAAGTATATTCCTTCTTATTTCCATCAGAATACGGGCACAGTCCTCACAGCTGATTTAAGTATACTGCTTCCTCGTGGAGACAGATTAACCTTCAAATGTGTAAAACAAAGTATACTCTCACTTTCAGAAACTGTCAATATCTCCTTTATATCAAATGAAATCAAAGCCAGGTTTCCTAGCTCTACTTCCACTCATGAGCTCTCTTAATCCTGCTTAGCCCTGTACAACTCTGTACAAATTACAGTTTTTATGTGGCACTCTTTCTTGGACTGCACATACCAATAGTAGCCAGAAGTCAATGACAAATAATACAGAATTAAATGAGATCTCCAGCATGCTGGACCCTTGAGAGGCCTTGGGATAAGGTATTCAAAAGCTTAGCATCAATAAGATCAGTTACTGAATTCCAATTCTCCCATTACTCACAAGTGAGGTGACCTTAAAAAAATAACCTTGAAGCCTCAGTTTAAAAATCTGAAAATGGGTGACGCACTTACCTGTTGAGACTATTTGAAGGACTGAAGACGATGGCGGTGAAGCGAGAAGTGTGTGCTGGGTCCAGGCCGCTGAAGGATCTCTGCACCCTTCCTTGTTTGCCCTGCAGCTCACTCTGTGGGATTCTCCAGCAGAGGAGCCCCTCACATCTGCTTGAGGCCACGCCTTGGAGAGGTGTAAAACTTAACCTTGTTCTCCACAACTGGAGCAGGAGTCGCTTCTGTAACAACCAGTCCCTCAAAGGAGCATAAACGTCTCTCGCTATTAACAGCAAGACCCTAGTATGCTGACAGGTTAGGAATGGAACCCGAGCAGGCAAAATGCGGGAAATGGAGCAAGGACAAGGACCTAAAGGTCTGAGAGTTTTATTCCAGCCCTCTCAAGGTGCACCTTAGGAAACTCCTCAGCTTCACATCCACAAGAGCGTTCTGGTTCCGGGTTCTTAAAGGTCCCACCTTCTTGCAGCTGGTGCTTCCGGGAGCTTTGTTGGTGGTGGGCTTGGGACAGGGCATACGAACTGAGACCATGAAAGTTGTTTTTCGTTCAGTAAGGTTCTGTGACTCAGCTGTCTTCTACCTAGATCAATTTAGTTTCTCTGCACAGAAATCAGCAGAGAGCCAACTCTTTGGCGGGGGGCTTTGCATGCCGAAAGGAGTATTATCAAGCACTGATATTTTTATGCATACATACACTCATGTTGTATATGAATGTGAGTAGACATATTTACATCTATCCATCTGCCTATCTTCTGTCAATCTAGATCGAAGATGCCTTAATGTACCTCATAGTAGTGAGTTTATTCTTGACAGCCCATGGACTAGCCATGTAAATATAGAAAAATATTTGTGATTTCCCTATATTTTGTCCAGTTAGAGAGATGAAATGTTTTTAAATCTCTTTGAGGCTTGGAGACTATGTAAGAGACCCCAAAACACAAGAGTACAATAACTTCCTGTTCTTTATTTCTGTGCCTCTAGTAATTGTCTCTTTCAAGTCCTTCGGTACAGCAGGCTTCTGTGGCATATGACTAAATATAAGTATCACCTGGTGCCGCAGGTGTACATCTCTAGGCAGTGTTCCTCATTAACTTTAAACAGACTAAGGGTGATGAATCTGACTGTTTTATCCTTCCTTTTGAAGCGTACCCTTACTCTTTTCTAATTTTCTCCTGCAACAATGTGAGTAACACACACACACACACACATTTGCATGTGAATACTCATGCAAGGTCATTTTTCCTACCCTCTGTGCTTAAGGCACTCAGATTTCTAAGTTTTCATGCAATAAGAAAATTATGAAGAAAACTGAGGGGAAAATTAAACATGTTGTGACATGCCCAGGGTTTCCCTTAAACTCAAGTGATTGTCTCATATTCAGGAGAAATTCATCAGCCTTGTGATGTGTCTTGGCCTGAAATCCTCTGTTCATTTCCCCTAAGAAGGCTGATGCCTAAAATTTATGTTTATTTGAGAATATACCTTTGAGAATATATTCTTCTGAATATGCCCTTTTTATTTATGTTAATCCTTAACTGTGGCCTCCAAAAACCACATCAAAGATAATCCTGTAAAAGTCTTGCTGATCTAATACCATTATTCCCTTACATTTTAAACCCAAGGATCAAAAATTCACACCTTTTCCCATGCAAATGCAAGGACTTTCCTGATATGGATGACCGCTTCCCCCTCCCCCCCGAAATCCAGATGGAGTCAACACGTGCACCCTAGGCTTGTGTCAATGACTAGGTAGACCCCAAGAAGGAGCAAAGGCTTTCCTTTATTTCTAACCCCAGATATAAAATAGCACCTCTCTGTAGCTTAGCTGATTGGAAAACCGTCTCAACAAAAAGATATGTTTTTGTCACTTTCACACCTAGATAAGACTGGTATCAAGGTTGCTGTGGAAGGCAAGGCAGTTTTTCAATTTAAACAACTGCTCATATCAGTGAGTCTTGTTTAAACAAATTCCCAGGGAAGCAAAAGATAAGGGCAATCTATTAGTATATTAAATGAAAATTCTGTTGTAGTCTTATGTGTACCATTGGGGAAGAAATGGAAAGGTGAAAACCTCTGGGTGTGATCTGATAATTACCCATTAGCCAGTGCAATTAATAAATTCTCCAGACAATTACCTTGATGCAAATAATTGCTCAGGCCCAGAATTATCATGCCATTGCTTGATGACAAAGAGATCTCAGACATATTCTTTTCCAAGTAACCTATGTCTCCCTTGCAGGGCAGGGACTGGGGGTCACGCTCTTACTTAGAGCATGTCACATGCTGAAGTCTGGTTCTCAATATTGCCATGAGGGAATAGAAAGAAGCGAAGCAACCAAAAGAGTCTGTGGGGGAATAAACTGACTTAGGCTGCTCTTTCAGTGACATCTGCAATTATAACAGTGTTCCCCTTAACTAAATCTCATATTACAGTTGAGCTATCAGATTCAATAATTTAATACAAAATAAAATCCAAGCTAAGTAAAAACACAGTGAGCTTAACTATCAGCCAAACTGATTTGGAGTTTTACTCTTGACCTGATTTGGTCTGCAAACTAGATTAAGGCACAGAAAATGAAAGGGTTAGCGATCTCTGAAGTTGCCAATGGCTTGGAAACTGTATGTCTAAAGAACAGATCTGCCTTTGCCTTCGTCCCAAGGTATCTAAAGGTGTTTCCTTAATAAAGCAGGGAGCATACGTCTTGGTGAGGCTGTTTCACTGGTGACAGCCTTCCAGAAGACAGTATTCCCTGGCAGAGTCTTGGATCTTGATGTCAGTGCCCTTGACCCTTCTCCAGAGCTTGGCTGATGGACACAGTGTTTGTTGCTCATCCTCTGGAAAATAGATACACTGTTTACTTTTTCTGCAGTGGGGACATATAGATGTTTATAACATTTGCATTAAAAAAATGCTTTCCAAATGAGGCCTCTGATGAAATTCAATTAAAAGAACCTGAGTGAGACTCACTGTTGGATGGGAAGAGAAACGTGTGGTGCAGTCCTGAGGCATATGCAGCTGGGACCCTGTGTCCTCACACTTCTGTTCCCTTAATTCAGGCTGTGCACTCTGGGCAGTCTCTCCCATTTTTATTTTCTCCTTCTTGGCACAAATTCACTAGGATCCCACACAACGGCCTTGTGATAACAAACTAGTGCTCTGTACACATCTTATTCCTGTTTTATATCCCGATCTTTTGGACACAATGTGTACTTAACTGACGTCCTCACTGTAAGCTGTCCAAACTGAAGCCCACATTCCTTTTCTTTATAGACCAGATGATGAGTCTTTGTTATAGGATAGATTTTTATGTGTATGAATGTTTTGCCTGTATGTGTACGTGTACCACTAGGGTGCTGATGCCCACAGAGGTTAGAAGCAGGTGTTGTATCCCCTGGAATTGGAGTTGTAGAGTGTTGTGAGCCACCATGTGGGTTCCGGAAACTATACTCAGGTTCTCTGCAAGATTAAAAAAAAAAAGCTTTTAACCACTGATCTATCGTCCTTGTGCTATAATTTTTTTATTTTACTTTTTAAAATTTTATTTATTAATTCATTCATATTACATCTCTATTATTATTCCATCCCTTCTATCCTCCCATTCCTCCCTCCCTCCCACTGTCACCCCAATCCCCTCCCCTATGACTGTGACTGAGGGGAACCTCCTCCCCCTGTATGCTCATAGGGTATCAAGTCTCTTCTTGGTAGCCTGCTATCCTTCCCCTGAGTGCCACCAGGTCTCCCCATCCAGGGGACGTGGTCAAATATGGGGCACCAGAGTTCATGTGAAAGTCAGTTTCCACTCTTCACTGATCTGTGGAGAATGTCCTGTCCCTTGGCTAGATCTGGGTAGGGGTTCGATGTTTACTGCACGTATTTTCCTTGGATGGTGCCATAGTTTGAGCAGAACCCCTGGGCCTGGATCTGCCCATTATAATGCTCTACTTGTAGGTTTCTAGGACCCTCTGGATCCTTCTATTTCCCCATTCTCCCATACTTCTCCCACCTAGAGTCCCAATAGGATGTCCTCACATCTATCCCACTTTCCTGGTAGGTGAAGACTTTCATGAGACATAACCCTTGGGCTAGTGTCTAGATATAAGTGAGTAGTGAGAATATATCATTTGACTCTTTCTGCTTCTGGGTTAACTCACTCATTATGATCATTTCTAGTTCAATTCATTTGTCCAGAGATTTTGGGAATTCCTTGTTTTTATTAGCTGAGTAGTATTTCGTAGTGTAAATGTACCACAGTTTCTTTATCCATTCTTCTACTGAGGGACACTTAGGCTATTTTCATGTTCTGGCTATTATGAATAAGGCTGCTATGAAAATGGTTGAGCATATGTCCTTGTTGTTTGCTGGAGCATCTTCTGGGTATATTCCAAGGAGTGGAATATCTGGGTCTTGAGGAAACCCTATTCCCAGTTTTTTGAGAAAGTACAACCAAAGTGGTTGTACTAATTTGCATTCCCATCAGCAATGAAGGAGTGTTCCTCTTTCTCTACATCCTCGCCAGCATGTAGTGTCGCTTGAATTTTTGATCTTAGCCATTCTAATGGGTGTAAGATGGAATCTCAGAGTGGTTTTGATTCACATTTCTCTGTTGACTAAAGACGTTGAGCATTTCTTTAAGTGTTTCTCAGCCATTTGATATTCCTCTGTTGAAAATTCTCTGTTTAGTTCTGAGCCCCATTTCTCAATTGGGTTATTGGGTTTGGTGGTGTTTAATTTCTTGAGTTCTTTACATATTTTGGATATTAGACCTTTGTCAGATGTAGGGTTGGTGAAGATCTTTTCCCAGTCTGTAGCTGTTGCTTTGTTCTGTTGACAGTGTCTCCTGCCTTACAGAAACTTCTCAGCCTCATGAGGTCTCATTTATTAATTGTTGACATTAAGGCCTGGGCTGTTGGTGTTCTCTTCAGGAAGTTGTCTCCTGTTCCAGGCTCTTCCCCACTTTTTCTTCTAACTGGTTTAGTGTCTCTGGTTTTATGTTGAAGTCTTTAATCCACTTGGACTTGAGTTTTGTGCATGGTGACAAATATGGGTCCAATTGCATTTTTCTACATGTAGACATCCAGTTAGACCAGCACTATTTGTTGAATAAGCTATCCTTTTTCCATTCAATAGATTTGGCTTCTTTGTAAAAAATCAAGTAACCATATGTGTGTGGATTCATTTCTGGGTCTTCAATTCGATTCCATTGATCAACCAGCCTATTGCTATGCCAGTACCTTGCTGTTTTAATTACTGTTGCTCTATAGTACAGCTTGAGATTGGGTATGGAGATTCCTCCAGAGGATGTTTTATTGTATAGGATTGTTTTTGCTATTCTGGGTTTTGTGTTTCTCCGTATGAAGTTGAGAATTGTTCTTTCAATGCCTTTAAAATATTTTGTAGGTATTTTGATAGGGATTGCATTGAATCTATAGATTGCTTTTGGTAATATGGCCATTATTACTATGTTAATTCTCCCTATCCAGAAACAAGGGAGATTCCTCCATCTTCTGATGTCATCTTCAATCTCTTTCTTCAGAGATTTAAAGTTTTTTTCAAACAAGTCCTTCACTTTCTTGGTTAGAGTTACTCCTAAATATTTTATATTGCTTGTGGCTATCATAAAGGGTGTAGTTTTCATAATTTCTTCCTCAGTATGCTTGTCATTTATATATAGGAAACCTACTAACTTTTTTGAGTTAATTTTATATCCAGCCAATTTGCTGAAGGTGTTTATCAGCTGTAGGAGTTCTCTGGTAAAATTTTGGGGTTCACATATATACACTATCCTATATTCTGCAAATAGGGATAGTTTGACTTACTCCTTTCCCTTTTAGACCCCTTTGATCTTCTTTTGTTGTCATATTGCTCTGGCTAGCACTTCTAGAACTATATTGAAGAGATTGGAGAAAGTGGGCAGCCTTGTCAGGTCCCCAATTTTAGAGGAATTTCCTTGAGTATCTCTCCATTTAATTTGATGTTGGCTATTGGCTTGCTGTATATAGCCTTTATTATGCTTAAGTATGTGCCTTGAATTCCCGATCTCTCCAGAACTTTAAACATGAATGAGTGTTGGATTTTTATCGAATGCTTTTTCTGCATCTAAGGAGATGATCATGTGGTTGTTTTTCATTTAGTTTGTTTATATAGTGGATTACATTGATGGATTTCCATATATTAAACCATCCCTGCATGCCTGGAATGAAGCCTACCTGGTCATGGTGAATGATATCTCTGATATGTTCTTGTATTGTTTTGTGAGTATTTTATTGAGTATTTTTGTGTTAATGTTCATAAGAGAAATTGGTCTGAAATTCTCTTTTTTTGTTGGGTCTTTGTGGCTTTTAGGTACCAATGTGACTGTGGCCTCATAGAATGAATTTGGAAATGTTCCATTTGTTTTTACCTTTTGGAATAGCTTGAAGAGTATCAGTATTAGCTCTTCTTTGAAGGTCTGGTAGAATTCTGTACTGAAACCATCTGGCCCTGGGCTTTTTTTAGTTGGGAGACTATCAATGATTGCTTCTTTTCTATAGGAGAAATAGGACTATTTAATTTGTTTATCTGATCTTGATTCAATTTTGGCAAGTGGAATTGATCAAGAAAATTGTCAATTTCCCTTAGATTTTCAAATTTTGTGGCATATATGCCTTTAAAGTAGGATCTTATGATTCTTTGCTTTTTTGTGTGTATCTGTTGTTATGTCTCCCTTTTCATTTCTGATTTTGTTCATTTGGATAGTGTCTCTCTGCCTTTTAGTTAGTTTGGCTAACGGTTTGTCTATCTTGTTGAATTTCTCAAAGAACCAGCTCCTGGTTTTGTTGATTCTTTGAACTGTTATTCCAGATGTCTACTCCTCTTAGGCTATACTTTAAAAAACACAAGACAAACAAACAAACAAACAAGAAAACAAAAATGGTTGAAGAAAATGGGGGAAGATAAACAGAAAATGAATAGTAACAAAACAAAGTTATCACAATAGGGTTCAGATTGTTCTATAAAAATATTTATTTTAAGCCTGGTGTGGTGGCACATGCCTTTAATCCTAGCACTCAGGAGGCAGAGGCAAGTGGATCTCTGAGTTTGAGGCCAGCATGGTCTACAAAGCGAGTCCAGGACAGCCAGGGCTGTCACACAGAGAAACCCTGTCTCGAAAAAAAAAATTATTGTAATTACATCGAATATACAGAATGTATTGCATATTCCCAGAGTTATGAACTCATTTTCTGGATTATGTTTTAAAAATAATAAAATAATATAAAAATCCTAGTGCCAATCAACATGCTAACTTGGAGGAAAATTTCAGAGGTGCTTTGTGGATGCTGAGGGTGAGAAAATTAGTTCATACCCCCCGCCTCTTTTTCCTTTCAAGGTTGAGGCCTCAATACTAATTCTCAGCCCTAAGCACATACAGATAATTAAGCCAATCATATTTCAACACATTAGGACAGACTGTTATATATGTTTTAAATATATGTGTATATATGTATATATCACAAAATACATTGCATTCATGTGTGGCATCCTCAAACTAAAACAATAAGAAAGTAAGAAAAAAAATCCTGAAACAAGAGAAAATATTAAGAAGTTAGTGAGGCAATCTCTTTAGATGTAAGAAATGTACAATAGCTCTACCCAGACTAGCTCGATGCCCTTGCCTTCGGACAGTGGGAACATCTTGGAGCTGGACCACATCAGTGGTGCCTACTTTCCATCTGGTCACATAGCCTCATGCAGTGCAGTCAGCAGGATGAAGCGGCTGATGTGTCCCAGGGAAAGGAGAAGTCGATGTGTTCCATTTTACACTTGCAAAATCAAACACAGAAGTGGGCCAGACCAGGGATGTTATCTACCATCAGAAATGACAGGATAGTGTTCCCCTTGGTGTTCCTCACCTTTTATATTTTTTCTTGCCCATCCAACAAAATAATTGAATTAAAAATAACAACACCTAACCCTGAATGACAGCGATAACATCGACTGATATATTTTTACAACTTCTGGGAGTGAGTCTTATGCCAGGCACTGAGAGTTCCCTGGTTATTTCCTAGGGAACAGTCAGCAATGACAGAGAGGGAGGGTGGGTTCTATGGATGGCTTTTGCTAGCTCTTTTTGTCAGTAATGATTGACAGGACACTTCAGCTACAATGATGGGAACATTTTCTTCTTACCGTTTCTGCAATGGCAACTGAAACTTTCAGGCATTCATGCATTTTAAATTACTTATCCTAAAGGACTTTTGATTTTGCTGAGGATGAGAGAAAGGGGAGGTCCTAGAAGCAGTCTCAGAAAAACTGAATGTGAACTTTCAACCTCTTCTCAGTAGATAGTGAGACACTGTTTTCAGCTTGGATAGTGTATCACAGGTAGAAATGGAGACAACTATTAATTTCTTTTGACCCCCACACAATTTTATGCTAATTAATGTTTACTGTAATACTCACAGAACACAGACTCTAATAAGATAATTTCAGATTAATAAACTAACTTATATTTCCTGACATGAAGAACAAAGAAGAGAGCAAGAGAAGGAGCAAACCAGGCTTCCCCCCACATAAGCAATGAACTTTGACGCAGGAAATTTGATATCAGAGAGGAGATTGGAAGAACTCCTGAACTGGACCAAGGCAGCCCCAGGACTCACCCATAGCCTTCCTCCCATCTCATGCTGACAAAGCCACTGTGGCTTGAACCAGAGCACCCTTGTAATCTCTACAGCCACAAAAGCCTCCAAGGTAACCATCAGTGTTCCTCAGGTACTTCAGCTCCAGGCTCCAATTGTTCTTTGTTATAGTCTTTGAAGTAGACTGCATGTTTTGGCTCCAGACCTTCCATACAAGTTTTTATTTCTTTCTTTTTCCCTTGAACTCCTGGAGTGAATCCAGGATGGTAAGTAAAAAGATCTAGTCACCCCACCTTACTTTGGTCACTGGCTTAAATGTTGGTTTTGGTCATCCCATAACTAGGTATAATGTTCACTTCCCTCCAAAGCTCAATTTATTGGGCTTTTTCTTTCTTTCTTTCTTTCTTTCTTTCTTTCTTTCTTTCTCTTTTTCTTTTTTTCTTTTCTTTTCTTTCTTTCTTTCTTTCTTTTTTTTTTTTTTTTTTTTGTTAGTGTCAGCAAGGTGGTAAGAGCTGGGACTCTAAGGAATAAATCCTGTATATAATGAGGGCTCTAACTTCGTCAATGCGTATAAATGTGTATAGCCATGAACAGATTTGTAAGAGCAGACTGTTGGAGACGATACAAACCAGAAGGTGGAGCTTGGTGAAGTAGGCTATAGGGAAGAATCCTACTTGTTGTTCTCTATATGGTATAGAATTAGGCCTTCTTCTTGCCCACTTCTTTTACCTCTCTGGGTGCAACAACGTGAACATCTTTACTCTGTGATGCCTTCTGACTGTGATTTTCTGCTCGCTCCCCTAAGCCCCAGAAACCACAGAGACAAACAATGATGGAAGAAAACGTACAAGACTATGAGCCAAAACAGATTGTCTTTTCTTTGAGTTGGATGTCTTGGATATTTTGTCACAGTGATAGATCACTAGAATAGTAACCTGGGGAATGGCAGAGCATATGTGAGTTTGCTTCCTCCCTCCCAAATGCCTAGATCTGTGGATTCAACCATTATCAGCTGGTAAAGCTCAGTACATACAAATTAAGCTGGAAGTCTTGGTGTTACCTGGATTCTAAATCAAGTGAACTACATTCCTTAAATCCTGTCGCTGTTCTTCTTCACCTTTGAAATTTATATATGATAGCCTTTAAATACTAGGGTTTTTTAAAGTGATAAATGATGGGGGAAATCTATACTGTTTTCCTTCTAATCATTTATCAATTTTTCAAGGTCCCAGGCTTTTGAAAAATGATCATCAGGGACCTTCATTCTAATTAGCAAATTCTACTAACCAAAAGTCTTTCTTGGCTTTCAGTAAACTACATAGCTTCCAGGAATCACTCCAGACTCAAGAGGTGAGAAATATCTTTCCGAATCTGTACTGAGTAGAGTAATGTGCGGATAAATGTGTATGTAATATTTTAATAAGGGGAGTCGATTCTGTTTCCCCTCATTACAGCTCCCATTCATGTTGCCCTGAATTTAGAGCACAGAGTAAGTTGTTAAATTACATTTAATAATAGAGCAGGGCGTTTAATGTACATTAATTAAATATCAGCAGATGGTAAAGAGAGTCCTTGCTGAGTATGAATGGAGAGAGAGAGAGAGAGAGAGTTCTAACTGCCATGTAATTAAGCTGAACCTGCAGAAACAATAGAGGTGCGATTACTTTTTTATTAACACATTATACTTACATGTGATGTGGAAGAATTTAATTACCCTGCAACACTTATTATGTTAATCCAAGCTGCACTCGCATTGAGTTGGTCTCTGTTGCCAGTAAACACAGTGGAGCAGGCTGAGTCACTCTGAATGTCCTGTTGTGTGTGTGGGGTGAAAGATATTTTCCAAGTTTCTACATGCCTCATGTATGACACTGTAATTGTGGTGCACCTGCCTTTCAGGTTACATATTTCAAATGGGTAACCAAAACTTCAGAGAATAGAATTAGAGGCGTTTTTAGTGCTGTGACCTACCTTGGACATACCACACTCGATAATCAGTCCTTTCCTATTTAGAGGAAGTTGGGAAAGGAGAAAATTTGCCCTCCTCTGCTTTGAGTTATAGACATACTTATTCTCTGAAGGAGCACTTCTCTTTCCCAACCACTGATTGGTTGGGATGTAGATTTATTATTTATTAAGAAGAAATCATCACACCTACTGGCCATTGAGATGTGTTATAAATTTGTTGATAATGAGAATTAGGAGTTAGGACCAGGGTTATAACTAATGCAATGCCTTGTGATTGACACTGGCCTTAACTAATCTAGATACAGAATTTGAGTGCTCATTCATGTAAGATAATGTATGCGTAGCCAGCAGTTAGGTGGTTCTTGGGATAATGAATGCTTCTGAGAAGTATTATGAAAAAAATATCAGTCTCTTTCATGAGGGAAGAATTGGCAGTTGTCTACCAATCTTCCTTTTCAAACTTACAAAATGTCTTGTCAAGGGATAAGGAAACCATGAAGATAAGTGTTCCTGACCACCACTCAAAAACTAATCCACTCACATCTTCCTCTTTGCTACAGCATGAGTTGCTAATAGTCTCTCCACCCATTCTCCTATTTCTCAAAGTTTTGCCCTTCCCTGTTCAGAGCATGGCCCATCTTGAACTTAAGAGTCAGATGCATCCAAAGCCAGACATAATTCATGAAGCCATAGTAAAATCCCAAGGTGACTCAGCCCTATGCTCAGCCGCATCTTCCTTCCTCCCATTTCACTCAAGTTGTGTTAGAAGACTTTCCCACGTGAGTTAAAGACAAACCATTTGTTTTGTCCTTTTAATCTCATAAACCAAGGTCGATTTTCTGGGTTCCAGAGCTACCAGTTTACCAAATTCTAAATTGTCTCATGATCAGCAGGACTTCTTAACTGACTGTCCAGGATCTAAAGTCAGGCAGTTTTTCATAGGCCAGCTAGATGACTCAAGGTAGAGGATCATAAGCCTGTTGGCCTGAGTCCATTGTCCTGAACACACAAGGAGGAAGGAGAGAGCCAACTCTGGCAAATTGTCTTCTGTCCTCTGCACACAACTTTAGCAGCTTCTACCACACATGTGCGCGTGCACACACACACACACACACACACACACACACACACACAAATAAATAACTATAAAAATCTAATTAAAGATTTTGAAAATGGCTCCTTTAGTTAAGAGGATAGGAAGTGAGTGACTTCTGCCACCAAACTTGTAACGATAATTGAGTATGGGGCAAGTTAGTACTGCGAGAAAGTGGCTCCTGCCGAGTCAGGCAGCTGGCCCAAGGCAAAACTACTTGACTTTTGATCCTGACAGTGAGTTAACAATATCTGCTGACCTGGAGATTTTTCAGTTCTGTGACATGTTTTGACAGGTTTGGAAGTTTATCTTCTTTTAAATTCTATCTGGAAAGACACTGTCAAGAACCAGAACTACCATGGCTTAGGGATAAAGACACACAATTGATCATACTCAATAGTCCAGGTACTCATGGAGATGGCAGAGCCATGGTCTGTGAATGGAGCCTTATGTAAGTTACTTGTTCTTAATAATTAATTTTCTTTATATTCAAACTAGATTAAGATGGAAACAATGGTGTGTGCCTATAGTCCTCAATACTCCAAAGAGATAGATGGGACAACAGCTTGAAATCTGGGACTGAGCCCATTTTTTTGCATATGTGAAAAAATCATAAGTAAATAAATAATGACACCTTTTAATATCTTAGATGGTGCATGGATTAAATAAATAAGTCAAAATTCTTTGTAATCTAAATGGCAAAACAAAACAAAACAAACACACATATAAAAACCAAAAAAACCCCAAAACAATAAACATTTCTGAGTTTTAACAAGCAATCTTTAGCTTTGTGACCTTGAAAAAAGTAATTTTGTACATTTTTCTCATTTCAAAATCACGATAATAATATCTCCCTTACAGAGTTACAGTACTAAAGTAATGATTATAAGCAAACTATACTCTGCCCTCTGTGTCTGTGGGTTACACAACTATGAGTCCAACAGACACTGGTTAAGAAAATAATTCTTTGCATCCATACTGAACACAGGAGAGAGTTTTCTTGTCCTTATTCTTAAATAGTACCGACAGCACCTATCTGTATAGCAGTTCCATCCTGCTATTTCTCATGAATACTCTAGGCATAGTTGGAAGTATTTAAGGAGCACACACATGCATAGGAATTTAAATGGTCCTGGACACTGGTGGATAAACAGCCTGGAAGCAATCTGCCCTGGACCTAGAGGGATGATTTTATCTGTTACACTGCACACAGAAAGCACCACATATGTGTTTGCTGTGAGTACCAGGCACAGAGTAACCACAGGAATAAACACATAGAAAAACCAAGACAATAGCTGCTACATGGGTAGGGAGTGCGTACACCTTAACTAGTAGTTTGCCTTTTCTAATGATAGCTGAGTGCTGGGGATAACTAGGCCTAGTGGAAACAGGAACACCCAGACAATAGGAGATTATACCAAGCCTCGCAGAGCCATTATCAGTAAACCTGTAAGAAATGCCTAAATATCAAAGGTTGTCTATAGTTATAATTTACAGATTTATGATTCTAAGTGGTGTAGTTTGAAGTAAGTTTATTCATTGTTTTATTCCTCCCAGAGGGAGATTCACAGAAACATTCTCACTTCCCAGTTTTAGCATTTTTATTAGCAATATTAGTTATACGTAATGATGGATTTCATTATGGCATTTTCATACAAGTGCACAATGTATTTTGATCGTAGTCTCCTGTCTTCCTTCCTCTCCCATTAATCCTCTTCCTCTCCCCAACTAGTTCTACTCCTACTTTTGGGGCTTTTGGGGATCTGACCACGGCTTACATCATTAGATTCTGGAATTAAATGCCATTTGCTCCCAAGTCAACCGTAAATAAATGTCAGCCAATGCATCCCTGTGCTTGAAGTGCCGAGGAACAAAGTCTCCGGTACCATTCAACTGCAAAGGAAGTCACATGTGGCCAGACTTTCATAGCGGCCCTGAGCACAGTAGGAGTACCTCCCTGGCTTGATGCTGAAGGAAGACAGTGGCCGCGGGTATGCACGGCACTGTTGCTTCTTAAATGAGTCTCCTTCACTATCAAAAGATTTCACTCAGTAGTGCTATGACCTCCTAGCGCACAATGACGCCAAAATCAACTTCAGATTTGCAAGTTAAAAATCTTGCCTTAACGCAACCTCCTTACTGATTTTCATTCAGCTCAGAAAGCTGTTGTGCCTGCCACATCTCGGTCCACTTGGCTTGTGGTCCCTCACCCCAGTGCCAATTCTCTCTCTCTGTTGCTTTTACCTGAAAAATTACTGGGTTCAACTGTGTCGAATTAGCCAAAATCATGCCTGGAAAAATAGAGTTGACAATCTCTAGTGATCCTGTCCCAAAGCCTCATGGGCGCACTTCTGCTCTGTAAATTTTAGTGACTAGAGAGGGCCCATATATAGATAAGCACAAGCCTTGACAAGCCTTGGGGGATGGGCAGGCTTGTGTCTGTTGTGGGGCCAGAGTTTGGGAGTCAAGTTCTGGCTTGCTCTCTGCTTCTGTAATAATCCAAGTGTCTCATTCAGATGCATGGACTCCTCTGCTGAACCTATTGCCCCTTCCTTTCTTTCCATGGTAAATTTTGCCAATAGAATGGCTTCCTCCAAAAGGAGGCTTAGAAACGGAATGGGTTTATCCAATGTGCCCATTATAATTCTAAATGAGGCCCCTCTTTCTAAAAATAAGTGTAAGAAATCAGCCTTCAACTATTAAATGTTAAGGTACAATTAATAATTCATTTTTATTAATACAGATGATTCCTTTGAGTCATTTAAAATGTATATGGCACTGAAGTAGAGACCAAGCCAACATAAATTCATTTCTCCAAGTCAGCCTTAATAATTTTCTTGGAAACTGCATAAATCTAAGTAACTTGACATACTGGAAGGGGGTGGGGCAAAATAAAAACAATGTTTCAATCTGAAAAGACAAAAGAAAACAAAAGCAAAAGTCCCAGGCAAGCACAGCTATAAATAAAACTACAATGGCCTTTAAAAACTGAAGAAAAAAAAATAAGAAATTTATACGACTAGAAATAAGAAGGAACATTACATTCTATGCCCAGCAGTTTTTTACACTTTGCAGAAGGAAGTCTAATTTTTATAAACTCTGGGAGATCTACTGGGCAGCAGAATTTCTCGTCCTCTTTTAGAATTATGGGAAGCGTAATTACAAAAGCAGGCAAAGCTCATTTTTGGACGAAGGCTCTGCGTTTTCCAGCATGGCACTTCCTCCTTCACAGATAAAGCCCCAGATACGTACTC
Source organism: Acomys russatus (assembly GCF_903995435.1). NCBI lineage: Eukaryota > Metazoa > Chordata > Mammalia > Rodentia > Muridae > Acomys > Acomys russatus. Next base: position 20,093,366 of record NC_067163.1, read on the forward strand.
CAACAATATAACATTTCCGAAGTGGTATGGAATACAGCATAGTTTGTATCCAGCTGAGCATCCTGAATAGGACAACTCAAAGTCGTGTGTGTGTGTGTGTGTGTGTGTGTGTGTGTGTGTGTGTGTGAGCACACAGACAGAGCGACTGGATTTCATAGGCTGGGTCCAGACTTGGCTTCCTCTCTCATTTAATATTCATGGAGCACCGGGCATTTCCATCTACACAAGACAAGAAAACAGTGTCAGAATGCACTTCCCAAGCAAGGGACTGCTCAAAGCAGCGAGGATGCCAAGCCTCAGCCATGGGAGTGTCCTGTGTCACTGTGCTTAGGAGCATTGCATGGCCACTATTTCTCTCCAGAAATGGAATACAGTTCCCTCATTTAAAATGGGAGTGTAACTTCCATATTGGGACGGTTGATGATATTAAAAACGTGATACCTGATTCTTATGGAATGCTCCTGCTCTCTCTTCTTTATCTGCGCACCTCCATAAACCTTTTCTGTGGGTTCTCTAGTCAAAAAATCACCACCTCAATGCTTTCCTACATTTGTCCCTATGTAAGAATGCATGACCTATTGCCTCAAGTTCTTCTTCATTCCTTATAACCTGGTGTCAGCACTGTGGCCAAGGAGACTTGCCAACATTATGAACCAGGCCTGCCATTCATCCTCCTTAAACCACCTGAACACCACAGATATGAAAGTAACCCTCACCATCTCCTCGCCCTTTTCTCTTTCTTCCTGTGGCTGTTGGCCTCTGATACCTCCATCCCACTCTTCTGAATTTTCAGCCAAAAACTCTCTTTCTCCAGCCTTCTGTGCAGTTCTTGGCCTTAATGCCCAATTCTATCCTTAGGTACCCTGCTTGTAGAAATGATTTCACAACATACTAAACTTCTCCACTTCTTCTATCCATTAATTTTCACCACCCAAGAGATTTGATTTGATTGATTGACAAATTTGGCCTCCTCTAAATTTGCAGCTCTCTAGAGTGAGGGTTCTCACTGTAGTTGTTTCTATTTATGACAGTGCCTGCTGTCTAACAGTTGATCAATACACAGAATGAAGGAGGATTGGAGAAATATTCTAATTCATTACAATGAGGTTTAAATGTATTCCAAACGCCTCCAATGAATTATGAATGGTCCAGGCCGACTCTGCTTGTGTCTCAGAAGATCCAAGCCATGAAATTTCATTTTCATATTGTGTTTCACTGACTCAAGTGATTTCTGGGCTATGACTAGACTCAAAGATTCTTGAAGGAAGACATTTCCCTTTTGTGTGTGTGTGTGTGTGTTTCCCCCATCACCTGTCATCTGCATAACCATTTTAATAAATGTCAAGGAAATACCAGGATAAAATGTATCAAAGCAATTATGATCAGTTTGCATAACATTTCCCACTTTAAATTCATATTTAACCACCCAAACTTTATCATTTAAGTGTTAGCATAGTGCTATTTTCTTATCTGCCATAAATTCTATGTTGGAATTCTAGAAAAAGGAAGATTTTCCCCCACAGTTTATTTACTTTTTTATTTACTTATTTATTTAAGTTTTCATAAGTATTTACTTAATTCTTTGGATTATAATTTATCATTGTAATTATTTACTTTTTGCTTGGCTTATCTTAGCTTCAGTAGGCATCTCCATTTTCGTGGACTTATTTAAAAAAAATATTTTTGCAGCATATCTGCTGTTAGAGGAACAAACATTTCTCTAGTAACTTTTCTGGTATAGAAGTTGTATTAATTCCAAAGAGCTAGCCTTCTACAAAGTCACTTGCTGTAACCATATGAGTTGTGCAATGATTGGCTTTTATAAATCTTTTGAAGAAACTAGAAGAGGCTAAGATGAATAACAAAGTTGAGACTGTTAAGTTATATACATTTTGCTGCCCTTTATGAAACAGACAGGGACCTTTTTTTTCAAATTAGTAGTAAAGACCGCTTTCATATAATTGCCTGGCCGATCAAATTTATTATCATAATAGAAGGAAAATGCTAGATACCTCACTTAGTTAACAACGGATTCTTAGTTGTCATGCTAATACCTTTCATGTTACTGAGGGTTCTGAGGGTTTGTTGTTTGCTGTTGTTGTTGTTGTTATTGTTGTTGTTTGGGTTTCTTTTTTTGTTTGTTTTTGGAGAACTTAGCCAAATGATGTCTCATAGCACTTGCCATGTAATATTCATTTAAACCTTAAGGAAAGTTGGACACCAATATTATCTCTATTTTATCGACAAAATATCCAAATTTAGAAGTGTTAGTTTCTGAAGATAACACATGTTCTACTCAGGTGAACTAGATTCAAATTTAAGTCCTTTGGTTTCCAACTCTAGGTTATTGTCTCTAGTTTAACAAGTGACCATTGGTTATAAGGTGTGGTGGTTTAAGTAAGCATGGTCCCCATAGGTTCATATATTTGAATGCTTAGTAACAAGGGAACAGCACTATTTGAAAGGATTAGGAGGTATGGTGTTGTTGGAGAAAGTGTGCCACTGAGGTGGGCTTTGAAGCCTCATTATGCCAAACCCAACTCTATCTGTCTGTCTGTCTATCTATCTATCTATCTATCTATCTATCTATCTATCTATCTTTCTCTGCTTGTCGATCAGGATGCAGCACTATGTCTGCCAAGCCTGCTGCCATGCTTTCTGCCATGATGAGAATTAGCCAGGTCCCTCATGAGTTCCAGTACTCAGGAGAGTGGACCTGTACCTCACCTAGGCTGCAGGGTAGACTGGCCCTGATATTATGGGTTGCTTGTGAGACAGCCTCAAGGGTGTGAGAGTGGGAGAGCAGGAAGGCTGACAAGCTCAGATACCCCTCAGGCACAGGTCTAAGGTTTTGAGTTGGCCCATCCCAACATCTACCCCATTGAGGAACTGCTGGAGTGCATGAAGGGGCCAATCCTACAGATCCAATGCTGTGGGATCTTCATGATAAAGGACAACAACCAGATATCTGAGAAGAGTTCCAGTGAGGTTCTAGTATTGACGGAGTAGTAGAGGTCAAAGGCCTCATACCAATCCAAGAAGTCATTGCAATGAACATTTGCAAGGAAAGAAGTATGGACAAAGGGGTATACTGTGGGATACACTGTGACACACTACGGCTTCCACAAGATTTTTTTTTTTGCTTGTGGGGTCGTTGTAGGGGTGACGAGTGATATGAGGGGAGTAGGAGATGGGTGTCATTGGGGTGTATGACATGAGGTTCACAAAGAGCCAATAAAACATTTTTCAAAAATAAAACATTAAATTTGTGTGTGTGACTCTGAATATACTTTTCTAACTCTGTCCTGGAGGCCTTAAAATGTCAGCATCTAGTGCCAGATGGATCTATGTCTCTAAACACAACTCTCATCTAGGAAGTAGGGCTCTGTGGAGAAGGACTGATCAGTGAGCCAGGACAGTGAGACTGTGAGGTGATTCTGGGATATCTCCTGTAACAGAGGTGATTCACAGAGGCATAATGAAGACAATGCAAGAAAACAGAGATGCCTGCCAAAGCTAAGACAAAATAGGCAAAAAGTAAATAATTACAATAATAAACTAAATTACCAAGAATTAATTAGGTATTTATGAAAACTTGCATACATAATGAAAAATAAATGGACTGGGGTAAAATATCTTCCTTTTCTGGCAGTTAAGAAAAAAGCAGTGTGTAGCACCCCAATGATAAAGTTAGAAAATAATGTTTATCTTGGGCAAAATTGGATGGGAAAAAGGACGTTCATATAATCACCAAGATGCTTCCCATAGAAAAGCTGTTAATTACAAAGGGAAAATGGAGTTGAGAGTCCTGTCAGGTCCCACCTTAACAGAATGGTTATGGTCAGCATGTCCCTAATGAGATGCCACTAAACACTCCCTGTCACTAGGCATAGAGAACCTCGCACATCATATCTCCATGGCCTTCATGACAGAAGTGTATAGTCTCAACCTCATTCTTAGAAATTCTTGGGCAAGCCCAAACCAGAAAAAATCCAAATAAAAAAGCAGAGTAACATTCAGGACATTGCCAAGCACACAGGGGGAAAACAAGGAGGAGAACTGACACAAGTTAGATCAAGGAGCACCCGAGGCTTACAAAAGATCTAGGTTTATACCCAGCACCATACACAGGGCATAGCTGCTGACATTGTGGACAATGAAGGCAAGTCTGCAGATGATTTCATAGTAAAGACCAACAATGGCTTTCTGATTTCAGAGATGTTTCTAATGGCATGAGCAGTGTTGACATCACAAGAAACTGAGTTCGAAGTGGATGTGGACTTTGTGTCCAATATAAAAATGTGTACATATACACTGTTTTGAAATAAAGATGAAAAAATACAAAAGCAGAGAATAGTTTGTTCTATGCTCAGTTTTCTTGCTGTGCCTTGACTGCTCATTCTCTTACCCTTTACCTGTAGAACTCAGGAGTGGATAATTTCATAAAGGGCCATGGTTTTCTTATATTTGCCTCTTGTTTTCCTACTGCTTTGAATTGCTAGCAAAGAGTACAGAGATCAATTATTTGTAGTTCAAGGACCTTTCAAAAGACTCAACAGTCCTCTATGTTCTGAAGATTTTAGATATTTGCCTCAGTTTAAAGTAACATAGAATGTAGGCAGCTGTTGACTTTTTTTTTATGTCCCTCTTGCTCATCTTCTGGTAGAAGCATGACAGTCATATCCAATGGCTGAAGGTAAATGACAATGACAAGTCTAATGAAAAGGCCCTGGGAAATGGATCGCTGAATAAGCTCTCTATGGTGGAAAATGAGCTGACTCACGAGTCCACGCATCTGGATGCACATTTCTTGTGATGTGAGACAATATCTCACAAAAACTGGCACAATGATTCCTTGTTCTTCCCACTTTGGGCTGCTGTGGTCTCTGGCTGGTGTGGTTCGCCTCACAGCCACTTGTATTCATGGATCCATTTTACTCTCTCTGATGTGTCTAACAGCTGTGATGTTTGCTTCATCTTTTCACTTAGCTAAAAAACCTTCCAAAAGTGATGCAGGGATTTGATTTTTTCTTTTTCTCACCTTTTGTATCTTTACTTTTGTCCTATATTCAGGCAAGTTGGAATTCGCAGCTGCTTTGCCCATTCCCAGGAGGAAATTCTGCAAAACTAATGATGCTGGTAGGAGTTCCATTCATTGCAGCAAAATGTCAAACAAGGTACTTAGGAAATGCAATTGGCTAGAGAATGAGGCTGTACATTATTATTTATGGGGGCGAGGGGGAAGCTGGGTCCTTCAGTTCCATGCATTTAAATGTCATTTTTGTCTGTTTCATGGAATTTTATGTCAAGTTCAATATGACAGATTCAGCTAGTGTGAGTTAATACAGATACTTCTCCTGCTAAACATATATATTAATTTATTTATATTTCCATATATATGGAATATGAAATATATATATATATATATATATATATATATATATTTCCAGAGGCAATCTGAGAATCTGGGCAGCCTAAAGAGAAATCAGATTTTGTGTTTGGCACTTATAAACATAGCATGTATACAAAACACACACGCACACACACACACACACACACACACACACACACACACACACACACACACACAGCATCTCCTGTATCAGTCTTATCTCTATGGTAATTGATTTGTTTGGCTTGCTTCATCCAAACTCCTTGGCTAAAAGCATGTATTCTCTTCTACCATGACACATGGTGGTCTCTGTTTACCCCTTTCCCTGTGCTCTTGAGTCCTCATCTATAGGAAATCAATATTCGATTCTTTAATATATGAAAAAAGGGATATAGTTGGTATACTTATTACATTTGCATCATGGTGGCCACATACTGGACAGAAATTACACACAGAGCTTCAAGTGATTTAAGGTCCTCACAGGGAAAGCACTGTGAAGGAGCCAAGGCAACTGCTGTTCAACTGGCACCAAGAGAAAGCAGAGGAGTCACTCAGAGTGAAGGTGGAATAGGGAGTTATACCTTCAAAGGGGAGCTTGTAGTGGCTTTGAAAGAGCCATAAACTGGGAACTGAATTCAAAGCAGGAATCGGTAGGGGGCATTTAATACTCAAACCACAGCAGTTGGGGTTTTCTCTGGGAAGTGCATATGTATGTAAACTGGAGACCTAAATCCCTACAGGGCTTTTTTTTTTTTTTTTTTTTTTTTTTTTTTTTTTTTTTTTTTTTGAGTTTTTGAAGGGTATAGATAAGGCATGTCATGTCATCAATAGGGTGGCACTCTGATCTGTCTACTGGAAGTTTTGTCAGAAAACTATTCTCTCTGTCTCTGTCTCTGTCTCTCTCTCTATCTCTGTGTCTCTGTGTATCTTGTTAGTGTTCCACAGATGTTTGATTGTTCTCAGAAGCCATGAGGTGGTAAATGGGGAAGAGGATGAGACAGACAGAACACTGTATAGTCACAAAGACTGACAAGGGAGAGGAACTTCAAACAAGAGATAGGGACACATGTGTGAGTAATAGGTTTTTGTGTTCTTGCGAGGGTGTCTAGATCCCAAAAGATTATCTCAACACCACACATGGGGGAGCTCCTTACTGACCGCCCAACATTTCAGCGTGATCTCAAGCTTCATGCACTGATGCCGCACTTTCTTAATTTCAACCTGTTCTGTACCTACCTTCATCTAGTCCCCCACCTATTCAGCTCTTTCCACGTGTCCATCTGGATGGACTCTGCTTCCTGCCATTTGGTTTCTGATCTGCTTCCCAGCCTCTTGCTTTTCAAATTGAAATTACTCTTAGTAATACACTCATTGGCTGAACTTCAGTTATAGAATTTCTGTCTTTTGTCTTCCTTTGTCTGCCTTTGCAAGAAGCTTGGGCGAGAGAAAACATCTTAACATCTGGGTTTTGTCTTGTCCTTAGTGCAGTCTTAAATGCCCTCAGTGAAAAAGCTTGAAAAGACGAAAACTAGAAAGATAACCATCAGGTCCGGATATTTTGATTCTGTGTTCTCAGTTCTCTAGCAAAACTTCAGAGTTTAAAGCTTTTATCTAAAAAAAAAAAAAAACAGATTATGTATACTAAACAGATTGCCAGACTATAACATGCAAGCAAAAATAGTTACCAACAGTAAAGACCACACAAATACTCCTTATAACAGAAACATTGTTGGGGGTAGTTCTTCTGCTATGTACTCAAAAGCTAAAGTCTGCCCCCCCCCCCCCCGCAGTATCTGGTTACAGTCCAGATGACTGCATTCTCATGTACAATGGGCAATGTTGTATAAAGCTTCCTCCACAATGATCTCTGATTGGTTAAAAAAAAAAAAGTTTCTGACATTCAATTACTGGGCAGAATAGAAGTAGTAGGCAGAGCTTCAGTTCCTGGGCTTGGAGGGTGTGTGTATCTCAGGTAGGGACCACAAGGCAGGGAGAAAAAAGAGAAAGGAGAAAGACAATGATGGAGAAAGAGGGTATCACCTGATGGAGCAGATCAAGCCCAGACAGGATGAATTATTGACAAGTAATTTGAGGAATGCAGCTAAGAGGTAGTCAGACTAGCTTAGATTATTAGTTTAAACTGTACTTGCCTAGTTATTGTACCCAGGCTGTTTAATCAATAGGACTCTGCCTCCATTACTGAGGAACTATCAGGTTATAGAAATCCCTATAATTAAATAATTATTCAATGGCAAAATATGATTAACTTCTTACTTCCACCAGCCTCTGCTGCTATGGAAGAACTTCTTGTAGGGCTTAAATATTTGCTCTAAAGCACTAGTCTAAAGCACAGATATCTCTTCCTTGAGAAATACTGGAGAGCTGATCATTTAGTGAGAGACATGTGAATGCTAAGTGAAATGAAAACTGATCAGTTCAGGAAAAGAGTGAAATTTGAATAAGAAGATTCACTGTGTGACAGTGTAGGACAAGAGGGGAGAAGGGAAAAATGCCCCTTAAAGTCGAGGAGAAGGTCAAATCAGGCACTATGCTGATTTAAGATGTCAGCTGAAGACAGGGAATGCAGGATTTCAGGTCTCAGGGCTTCCAAACACTCTGCTGTTGGCAGGAGCCAGCCAAGGCAATTGCAGTGAGTCTTTGCAGGTGTTTTCAGTTCACTTTATGGGCTGTGGGACTCAACTCACTCAGTCTGATTTGGATTGGTTTAAGAGTCATAGAGCTAATGGTCTACAGAGAAAATGGAAATGCATAGTTAGCAGAGAAAACACTCTCCAAACTGATCAAATGAGGATGGAAATTGGCATAGAACCCTTGACACAAAGATGAAAATTTGGCCACAGCAATCATAATTTCATACACTTTCCTGTAATGCATGCAACAATGTAATAACTGCATTTCTTTGTGCAATGAACTCTTGTTAAATTGATATAGTTTTATTCAAAACAGCATGAATTTGAAGTAGCTATTTCTCCCTAGTTGACTTAAATGTCTTATTGCTCTTAAATAAAATATAAGATAATATATACTTAAAGTTATTTTTTTCATAGCTCCTTTCATATAGAATTAACAAGGTGTTCCTCAATTATTTAGAGTTTTCTAGTAAAGTGCCTATAAAGCTTCACAAAAATAATGGGAGTATGTCCATAATTCTCATCTGACAGGTAGTAAACTTCCAATTCTGGAAGTTTCAGAGACCTTTGTAGGCAGCAGAGCCTGCCTTTTGTATTGTGTTTTTACCTACTATGGAATACAGTTGAAATTCAGAGCTGTAAGGCCCACAGATGAGCCCGGGTTCTGGTAAAGATGAAGGACAGCAATGCTACTGAGATGTCACTTTGGACAAAGTGTTGGTCTAAGAAAGGACTAGCAAGAGATGTACTGAAAATAGCAACTAACTGCAGTTGCTGGGAGAAGAAGCAAGCTGTGGGAATGAGCAAGCAGTGGCTTTGGATTAGAACTGCATTGTTGTCTATAGATTCTGTGGTGGGGATTTCTGAACATTAATCACTATATTTATTTATTTATTTATTTAATTAATTTATTCTTGTTACATCTCAATGTAACAATCCCATCTCTTGTATCCTCCCATTCTCCTCCCCCCATTTTCCCCTTACTCCCCTCCCCTATGACTGTTCCTGAGGGGGGACCTCCTCCCCCTGTATATGCTCATAGGGTATCAAGTCTCCTCTTGGTAACCTGCTGTCCTTCCTCTGAGTGCCACCAGGTCTCCCCCTCCAGGGGACAAGGTCAAATGTGAGGCACCAGAGTACGTGAGAAAGTCATATCCCACTAATCACTATATTTATACAGTAGAATATCAGGCTAAAATTTATGACAAAGAGCCAAAGTAAGAGTATCAGAAAATCCAAGTCCAAAGATAGCTGTGAGGAAACTGGAGTGTTCAGTTAGCGTTCATTTACTATTTCCACAATGCACAGGTGCACCAAGACATCTTATTGCATATACCCTAAAGTTCAATGCAAATTTAAGAAAACCCCAAAACGAAGAAAATGATACTCCTTCACAGAATTATTGTAAAGATTGAAGGAAATTGTGCCATAGTCCTTTCTAACTGGTTCATTATTGTATGGAAGGCAAATAAAAGGAAAGGTAAAGAGCACTTTTTCAACCTTTAAAGAATGAGTTAATTAGCTATATCTGAACAGGGGGTCTAGGTTTACTGCATGCATTGTCCTTGGTTGCTACAACAGTTTGGGCAGGCCCCCTTGGGTCCAGATCCATGGCTGTGGTCATATGGTGGGGAAAGATGTCCCCTTCAGTCAGAGGTCTAGGGGAGGGGAATAGGGTGGAAGAGGGAGGGAGGGTGGGAATGGGAAGATATAACTGAGGGGATAACAATCAAGATGTAATCTGAATAAAGTATAACACCTCAATAATTTTTAAAAAATGATTTAACTATATGGCTGTAGAAATAGCTCTGTGGGAAAAGTCCTTGCTACACAAGTGAGAGGACTGGAGTGTAAATATCCAAGACTCATGTAAATGCCAAATGGGCACAGTAAACCACCTGTAATTCCAGGGCATGGAATATGGAGGCAGAAATTACTTGGGGTAAGATTGTAGGCTACAATAGCCTAATTGGTGAATTCTGTGTCAGATGAGAGACCCTGCTTCAATATATAAAGTGGATGGTTATCCAGATGATCCCGCACTCAGCCTCTGACTCCACATGTGCATGTGCATACATGTTCATGCACTCCTGCGTGTGTATACATATGCATATCCATGCCACATATACAGACACATTTGAAAAATGTTAACTGTATACCTATGTATTTGTGTGAGAGAGTGTCTATGTGTACATTTAAATATATTCTGAATGTGGTGGTCTGAATAGGAATGCCTCCTATAGACTCTTGTATTTGAACGTTTGGCCCATAGGGAGTGGCACTATTAGGAAGTGTGGGGTGGCTGTGGCCATGTTGGAGGAAGTGTGTCACTGTGGAGGGGAGCTTTGAGGTCTCCTTTGCTTAAGCTAATGAGTGTGGAAGTTTCCTTCTGCCTGCAGAGCAAGATGTATAACTCTCAGCTCCTTCTCCAGCACCATGTCTGCCTGCATGCCGCCATGCTTCCCACCATGATGATAATGGACTAAACCTCTGAAACTGTAACCCCACCCCAATGAAATGTTTTCCTTTATAAGAATTGCCTCGGTTATGCTGTCTTTTCACAGCAATGAAACCCTAATTAAGACACTGAGCATGCCTTGATATCTATATAACAAACAGTAATTAATAGGTACATGAAAATGAAGCTTAAATTAACAGTGCATTTTGTAACCAGCAATTGGACTTCATCAAATCCGAGGTTAGGAGCTGACAAGGCCATCTTCAAGTACGACAGCTGTGGCATTGTGACCAATAAGGTCATCGCCATCCTTCACATCCATCTCCTGTGAACACGGAAGCCTACCTCTGTGGTGAAAGGCCTCAGCCTCTTGTGGGTCTAATAGCTGCCCAATTCTCCTGTTCCTCTTTGTTCTAATGGGTAAATTTACTTTTTGGGGTGCTTCTCCATGAAACTTTGACCCTTATACATGCCAGGCAAACACCCCACCACTGAGCTACAACTTCAGTTTGCAAATGGCAGTTATTTAATTTTTTTGAAAAGTTTCTTCTCAACATCTGTATACGGAAAGAGAATTACAAATTAGAAGTGAACTCACTATTTAAAATCCTTAAAGTGTGGTGTGTGAAAACTTCTCCCCAGTGTATGTGTAGGTGTGACTGCGTTTCAGCTATAATATATTCTCAGCAGCACAAGACTACTTTTTATTTTTAATATCATTTCCCATATTCTTGAACATTGATTTCTAAATAAAGGAAAAAGAGGTGTTGATTTAATCCCAAAATCACAGACAACTTTTATAAGGAAAATATTTTTGAAGCCATTTGCTGGCAAGTAGATAGCACTAGCTGCTGGCATTTTTGTTACCTTGCCAAGGACTGAGAATAAAGTGTGGAAAAACATATATTCAAATAAGGAGCCAATATGTTAATTCTAAAATGTGTAGAGAGGAAAGAAACAAAACTCTTTACTACAGACTGAAGGCTATAGGGCGATATTAGGGATTGGACGTTATTAGGAACTGAGTTTTAGGATACCTGCCTGTTGTAAAAACAAACTAAAATATAAAGGAATTCTTAAAATGAAAAGAAAATAACCAACAAAGCCTGTAACTGGATGACTCCTCAGACAGTGCTAACGGGAAATCTTTCCTAGCGCCTCACAGGTTATAAGCACCACAAACAGCATCATCAGACCATCAGAAGCAACTAATTTTATATCCTCTTCTGAGATATGCATCTTGCATGACGCTGAAAATAAAAAAAAAAAAAAAAAAAAAAAAAAAAATGAGGAAAACCACTTGAACAGCTCTTCCTATTTTGGAGTATGCTTCCAAGCATACTTTCCTTGTGAACGGACATTTGATCTAAGTTGGCATGAGTCTTCATTTTAAGACTTCAAAAATGCTGCCATTTTCTGCATATCAGGTCATTGACACTCAAGAACGTTATCTGTAATATGTGTATATGTGTTCCTTGCTCAAGGGAGTTGATTGTTCACATATAATTTGTGCTCTGTGTATCCGCTATTATATAATAATAAACTTGAAAACTTTGTGGATTAAGAGGTCAATGACATCTATCAGTCTATCTATCTATCTATCTATCTATCTATCTATCTATATCACATGCATGTTGTTGGCTCCTTTCTAGGAACTCAGGGTGCCTGATCTAAAGGTAGGGGCTGGAAAAGTGAAGCTCTTGGTGTGGCCTTTCTCCATGCCTCCAAGTAGCAGCAGTGACTTTGTAGTGCTTATTTGCATGGCAGTGCAAGGTCAGAACCTTGGCAGAGCATCTCAGGAGGCAAAGAAGAAATATTCCAGGGAGTCTGAGGAGAGGTCGCAGGCTTCTTTAAAAGGATTCAGAAGGTATTTTACTATTCTGGCAAGTTCCTAACCTGCACAGATTCAAAGAGAGGATAATAATCACACATACAGACACATACAGAGACACAGACACTCACACACAGACAAACACACACACACCACACACGGGGAGAGAGAGAGAGAGAGAGGGAACTGGACTAGTTCTGATCTACTATTAAATCTTTCACAAAAAATGTTTCCATCTTGAAAGATCTGGATGACTGTGAGGCTAATGTCAAGATCCTTTCTAAGCCTTCACTGAGTTAATGTGTTTTCTTCATTTTCAAATGAATTTAGTTAGTTTCAATATAATATTATATCACTATACTCAGTTCCTATTAGCCTCCTTTGCCTCTGCCCTTCATGATGATGCCCTTCCTCCCCCAAATACTCTCCCTTCCATTTTCATAGTATGCACTTAAAACTATAAGTCATAGAGAAAGGAAAACATGGTGTTTATGCATTTTGACCATTAACTTAGTTATCAACTTTACTAGATTGATGGATACTCAGGAGATAACCAAGTCCAACCTCTGGGTGTGTCTGTAAGGCTTTTCCAGATAGAGTTAACTGAGTGTTACACCTGCTTTAACTGGGGGCAGTACCATCCCATAGGCTATGAGTTTAGGTGGAATCAATGGAAAGGAGCAGCCTACAGTGCTGGTCCTCTTGACTCTCTGCTTCCTGGCTCTGGTCGTTGAAGCTGCTGTGCCCTACCACATCTTTCTAAGTCCTGAAATGTCTCAGTCCATGAGGCAGAGTTAAAACACTCTCTCCCCATTGAACTTGTTCTAACTGGCGTTTTGTCAGTGTGATAAAACTAGCACATAAGACAGTTTTCTTCCTTTCTAAAAAAAAAAAAAAAAAAATAAGCAGTGCGGCATAATTTATGAAAATAATAACAGAATTAGTAGATATGTCTTTAATGATCACAGTCACTGTTCTAATCAGTTCCTTCCAGCCGACCATGACTAATACTGTGAATAAGCTGAAGCTAGGAAAAAATCTCGTGATCGATTTAATATCATCAGGTGAAAAGTGCACCAGAAATTATTTGGCATCTATTCAAATTACCAATGAGTATGCGGATGCTGCAGTGGGTGTTGAGCAAAACAAATGGAATTAAAGGATGACAGATGTAATGTACACCAGAATGGTGAAGTGAGTCACTCCTAGGTGATGGGACAGGCAGAGGGAAGTGGGACCCCCGAGGAAGAAGGGGTTAGTCATGAAAATAGCTCTTTGTCTTAAACAAACAGATGCGATTGACCATCTTACATGCTGATACTGTCTTAACAGGGCGACAGCTCCTTCCCTGCCCACCCCACACACCTTCTGGCTTGGAAGAGTAACAGTAAAGAAGACAATCTTCCTGTCATGGATCATCGACAAGGAAAACACACTCGTTTCCTATGTAGACAACCTGGATGGTTCTTTCTGAGAGCTGTTCCCAGGCCACATTATCCAAAGGATATGGGTTTTCACAAAAATGTCGCTTGTCTGTTGTACTCTATACCTAAGTTGTACAGTGCTCTCCATATCCTTAGTTCCTCAGTTCCACAGAATGGAGGCATTCTGTGCAATACGCTCTCCAGAGGAGTCTCACACATAGAGCCCTCACTGTATCTCAGGTGATGCTGTAAGCCTTCTGTTGTAACAATTCCTGTTATCTTCACAGCAACCTCAGGAATAAATGATTGTTAATTCCATCCATATTGAGAGTGGGAAAATGGAGACACTTGATTAAGTTAATTGGAAATAGATTATTTAAGTAGCAAGCGGCAGAGCTGAGGTACCTGGCCATGTGGGCTGAATCACAAGTTCTTGCACTAGCCCTAAAAGGATCATGGGGGGACATTGGTTTAGTAAGCTGTAATGTACCCAGAGAGAAAGACTTCTTTTACTCATTTCAATTTCAGGATAGAAATGTGACTTTGGGGAGCTTTGTGTTGGCCTTGCAGGAGGATGGGTTAATCTGGGATAGGACAGAACCAGAGAAGCCTGAAAAGTGTGAAATGCACAGGAGCGGGGGTCAGGCATGCTTTCAGGTGGCCTCCATGAGGCTCTGAGTGGATGGAGCACTTCCTGCTAGCAGCAGGTGGTGGCTGGGTACTTTTCTAGTAACGTTTGAGTATATGTCTATATTGGTGTTATAGAACAGCACTAACTTTTTTTTTTAGAGTTCGGTTCTGCTGGGCTGTTTATTCAAAAGAGTATTATATTATGAAAAACACCATGTGATCATGTATAATAGTATTGCACTCTATGAGTATATTTAATGAAATGTTTAATGTCAATGTTTTAAATTCAAATTATTTGACTTACTATTCTCACCATACACACTGAAATATAAACCCTGTCTATAAAACTTGAGGAAAATCTTTGCCTTTTTAAAGCACAAATTTCATACAGAAGGTAGATGGGGAAAGAGTTGAGTTTCTTTAATGATTTTGTCAAATTTTGCCAAATGGTTTTCCAGAAAAATAGTACATATTTACTTGTCTAACACATGATGAACCTATGATCTATTTTTGTTTAGTCAATTAACATAATTCAGAGTTGAGAATGAAATGATGCCTTACATAAGCTGTCAGTAAACAGAGTGAATATGAAATAAGTGAACAGGCACTATAAACATCGAGAATCGATACTGGCTTAGGATTGCAGGCACGAACACTGTATCACAATTGCTTTATTTTATATTTAATAGCAATTAGCTTTCAAATGTGTATTGATTATTTCTATCTTCTTTTTGAAGTTTCTGTTTATCTTCTTCAGTCACATTTGTCTTTTTCTTATTGATTTCTAAGGCCGATTCAAATACCATTTTGGATCAGATTCAACTATGGGACAGTTTAAGGCCTATGTTGGTGTAGCACGCAAAGGACATCACAGAGCTCACTTCAGTGGCACCACAGCATGCAGGCAGTGGAGGGGTTAAAAGATAATGGTTACAGGTCCACATCTGACATCATAAAGATGTCTTTTTCTTTCCTTCCTTGATCTTTCAAGCCAGTGAGGAACATGGGGAAGTTTCTCTGAGCCACTTAGTGACACCTGGAAAACCCTTTTTTCCATCTCCTACATTATTAGATTTTATTTATATCACAAACACGGTAATGAAAGAAAAAAGAAGGGCAAGTATACTTTTAAAATACACTTAAGTAAAGAACAATTGAAGTTGGCTTCATTTATAATTTTCATAAAGCGTGGATTTGACTTTGCAACTTTGATTTTATTTGATTACATTGCTTGCATCAAGAACCTTATTTTAAGATAATGTCCAGACTCAAAATCTAGAGCTCATGAAATTACAGAAAATGGAGAATCTTAAGTTCATGGAGGATACTGATCTTTGCTTTAGCACTGTGACAGCAAGAGCCATTCATTTGCCAATTGTGAACTCTGCCTTGACTTTAGTTAATATTTTTTTCATCTATTTCCCCCTAACTTAATCTCTGGGTGAGAAGTTCTCAGGGTTTGCTTTTCTTTGCACGGTCAGTAGTGAAATCGCCACGTGAATCAACTATGGGGAATGCATCTAGAAGGAGGTGGACACAGCGCTTGCAGCTTTAACAACAGTAAGGAACATTTATGAAATCTAATGTTCAAAGTCCTCGTCATTTCCAAGAACCACCCTGGAAAAGGTTGTGTGTTAAATCCCATATCTGGGAAACAAATGGCAGCATGGTGAGGTTTACAATACCCCTAGCAAGTTAACAAATAAGGATAAAGCAAGCTATGTTTGTCATGGAAGACAAGAATGGCCCAGCTCACTTAAATGTCTAGTGAGAGGCAGCATAACAACAGTCTCTCTTTTTGAACAGTTACTATTTTTAATCATTAAAAATGATTTGAAATACGGGCTGCATGAAAATCTTTCTTCCATGGCTAGCTGAACTCTAAAGTGCTGCAACACCTGGAAATTCTTGAGTGACAGCATGCCAGTGCCTCAGCAGAGACTTTTGCACCTGACATTTAGTGGGTCACGATCAAAATGAAATTGCATTGAAAGGATTGTATAAAAATGCCTTTGGGCCGTTTGACAAGGTGCATATAAAATAGGTGACTCTGATGTTAAGACACTGATCGGTTCTCAAAGTATCTAATTATGTATGTGCAAATGTTGCCCGGGCTGGGAAACACCTGACATCCGAGACACAATCCCAAGCATATAAGATGAGGGATAATCAATTTCTATTACGAAGGTAGCCAACTACAAACAGTAAAACTAACATTATATTTTACATCTCTCAGACCCTGGATGCCCTTTCATATAGACTTTGATTTAATCACCCAAATGCAAAGACAGCATCCATGCACACTCTATGATAAGTATTGTGCCTGGCCCAGTGATTGGCTTATCACTGGAACCACATGTGAGGCTGAGACATCTTTGAGAGATCCTTCTCCCTGCTGAAGGCACACAGTTGTTTTGGTTTAGTTGTCAATCTATATTCTGGTGCCCCGTGCGAATAATTGCAATTAGCAAATAAATCATCAAGTAACACGCTTATGATTTGTTTAATCTTATATTTGACATTCATAAAATAAATAGAACATTGCAGAATAACTCTTTCTTATGTGGCTCGACTTATATGCCTATGACATTAGGCATATATTTTAAGTTTTTTTCTTTGGTAATAAAGGAAAGTGTAAAGCAGGTTTGCTCTAGAGGACACTTTACATCTAGTGTGATAGCAAGCCCTGTATTTCAAACATCAGGAGAAAGTGGCTCCAGCTATTGTTCTAAGCTGAATATATCAATATAAGGCTGGATCAAGATGTAAAGCACTCCAAAGACTTAGAACAGCTCCCTGTGCCAAATTCATTGTTATTACAATTCTACCTGGCAGCTTTAGAAATTGTTTTGAACTTTATATATAATATATACACATATTTGCATATAATTTTATATTTTCATATACATTACATTATGTCCATTTACATCTAGTATATAAGGCGTCATTTTCACAATTATTGCATCAAGATAACACAATGTGTTAGTCAGTTTAGTTGTTGGTAGATATTCGGACTGGACTGAAATGGTGCTTACGTGAAAAATACGTAAAATGAAAAAAAAAATAGTTAATATACGGAAATCCATCAATGTAATCCACCATATAAACAAACTGAAAATAAAAAACCACATGATCATCTCCTTGGATGCAGAGAAAGCATTTGATAAAATTCAACACCCATTCATGTTTAAAGTTTTAGAGAGATCGGGGATACAAGGCACTTTCCTCAACATAATAAAGGCTATATACAGCAAGCCAATAGCCAAAATCAAAGTAAATGGTGAGATACTCAAGGAAAATCCTCTAAAATCGGGAACAAGGCAAGGCTGCCCACTCTCTCCATATCTCTTCAATATAGTACTCGAAGTTCTAGCTAGAGCAATAAGACAACAAAAGGAGATCAAGGGTATCCAAATGGGAAAGGAGGAAGTCAAATTATCCCTATTTGCAGATGATATGATAGTGTACATAAGTGACCCTCAAAACTCCACCAGAGAACTCCTAAAGCTGATAAACACCTTCAGCAAATTGGCTGGATACAAAATTAACTCAAAAAAGTCTGTAGCCTTCCTATACACAAATGACAAGCTTGCAGAGGAAGAAATTAGGAAAACCACACCCTTCACATTAGCCACAAGCAATATAAAATATCTAGGAGTTACCCTAACTAAGCAAGTGAAGGACTTGTATGAAAAAAATTTCAAAACTCTGAAGAAAGAGATTGAAGATGACCTGAGAAGATGGCATGATCTTCCTTGCTCAGGGATCGGGAGAATTAACATAGTAAAAATGGCCATCCTACCAAAAGCAATCTACAGATTCAATGCAATCCCTATCAAAATAACTACACAATTTTTTAAAGACCTTGAAAGTTCAATTCTGAGCTTCATATGGGAAAACAAAAAACCCAGAATAGCTAAAACAATCTTGTACAATAAAAGGTGCTCCGGAGGAATCTCCATACCTGATCTCAAACTGTACTATAAAGCAATAGTAATTAAAACAGCATGGTACTGGCACAGCAACAGGCTGGTTGATCAGTGGAATCGAATCGAAGACCCAGATATGAATCCACACACATATGGTCACTTGATTTTTGACAAAGAAGCCAAATCCATTCAATGGAAAAAGGATAGCATCTTCAACAAATGGTGCTGGTCTAACTGGAGGTCTATGTGTAAAAAAATGAAACTGGACCCATATTTGTCACCTTGCACAAAACTCAAATCCAAGTGGATTAAAGACCTCAACATAAAACCAGAGACACTAAGTCACTTAGAAGAAAAAGTGGGAAAGAGCCTGGAACATATTGGCACAGGAGACAACTTCCTGAACAGAACACCAACGGCCCAGGCCTTAATGTCAACCATTAATAAATGGGACCTCATGAGGCTGAGAAGCTTCTGTAAGGCAGGAGACACTGTCAAGAGAACAAAACAAGAGCCTACAGACTGGGAAAAAATCTTCACCAACCCTACATCTGACAAAGGTCTAATATCCAAAATATATAAAGAACTCAAGAAATTAAACACCACCAAACCGAAGAACCCAATTGAGAAATGGGGCTTGGAACTAAACAGAGAATTCTCAACAGAGGAGTATCAAATGGCTGAGAAACACTTAAAGAAATGTTCAACCTCCTTAGTCATCAGGGAAATGCAAATCAAAACAACTCTGAGATTCCATCTTACACCCATCAGAATGGCTAAGATCAAAAATTCAAGCGACACCACATGCTGGCGAGGATGTGGGGAGAGAGGAACACTCCTTCATTGCTGGTGGGAATGCAAACTAGTACAGCCACTTTGGAAATCTATCTGGTGCTATCTCAGAAAACTGGGAATAGGGCTGCCTCAAGACCCAGCTATTCCACTCCTTGGAATATACCCAGAAGATGCTCCAGCACACAACAAGAAAATTTGCTCAACCATGTTCATAGCAGCCTTATTCATAATAGCCAGAACATGGAAACAGCCTAAGTGTCCCTCAGTAGAAGAGTGGATAAAGAAACTGTGGTACATATACACTATGGAATACTACTCAGCTATTAAAAACAAGGAATTCCCGAAATTTGTGGATAAATGGATTGAGCTAGAAATGATCATAATGAGTGAGTTAACCCAGAAGCAGAAAGAATCAAATGGTATATACTCACTTATATCTGCATACTAGCCCAAGGGGCATGTCCCACAAAAGCCTTCACTTACCAGGAAACTGGGACAGAGGGGAAGGCATCCTATTGGGACTCTAAATGAGAGACGCATGGGAGAACAGCAAAACAAAAGGATCCAGAGGGTCCTAGAAATCTACAAGTAGAACAATATGATAGGCAGATTTGGGCCCAGTGGTCCCGCTCAAACTAAGGCACCAGCCAAGGACAATACAGGAGGTAAACTTTAAACCCCTTCCCAGATCTAGCCAATGGTCAGAATATTCTCCACAGTTGAGTGGAGAGTGTGATATGACTTTCTCACATACTCTGGTGCCTCACATTTGACCATGTCCCCTGGAGGGGGAGACCTGGTGGCACTCAGAGGAAGGACAGCAAGTAGCCAAGAAGAGACTTGATACCCTATGAGAATATATAGGGGGAGGTAATCCCCCTCAGGAACAGTCATAGGGGAGGGGAATAATGGGAAAATGGAGGGGGGGGGAGGAATGGGAGGATACAAGGGATGGGATAAACATTGAGATGTAACAAGAATAAATTAATAAAAAAAAATGCAAAAAAAAAAAAGAAAGAAAAGAAAAAAAAAAATAGGAGCTTATAATGTTCAGCCCAAATTTTGTTAGTCTAGGAATAAAAGAACTAAGAGCATGTGTCAGAATAGCGTTGGAGCTATTTTTATAAAACAGTTTGTTTCTCTCCTAACCAGCCTACCACACAAATAATTGAGACTCTTTTGTATTTGTTTATAAGGCTTTACAACACAATTTTGAGCAGCTTAAGTCTGTTCTTAATTCTCTGTTGTTCTGCACCTTTACCCCTGCCTGAAGCCCCTACTTCCTTCTCTAACTCCTCCTCCTCCCCTGGCTGGCATGAAGTCCAGCCCTTTTCTCTCCCCTAATCAGTGACTGGCTGTAAGATACTTTATTGGCATACAAAGGGACAATTGGCGAGCAAAGTTTATACATCATTGAGAGATTCTCATAACAAGGCTTGCAAACAGATATAGGGGATGTAGAAATCAGAATTTGAAGCACACAATATGCCAAAAGAATTGAGAGCTTAAACCAGTTGATAAATACCTCAGCATCTCCTAGCATTACCTTACACCTTGCAGGGATATTTTTACTCCTCCCTGGGCAGGGCTGCCTCCATTTAAATAGGCTCTGAGGAAGCTCTTTGTTTGGCTCCCGAAGCGAATTAAACATGAAATCCAGGAATAATTGAGAGGCTGGATGTTTTCTAAACTGTGAAAAGCTCTAATTATGCTGAGATGCATTTAGGTGCTCAACACATAACAGTTTACTTGTATTTGGAGATCAGGTACCCCGGTGGCCTGGGTAAATAACCAAATGCATTCCTGTGCTCCTGGAAGCTTCATTGTGATCTGGTAATGCCAGACACAAAGGTGAGGTTTTACACCTCTGGGTTTTGTTTCTCATGTTAAATGATACAGCATTTAACAGTGCTGATTCCACATTCTGTCTTCACATGAAATGGGACAGACATCTCTTTAGCATCAGGTGAGTCAGCAGCTTACAGGCAGCGCACCAGAGTGCAGGTTTTGTCGTTAGTGAATCCACACAAAGTGGGAAACTGCTCTCTGCTGGCTTGTCTCATATGTTTTACTATAAGCATCCTGTGTGACACAATTAAGAGGGCAGTAACACATGTAATGTTGCTCTCATGGCAGTTTCCAGAGGGGAGATGGGATGTCACAATTAACTGTCTGATTTGCTTGGCTTTCTATAAAAAAAAATTCCATATATCTGCGATCTAGTTAAATAAGCCAGCAGGTTTATCTATTTCTGCGTTGGGGCACATCAGAAGATAATGCTTCTTTGCCGTACCTCATAGTGAATTATCAAAGATTAAGTTAGTTTTAGACAGACCCTCCACACCACCGAAAGTTTAGTCAATGCCTTTGCATATTCCTGACTCTCAGCTGTTGCTTTCCTGGCCCAGCTCTTTAATTCTGGCCACATGAAGGAGTGACTGACTTAGTGGACCATCTCCACAATAACAGAATTCTGCTGGCTGGAATGTCTCACCTTGAGAGACAGTCTCACCTAAGACATGTCTCACCTAATCCCAGTAAACAAGATCTTTTCCTTGAGTTCTTAGTGCCTAGGATGACATGATAGGTGCTTTGTAAAGAGTGAGCTCCACCAGCCAACCACATTCTTACTTGAATGAAGAGACTATGTGCCCCGCCCCCCCCAAAACTGAAATTAAGGACATTTTCAGTTGGAGGAAAGGCAACCTCTAAAACATTTTGAAAAATGAGTACGTAGTACATATACTATGTAACAAATAGTATAAAGAAGAAAGTTGGTAAATGTGTAACAAGGTTACTAAGCAAAGAAAACATTCTCAATTGAAACATGCTCAGAAGAGTCTATTGCATGGACAGCCCATAGACAAGGATGCTATCATTAACCCTTCAGACCATGATGGTTTGCAGCTTATCCTTTGTGACCAAGCATGATTGGCAGTCATCGTCTGCCTCTGCAGTTATCACTAAGCTCCATAATCTGTCAGACAAGACTTGCTACATGTCATTGTCTTCAGATGGAGGAAGTTAGATGCCAGTGTTAGTGCCGGAGATCCATTCTTGTGTGGAACTATGTCCCAAGAACTCTGGGCTTCCCCAGAATGCCAAGCTGCAGACTTTGAGGATGGTCTCCTCTTGTGTGGGATGTGATGGCGAAAGAAGAAGGGCTGGGGGCTAAGAGCTAATAAGGGCCCTTACTGAAGATAGAGGTAAATAGGAGAGCAATCCTTTGGAATCTCAAGGCTGAACAAGATAAACCTTGCATAAAGAAACTGTCTGGAATCCATCTTTATGCAAGAAGGCACACTAGAGAGTCCTGTCCAAGAGGAGATGGCTCATGTGGAGGGAAAGACAAAGGATAATGAGAAATGCACAGACTGTGTGTCTTAGTGTACTACTGCTACGAAAAGACACCACAACCACAGGGATTCTTATAAAAGAAAGCATTTAATTGGCATTAGCTTAGAGCTTCAGAGGTTTAGTTCATTACCATCATGGTGAGAAGCCTGGTGGAGTGCAGGCAGATGCTGGAGAAGGAGCTGAGAGTTCTACATCTGGATCAGCAGGCAACAGTAAGAGAGCATCTCAAGGTCTAGCCTGGGCTTTTGAAAAACCCCAAAGCCCATTTCCCCCCAAAAGGCTACACTTCCTAATACTTTTAAACAGTGCCACTTCCTGGTGACCAAGCACTCAAATTTATGAGCCTCTGGGGGCCATTCTTATTGAAACCACTACACTGTATTTTCCCCACAAATTAAGTTGGATGTAGCTAAGTTGGAAGTATTTATGATTGCTGCAATATATTATTTTCTCAGTGGTATTTTTATTAAGGTACATTTATGTACCAACACAGTAAGCAACTACTTTGTTATATATATATATTACTCAACCTTTATGTTAGAATCCAAGTTTAAGAACATCACAGAAGGGGTGAGGTGGTCTCATCCCCATTAACATTTTGGTGAACATCGGGATGGCTCCAGGGAACACAGAAGGGAGAAAGTGAGAGAAACTTGTCCATTGAGAAATTAATTCTCTTCTTTCATAGTTGTTCATAAATACACAATTATTATCTGACCTGGCATATTCTCTGCTACCTTGAGTTGTCAAAAGTAGAGAAAGCAAAGGTCTGAGGAGGGCCACACCAATCAGCTTTGCAAGATCTTTGGATGTTGCTTCAAGATATCATGGCTCAAAGCCAATCAACTCTTGTCACACAGCAAGGGCTCTTGATGAGCTAGTAACCTTGTGAACTGTTCTCTGGAGCAAGGGGGTGAAGTTATCTGAAAATAATTCATCCAGGCAACAAATTGGCTCATCACTCAGCTCACGAATCTCTGTTGACCAGGCTGCCAGCAAATCTTCCTCTAAACCATGCTAATTGCCGGGAAAATCCAGTTGCCTTTGAGAGTAAACTAACGAAGATAATAAATGTATAAGAAGGATTTCCAAGCACCAGGCATTTTTCATGCATTATCTGTCTTTTAACAATTGGGCTTGTTAGAGGGAGCTACTCCTATTTTATTTGAAGTAGAATGGATTTCCGAGACATTAATAAAGTTTACAAGTTACACTAGTGATCCATTAAGAAAGGCATACTCAATTTAAAGGAGTAGAAGGTCCAAAGAGGATAATGTGAATAAAATAGTACAAGACATGCAAATGTGAAAATCACAGTGAAACCCACCATTTTGTGATAAATTAGTAGATAAAGTTGTGTTCATATTTATGTGGTTTTTTTTTTGTTTGTTTGTTAGTTGTATAGAAGCCTAGCTTCTTTCTAAACTATGTGGTCCTTTATTTTCTGCCACGAAAGCAATGTTATTTAAAAAAAAAAAAAAAAACATGGTGTACAAGAAGATCCTGTTGCTGGATTCTACTATGAGAGGACTCATTTTTATTGGTTTATTTTTGTGTCTGTTTTTATGAACATGAGTTAATTGATCACTTGACACTGTATCTCAGAGGAAAACATGCCTTACACTCTGAGCTCCGAAAGCCAGAGAAATCTTATTGTTTTTGTGTCAGGTTAGGGTTCTTTATCTGTAATTCACCTTTGAGTTCTTCAACAAACTGAGAGCCTGCATGGGCAGAGCTAGGAATAGGAGGTGACTGGGAGTGGGTAGAGGTAGAGGCTGAGACAGATCAATAGAGCAAGAAAGAGAGAGACTAGAATCAATGATGTGCAGTGATTAGAATAGGAAACTGTCATCGGAAGAGAACGAAAGTGGGGGAAGGCACCAGAGACAGAGAGACAGACACAGACAGACATAGACAGAGCCCCTGCCCCACACACGCCCAGTTCTCATTTCTCTAAGCAGACATTTTCTGTGGGGATCGAGTACAGACAAGCTGAGAAGAGGCTAAGGGTGGGTGAGAGAAGAACAGTGAGATGTGAGTGGGTTTAGAAGAATCTTGTAAGAGTAGCCACGAAGGAAGGAAGTTTCTTTTCTTCAAAGACTGAGCTATGGCCTTCACTGGAGATGAGAGGAGGAGTGGCTGAGCTATGGCCTGTGTTAGCGATGAGGAGAAACATGAGTGAGATGCGACCTTCATTAGAAATAAGGAGGGACATGCTTTAGAGAACAGAACATCTCACTACATTAATCTTACTTCTTCAGCAGTCCATATACCTCTCTCCGCTCTTCTGGTTTTCTACTCTAGGGTCACCATTAAATAAGTATAGGATTTTGGTGTGGGGAACAAGGAGACACTCGTTCTGATTGGCCTGAATCAATTATAAATGCCTGGTACCATTCTCATAGAACTTGCTACTCAGTGATTAAATGTTCAACACAAGTTACTATTTTTTTTTATACAATTTTTGGGTTTTTAAAATTTAGTCTCAGAATTTTTATCCCTTTGGCTTTTATCTTGACAATCTAAAGGGAAAAATAATTTCATTTGATCTTCCTGCATGATAATTTAAATTTCCATACTTTAATACATAACCCATAAACACCCTGTTCCTTTTTTCTTTTGATTTATTTTACTTTTGCAAACCATAATTTCCAAAAACCTTTCTTAATGCTCTTTTCTGTATCCCTATCCTTCCTTTTTCCATCCACTCCCTTCCATTTTCCTTTCTGTCCTACATCTTCTCTCTTTTCACAGTATTTCTTGCTAAGAATTGCAGTTTTGCTTAAGTCATGTATGCTGCTGGTACCAACTGTCTCCTTAATGACTTCTGTGTGTTGATGTCTAAATCTCACTTTCATATTTTTCTAGTTCTTTTATGAGGAGCTACACCTTGATCAAATGTGTAGGCCTACTTGTTTCCTAAGCTTTGAGAAAAAACTCTTGTTTTGCTGGCGAACAACACGAACTTCAATCATGAGGCTTTGGCTCCTGACAAAGCAGAGGACATTGTTAAAAGGTTTATGGCCAGGTAGGGTAGCGTACAAAAGTCTCAAAAACTGCCTTCCCTTTAGAGGCCAAGTAGGTAAAACAAATGTTTGAGGGCTTATGTAGTAGTTTGGCTACTACAAAACGAGAGGTTGAACCACATCTAATTTTTTTTTTAAAGCAAATAAATCTACCTTAATGAGGCATGATCCTACCTCTACTTGTTCAATTAATAAATGTTCTTTCATGGTGGAGGTTATCTTGAAGTTAGTAATTTTCTCTTGGCTGAAACAGTTTATGGAAGACGCTACCTTGCTTCTCCAGCAGTAGGACCTGCACTGAATGTCACCTGGGTCAGAATTCCTAATTATTTCGTGAGAAGTAAACTTGATTTGTAGCTTGTCCTGAGGGCAAACAGCACTACCTGCTGCTATAAAAATGCAGGAGACACTATTTTTCTGGAGCAATTATTAATTATTACCTTGGTATGGCAAGTTGCATTATTATTTATCATAGAGTCATTCCTGCTTTGCCCCTGTCTGTGTGAGGATTATTCCTACCGCAATAATGCTAGACTTGGTGGTGCTAGACATGGGGACACACGATGCATGCAGAAAGAAGCATTGGGAATGCGCTTCTGCCACTTTCTTACCTTCATTTTCTTTTAAGAACTGGTTCCAGACAATAGTTACATGCTGGCCTACACTCTAGAAATAAATATTTTTATAGCAGACCACAATGCGGCTGCTACAAATTGAGAGATGTTACGCAAATGTGCATTCCTGTAAGTGCTGAGGCTTTGACTCTATTTGTTACAAAAGCAAAGCTGACCAATACGAATCTGATAGCTCAGAAATGGTGCAATGATGTTTATAATGCAACAAAACAACACCCTAGTAACTGCTCATCTATTGGCTGTAAGCTACTTTATTGACATATCAAGGAGACAATTGGGGAGGAGAGTTTACACAACATTTAGACAGGAAACTGGGACTTAAAATACACAATAACTTTATACCTACAGGCATGGCAGCAAGATAAGCTACATCTGTGGCCTCAGGAGAAGGAGGCAGCTTGTCACATTGAGTCCACCCTCAGGAAGCATCAAGCCATGAATTGTGCTTTTCCATTTGCTTTGTTCTTTTTATTCAGCTTTGGACAACAACCCATGAGATGACATTGGCTACATTTAGGCTTCCTCTTTCCTTATCACTCAAAGCTCTTTGGAAATGCACTGCCCTCACAGGGTGTGTCTCTTAGGTGAGTCCAAAGTCTATCAGCAGGGCAATCAAAATTGTGATTGAAGCTGAAGAAATGGTTCAGTGCTTAAATGTGCTTGTTGCTTATGCACATGATCTGGGTTTGGATCACTATGGAAACATTAGGAGAGCTCACAAAGAACTGTAGTTCTAGCTCCAGGGGATCTGATAATCTTTTCTGGTCTCAGCAGACTCTTACATAAATGTGTGCAGATACACATGTGCATGTGCATATCGCTCCCCCCATAAAATATTATAAAAATCAAATAAATCTTTAAAAATATTATCCATCATATAAACCCACTTTTTGAAAGACAAGAAACAAAGAAACAAGAACAGGAAAAAACAAACAAACAAACAAACAAACCAACCAGAAAAGCCATGATAGGAATGCTGCTCTGACACTCAAATAGACAGCATGGGCCAGAGTTACTCTCAGAAAACAATACTTGTGCTTTCTGTCCTGTGGGTGGGCCATTGCAGATGGGAGCAGATAGGTAGATTCTGAGGTTAGAAGTCTCTGGATGTATTTTGTGGAGTGAGAGTGGATGAAGGTTGTGGTGGATTTTCTCATTTACATATGTATGGTGCTCTCCTAAAAGACTTGGTGGCCCTTAGAATACGTCCCATGTCACTGCTTTTGGCCTTGATTATGTGAGTATGAAAAGCACACATTATTCCTCTTTCAAGCAGAAGAGTTGGAAATGTTCCACTTACCATGATGTGTCCCAGGCTTTGCCCCTGGAAGCAAAGCACCTGGGATAGAGACAGGATATGTTCATTTAGCCTAGAACCTGGAATGAAAAAGTGCTGAGCAATCAAGGGCCTGGCTCTAACAGAAGCATCTCGAGCTCTCCTTCAGTTAGAAAGGATGTGGGGTATGTTTGTTGTCACAACAAAAGTTGATTAATATGGATGCCTCCCAAACTATTCCCACCCTTCACCTGCTTGTCACATGGAATCCTTGTACTGACTCCTAATTAAAAGTTTCGGCCAGGAAAAAAATCACCTGATTTGAAGAATATTTCACTTATTTTATTTATTTATTTATTTATTTATTTATTTATTTATTTTAGTCTTCCATCTCCCTGTGTTACCATGAATTCATTATTTTGGTTTTGTTTATTGTGATTTTTCAATGGACTTGCCAGAGGGAGATGTACTTTAGGAATTCAGTTACCTTGACTAGGTGATTTTGATTAAAGTGTCTTTCATCCCTTGATATTTGAAAAGTGTCTCTGTAAGGAGCATTGCTAATTATGCGCGGAAGCATAATGCTTGTGTGCTGGTGTGTTTAGTCTTTCTATAGTGGTACTTCTATTGAAGCAACAGCAAATAACATTGAAAACATACATTGTCCTGTGTATGCCGTAGCCCACTAACAACCTCAACTTCACAGGAGGCCAGCAAAGATGCGTTTCAACAAGACAGTCCAAGCCCAAGTGATTTGGTACACCTGATGAGACCTATTCCAGCCCAATATAATGTGTATGGCCTCCCTGTGAGCACACTGATGTGCTTCTGTTTCCTCCGCAAAATGGTGAAATAATTTAAGATATAAATGATATATCTTTGGAAAATTGATTCTGAGAAAATGGAGGCAAAAATATGCCAGTAGGAGCAGGAGCCAGATAGACGGTCTCCAGGGAGCCCTGTGGTTTAGAGGAACAGAGTTTCTTTTTGGCTTTAAACTACATGCCATTAAGAATCCTATAAATACACTGCTTTCTTTCTTTTTTTTTTTTTTCAATAGCAAATGCTTCTGGGACCTCTTTCTCTCAGTTATAGATATTCATATTATTCTGACAGCTTCTTCTCAGATTAGGAAACTGTCCACCAGAAATTTCTCCTAGTTGTTATGACTTGGAGCTAATAAAATCACAAGCTAGCCATGGACTTCTGCCAGCCTACATAGCAAGGATTGTTCATGCACACAGTTCTACTATGTTGTTTTCTACATCTCTGCGCCCCCTGGTAGAAGAGGAGCCATTTGTAGCCAATTAGCACTGCATACTTTCAATTTCACCTGGCATCTGAGTACATAGACACCAGCATCATGTGAATTACTTCAGAAAAGCTATAGGTGAGTGTTATCTACTTCCTATAAACTTTTGCCATCCATTCAAACAAACAAAACAAACAAATGAGAAGTATAGGGTAAAAAAAAAAAAATTAACTGTCAAATAACTCAAAGTTGTTTAGCTTCTTGTGATGAATTCTCAACTGACTAAATAAAAGGCTCAACACACAGGTGTGTACATGGCATATCTGTGCATTTCTGTTATTAGGGCAGTTGGGTTAGTTTATGACTTATCTTCACACTTTTGTGTGGGTGTAGTAGAAATCCCTGAGTTCCTCCCCCATATGGACTTCTCTGTGGCACAGTGCTCACTGCAGATTCTTCCAGAGTCAGTGATGAGACAAACCAAAAATGAACCTGCACATGCCATCATTTATAATCACAGAAGTGGCATTCTATCACTTCCTCCATGCTGTATTGATCACACGACCCTAATCTGTACAGTGATGGTGAGTGGGAGAACTCTACAAGCAAGGACATGCCAGGAAGCAGATGTTTGGGCTGTTTTGGAGAAAACAGTATATTTGCTGCACCACAGTTGGTGCCACGCTGAATTGGAGCTGCTGGTACTGCTGGGATTCAGACAGAAGGAACTGCCGTTCTTGGCGTTTCATGCTAAAGATATCAAGGCTTGCAGAGCTTTTTGCTTTTTCGTGGGGTTTACAGCCCTCTTTGGAATAGGGTTCTTTGGATTAGAAAAAAAGAGATCATCACCAACTTTTCAAGACAGCATCAAAGATATCTTCATGATGGCTCTTAAAATGAAACATCTTACTCATTGAGGAAATAATATACCCTCTGCCTGTTCCGTAGGGAGGGATTTCATATCTACTTAAGGTTACCAATATTTTGAGGGTCAGACAGAGTTCCTGATGCTCACACATTAAACTGCTCAGTCAGCTATAGAGAGGCTAAGCCAGATTTTTATTCCATTTTTTTCTTTTCCCAGCTTTATATTCATTATAGCATACTGTGCCACTTCTCAGTAATACCACTGATTTTGGTATAGTTTTTTATCTGTTCCTACTCAAAGAATAGCAGCTAGAGAGAAAATTGTGTTTGCTTTCACCGTGGAGACAGGGAAGGGTCAGGTACCCAAGTGGACCGACTTGACCATCAATGTAATGCTCTCACACTCTGTGCTCTCATTGATTTTACACCTTCTCTTACAAATGTCCCCCAGCCTCAGCTTCAGAAAGCACAGACAAAAGAAACATGACCCAACGATAGTTGTGAAGGAAGCACATGATCTTTCTGGAAAGTAATCATTTTTATCCAAATAACCTCTAAAAATCAAGTCTTGAAAAATGGATGTTGTTGATGAGATTCAATTTCCTTGAGTGACCCACAAGTACCTGGTTACCATGGTGCCTGAATAGAGACTGCATATGCAAATGAGGGAGTTCTAGATAAACATGCTTCTTCCTATAGAAACACACAATCATAACTGTGCTACTCATTTCCAGGATCTCTTGTCAGTCACGTACATACAGCAGTCTTTAATTAGGAGGAAGCTCTACAGGGGCACTGTCTGTCCTGATTTAAATAAGGTTAAAATTCCTCAGAGACATCTTAGCCGCTCAGGGTGACTTGCTGGTTATATTTTTTTCCATTCATTTCTCGAACCTTTCAGGTGCAACACAGGATCTTTGTAACATTACTACTAGTTCTGAAATGCTATAAAGATTTTCCTCCTGTGAATAGAGCCATATTTAATAGGAAGTGTTATCTGAAAACTGACTATTATCTTTATTATCTAAAAATGCTTGAGACTGGAGAGACTGCTTAACATTTTAGAGCACTTGCTGTACACTGACATTGGCTTTCCAGCATGTATAGCAAGGCTCTCAACTACCTGTAACTCCAGTTCAAGGCAATTTGATGCCCTCTTCTGGCCTCTTTGGGCATTTACAAGCACATGGTGCAGATTCAGGCATGCAAGCAGAAACACTCAAAAATAAAAAAGAAAGGAAAGGAAAGAAACACTTGTTATGTATAATCCCCTCAAAGAAAATATAAAGTCAAATGTGTCCTACAAAAACACCAACCTCACAGCCATAACGCATCTGCAGAAGACGTAGCACAGACCCGTGCAGACTCCGTGACTGCTGCTTTAGTCTCTGTAAATGGTCAATTCCTTTAAAATCAAATCAAATTGTAATTATTATTTCTAGAAATTATTTTGACCAGTGTCTTTTCCAATTGAGAGAATTGCGTGGCTCAGAGAGTCTAAACAAATTGCTATCTTGTTGGCTGCATGCCTCACGGACACACCTCAGGTGATTTCCTAAGTGAGTTCTGTTATTAGATAAATGGAGGTGCTGGGGATTGAACCCAGGTCCTCATGCACGTTAAGCACATGGTCTACCACTGAGATACATCCCCTACTGTTTTTTCTTTTTTTTTTTTTTTTTTGTACAAAGCCTGCCTTAGAAATGGATCAGCATGACGATCTGGTTCCCAATTCCCGACTGTGGCCCTGACCAATTAGATTTTGTTCAGCATTCAACAAACTTTCATCAGTCTGAGTCTGGTGTTCTAGTGGTCAGTGTGCGACTATTCCTGAACCCATAACACTGACATGGATGCAAAGCACTAAATAATATGGATAATAATTTATGAGCACGGGGTAAATTATCTGAACACAGGACAAGATGTTTGACCAATTTTGTCACTTTGCCTCTATGCTGCAGGAGTGCTGTGTGTTCTAGAAAGTGAGACATTGGCTGTTGAATTTTTCTTTGGATAGCACTATGTGCAAGGGGATGTTTAATAAATGCCATTAGAAAATGATCGCTTGTGTTTAATATTTATTGAGCGCCTATAGGGCCCTTGAGACTTTGGTCCAGCATAAAACAATTTTAAAAAGCCTGTACCTAATTAAGAAAAGCATGGCCTCTGCTCCCAAGGAGCTTATCTGCTAGCACAGACAGCATTGACATGGGTGCAGAGAGAAAATTAATTATTTTTTTTTTAGCTAAGTGTGGAAAACAAGTACCTTTATGAAATAACAAGATTTATCTTCTTCTTCTCTAAACTTGTTTTCTTTGTGAGTGCCTCACGTTACATGTCTGGCAAAGAATGAAGGCACAGAAACCTGGAAAAAGGACAAGGCGATGAGGCAGCAGAGAGAAAGGGTTGATAACAGATGGTGTGGTAGTTGCTATAGAGCTGGAGGGAAGGAGTGCTTGTGAGAGAAAAGGGATTTCTTTAAGTGGCTGCTATGTTTCTGGGTTTTGCAATAATTATAAGGTCCCTTCATCACCATGATTAGTTAATACTTAAAACCAAGTAGTAAAGGAGAGCACACGGGGAAGAGTCAGCCATTGATTTCCTTCCATTTGGACATGCTACAAAACACATCTGTCACAGAGGTCAGGTTTGGCGTGGATTTCAAACCTTATCATAATTTATTAGGAGAGGATTCAAGAGGAATCCATATGTACGCTGCCTGACATTGGTGTACTGGGAATAAACTGGGAAATAATTATGAAGCATAGTTGCCTTTGTGCTTCTAATGCCAACTGAATTTCTCTTTGGTTATTGTTATTCATTTCCAGACCTTGAATATAAGAGAATCAGCACCGGATGATTTGGTTATGTGTTGAAGTCACCTCCACTTACATAAAAATGAATGTTTACTAATATACATCAAGGAAAGAATTGTAGTCTTCAATGTACACATCATAATGGGTATCTTTTCTTGTATTTACATATATTTAAAGCATAATCATTTGGTCATCATATTACAAATCATGAGGACTGTAGACTAAGGATTGTACATAGAAAGTCAAAATCCAAAGGGTAAGTTGAAAGTAAAATTTGAGAGCCAGCCCAATGGATGCTAACTCCTAAAGTTACATTTAATTAAAATACAGAAATAATAGCAACAGTGCAATGGAAAATATCAAGACAGAGATGGTGAAAATGGGTCAAGGGGTCAAAGATACTACTGTTTTAGAAGCCAGTTAATAGATACAGGGCCAGTTTTAGAAAAATCTACAAGCTAATGCTCACATACACACACATGCCTACATGCAAGAACATAAGCACACACAGGTGCACACACAAACATGTGCACATACGCATATACACGCAATAAATGTATCTATGTGACATAGCTTAACTGACACTAAATAAATAATATCTGAATAAGACCAACGGTCAATGAAATCTCAGTAAATGACACAGCAGGATATGATTTTTGTTGTTGTTGTTTTATCAAAACATTTTTAAATAATGACAAGCAGGTACCGTAGGCTTGTAATCTCAGTTATTCAGAGGAGACTGAGGAAGGAGGATTGTGTAGTCAGGAAAAGCCTAGACTGCAGAGTGAATTCACATCAGTCTCAGAAAGATATGTGTAAAAGGGGCCTGAAAACGTATCTCAAAAGTAGAGTGTTGTTTAACACACACAAGTTTCTAGGTCCAGTGATCAAAAGTAAGAAAGCAACAAAACCAAGCCTCTCTGGAAGGAAAAAAATCCTTGTGCTATCTATTAACCTGGCATCTTTCCTGACTTGGCCTTAGATTTTCTTTATTTTTCTTTAAATTTTTTATTTAAATACTTTATTCAGATTACATCTCAATTGTTATCCCCTCACTTGTATCTTCTCGTGTTCCACCCTCCCTCTTTCTTTCACCCTATTCCCCTCCCCTAGGCCTGTGACAGAAGGGAAGCTCCTCCCCATCATATGATCACAGCCTATCAGATCTCATCTGGGTAGCTTGCTTACTCTTCCTCTGAGTGCTACCAGGCCTCCCCACCAAGGGGAAGTGGTCAAATAGCTGGAACCAGAATTCACGTCAGAGTCAGTCCCCACTCTCCACACAACTGAGGAGAATTCACTGTTCATTGGCTAGATCCGATTAGGGGGTCTAGGTTTACTACACGCATTGTCCTTGGTTGGTATAGTAGTTTGGTGCAGGCCCCACTGGGCCCAGATCTGGCAGCCTTGATGCTCTTCTTGTAGGGTTCCTGGACCCTCTGGGTCCTTCTATTTCTTCATTCTCTCATATCTCTCTCATCTGTATTTTCATTCTCCACTTTGCACCACTCCACTCTGTAGCCTCTTTATGTCAAAGCTTCTTTTGACAGGTCAGTAATTTCATATCTTATCTGATTCTTATCAGATCTTATTTTGCATCCAAACAGATGCAAGCTCCCTGAATTCTTCCATGCTGGGTTTAGATGGTTTTTATGAAAGCTGTCCAAACATCCCGCTCACTTGGTGTTTTAGTATGCCTCATTCCTCAGAAGTGGAATAGGGGTTTGCCTCAGGTGGGACTTACTCATTATTGTGTATTCTGAAATGCTTGGCATATGAAATTTTTCCAGTCAGTGAAAAGTGAAATTTGGTTGTGAGTTTTGCAAATGTGGAATAAAACATTTAGTGTTGATCTATCCCTGGAAGTTCCTGTACATTCCAATCCGTGCACAACTCTGTCTGAATGCTCTGGATAGTGAAAACTTTCAGCAATCTCTAATAATAAAAAAGGACCAGTAAGGTTCTGGGGGAGGGGATTATGCACAGACAGACAAGATAAGCACCTGTGTATACATTTGGAGCTTAAGAAATATTTCATTGTAGACATGCATGGCTTTCCTCTTCCAGGGATAATGCACTAGCACAATAAAAGCAGATTTGTAATTCCATTGAATTTCCTGTGCATCCTAGATCTCTTCCCCAAGTTCAACTCCTACTATATGCATCTATGTTTGGACCTTATTGCTCAGTATCTTTTTAGGCAATTGTTTTGTAGGTGAGAACTCTCAGTCATCTCAAACTCTTTATTAAGCTTTTAATCTTTGCATCTCAAACAGATGAGTGAGTGAACTGACCACACATTTTGCTCTCAAGACTTCCCTAATGCTGTTGCAGAAATGAAGTGTATTGAGGAAGGAGGTAAGTATCATAAAATTTGCAGGAGGACTGAAGGATGAGGTTGGAGGAGGGTTCCCTCTTGGTACCTGAAGCGGAGTTAAAATTTTAGAGACTACGAGAAAGAGGAATGCATGGAAGAAATCGCACATGTATTAGGAATCCAGGCATCACAGTTATCTTCCTGAAACACACCTCAACTGCCCAGAAGTATGGCTGCTTCCCCAAATTCCTTTCCCAAGAAAGGAGGGGTTTCAGCCCTTCTCAGTCCGTTCCTTCTCCGATCAAATACATGGACTTTAAGTGTTAGTAAAACCCTAGGTATGGAGCAAGTGGCACACACACACACACACACACACACACACACACACACACACACACACACACAGAGAGAGAGAGAGAGAGAGAGACAGTGACAGAGAGAGACAGAGAGACAGAGAGAGATACAGAGAGAGAGAGGCACAGAGCCAATTCTGTAATGATTTTTCTTTACTAACATGTATTTTTAAAAAACTTATCAGCCTTTGAGAAGTAAAGGTGTCAGTAAAAGTAGATTTGGGTCTGTTTCTCAGTGAAGGGGTAGGGATTGTTGAAAGCAATAAAGCACTTTAAAAAACAGATTCTGTGTTGTTCTGGGAGCTCCCTGCTCAGCAGTTAGAAGCACATGGCTGACACTTGAGATTGAGGTTTGGGGACTTAACCAGTGTGCATTAAAGCTTACAAAAAAAAAAAAAAAAAGTTCCCATGGGGAATTGGGCATTTTAGTGGGACAATGAAATTTCATCGACTGAGAGGGCTAAACAAAATTTTGGTAAAGCTTCTGGGGAGTCAAAAGAGAACAAGAATGGAAGAATCAAGATGCCAGGATAGTCCATGCAGCGCTCACTCCAGTTTGCTTAGGAGATAGGTTCTCTTTCTCTTTTTCTAGCCCACTAGAACAAATCTTTAAGACCCATACCCAGAACAGGGCTGGGGTTGTTACTCTCCCTGCCTGTTGCTTAGCTATTGGCGACAACATCTGGAACACCCGAGGAACAAAATGTGTGTTGTCACAGCATCTTTCCTGGTGAGTGGACACTCTGCACTCAGAGATGAGTCTCCTCCATGTTCCTGCTTGAGGATAAGATGAGTTGTTGAACTTTGTCAGACAATAGACTAATGGGCAGTACCTTCACGGTACTCATAGGAATCCTTTCTTTCTTTACGGAGCAAAGCATTCTCAATAACCATCCTAAGTGTGTTCACCAAAAGTCATGGTTATAATACAATGAGTGATACTGTTAATATTCATAATAAAATGATAATGAAAAGCAGAAAATGCTTATACCACTTACTCTGTCCAGGTATTACATAAATTTGGTTAGATGACCTGCCAGGAAGAAATAGTATGTTTGATAAAGTCTTTGGATCCTCATCTATTGTTTGTCCTTTAGAAATTGGATGAACGCTCAAAAAATCCATTCTTCCTGCCTGAGAACGTAGGAAGTTTATATTTCCCGATCTTCTTGAAAGCAGGCAGGGGCTTTTCACTCAATGAACACTGAGTGAAGACTTTCACCTCATTTTCAAGATGGGTGGAAGGATGCAAAACGTTTATAAGGAAGCATCAAGGAGACCCCCAGAGAGTCTTTCCATGGGTAAGATTTTCTGATCAAGATGAAGTCCAAGGACTTTGACCTGTGGGACCATCTCTTCAGCTGTTCCAAGAACAGTTTTTAGTCACAAGTGGTTGTACTCTGGATTCACAAGAAAGAGACACATCCCATGCAATCACATTTGCCTTCCCCTCCCTCACCCTGCACTCCTACAAGATCAGCCTTAGAAAATTACTGGTCCCATAATATAGAAAGGTCCTGTATGTTCAAATCATCACATGGCTGACAGTTTCTTCTCTGACTTTCTGGAATAGAAAAGTTCTGTGCTCCAATGTTAGTACAGTTTATGAATTTATTTATTACTACACTTTAGCTTATCTGGGCTACCCTACTTAGTCCCACCAGCTCTCCCAGAAAGAAACAGCCATTTGAAAAATCTGTATGCCATGAGATAAAATACTACACAGCTGTCTTGTTCTTTGTCATCATGGTAAAGCATGCTTTCTTTGTTTCTGCTCTTTTTCAGGGATACCTTCCTATAGGGGGACAGTAGTTCACAGTCTGGCTTGAAGGAGGAAATACCTACCCAGACAATAAGAGAAGAGATCAGTTAGCTTACAGGGGGTGAACGGTATGCCAAAGGCACTTGCTAAATGCCTGTGGTGGGAGCAGAGTGCCTACATTCATTGCAGAGTGGGGTTCCCAACCTTTTCTGTTGTTGCAAGAGATTATAATCTTTGTCATCATTTTAATAGTGAGGGAAAGAGGGTGATACTGTTGTAAGTGGAGAGCGTAGACTAGGTTTGGGCCTGGTGCTAGGAGAGGTGTCACTGCTGGATAATGAGAGACTTAGTTTGTTTATTCATTTATTATTACTATTATTTATTTTATTTTATTTTTTTTTTTGCAGTTTCATGGATTCAAATGTATTCTCAGCCCTGACCTAACCTTGAATTATCCAAAGAAATAAAAACTAGGCTCAGGATGTGTTAGGACTTCTAAAGACAATACAGACATTTTGCTTTTTTTTTTTTCAGAAAGAAAATAGATTTTAAAATCTTTGAAGTTCCTAGAAAGGTTAAAACTTTGAAGACTTAGGAAAGACCCTGGCACTGGCTGTGAGGCATCTACTGCAACATTAATGAAGGTCGAGATATCCTTCATCATTAGTCACCTTTCCTCAGGCTTGGGGAGTGGGCTGGTCCAGGTGGAGAGCAGAGTCCAGGTACACAGAGGGAAGGCACACTCTCCCCTCGCTGTTTCATGTGTTCCTGGCTACATGGTATGTTATTAGGTAGAACTCCATGGTGCATTTATCTTTAATACCTTCCATTCCTCTCCAGTTGCACCCAGTATAGTTCTCAGCATTTAAAAAGCCCTAGATCAATTTCCTGAGCTCCATGTGTGGCAAATGGCACCCTCTCATTATGCATGACTCATGTTTGTGAATTGTTAGGAAAATAATGACTAATTGTACTTTTTTTAAAAAAAGAAATAAGATGAAAGTTGGCACTCTTGATTTAAAGATATTTCTACCTAATTTTATTATGAAGAAAGCCTTTACTGTGTGTGCAGTCATGCTCTGCTGAAAGCCTCCGAGTCACAATAACAAGAACATTAAGTTTACAGCAAGGATATTAAAATATTTGAATTTTTTTTTTAATTATATATATATATATATATATTTTATTAATTTATTCTTGTTACATCTCAATGTTTATCCCATCCCTTGTATCCTCCCATTCCTCCCCCCCCCCCATTTTCCCATTATTCCCCTCCCCTATGACTGTTCCTGAGGGGGATTACGTCCCCCTATATAGTCTCATAGGGTATCGAATTTTTTAGTAAGGCAAAGTGACAAAACAGGTTAGATTTTTAACTCTTTTCTTTCTCCATCTTCCTACTTTATCGGAATAAGTGATCACTCTGTTAGTCTGTATAAGGATGGGAAAACACTACCTGTGTTCTCTTAGAGTCCTGCTGGATCTGAAAACTAAACTGATAAAGCATAGATTAAAAGAGGAAACACATAAAAATATATTCAATAGAACCTTTACATGGCAAAGGATTTTAGACAAGGAAACGAAGAGCAAAAGAGTCGACTAATTATATGCTACGTTGAACAAAATTTA
Source organism: Acomys russatus (assembly GCF_903995435.1). NCBI lineage: Eukaryota > Metazoa > Chordata > Mammalia > Rodentia > Muridae > Acomys > Acomys russatus. The sequence goes on from NC_067163.1 coordinate 20,131,766, forward strand.
CCAGACTATAAATCTGAGACAAAGTAAAGGGGCTTGGACTGGGCACTTGACTGACAGTGGCCTACAGGACAAAAGCTGGCTGATTAAGGCTGGTACAAACTCCCTGTGTCTCAGCTTTCTGTCCTTGACAGTAACAATGCTGCATCCTTCACATGGGAATTTTATCTTCTGCTTTTAGGAAATGGCATGAAGGGCAGATGGATCTCTTTGCACATGTTATTTTTTTAAGTGCTTTTACCTTAATCAATATCCCAGAGTGGTGTATTTTTAACTTCTTTGTCTCTACGTTTTTTCCTTGAGTCCTAACCCCCTGATAGGTATCACATCGTTGTTTCAGACCCATGTCATTTTTATTTGATGTTGCTCATATCTGAAGATTAAAAACAGGAGGCATTTGCTATGATAGATGAGAATAGCCAATCACGAGCATATATTATGTTAACCAGGTTTTTGTTTGCTTGCTTGTTTGTTTTATTCAGGAAATGTGTCAAAGTCTTTGGGTCATGAGGTAAACAGGAGGAAAAAAAAAAAAAAAAAAAAGGTCAATTGGATTTTGTGTGCTAATCAAAAACTAGTAATTAGAAAAAAAAAGATTAGTCCGGGAAGAAAGATTGTGAATTCTTCGAAAACAAGGTTTTACAAAATCAGTTTTGTGAGTTGGTGCATATTCATTCATCCACAGCAGGGCACCGGATAAAGCCAGATTAAACTGCCTAAACTCCCACTGTATATTAAGTGTTCTCATCAGGGCCCTTAACTCAGTTGGTCAAAGGACTCACATCTTCAGGGCATGACCCTAGAGTGGACCTTGTGGCAGGGCTAAGGTGAAACTGGCTAATGGATACTGTACCTCGAACATTGTGACCCAACATGTGGCACCCCAGCCACTGGTGACCATACACAGAGGAAATGAGATGACGCATGTAGAGACACTGCTGTAATTTACAGCCACGATTTTGCATGTGGAAGCTAATAATTTAATGGTTGCAGTTGTGTGTTGGATACCTTTTATTTTAATTTTCTACTAATTGACTTCCAATGTGTTTTATAGAAGTATTTGCTCACAACACATAAATTAATACAAAATACAACACGTTTGGGCAACAGATGATTTGAAAGTACATGGCAGTGAATGTACTATTTTGGGTACTAGGTTGTGCACAGGACCAATTAGGGTGAATGAATTCAAGGGTCAGATCCATGTATTTCCAGCTGGAGGATACGGGGCAAATGGATTAAATGCCCCAGGCTTGATTTTTTCAGGATGGGCAACACTAATCTGTTTCTGACATGGCTGTGAGTATATAAAGCGGGGGCACAGTGCCTGGAATGAGGTGAGAGCTTTAGTTATTCTTGCCCATCATGGAGGAGCAAGGCCACAGTGCAGGGGAAGGATGCCCTGGCCTACTGTGAACCTCCCTAGAAACCTTTGTATGCTGAAAGAATCTGTTCTCTAGACAGCATCAGGTTTTATGGCTGCATTATGGCCTGTTCTATCAGCATGCCAATGATGATAAAAAAAAAAAAAAAAAAAGGGCTGTTTGCAAGCTAACCTGGTCTAAGGCACAGATTCAAATACATAGATATTTGCATAGTTTAATTCTTCTCTGACTGGCACCTTCTTTCTCCTGCTGATTGACTTAAATGAACATCACGTGGTGCCCTTACAGATGTGCTTGGTCTCCCCTTATACTTTATCCCCATTCCAGCTGTTAACTGTCTCTTGGTTTGTTGCTACAAAGTAAGTTAAATGAATTCAGGGCAGAGTTGGGCACCAGGCTTCTCCTCCTCCGGATCACCATCCCTGCCTTACACTCAATTGTCTAACACTGTTTCTCAGGTTTAGGCATCAGCAGCCAAGAGCAGAAACTGACACAATTCTGAGAAAAACAGGGGAGGTGACAATATGTTTAACCCTTTGCTTATTTGTCTACAATGAAAGCAGTAATTATTTTTAGGTTGGAGTGATATGCACACATTTGCCTCTTTTTTTTTTAGTCCTGTGACATTGGGTAAGTCAGTGAAATCTGTGCCTCAGTTTCCTTCTTGATACAGTAATGCCTAGGTTATATATGGCTGTCAGGATTTCTCATGGTTGCCAATGACTATTAAGTGGTGCTGTATATTCTACAAACTGTGTATGTATATATGATTTTGAAACCATAGTATAGACTTTAATATGAACAGCAATGCAGGGGATATGCATAAAGAATTATAAACAAACTTAGTTTTTAGGGGCATTACAATTTATGCTAGGTCACACAGTTACCAAAGAACAGGGAAGAGTGGCTTGAACCAGGGCCTCCAGCTGAAACCCTGTATCTTTTTCTGTCTCTTCTCAACAGAGGTGGAGGTGATTTGTAATAAATACCTGACATTCTTATCATCCATTCTCACTTCCAGATGACTCTATCCCTGCTGATGCAAGCAGAGCTATTGACCTTCAAGGCCCAGTCACAAGCAATTGTGATTGCTTTGCTAAGTGATGGGAGACAACATTAAAATATTGTATTATGAGGCATCCAGAACATTCTTCCATTTCTAGTCTCTGGCATAATAGCTTTTCCTACAGGCATCTTCCCTGGTGGGCTAGTTGCCAAAGCAGATCTGTCCTTTTTGAAGATTGCTTCTGTTGAGACTCTGTGGATTCACTTGATAAGATGGATAATTCCAAGCCATGGTTCATCTTTTGCTCCATAGATTATGTTTGGGAATTGGCTCACAAGCTGCCCCTCCCAGAGAGGAAAGAAAATGACAATTAAGGAAGAGTTATAGACTGGAAAACACTGGTTGACAGGCTATCTTTTCTGGAATTAGCTAGAAAAGCAAAATTAAACGTTATTAGAAGGCAAGCGTCTGGCTCTCTTTCTACTCCACCACGGGTAAGACTCCTTAGCGACTGAGCTTGGACGGGACTACACAACAGCTGTGCCTGGAGATAGCACACACTGAGCACGATTAGGGTAATGCTTCTTCATTGCTTAAGCAATAGAAAGGAAGAGTTAGGCAAATGCATTCTGCCTTCATCTCAGGCATGGTAGACACGATGATGCCAGAAAGCTACAAAATGGCAGCTTCTCTTCTCCAGCTAAAACTGAGTTATTTATTGTAGGCAAAAGAAAAAAGGAACAAAACTTTTATGTCTTCTCCCTCACAAAATAATTTTAGAGAATCTCAGAACTTTGATCCATACGAAAATCAGAAGCGAAACACAGGGGATATTTATGGTGCTGTGGTTAAAAGAGAGTCACATAATTCCCAGGATCTGACATGAGTGCCTGTGACATCAGGAAAGACTCCGGGTTGAAGTGTGACTCTGTTTTCCATCAACAAATGAAAGAGAAGCTCCTCATGCTATCAATATCACAAGCATTTTGTAAGACTCACAGGGCTGGAGGTGTTTGAAATGTGACTGCGCATGCCTGTACTCACCGGTGAGTATGCATAACATCTGATGGCATAAAGCAGCAAGTCTGGAGGAAGCACTGGAATGGCCCTCATATGTGTCTTAGTGGGAATTGAAAGCTAAGGCTTAATTCTTAAACAAAACACAAGTGGACAATAACTAATGCTACTCATCCTGAAGCACCAGGGAAATGTAAACTAAAACAACTTTGAGATTCTAGCTATAGTCTGTGAACCACAGCACTGAGTGTCACAGCAAGCTACACATCCAATGGCATAATAGTGACATATTCTTTTATTTTCTTAGCTTATGAGATATCTTATATTATATTGAAAATGTTTTATGCAATAAATTCTGATTGTGATTTCACTTACCCAAACCCTTCCTGGCTCCTTTCAACCTCCCTAACCACCCAGCCTTACACCATCTTTGTCTCTTACTTTGAAAATCAAATAAAAAGGCAAACTGGTAAGAATAAAACAAAAAATAACAAAAAGAAAGTACAACCCCCCCACTATAAAAATACAGAATTGGAAGCCATTATACACAAACAAAAGACCAGCAAGACAAAAATATCCAAACAGTGCAATATAAGTCAAAATTACTACATTCTTTCTGCCTTCTTTTTGCATATCTCTTTAAGCCTTGGGGGAGGAGTTTGATGAAGATAACCCATTTAGAATTGGGAGCTCCAAAGTCTCCCACTCTTGGCACATTGTCAATTGGTGAGTCTCTAGGTTAGTTCCTATCTACTGCTATAGAAAGCCTTTCTGATGGTGACCTATGGACACAGCAGGATGTTTTCAGAAGTAATGTTACTGTTAAGTTTCTTGAGCCAACACAAATATTTGCCTCCTTTCCCCCTGAAGCTTGTGGTTTAATCTGATCTAAGGTTCTTAGCCACCAAAGTAGTACCAGCCATGGGTTCTATCTTGTGAAGAGGGCCTTAAATCTTATCACAGAGTGGTTGTTTATTTTCACAATGTTTGTGCCACTGTTGCACCAGCACATCACGAAGACAAGTGATTGTTATTGTTGCTTGGCTGATGATTACTTTTTTCCTATGATAGCAGTGGCATTTAGATCTTGGAGGTAACCAACATATGCCTAATTAGACATAAGGGCCACTCAACAGGAGGGAATTGCTGCCTACTACTGTAAACCCAGCCAACCACCTGTGGCTGATGAGTTCATGGAATGTGAAAAAGGACACAAGTCTGCCAATTTCCCAAACCATTATAATTTCCAGCTATATTTTGAATACTTATGTTTATTATTGACAGAGAAGTATAGCTTTCATTCATCATCCAAAAAACTTCCTGCAGCACATAGAGCTCATCACAGAAATCCACAATGTGTGAGAACGAAGAATACAAATTTCCCTGGGGTGCCCATCCCCAACTGATACAACCACAATAAAATCCTTATACATAAGACTCAGTGAACATCTTAGAAAAGTAGGAATTTAAGAGCCAGAGGACCAGGAAGTCTGCTGTGGATTATATCTTATAAAAGGGAGTTGCACCAGTGAGAATTCAACTACATGGTTTCCTAAACAAGACATGCACAATGATACCATATCACAACATGACTGGAGGAAATTTCACTAGACCCCATCCCTACATGAACAAATACAAAGGGTTAAAGGTCAGAGGGCAAGAAAGGATGATGGAAAATGTATGCCAAAAAAGAAAGCCGATTACTTGGATGAAGAACAAGATAAGAAGATGCAGAGATGAGGGAAGACTAGTAGGCAAGGAAAAGAGTAAGAAAAAAAGAAAGAAAAAGTACAAACATGCCATAATGAAGCCCATCACTATGTTTAATATTAATAAAATATAAAATATAATTTATTAGAAATCACATTTTGTTAACTACTTTTAAATTCACATCACAGTTTTGTTTGTTTTGATTTCTCAGTATGAAGCTTCTCTTAAAAAGTGTTAATTATGGGCAAGATATTTCAGAAAATTGTCTACCTGTCTGTTAGAATTTGGTGTTTCCTTCAAGAAAGTGGAAATTGACAAGACTATCTTAAAAGTAGGTATGTTTTCTCACCTGCTAATGAGAGAGACATCAAGAAAAAAATGAATTGCCTTTGATTCACAGCTGCATCTTTGTGTGTATACTAGGGCAGTTTTCTCATTGTTCTCCCCATAACACCAGAGAGAGATGTTAAAAGAGCAAAGATTCATTTTGGTCCATATTTATTTCACCCCACACACTTGGGCAGGGCATGGTGGTGGAGTGTGCATCACTGAAGGATCTCACGTCATTGTCAAAAGGAAGGAAAGATGGAGCCCGAAAGGGACATGAGGCAATATACACACAAGAGTACCAAGAGATTCTATCTCTAGAGTTTCTAGAATCTTCCAAAATATTGCTTTGGGGAAACAGACTAACACATCACCTTCAAGGGAACATTTCAGTACAATCCCTAACACTACGCTTATCTGAGGATCCCTCATGTACATGGAACTACTAGCAGTGTTGGGGCTCCTTGTAGTTTCTGCTTGGTCAGGAGAGCAGGATACACACAGACAAGCATCATTGGTGGTAGCATGCCATTGTGAAGGCTGGATCCCACACTGAAGCCTTTCAGGAGCTATCTGGGCTTAAGTCTGCTGGTGACGTCTCTCTTCTACTCTTATTGGGTTCAGAAAGATTCTTGCATGCTACCACCAAGGATGCTTGTTCTTAGGCCTTCAGAAACAACTCTGGACCAAGAAATTGGTTTCCAGGGTCTCAGTTAGGTGACTTACCTTGCAGGTCTTGACTTTTTCAGTCTTTATAATTGCATAACTCAATTCCTTAGAATTGTAAAAATAGTCCTTTTTAATGTTACTAGCTTCCATATATTGAATAGCCTTCACCATGCATGTATTTCACTGTTGTAATTTTCTAGATAAATTTTGGCACATTTTGGAGAAGGAGAAGCAGAAAGAAACAAATCAGAAGAAGAAGAAATGAAGAAAGCTGTAGAGGACACTGTCTGTAATGTGCTTAACCTCTCAGAGACCATGTTTAACAAAGAAGCCAGATGTGGTGGCACACACTTATAGTTACCTGCTGAGGAGATAGAGATAGAAGGATCTAGCTAATTTATTTGATTTTCTCCAGGCAAATGATAGACCCTATTTCAATTATTATTGAAATAATAGATTGTTTTGGAGGAATGACACTTGAGATTGTCCTCTGGTCTTCACATGCAGTTGTATACATGTGTACATATAGCCACATACATGTAAACACACACACATGCACACACTACACACAAGCATTCCCCCAACAAGCACACACACAGTAAAAAGTGTAGTGGAAAATAACCATGTATGTATGTATGTACATACATGTGTACATAAATGATTCATATTTGCAGAATTTTTGTCAATGTAAACAATTATGCTCAGATTAATACCCCCCTTTTGCATTTCTGTATAGTGGTTTCAATCACATTTGGTCATTAATTCTTGCCATGAATACCTTGCTGCTACTTTCCACCTAAAATAACCTGCAAGATTGATAGCCTTATACCTTCAACTTTAGGTTTTTTCTTTTCCAAATTAAGAGTGGGTTTGGGTCAACTCTGGGTCAGAAAGATATTAGGGAAGTCTTTTCAAGTTGTGTTCAGACCCATCTATCAAGGACATACAAAAATTGAGATGCCTCCCTAACTACCCTTTTGAAGCAGTTGACCTTTCAAAATTCTCTTTCCTCTTGTGGTTTTCTCCATGTATTTTGTCTATGGTGTTTGTGTTGAGTTTGCTATAGAATTTTTTTCTTAAAAACCTCAAGGCTTTGGTTTCATTCATTCCTTTACTGACATGTTGAGGTAGTCTTCCATTATTTTAGGAGTAAATCCCCTTCTGGGTTACTTGTGAGGAGTGTAGCTAGGTTAGTTCTGTTATGAGCACATCATTGCTCATCATAGACAACACAAGGAATATATAATGCAGGCTATGAAACATTAATTTGTAAAGTAGCAACTGATAGCAAAATGTATTGTTTCTATGGCATCTGAGTTATTATCCTATATCTACTTATATTTACAATAAGTTTACTTCCATGTCCTTTATATTGGCCAGTGACAATATATATGGAATCTTCTATGTATATCTTGCATAATTATTTTCTGTAACTGTTGCTTTATGCAATAGTTAGATGTAACTTCTTTGGAATTTATGACTTGCATAGCAACTGGGCATTGTCCCTATGCTATTTCATTTGTCACACTTCCAGTGGTGCAGGCTTAACCTTTGATCTCGAAGCATTTTGTAGTGATGGGCTGACTTCCCTGTGCCATCCTCTAAAAAGAGACTCCAAATCCTCACAGGATAGATGACCTTTACAGTTTTGTACTTGTTGTTAGCCCAAAGGCCAAAAAGCAATATATATATATATATTTTTTTTTTTTTGAAGTGTAAGACATAGGAAGTGTATTCATCAACTTTCAGTTGCCTGAGTAAATGGAAATAAAGGAAGAAAGGCACACTTGGTTCACAGTGTCTGAAGTTCTAGGCTCACTCAATAGCTTTTAGGCCTGTGGTAAGGCAGATAAACATGGTAGAGCACATGATGGTGCAAAGGTGATCTTGTCCTCACAGTACAGAGGTGAGGGAACACATCATACCTTCAAGTGTATGTATCCAATGAACTTCTACCCCTTCATATGTCCAACTTGTAACGTTTCCTGAAATATTCTTTTCCATAATCCATTAAAGCTCAAAATCTATTTGATTCTCATATCCAGTCAACTCCTGAGACCCAACCTCTAAACCTCTGAATACTTGTGTTGGCAATCAAGGCTTCAACACATGGGCTTTTGGTGAATGTTTAAGATATAAACGACAATATTGAAAAAAAATACCCAAAACCAAAACCAAACTGAACTTACCTATTTACAAGCAACAAGTTCAGAAAGAAATTTTATAATAAATATAATTTCCAATGTAAGAATATTTGAGATGACAAAAGAAGCTAGGCATCTGGCTTACAGCCTTATCTCTATCATGAAATAACAGTAGAGCATGGAGTATGTCCTCTGTTTCATAATCAGAGCTTTCATTTGTTTGAAAAATACTTGTACGTCTTTTCAGGCCAAACCACTGTGATTGCACTTTACAATGTGTTCTATTTATTCATAGGAGACAGATAGATATAGTCTTCCAGAAAAATAATTCAAAAATATTTGCCTCCCATATTTCAAATCTTAAGCAAAATTCCATGTAAATGGTATGAATTGCCCTGGTAAGATGTTACAATGGATTGTATTATACAGACCAAAAATGACAGAGATTGCATTCACAAAGATTAATTCTATTGCTGACCTTTAATGATTCTGGGGTCTCTGGCTCAGGAATCTATTTGGACATAAATTGGAAACTTCCAATATAAAAAATATAATAAACATGAATAAAAATTCTCAATTATTAAGTTCTAATACTTAACTCTTTACTGATTCACTTTGGTGAAATGCCATAGAAAAGTAAAATGTACCATCATGAAGGATGACCTTGAATTCAATCTCAGGCCACATCACGTGAGTGACAACCAGCAAATAGGAATGCAGAAAACATCACAATCATCTTAATGCCTCTCACTGAATTGCTACTGGTCACATAAAGTCAGCACCAACTTCCACATGAAAACCATTGGGTTGTTTCTTATTCTTGAGCCACCTGGCTTCTTTACAAGGTTCAGTCATATTTTCCTTTCTATTTTCATTATTACTTTTGAAATAGAAACACAGTTCCATTAACCTAACAATGAGGCTGCAATAGTGGTGCTAGCAAACGGATGCATATGGGTCTTTCTAATTTCCTTTATTACAATCAAGCTCACTCTCCCTAGTGTTCTTTGTTACCACATTGCCCTTTCTCAGCTTGAAAAAGAGTAGATTGTCAAAACTGTTTCAAGATATTTTAAACATTTAGAGATGACAACTGATAGAAAAGAGCCTTAGTGTATAATATATTTGTGTAATCCTATGTGTACAAGGCGCGCTTAAGTTTCAATTATCAATAACAATATCACAAAATAAGGTACTATGGAAACAAGGACAAAGTATCAGGTTGATCCCGTGAAGAGATCCCAAAACATCCTTGCTCATGGCTGTGACGTTCTCACATTGCAGTTAGGGCATCTCCTTAAGAGAAACAGTGAAGACAACTAACCTTGAAAACAGGTTACTTCAATACAAAAGAAAATTAAAAATAGTACTATTGGTGCTAAAGAAATAGTTCACTGGTCAAGAGCACTGGTTGCTCTTACAATGGGTTTTGCCCCCAGGACCCACACAGCAGCTTATGACTGCCATGCAACTCCAACTGTAGGGCATCTCACATGGTTCTGGTGTGTGTGTGTACATGCACATGCATATATGGTGCACAGTACTGCTACTACTACTGCTACTGTTATTACTACTACAATTACTACTGCTGCTGCTGCTGCTGCTACTGTTACTGCTACTACTCATTAAATGTTCCAATTAATCATTTAAATTCTTTTTGTTAAACTTTCTGCCCTGTCCTTATTCATAATTTTCCAATTATCTTTAATAATTTTATGAAAGTCCTTCTTGACTATGATTTTTCTGGAATATTTGGGCAATTTCTTATTCATTGTAACAAACATGTATTAGTGCTATTTTCATGATCTAAGGAGATGTGTACACTAAGATGTGTTTTAAAGCATAGGAGAGTACAAGCTTTGATTTTAACTGATGTGTTGGCTAGAAACAAAGCCTCTGTGCTTGTTCTATCTGTTTTGCAAGCTGCTTTTCTCAAACGCTACAATGACCGAGCATCTTTCCAGCAGGTGTGTGTGCAGCCATAGCTTGAACTCACTGCCAGTTGGCTTATCTGCATGAACTGATATTTCTTTTAGTGAGTGTTTCTAAAACAGAATTGATCATTGGCATCTCCGAGGATTTGGACTATTGTGCCAGTGTTTGATATCAGGCTAGGTGAATCTGATTCAGTAATGTTGGTGCTTGTAAGAGACGCCCACTCCCACTCCTTGGCTGATTTCATTGTGTTTCCATGGCCAATAACCTTCAAAAAAACTTAACATTGTTTCCTTTGGACAGTTATGATCTATCCTGAAGCCTTCTGTCTTTCCATTCTCAGCATCCCCACACATTAGTCAGTGTTCTCTCACTATAACACAGACCTGAGATAAGGTCTTGAGAGAAGACATAAGTTTGTCTCATAGTTTTGAAGACCTCAGTACATGGGTCTTTGAGCCTGCTGCTTTGCGTCTGTGGAGTGGCTGTACATCATGAAGGGAGTGTGTGGTGGAGTAAAGCTACTCCCCTGGTTCTAGGGAGGTATCAAGGGAAAGAGAAGGAGCTTCAGAGGCATATCACCCATGATTTAATAACCTCTTGCTTTGCTCCATGTCTTAAAACTTCCACCTCCATCCAACAGTACCTAACTGTTGACCAAGCCATTTGGCCTTCCAGGGGTTGGAGGTTCTTTAGGAAAATCAAAGCAATTTAATCTCATTCTGGTTAACTGTTGGGTTTGCTGACATTGTTCTATGGACAGTTGCAGTTCTGTCTTTGACATCTGCCTACAATGTCACCAAAGACGGAAAATGGGCTCTCCCATTCAGTAGTAGGGTTACTTATGAACTTACAATTATCGGGAGTTTGGTATTCTTATTTTGTTGTTTGCGACTCTCTTGATATTGCTGCTGCATTGTTTGATTACAGTTGACGTGTCACATTTTTTATAAGTAGCCTATATGTTGCTTCTTCAATCAATTCTCAATTAATAATATCTTTTTAACAACACGCACATGAATTTTATTTTTCCTTGAAGTAAGTTTATTCATTAATACATTTCTCAAGCATTTAAGAAACCATTCCTATTGCATTCTTTATGATCCCCTTGCTCCCAGGATGGCATTATGTATGTACCACAGGGTATTTCAATGCTGCCTTTGCATTAGATTTACAAGGAGCCTTTTCAACAATCTCTCCTGGTCTCTTTGCTTGCAGCAGAACAGCACACTGCTACTCTCCAGAGTATTTATAGGGGAAAGCATGAGTCTGTTCAGGTAAATTTTCATGTTCTTAAGAGTCAAGGTATAAATGACAGTAGGCAGAGGTTTATACACTCCAATGAATGTTTCATGAATAAATGAATCCAGTGAACAATGCCCAGCATAAGCCAATCAGCAAAGAAGGGAAAGGAATGAGAGTCCACATCGCCGATCTCTCTCTCTCCAAGCTCACTCTATGCCACATGCCTAATCACATTAAAGACGCTGGTCAAGCTGTCTCACTGTGATGAGATGTCTGCTGACCGAATCAGAAGAAATACGAGCAGGTGACTGCTATGAAGCTCCACCTCCTGTGTGTGCAGGCTGCAATAATCAGTGATGCTGTGGCATGTGAACAGCCAAGTAGGCATCAATGCCATGGTTCAGTGACCAGAAGCAGAAATGCATTTAGCTGTAAACCCATTAAGCCGTACTATCTGGCTGTCTTAGATAGAGTTAAGTCCCTAGCAAGTTAAAAAGATGCTTGGCAGGTAAGCCTGTACTCCTTGGGGAGATGACAGAGACAAAGTGTAGGGGATAAGAACTCCAGGAGGAGAAGCTGAGTCCTTTGGGGTTGCTTTTACAAGCTGTTTATTTAAAACTGTACCATTGGAGCATGCTGAGCTGACTGGCACATCCTCGTGCGTGTCCAGCATCTGGGCATTCTCCATCCCTCATCTCCAGTATCCCCCAGCTCCACTGCTGCCTGTCTCTGATGGGAAATAACCATCTTGCTTCCCAAGGACCCCTTAAAAAATCAGAAATGCAAGGGAGCGACTGGGCCAGCCTGCTGGCTACTCACCCTTATGAATCATCTGGCCGTTTTTTTTTTTTTTAGTTTGACAATTGCAGCTCATATATTTTAATATTGGTTTTGAAAGAAGAAATTGAAGAACTTCCATTTCTTTACAGCTCCCTGTAATTCAACTTACTCTTTACTTATGTATGAAGTCGACTCGAGTGGAAAGGTTAGAGGCAGATGAATTTCTAGTATCAGGGCCTAGAAAAGGCCAATAAAATGTGCAATAATCTTAATGCATGGAGCGGAATGTACGTCTTATATTCATGGATGACACACCGTGAAAGCGGGGGATGGGCCTTTACATTTTCAAGATATGCTTTGTTCCTTTGATTTCCCCCTATGCCCTAAACATTATTTGAATAGCAGTTAGACAACTGAACAAAATAAATTAAAAAAGGAAAGTACAAAAAAAGGAAATAATAAAATTAAGCAGCTCTGATGGCTAAAAAGCTGAACATCTTAGGTGAATGAGAAACAATTAGGAACCTATTTCATTTCATTTCTTTTAGTTTTTGTTTAATCACTCAATTGGAAAAATGCTAAATGCATCTCAACTTTCAAACATTTACCAATTTTCCTCTCATGAGCTCCATTTCCCTTAAGGTGTGTGTGTGTGTGTGTGTGTGTGTGCGCGCGTGCGTGTGTGTTTTCATGAAGGAATTTGTTTTTTATTGACTGACGTATACTTGAAGTATTTGGTTGGAAACTGTACAAGCTGTGGCAGATAGCATCTGTTGTTCTATGTGTAAGTGCCAACACATATAGCTATAGCTACTCATTTAGGCTCCTGCATCTATGGAAAGGATCTGATAAAGCTCCAATTATTTCTACTTTTTTTTTTTTGTAACTGTCAGGCATTATTTATTAGATTATAGCAGAGAACCCTAAAGCCAACTGGATGTCTAGGTGTAAAAAAAAAAAATGCAACTGGACCCATATTTGTCACCTTGCACAAAACTCAAATCCAAGTGGATTAAAGACCTCAACATAAAACCAGAGACACTAAGCCACTTAGAAGATAAAGTGGGGAAGAGCCTGGAACATATTGGCACAGGAGACAACTTCCTGAACAGAACACCAACGGCCCAGGCCTTAATGTAGTTTTGCCTTTTTATTTCTACTTTTAGTCTTACAGTCATAAGCAAAACCCTAGGAAGTCAGGAGAAAGGGGAGAGAGAAAACAAATGACAAGAGACAAGATGTCCTTTTAAAAGTAAGTTTGGGAATTTGAACTGCTGTGCGTTTCTTCAAATACTCTGGAAATTCTGCCCCATCCTGTTGGAGACATTTATGTTCTGTCCTGTGGCGGCAATTGTGTATGTCACCGTTCCAGCAGGCTTCAAAGTGACAGCACATTCTTATGGAAATCCACACCTTCCCAAGCCTCCTCCTCAGTGTCTCATCTATCTTGACAACACTGAATGGTAACATTCTGAACTTAGAAGCTCTCTTTTCTCTCAGCTCTTTTCGCCTCATTCTTACTCCTGCCTTATCCACACCCTTTTAGGGTATGGGATGAGACAAAGAATGGACAATGTTTTCTCTTTTCTTTGTTTCTTCAGCTTTCTCCTTTTTTTTGGGAGGGGGGGAGATCTTGGGAATCTGTTCTCTTGAAAAATGATTCTGTACCTTCTTCTTCCCTCTTCTCAAGCTGATGGACAATGTGACCTCACAGTGCTGGACTACTCCAAAGAAGATCTGCTCTTCCACTGGGGTGGAATCTACGTCCTTGCCTGGGCTAGCAATACTGTTCTGAGATGAGGATGAGGAAAGCAACAGCAATTGAGAATTGCTAAAAGAAGGTCATAGATAGCTTTGAGAACCACAGGGATGGCATCAAAATTTCATGGCAGTTTGGGAAGCGCCCCTTCAACCTCTGTGACCTCAGAGCACACATACATACAGTATTTGGGACACTGAAAACTGGACCAGGATGTTCTCTCCCCCAGTGAGATGATTGGCAGTTTACTATAAAGCTTTGCTTACAGTAGGGAACTGAATTTACTACTGAATGCTACGTAACCAACAATTTAGGATTATGGGTTCCTGAGATACAAGTTCTAATGTGAGTCCCCTGAGATAGAAGCTCAAAAGTATAGGCTCATACACTGATAAAAAGGTCCTTCTGAATTCTGTGTAGGTTTAGGCATTTTGAGAACTTCAGGACCGACATAGGATAATGTGGCAGACTTGTGGGTTGGCATCTATCTGACTTGGTTGGTGTAGTTTGGATTTCCTTATGAATCTTTTCTCTCTATTGCTGTGAATTCTTGTGTGACAGCCTCTGAGGTGAAACATTGCCAACTATTGCACCAAGAGGCCTTTCAATGGGTCATAAAAATGCTATAAAAACATGAAAATTGCTGCCATAAAAAAGACATAACAAAACAGGGAACCTCCTAAATTCAGAAGCTAAGAAAGACGGAGGAAGGAAAAGCATACCACATATTCCACGAAGGTTGTAGCCACAGTATCTTCACTGCCATTTAAACAGGAAGGTACTGCTTGCATTCAAAATGTACCTCAGACAATATCTGAGCACCCTGCTTTAAGTATATAATCACCTGGCTCTCTCCTGAATTCATTCTTAATTTGAGTACCTTTCTGTCTTGTTGTCTAAACTAAACAGAATAAATCCATGATTTCCATATCTACTTTGAAAGAACCCACAATACCCCATGTTATGGGGGGAGAACAACTACACTTCTTTGATGCTTTGGGAAAAATAATGTTATGTTAAAAGCATAGGTCATAATGAGGCTACCATTTTACAGTTGCTAAGAAGCTCACTTAAGATATTCTGTGCTAATAAATCTGACAGCTGTGCTCTTCCTTCATCACGAGTGCACCTTGGCTTTCATTTTAGCACTTGTTTTTCAATAAAATTTCTGGGTATCCATTAGCTCTGGCATTTTGGGGTGAAGCATGTAGGAGAATTCATTTTCCACATGCCTCCTATGCAGATGTGTCTGCACTGAGCTACAGTAGCTTTTTAATGCTACTGTTAGAACATTCTGAACATGCTTAAGCAATAGTCATAAACATATTAAATCACAGCATCCCAAGCACTCAGAGTCTGTCTGCTGGCTGGGTGAACCCCTTCTATATGTCATTTTGATAGAATGTGCTTCCATTTCTGCTGTTATTAGATGCAAAGTATTTGAAAAGATGCTTGATTGAATTGAAATCTGATTGCATCTGCATTTAGGGCTTCGAGACATTGCCTGTTTTCCTAAGACACACATTTTTGTTTTTGTTTTAATCTTACAGATATGTGCTCACATTCGCATCCCCATTTCTTCACATCCTTTCTTTCTTAGCATGTCTGGGTGTGTCACGGTCCTAACCCTTATTTTAAAATGTAGCCACGATGTAGCAATGGTGCAGCAGTGTTCTGGGGGTTCCAGTGGAGAGGAAGCAAGGAACAAAGAAAAGGAAGAAATGGAAGCAAAACAAAAGGGGGGCAGGAAGGAATGAAAAGGGAGGAAAAAGTATCTTAGCACGTAGGACAAAAGTCCAAAGATAGTTATGTCCCTTTCCACTTTTATAGTAATTCCATTTTCTCCACAGTTTCTCTTCCCATATTTTTAGTTACTTGCTTAACAAATCTCTATGATAAATATATGGAAAAATTTTAAAATTTACAAAATTTTAAATATACATATTTTTTTCATGTGCATGAGACTGTATTGACTTATTTCCTTGGCTAGCTTTGAGCTGGAGCTTTTACTGCTTCAGCCTCGCAGGTGTCTGATGAAAGGCATACACCATCACACTCAGCCCAAATTATAAATTGTGTCCCACCTGGTTCTGCCTCACAAATGTGAGTACATTATTTGTTTCCATGTCCATACTATATATGTTATCCTCCCACTGGCAATCTCTATTATCAGATTGACTACTGCAGTACCACAGGGCTTGTGTTCAAGTAACCTTTATATTACTTAATAATTACAACAAACTATACAACCCCTGAGATTGGCAATCTGAACAAGACACAAGACAGAATTGTCAAATGTTCCCTTTAATTAAAAGGTGGGAGCAGGGTCTAGAGATGAATCCGTGGTTAAAAAAACATGCTACCCTTATAGAGACCAAGGTTCAGCTCTCATCACTCATTTTTCTAGCAACAGTCTACAACATCAGTTCCTGGGGATTTGCTGCCCTCTTCTGACTTTTGTGGGCACCAGGCATACATGTAGTACACAGACATCTTGTGGGTAAAACATTTGTACACATAATAAAAGAAAATAAATGCTTTTAAAATTATTAAAAGTTACTAGAACAATAAGATGTTTTGAACCAGAACACATTCACACAAATTTTATTAAAGTAAATTTTTATATCTATATTATTTTGTGATTACTTATTGCTAATCTCTTATGGTACTTCAGACATAAATTAAATTTTATCACAGCTTGGCATATATAAATATACATATTGGACTTGGTCCAATCTGAAGCTTTATACATCTGCTTTGGATTTTGGATTGTGTAACCCACAGATAGAGGGTGAGTATGACAATTTTTCAACTTACGGGTCACTTAACTATATCTCTAAACTATAATATACTTTTATGAGTTTGTGTTTGTAGTATATGTGCCTATGTATGTGCATTAGTGTGTCTAGGGATGTGTATGTGGAGGCTAGAATTTGGCTATCTAGTTTTCCCTCAGGATCCTCCCATGAGCTGGGATTGCAGGTGGGCCACCACACCCTTGTGGCTTTTTATGTGGATACTAAGTGATCCAAACTCCTGTACTCACACTAGCGTGGCAAACACTTTATCCATGGATCATCTCCCTGCCCTTTCATAAGCTGCTGTTTATAGTACTTACTTTCCTAATTGAAGTACCTTTCATAGACAATAGCAACCCAGAGCACATTGAATTGGTTCTCAGAACTGGTTTATACTGTGGAAGATCAAGGCAACGTGCTGCCTCCATGTGTCTAACAGAGATGTTATGAGCTGTTTTCACAGTTATTTTCTTGAACCCTCACTTGAGGAGGTCACATCTCTTTGTGAATCTAGTATCATAATCAAAGTGTGAGTATACATCAATGCAATACTTTTACATCCCTAGAACAATTGAGTCATTATTATATCTGAGCTTTCAAAGATGAAATAGAAAAGTTACATCTTAGCACAGAGATGGTGCCTCTCTGCAGGGGATCACAGTTGGAATGGGCCAATGTTATGAAGTATATAGCCCACACAGGACTGTACAGCTAGCATAATCAGCACCCAGACAGCGCTGAGCAGGAACATTAACTTGGTCAACTGGCTGCAGTGCAGATATGGTCTCAAAGCTGCTAACACATCCAAGCCCCAGAGTTAATTGGACCCAGGGAGACACAGTGAGCTCATCAAATTTACAGAGAGCATATGTGTTACTAAGAATGCCAAGTACTCATCCACAAAAAAAGGAGAATATTTTCTGGAGCTAATTGCATCTTTGAGTTCTAGCTAATAACTTTGCTGAGATCATATACATAATATAGGTGAAATGTCATATGTACGAATAAAAATTCTGTACCTGTATGAAGGAAAATATTTAGAAAGTTGATTAGTGAACTTAGATTCAGAGAATAGAGAGATAACAATTTTGCAGAACAGAAAATTCAAAACCATGTAGGCTACATAATTCACACAGCCATAGTCTCTTGTAAAAGACCTGTAATTAACCACATTGGTCTAGGAATTGTGTACATCTCCCTTTCTCAGGATAAGTGCCTAACCCTTTCTCCCTCTCTCACACCCATTTGTTGCACCCCATTTTTCCTGTGTCTACTCAGTAGGGGGTTCACACATCTTCAGACAGTAAAGGTGGCACAGCCACTGATTTTGTACCTTCTTTGAAAACTATGATTCCAGCTCTTACGATCTAGCTCCTTCCTGCCTCTTAGTGCCTTCCTCACACTTGGAATTTTAAATAAACCATTTTACTGGCTTTAATTCTCTGTCATGGACCTGTATCGCCTTCCATATGACTCCATGTATCAATAGGTAATCATTTTAAATAGCTTCTCAGGTTTTAGTGTCCAAACTTTTTGACATGTCCTGTAAGAGCTATAAGTAGCCTATCTATAGAAAATAGCATCTCCACTTTTCATCAAGCTCCATCCATCCAGCCTTCTCCCATACCAGCTTGTTTCCTACTTCACTTCCATCTACATGACGAGTCTCATATTAGCTTAATTTTCTTACCTCCCATATGGTGTTCTGGGCCTTGGACTTATTCTGGTCTTGGATTTGTGAACATCTTCTGTCAGCTAGAACACAGTTCCTAATCTTGTATTTTGGCATGAAAATCCTTCCTTATCTATGGGAGTGTGATCCAGGACCACCAGTGTCAAGGTGAAGTGTATGAACACATATGAAACAAAATAATGAGACATGTGATTGGTGACTTTTGTTCAGAAAAAGCGAGCTAATGATGTTTTAGAGAGCTGGGAATCCAAATACATGTAGGATACATACTTTATACCACCATAGTCTCTTGTTTTCCTTTTATAAAGAGACAGTTTTTCCATGAACTTGAACAGCCATTTCCTGCTATATCAGTGCAAATGGGAAGGGAATGCAATGGCAAAGGTGTATGTTGTTTCACTCGTCATGCTGTACACACACTTACAGTACAGTTTTTAAATTTTATTTTTCTTTCTCCATATAGGTGTTTTGTCTGCATAGATGTCTGTGTACCATGTGTATACTTGGTACTCATGGGGGTCAGAAGAAGACATCAGATCCCCTGGAACTGGAGTTACAAAAGGTAGTTTACTAACTGTGTGGGTGCTGGGAACCAAAGCTGGATCCTCTTTAGGGGCAGCCAATCCTTGTCCCATATAGTAAAATTTTTATAAGCACAATGGGCAAAGTTACTCACAATAACAACAGATCAAAACCAGAACGGTGATAACCATTTGCTACAACAAATGTGATGTGACTCTGTGTTTACTCTCAAAAACCATAAGGTTGTACTCTCGACTCTTCTTCTTTTCCCAATTAATTAATTAATTAATTTGTTTACTTTACATACCAATTGGAATCTCCTCTCCCTCCTCTCTTCTCAGTCCCTCCTTCTCCTCATCCCTCCTCTCTCTCATGTCCCCCTCATTTTCTTCTCAGCGGAGTTGGAGACCTCTCATAGAAATCAACCTGCCTTGACATATCAAGTAGGACTGGGGCATCCTTCTTTATTGAGCTAGAAAAGAAGATCCAGTTAGGGGAAACGGATCCAAAGAGAAATAGCCTCTGCTGCTAGGAGTCTAAGTTATGGTCACCAACACAGACTCCCAGGAGCCTCCCTGGCCCTTACTGATTTTGATTCTCTTTTCCATCCCCAGCTCCAACACACACCTGAATCTCATCATGTTCCCCTCCTTACCTCCTGTCCCACCTAGTTCCCTCCCTCCATTGACTTCACATGTCTATTTTATTTTCCCTTCTGAGTGAGATTCAAGCATACTCCCTTGGGCCCTCCTTGTTACCTAGCTTCTTTGGATATGTGGATTATAGGATGGCTATCCTGTATTTTATGGATAATAGCCACTTATAGGTGAGTATACACCATGTGTGTCTTTCTGGGCCTGTGCTACCTCACTCAGGACATCATTTTCTAGTTCCGTCCATTTGCCTGCAAATTTCATGATCTTGTTTTAATAGCATTGTGCAACATTTAATAACATTGTGTAAATGTACCACAGTTTCTTTATCCAGTCTTTGGTTTAAGAACATCTAGGTTGCTCATAGGGTATCAAGTCTCTTCTTGGTAACCTGCTTTAAAAAAAAGTATATGCATCTGCTTTATGGCAAGGAGTTATTATCCCCAACACTATTATTTATGTAGAGAAGAACTTCTATGGGAAGATATTTTTCCAACATAAATAAAGAGCCAAGTAATGTCAGTATATTGGTATTTACCCCTTATTTGAACCTATAAATAAAAATTGATAAAATGTGTTATATTCATAACAACAACAACAACAACAACAACAAAAGAACATCTAGGGTGTTTCCAGTTTCTGGCTATTACAAATAAAGCTGCTATGAACATAGTTGAGCAAGAATCCTTGTGGTATGTTGGAACATCTTTTGGGTACATGCCCAGAAGTGGTATAGCTAGGTCTTAAAACCTTGAAAATGATTTCTTCAATGGTTGTACAAGTTTTCACTCCCATCAACAACAGAAGAGTATTCCCTTTGCTCCACATCCTTGCCAGCATGTGCTGTTACTTGGGTTTTTGATCTTAGCCATTCTGACAGCATAAGAAGTAATCTCAGAGTTGTTCCGATTTGCATTTCCTTCATTTGCAGCCATTTCATGGCTTCTTTTTTGATGTACCCAAGTCACCAGGCTGGATTGGTGCCATTATTAAGTAAAATATGAGTTTCTTGAGCACAAACCTGGCCACATTGCATTGATGAGCTGTGTGTTTCTGGAGTTTTGGCTTTACATTTTAATATGTTTAGTTGTAGACCAAAACTCTGTACAAGAGTACTGATGTGATTTCAAAATCACTCTCTTCCTTACTGTAGCTAACAGTTTTATGTGATGCAATCACATTTGAAGAATCAGGAGTGGCTTTGACTTTTATGTTATGTCACACTCACTTAATGGTTTAAAAAGTGATTCACGGGACAATAATAATGAAAGGGACCACTCTGAGCAACAAAAAACAGATTACGTTTGAGAAGAAAAGATGCAAGAATTTCTTCTCTGTGTTTTTCACAGTTCAAGCCTCACAGCATTTTGAAAGACTCCTAAGTGTGGTGCTAGAGCCTGAGATGACTACCAGCACCAGAATTTGTCTCTTCTCTGTGTCTTGCCTTCAGTGATGTGCTTCAGTGATGTGCCCTTGTTGGGCAGAAGCCAAGCCCCATTGGCACATCCACAGCTGCAGTCAAGGACTGAGTGATAGGGAAGGAAAGAGCTCTATTTATGCTCTTCACGAATCTGTTATATGGTTTTCACCATTCCTGTATGGAAATATCATTTGAATGAGACCATGACAGTAACCAGCTACAATGACTGACTGGTGGTTTGATACCGCAGAAAAGGGCATGGGTTTTTAAGCATTTAGCAAAGCTTGACATTTCATGGTGGCCTGAAAGTATTAGACCTTGAAGAAGTTATCTAGGTGGTCATATATCTTATGTCCTTATAGTCAACAGGAAATGGATGTACTTAATTGCCACGAGGCACAGGCATGCCATTAGTTGGGGAGAAACCTACAGATCTGTGTGAATCATGGCTCTCTTAGCTAATTAAATTCTGCCTAAGTTTCCCTTCAGCAAAGCAGGAGACGCTGTTATTTATAGAGTTCGAGGATTGAATGACTTAAGCTATATCAAATGTTTGGCAGGGTTATTTGCCAAGTATTAAGTGAATAAATGCTAAAAATTGGGCTCACATATTTGTATGACAGAATATATCCAGAGGACTGCCATGTTTTCTGGGATCCTATTGTGTCTCTAAATCACGAGCCTCTCTTGCCCTCACTGTGACACACAAGGTCTCCCTTTCCAGTTCTGGTATTCTGAGTGTGGACATTCACAAAATCAAGTGTGCATTTCCTGTGATGAACATAGAGGCTTCCTGTCTTTCTATCTCCCATCTATTAAATTTAAAGTCTACTGAATATTTCTAGAAACCTACCCTTCTACTACATTATCCTTGGTGTTTGCGAACTTTTTTTGTTGATATAAAACGTATCTATTCACCCAAGATGTGACATAGACCAGAGGGAAAAAAAGAAGAAGAAAACATTTCCCCCAAGACTAACCCAGTGAACCAATGATTTTAGGTGTCTCTACTCACAGAAGCTAACTACAGGAGTGTGAACAACAAGTGGATAGATAAACCAAAGAAAGAAATCTCTGTCCCAATCACTAATCACTTACATATCCTTATGGCCTCCCCACCGCTATTGATAACTGTCTATGCATTTTCTAGTGGGGGTTGGGGAATATTATACTCCCCCATGAGAAAATGTTAACAAACCCAATCTTATACAAGACTATAGATGAAAATCAAAGCCCAAGTCAGCAGTAGGCTATGTTATGGCTACAGGTCAGTACCACATACCCCAAGTTCTGTCAATCTGATACACAATATCCAGGGAGGGTATTTTGACATGAAAGCTACAGAATCACTGGCAGAGATTCACTATGAACCAAGATGTTCATAAACTCAAAGAAACTGCAATACATCATATATTTTAAATGTAATGAATAACACAGCCAGTAGGTATTTCAAGAAAGCAGCATAATTTCCATCAGACACATCTTAGTCTCTTTTTTACCCTAGGTGGGGTTTTTTTTTTTTTAATTACAAATGATCTTAAAGATTTTAGATATGATTTTCTGTAGAATGACAGATAATTTAACTGGTTATGATGAAATGAGGTTTTCTTGAAACAATTGCTACTTTCAGATGGAATCATCGAGTTTCACAATTCTGATAAAGCCATAGAAAATTTGAGAATGTGGTCAAATTTAGAGACTGTTTTACAAGTGTGTTTCCTTCTTCTTATATAACCTGTATAATTTGAAGAATATTTTATGAATACTGGCTTTTGACTTTAGGTATTTCCCAGACCTGCAGCCTACATACAAGCAGCTTTCTGCCACTGGGCTACTTGAATCTTTTATTTGTACATGTAATGGATTCAGGTATATAGACAGGTGAATGGTGAGCTATTTCTACCCAGAAATGAGGGTCAAGGTGGCCAATTATTTATATTTATTGACTAAAATTATATACATATATAATAACTGAAAACAAATTATATCTATTCTTAAATTAACTCCACTTAGATTGCTCAAATGCTCATAGCCACATAAGGGGGAGTGTGGTGAAAATGGAACAGATTACAGTGATCTATCCCAATTGCTCATAAAATACCATGGTCTTGAATTCTGTGAACCTGTTGCTAGGACTCCACTCAGGGCTAAGGGAGGATGCCTTAGGGTCTAGCTTGTTGGCATTATCTTAAATTTCTTCTGTTGGACTCAGTTAACTTCTTAGTGGCATATGATCTTAATAGCCAAGTCTCCTGAGGAATGCAGACTCTTTCCCACCTAGGATGCAAATTCTATATTTCAACTTAGCTGTGTTCTACCTCCTCATTTTCTGCCTGCTTCTCCCCAGTCAAAAACTAGACTCTTCTTTGCAAGGATGATGGTAAGCCCACCTTCCTCCTGTTCCCTTCTTTGTGATTGAAGTCTAGCCTCCTATCACTTCTGCAATTCTTATCAGAGAAATTTCAATTGTCCATTCATTCTGGCTTTGATTCTTACCTCAAACTGGTGGAAATAAACACTTTCCTATTCAATATACTGAAAATGCCTTTTTCTTGATCATTAATAAACTATTTCCTAAATTCCAATGCTCCTTTACCTTCTGGATACCTAAGATTTCAGGGCATGCTGGTTCTTTGGTGCGGAATTTTGAATGTTATAGTTACAATAAGACGGCCTCTTATATCTACAAGCATACATGGTACTGATAGCACAATTTCTGATTGAGCACATAATACACTGAAATTGCACACATAAGATTCCCAGATCCTAGAATACCCTATTTCCATTTACTCTCTTACCTACTGGAACCCAACAACTCACTGTGACGTTTCCCTCACCGAGTATCTGGAAATGACATTTTCTTACCACATCGGGGCACTGTGAGAGCTGAGACTCACCCAAGTGTGCTAAGTGAGACTCCTGAGTGGAGCATCAAACAGTAGCTTTAAATCAAAATTAGAAAATGTGACTGGGTTTCTCAGGAGGAAAAACTCTTCAAATTTTAAATAATTAAGCTGTCAGGAATCACACAGAAAGGTACATTTCTCCTCAAACACATGCATAGATGAAATTCAAAGAGTAATCTGTCAGGAATCACACAGAAAGGTACATTTCTCCTCAAACATGTGCATAGATGAAATTCAAAGAGTAAGCTGTCAGGACAGACAAGGAGAAGGAAACCTGTTCTTGGCCCTTGAACAACTTAATTTCTTGTGAAACATAGTTGGAATTTCCTTTTCAAGTGGATTTATTTTCATTGGGCTGAACAGTCAAGTTCCTATCAATAGCCAAGTAAATTCCAAGTCTTGAGTATAGACCAGATATTTTACTTGTTGCTGAATATTTATTTATTTACTCGTTTATTTAGAAGCATGAAATGCAAAATATATCTGCGTCAGCCTTCTGAGTATATCATTACACCCCAATCTCTGATAAAAATATTTATTATTCATGTTCAAAAAAGAAAGAGTTGGCTCATTCCTTAAAACAATTCTAGTCCACGCTGACTCCTTCAATGAGAATCAGTATGGAAAGTCATGGAATAAAGAACAATACTAGAGAAACTTAAGTAATTAAAAAAAATGGTTTAAAATGAACAAGTGATCTCGCCATTGTGAATAAGACCAAGATGCCTATCAACAAATGAAGGGATAATGAAAATGTGGTACATATACTTAAACACAAATACACAAAGATAAAAACAAACTGTCTCTTATATGCAGTTTCTGCATATGTGATATATATATATTACATATAAAAATTCAAACATTGTTTTTCAGAATTTTATACATGAGCGCTGTATGTCTGTATTTATATCGTCTCCACCCAGATCTCTCATTCAACCAGCTCTGGACATTCATTTCCCCTACTCCTCCAAATTTTATGACTTCTTTAATTATTACTGTTAAATATAACATATATGTCTATATATAAATACAGCCTACACAATCCACTTAGTGTTGCTTGTGATGCTCATATGAACATGTTATGACTGACTGGTTGTAATCAGAGAGTCCCCTCTTTATGCTTCCCAGTTATATCCCCCACCTTCTTCTTCTTCTTTTTTTTTAAACTTTTCCTTTTAATAGCACCTGTTTCCCCTTCTTTAGAATTCCTACCACTGTTCACTATTAGTCATAGGGATTTATACATTAATATCTATAGATTAAAACAGGGGTCTAAGAATAAGAGAACATATGGTATTTGTCTTTCCTGGCTAGGCCACCTCACTAGAATATTCTAGCTTCATCTATTTATCTGAAAATTTAATGATTTAATTTTCATGGCTGAATAATTTTCCATTGCATATATGCACTTTATTTCCAATATCCCTTCGGTTGTTGATGGGCATTTTTGTTCTACTTGCAATGGTGGGAACTTGTTCATTTTATATCATTTTTAAAAAATTCCTTTTCCTAGTATTGTACCTCATCTTGCAACATTGCATACTGTTCCCTATAGAAACAATCAATATGAAGTAGAATTGTTTTAAGAGGTGAGCTGAATCTTTCTTGAATATGAGTAATAAAAACGCTTATCAGAGATTGGACAGGGTGATGTTCATTCATTGGCTGGAAGGCATTTAAGTTGTTCCAACTTCCTACTATTATAATAAAGTAAAAATGAACATGGTCGAGTAAGTGTCTATGGAGTGCAATCTTGTAATGTTTGGGTATATGGCAAGGAGTTGTATTGATGCATCATTTGGTAGATCTACTTTGAGAATTCTCTAGGCTGATTTCCATATTGACTCCACACATTTGGGATCCCCACCAACAGCGAAAGAGGGTCCCCATTTTCCTTTATCCTCAACATTATTTGTTGTTAGTAATTTTCTTGATTTTTTGAACTTTTACTGGGGTAAGATGAGCTCTTAAAGTCATTTTTTACTCTTTTCTTAATTGCTAAGGATATTGATCTTTTAAAGATATTTCTTAGCCAGCTTTATATCTTAAAAATTCTCAGCATTTCTAATATTTAATTATAACACACCCAAGTAACCTTTTATTTCCTTCTTATATATTCTTTTTGCAATTATAACTGATACAGAGTTTTCAATGTTTAGACATTTTTAAAGTCACAAACTATTACAACTGTTCCTATTGATGATAGAACTCACCATGCTTGGCTTTAGCTTGCCTGGTCATACCTACAGCCGTATATTACTGGAAAAATGAGGATTGCTTCTTGTGTTCATGGGTGTATATAGGAGCTGTCAGCTTTTTAAAAAAAAAAGTATTGCTAAACACACCACTCTCCTGCTTCAGCCTACCAAGTAATGGCTTCTGAGATGTGGACCACCATGTCCAGCTGTGGCTAAATTTTGAAATAGCAAGGGAGAGTTATGGTCATTAGACAAATGTGATGGCCAGTGGTTTGGCCTTACACGTGGTGGAGTGAAGTGAGTTTACAGAGCCAGACTGGTTCACTGTGGCTAATGGCAATGTTTGCACAAGGTGAAGAGCGACACAATGTTATCCAGACTGGACCTTGATTTCTCTTTCTTACTAGGGGCTATGTTACATAGCTTAAAGAAACATCAATATGTGAAGGGTTTTCAACAGAAGAGTGACAGGATCAGCTTTGTACTACAGGGCAAACACTCCGGGGAGTTGGAGTCTGACTGAATAGAAGCCTGTATCCTGGAGGTAATAATGTAAGGCATTAGTTAGATGCCTGATGCTACTTGAAGGCAACAAGTTGGGCAAACAGAAATAAGATGCAGGTAGCCATACTAACCCCTCATTATCCACTCCTCATGATTCTAAATGGGTTTTCAAAATCCAGCTTTGGTAAGATTCTTGATAACACTCCAGATAAGCAGCCTCAATGTCCTCCTTACAGGATGAGCTATAGCCTGATTGGAATCTACTAAACACCACAGTGATATCTATACAAATAGAACTGCTCCACTGTGCAGGCTGAAGACTAGCTTACTCAGTTTCAAAGTTGATGACTCTTCTTTCCTTCATTGGCATGTTGCTTTTTGAGTATGATTTTGGGGGGGGGGATACTTCATGTAAGGTGCCTCACTAACAGATCATGCTCTCTAGTTCTTCTAATGCTGGCTCCTTCTCTTCAATTTACTGCGCAAGTTGAACAAGGTCAACATGAGACCTAACACTTGTCCTTGAGAATAGAGAAAATTAGAACACTCTTCATGTACACCTGAGGTGATGAAGAGAAAGCAAATGCAATTTCTAATCTAAGTGACTCTTAGGTAGTTAAGGGAAGGCAAGTCACCAAAGGTTGGTTTTACACATTATTTTTAAACAGCTAGCTATATTCCAGAAAAAATATGTTATATTCTTAAATATAGACATGGATAGAAATTGAAGTATAAAAATATTTTTCTTTACAATTGAAATTCTTTCCAGTCCTATATGACTAACAATATTAGTTTTTTCAGTGTTTTAACTAGAATTGTTTTCTTCAACCCAAATGCTGATCTCCTTTCATAATTGTAACAACTTCTTTGACTGTAAATTTTGGACTCTGAAGTTCTGGGTTTTATTCACAGGATGGGAAAGAAACATATTCTAGGTAGGCATTGTTATCCTATGTACATCGTATATACATCATATTTTCCAAGCATGTCATTCACCCTGTAACCAGTGTTTTTGCTTCTGCTACATCTGAATCCTTGTTATTAGTTCTGCCCTTGGATATGACTCTGTTCTTTACCAAAGAGCATGTCCTAATTTCTTTCTTTGTTAAGGCATTTTCTATTGTGGTCGATAACAGTTTGTGATTTCCCCACACACTTGGCAGATATCCTTATTCTCCATAATGATCGCATCCATAGCAGTAATGAATATCAATGACAACAATGTACCTCTTCAGGCTTGGTCCCAAGCTGATGCATCTGGCCTCCTTGAATGACACTCATTACAGCCATGTACCAAGATAATAATACACCAAAGCAAATGATGCCAGCCATTTCCCCATTTTACCAATTACCTCTTGGGCCTTGTTCAAATGGAAACAAAAACACCCTGAATCCTGAATTAGTTTACTCACCCTTGGCAGTTTTCTATGGCCATTCAAAGTCATAATACATAGACTATTCTAAAGTCAGGAAGCACACTTACAGCTAGAACTCGAAGCTAGCATTATGAACAACAGAGTCCAGAACTATAAGAAAAGCGATTCAAAGAGCTTTTCAAATTGATATTTCAGTCAAAATTATCACATGATTTTAATGATTAAAGTGTGCCCAGACAGGAAAGCACAAAGAAAGCTCAAGAAAGCCACAGGACACTACCTTCAACAGAAGTTATTCTTTTCCATATGATGGAAATCACATCACAATTTTGAACCAGTGAGGGTCAGAAAGTGATTTTATGTTTAGTATAACCATGTCTCTTCCACAATTATTGCTCAGGTGTTTATTGTAATACAATTTTATTACAAAATTTTTGAAAAGCAACCCTCACACAAGGATGGAAATTATTATTTTTCATTTCAAGAAACTCAGTGTAGAAGATGGCAAAAGAGAGGAGGCGCCTGCGTGTAATCACAGCGCCTTGCAACTCAGAGACGGGGATAAGGAGTTCAAGAGCAGCCTGGGCTAGAGGAGACCATAACTCGAACAGAACAGAACAAAACAAAGATCTGATACAAAAGCCAAATTGTATGTGGGAAATAATCATGAGAAAGGAAACAAATTGTTCAAATAACAACAAAATGAAATTGAAGCTGAGCTGAAGTGTCATAGAGAGGATAAGATTTTTGTGGAAGGCAGCTGGAGCTCCTGTGATCAAATTACACGCTATTCACCTTGGAAAGGCCAATATTTTGCATTGACATATGTACCTAATGTACCATACTGTGCCATTTCATAGACATATTTGCATATAAGTTAGTGCACATACATAGAGATCTGAGTATATGTGTACACAAAAGTGTCTCATATTTGGCATATAATTGATTCTTTTTTCTATTTATTTATTATTTGTTTATTTATCCATTCATTTTATATCTCAATCATAGCCCTCCTCCTCTCTTCAATTCCCATCCTCCCTCCCTCCCTCTTCCCCCTATCCCTCGTCTCCTATTCCTCAGATAAGGGGAGTTCTCCCTCACTAGCCCACACCAGGACATCAAGACTCATCAGGAGTGAACTCATCTTCTCCCCCTGTGGCCTAGGGAGGCAGCCCCACCAGGGGGAAATAATTGAAAAGTAGGTAAAGAGTCCATGTTAGAGACAGGTCCTGCTTTCCTTTCTAGGGGACTCACATGAAGACCAAGCTACCTATCAGCTATGTATGTGTAAGGGGGCCTAGGTGGAATCCATGTGTGGTCCTGGGTTGGTGCTTCAGTCTCTATAAGCTGCCTTGGGCCCAGGTTAGTTGGCTCTGTAATAGATTATAATGACTCTGTGCCAAGCATCACAATCTGAATTAAAAAAAAAAATGGTCTGGTAATTATAACTCCTAATTAGTATTTTATAAATTGTACAATGCTGGTATGTATAATTATAATTAAACATACATTCCAGTGTCTGAAGGAATGAATTTTGGGGTTATTGTTTGGAAACTAATGAAAAATGATTCTTTGACAAATATAACAGTATTTCGCCAATACATTCAATTTTAGCAATGTTAGATATTAGAGAGTTAATATCTTATGTATGGCTCTTCATTGACATCTTATTTTCATCATAATGAATTTGTGTTTATCAAGGGTAGGACATTTTGTCCTATTTAGTTTGTATATTAGTAATGGCATTTCTCTTCCCTGACCTTTTAGGAGCTCTCAAATTTACCATATTACTCTCTTTTAATTCAATTTATTATGCCCCCACATATATGTGAGATTGTGTGATATTTAGTTTTCTGTACCTGGCCAGGTTACTTACTGTATTCCATTTCAGACTATCATGGATGTCTTTCTTAAAAGCTGATAAACACTGTGCCAATTTGTGCATATACCATACCTTATCACTTTGCCTATTGATAGGTGACTTCTTGTTTGACTACAGAGAACAGTTCCACAATTTCTGTTTTCATATATGCCCAAGAGTTGTACTGCTGAATCATATGATAATTCTAATTTTAATTTGTAAACTTAAGAAAAGAAGAAATTTCAACAAAACTCTTTATGTGCCTGGCTATAATATTTCAACATGATGATAAACTCGACACAATCTATAGTTGTGCCAATTTAGACAGTACTTTTTTTTTTAATACTTAAGTAAGCTTTACTCTCAGGGCTATAGGTTAAAATTGATCAGAGAGAAAGAGAGAACTTCTCATACATATAATGAGGAATGAGGCTATCAACATGAGCTTCCTGCATATGGACAAGTAAGTCACTCTAACACTTTGTGAGACCAGTTTAATTTTGATCAAATGGCTGGACTGCTTAAAAAAAGAGAATTTTTTTTTTGTTCCTAAAGTGAAATAACATGAAAAGACTAGAGGTTTGGGGGAGAGGGGAAGTGGGAGGAAGGGTGGGGCCAGAGGGAGATGAGGAAGGGGGTTATAATCAGGATGTAAAGTGAAGAAATTAAAAATTAAAAACTTTACATAAAAAGTCACAGAAGTGAACGGGGAGGCAGATGATTCACCTTGTATTCCAGAGGGAATAGAAGGAACAATGCATTTTTTCGAGACTATCTGTTTTATTGTGGGGCAAAGTAGAAGAGAATAAAATTAAGGTTCTCATGTGTATTTGAATTACTAGTTCTCTTAGCTCCACATATCCATGGGTGCAGTGAGCTAAGCATATTGACAAAGATTAAACATAAACCCAAAGAGAAAACTTCCTTCCCCTCTTTCTGAAGACAAATAGAGAAGCCATCAGGCAAATGGATATTTGGAGACTTGGAAGTAGTGAAAAGTTTACCAGGGTTTTTGCTTAGATTCCCATCTCTGCCATTAGTGTGTCTGAGTAGTCTGCCATTTGAAATCCACTGAAAAAGTTAGAACATGGCTCTCATGGCTTCCTAGACTAAAGGGCAGTGTGTCCCCTGGATGGAAGGCTCTAGTCTCACTTCTGTACCACTGTACTGCATAGAATAGATGTAGTCAGTGGGATATGATTTAAAGGATGCACGAAGGACAATTTTGAAGCATTCCTTTTGTGCATCTCCTTACCCCGTTGCATCCAATGTTTACCAGCATGCACTGTACATTTCCTAAAAGCATTCAACTTCAAAGAATATGTCATCTTTTTTATACAACTTACACATTTTTGTCAATTTGTTTCTCTCTGTTCAGTGGGCAACAGGGAATTTGTGATTACAGGAGGTAGGTAAAACTGATTTGTGTAACTGGGTAACCACCTACACTTAGGTCTTGCTTGGGGAATGTAGTAGATCCCTAATTAGCTCAAATTTTTCCAAGCAAAGCATCATTTATATGGGCCCTGGACAATCAAAGTAAATGTCTCTTATATCCTTCCCTTATTCCAAACACTCTTCAGAAGCAGGTGATATCAATCCTCTTTCTACTTGTGAAGCTGAGATTACAGAAGGCTTGTCCAAATTCACACAACTGGGAAGTAATAGCTACACTACACTAACAGTCTTTCAGTGTAATGGATTACATTGAGTATAAAAGGTCTCTACCATAAAATGAATATACATCTCAGTTCTACACTTTTGCCAAGGATTGGCTTTGAAATACCAATGTTTAAGGCTATACTGTGATTTCTATGATTTTCTCTATTTCTATTGAGGGAGACAATGTTGACTCTTCAAGAATCTAGCACAAAGTTATACCATATATAAATTTAATGTGTTTAACATCAAGTGTATGCACTTGTTCAGAAAATAACAGATCAAGATACTCAAGATCACAGAAGATTGGTCTCCCTGTTCCCATTAGAGATAAGATGTCTATTGATCTAACCACAGCTGAGTCTATTGTTTAATTTTTTTTCACATACAGTTTTTACCGTAGGCACTATCTCAGAAGTTAAACCCCTGTGATTCAGTTCTATTTGGTTTATGATAGAAATATTTTCAATGTACTTGTACAGTATTAGTTCTTCGTGATAGCAACTAAATAAATGAACAGACTGTATTATGTTAAAAATTAATAGGTTTGACTGCAAAAGCTTTTAGATTCCTTATATATAAATTTGAGTGAGAAATTAAGTTAGTATGACAGTGTTATGGTTTCAGTATTAAGAATTCTCCACAGGCACACATTTTGAATGCCTCCTCTCCATCCTGGGTCACTATGTTGGTAGCCTGTGGAATCTTCAGGAAGGGAGGCTAGTTTTGATAGGGGTAGGTAACTACTATTGCACAATTGAAAGCTGTTCTTAAATCCTGATTCTGGGTGTATTGTGGTCCAGGGTCTTCTGTTATGTCAGTAGGTCTAACAGGCTGTCACATGCTCCTGCTACCGTGAGGTGAGCTATTCCACAATATCTTCACTGCAATGAACTGAAAACCTGTGGAGATGCTAAGTAGAAGGAAATCTTTCCTACCTAAGTGTTTTCTATGAGGCATTGTAGTCATGTTGATGCAAAAATAAGAATGTATCGTGACCTGGAATTTGGGCATGTAGATTTTGGAATTCATATATGTCCACACAAATCTACATAACTAATATGCGTAGTAACACTTATAATAATACTTCCTATGATGAGAATAAATCTTTTAGGTTTAAAAAGGAGAAACCTGGAAAGTCATCTATTTAGATGATTAAAGAGGAGGTAAAACTGCAGTTTCTAGATCTAGAAGTTTCCAGATGGACTACCGACTCAAGACTAAGTAGCCAATTGTGGTGATTTGAAGTTGGAAACTATTTTCTAAAATCTCGATAATCTAGGGGAAAATGGTACCACATATCAGTATTGAGGACTATGAGTATGAGGTAAAGGAGACCAGATGTCTTGATCTCCCCACCATCTATCCGATCCAGACCCAGAGAGCAGTGTGTGTCAAAAATCAGGGAGATATTCTTTCTTGGGATGGAAGCTAATGTGGGTTGTGGATGGCACTGGGACTCGGCTCTGCCTGTCTGCTCTGTGACCCAGCTCGAGTAAGTAGCTGGGGGACTGAGGGAGATCAGAGCCCAAAGCTGCTCAGGAGTTCCACAAGCCTTTTTGAGATGGTAGAGCTTAGCCTGTCTGCTTTGACTTGAATGGGCTATGTCAATAAGCAGCTGGTGGGCAGAGAGACATCCATCTCAAGTTTCTGATGGGGTTGAAGACCTGATAGTTTAGTTTTACAACTAAGCTTAGTTGTTTAGGGGTTAAGATGTTTTTAGGTCTAGATACATGTTTTAAATTGACAAAGATGAGATATGATAGATATTGATTTACATTCAGAATTTTAGAAGCACCAAGATAGGAAAGATGGTTTCTTAAGGTTGCCAAATACAAATAGCCAAAACACTATGAATGTAACATTTACATAATTCCTGATGGCTTCATGGTTCTTCTTGCTGTAGGTAGTTTATTGTATATATGTGTAATAATACAAATGTATATATAAAAAAGAAAAATAAGTGGTTACTAATTGAAAAAAAATCAGGGGACAACCAAACCTCAAGTTTTGTATGACAAAACCTAAAGTCACCAAAACAGCTATGATCCCAATTAATAATCAAGTAGTAAACAACATTTATGATGGAAAAAAAGGAAGCAAAGGGTGTGGCTTGACAGTATGGCTAGTGGACTTTCTCATTTGAAGTCACTCACCTTCAGATGCACATGACTACGCCTCACTGTGAATACTTCATCCGAATGGTAATGAGCGATGCTACCTTCTTATAAGGGAGCCAATGGAAAGAGTAAGTCTATATTATTGGCTATTCCTGGTTATTAGGAACATTACAGCCATTCTGGCCAAGAGTGCACATTAATCTTCACAGAACCTTTCTTTTTTTTCCCTAAAGAATTTTGTCATAATAATATTGGCTGCTATTCTTCCCATGAAGCTGGGAGCTATGGTACTATACCCCCAAGATGTTTTCTAAGCAATTGCAGTGCACTTGGTAGAAACCTATGTAATAACTACAAACATTGTAGAAACCAAGAGTAAGTGTAGCTTTTAGGCACATTGCCTTTTTGCCATCCACACTAATACTGTGCTTTTCCATGGAACAGAACATAATGAAGTAAGTATTGTTTGGTGGGACAAGTGTTCCAGGACAAGGATAATGCAAAAAGTATATAAGATCTTCTTTGTGGCATTACCACCAAGAGAAACCCATAATTGTAAGATTAAGAAATTGATTCTGTACTGTTTCCCTTTCTGAGTGTGCCTCAAGCATCCTCGCTTGGACTCTCTTTGTTATTTGTCTTCTTTGGGTCTGTGGGTTGCAACATAGCTTTCCTGTACTTTATAGCTAATATCCACTTATAAGTAAGTACATACCTGTGTGTCTTTCTGGGTCTGGGTTACCTCACTCAGGATTATCTTTTCTAATTCCATGCATTTGCCTGCAAATTTCATGATTTCCTTGTTTTTTATTTAATTTATTATTTGAGTTTATTTATTCATTTTACATATGGATGAAAGCTCTACTCCTTCTCTCCTCCTGGTCCCTCCCTCTTCCTCCTTTCCCCCATCTCCTTCTCCTCAGAAAAGGAGATGACCCCATCCAGCACATCAAGTTGCATCAGGACTAAGCCCATCTTCTTCCACTGATGTCAGGCAAAGATGCTTGGTTGAACCTATTGAAGAACAGTTATACTACACTCCTGTCTGCAACCATAACAGGGTACCATCTCTGTGTTACAAAGCCCTCGATTTTCTTGTTTTTTAATATCTGAATAGTATTCTTTTATAAACATAGCAGAATTTATTTATCCATTCTTGGGTTGAGGGACATCTGGGTTGTTTCTTGTTTCTGGCCATTAGAAATAAAGCTTCTATGAACATAGCTGAGCAAATGTTTTTGTGGTATGGTAGAATATCTTTTAGGTATGTGCCCAGGAGTGGTATAGCTGGATCTTGAGCTATAGCTATTCCTAATTTTGTGTTTCTTTGCCAATACCATGCAGTTTTTATTACTATTGCTCTGTAGTACAATTTGAAACCAGAACTTCTTTTATTGTACAGGATTGTTTTAGCTAGTCTGGTTTGTGTGTGTGTGTGTGTGTGTGTGTGTGTGTGTGTGTGTGTGTTTGGTTTTCTATATGAAGTTAAAACTTTTTGTTTTCAAGGTCTGTAAGAAATTATGTTCATATTTTGATGGGAATTGCATTGAATCTATATATCACTTTTGGTAAGATGGCCATTTTTCCTATGAGACATCAGAAGTGGATGAAGAGAGGGAACTAGGTAGGAGAAGGTGTGGAAAGGGGCACAAGGGTGGGGGTCAGATGTGGGAAGAGCTGGGTTTGGAGGTGAGAGGGCTGGGAGAGAGAAGAGAAACCAAAGGGGTGTCTCTGGGACAAGCTGAAGGCCCACAACAGGGTAAGCTCCCGGGAGGACATGGGGGTGACTCTAGCTGAGACACCTAGAAGCAGAGACATAGAGACTTAAGTGGCCACCTCCAAGTCAGGCAGAACTTCCAATGGAGGGAGAGGGATACCAACCCACCAACAAACACTTTGACCCAAAACTTACCCGGCCTACAAGATGTACAGGGATAAAGATGGAACAGAGATTGAGAGACTGGCCAACCAGTGTCTGGGCCAATCAATGTCTGGCCTAACCTGAAAGCTACCCCAAGGGAGACAGCTAGCCCTTGATACTATTAATATACTCTGCTATGCTTCCTATAGCAGCCTAGCATAACTGTCCTCTTAAAGGTTCTACCCAGCAGTAGATTGAAACAGATGCTGAGATTCACAGCCAAACATTAGGAAGAGCTCAGAGAGTCTTATGGAAGAGTGAGGGAAGGAGAGAAAGACCTTGAGAAGACAAGAACTCCACAAGAAGACCAAAAGAGTCCTAGGCCCATGGGGCTTACAGAGACCTAAGCACAAACTAATGCGCATGCATGCACTGGACCTAGGCCCCCTACACAGATGTATTTGATGGGCAGCTTGGTCTTCATGTGGGTCCCTTAGCAAGTAGAGTAGGATCTGTCTAGCATGGACTCTGTTGCCTGCTTTTGGAATACTTTCTGGTAGCTGGGCTGCCTTGTCTGGCCTCAGTGGAAGAGGATGCACTTAGTCTTGATGTGACTTGATGTTCCAGGGTGGGTTGGTAAAGTGGTGGGGGGCTACCTTTTTCTGAGGCAAAGAAATGGGGAGGAGGAAAAGAGTGGGAGAGTGGTACTGGAAGGAGAGGAGGGAGGGGACTGTGGTTGGAATGTAAAGTAAATAAATAAATACGTTTTAAATGGGGCTGTAGAGATAGCTAAGCAATTATGAGCACTTCCTGCCCTTCCAGAAGACCTAAATTTGTTTCCCAAATTCATATGTGGGAGTTCACAATTGCCTGTAACTCCAGATTTAAGGGTTCTGACCTATCTTCTGTCTTCTCTGAGCATGTCCACACATGAAATATGTGCTGGATAGTGTCTTTTCAACATGCCACAAGCTAGAAACATTTAGGGAAAAAGAGTCACAGTTGAAACATGGCTACATAAAACTGGCCTACAGGCGCCTGTGAAGCATTTTCTTACATACTAATTGATTTGGGAGGACCCAACCTACTGTGGAGCCATTCCTGAGCAGGTGGTACTGGGTGGTATAAGAAAGCAGAAGGTCATTCAAGAAGGTAGAAATTATGACAGGGCTTTCAAAACCATACACAATGTAAATATAATTTCTGGAAAAGCAGTTAATAAATATTAAAAAACAAAAACAAAAAAACAACAGCAACAACAAAAAAGAAAGCAGACAGAACAAATGATGAGCAAGCCAGTAAGCAGCATCCCACCATGGCCTCTGCATCAGCTCTTGCCTCCAGGTTCCAGCTTTGAGTTCCACCCGGACTTCCCTGGATGATTGACTTTAATCTGTAAAATGTAACGAATCTTTTCCTTACCATGTCGCTTTTGATCATATCATGGGATTTTATCAAGCAATAAAACCCTAAGTTAGATAGCATATATTTACACACACACACACACACACACACAAACTTTAGAAAGAAAAAAAAACACCTGATGATGTTATGCGAGATAAAACTATGTATAATGTCACAGTTTGTTCAGTATGAGCAGATCTCTTCTTTTAATCATATCATAATTCAAGTGCCTGTTTGATACTATGTCTGCAAATGTGATTCGCAGTTGGAACTTAACTAAGTCAGCTTCATCTTTTTGGCTTTTAGGCAAAATACATTTCTGAATAAAGCTAGAGGAAAGTGTATCTGGGAAAAAAGGTGATAAACTGTCCTCAAACACACATACACACACATCTGTATGCCTGCCATATAGCAACACACACTTCCTTTTTGCCCCTGGGCTGTATGTTTTCCTTCAGCTTAGTTGTCTAAGCTGTTTTCCCTCCCTGAGAAATAGTGGATGATGCACTTTTTTTTCTTCTTTGAGACAGAGTTTCTTTGTGTAGCCTTGGCTGTCCTGGACTCACTTTGTAGACCAGGCTGGCCTTGAGCTCACAGTGATCCACCTGCCTCTGCTTCCCAAGTAGATGATGCTTTTTTAACTTGCTCATGAATCCTAGAAGCAGATGCTGATGAGGCATCCGCAGTAGATTTCACGATATCTATTTTTTTTTAAATATTTTATTTAATTTTAATTTATGTGCATTGGTGTTAGGATGTCAGATCTTAGAGTTACAGACAATTGTGAGCTGCCATGTGGGTACTGGGAGTTGAACCCGGGTCCTTTCGAAGAGCAGGCAGTGCTCTTAACCACTGAGCCATCACTCCAGCCCACGATATCTATTTAGTAGGACTGATTTCCTTCTCTTTCTCAATTAGGGTTGATTGTGTGGGTAGCTAAGATGAGAACCTGTTGGCTCATGAGATACATCTATATAGCTTGTGATTAGAGGGCCAATGGCAGTGACACACACAGAGAAGCATGTTCTTTTCATATGTTTCCCATTTAACCAAGGGAAAAGGAAAGCTTCATCTGAATTACTCCTTAAGAAATAACATGCAGGGGCAGAGGGTGGTTGCACATGCCTATAATATTAGCACTTTGGAGGGGGAACAGGGTGGGGTTATGACTGCCAGGTGAACGTGGGTTACATGGTAACATTCTGTTCCAAGAAGCAAACAAGAATTGACCTTATAGTGAACTTCAGAGTCGGGAGGGCTTAAAAGATTACTCAAATCCTCTCCCTTTCAAATCAAAGTAAGAAAAGTGGTCCTAATAGATCACAGGGGTGGGTACTGCAAATCACACTGTGAAGGCATGAACATGCTGTGGCAGGGTGGAAGAGTGACTCAAAAGAAGAATTACCCTTCTTTTCTGATCCATTATCATACCCTCAGATGTAGTACTTAGGTGTAAGGGCTGGTTTTATGTGCCACCTGGACAAAAGAAAGAAAGAAAAGAGCCCTGGTTGAGGCAATGCCTCCATGAGATCCAGCTGTAAGGCATTTATTTTTTCAATTAGTGATCAGTGGGGGAGGGCCCAGCCCATTGTGGGTGGTGCTATACCTGGGCTGGTAGTCCTGGGAGCTATAAGAAAGCAGGCTGAACAAGCCATGGAGAACAAGCCAGTAAGCAGCACCTCTCCATGGTCTCTGCATCAGCTTCTGACTCCAGGGTCCTGACCAGTTTGAGTTCCTGTCTTGACTTCTTGCAGTGATGGGCTATGATCTGCATGTGTAAGACAATAAACCTGTTCCTTTTCAACTTGCTTTTTGGTTATGGTGCTTTGTCACAGCAATAGAAACCTTGACTAAGATAAATTGGTACCAGTGTAGTTGAGTATTGCTGTCACAGACCTGACCATGTTTTGGGAGGCTCCTGGAAGGCCTTTGGATATTTGGACTAGAAAAGTCATTGGATGTTAAGAACGCTGTGGGATGTTCTGTAGGAGCTTTGGAAGCTAAAAATGTTGAGAGCAGCGCAGAAGATGGAGGCCTGGCTTATGACATTTCAGAGGGAAGGCCAAAGACTATCAAGAATGTTGCAATTTTGATTTAAGATTTTGTGGTTCTGGTTAGTTGGGAGTGGGGTGGTGAAGAGTCAGCTGTGATTAACAAGATACCAGAACTGCTAAAGTGAAATCTTTGGTTTACC
Organism: Acomys russatus; assembly: GCF_903995435.1. Taxonomy (NCBI): domain Eukaryota; kingdom Metazoa; phylum Chordata; class Mammalia; order Rodentia; family Muridae; genus Acomys; species Acomys russatus. The sequence goes on from NC_067163.1 coordinate 20,170,909, forward strand.
GGTACAATCGAGGAAGGTCAGCTGGAACAAAGAAATTAGTAGGGAGTAAGAAGAGACCAGCATCACGGAGGTGAAATCTTCTGGGAGGTGTCTCCTGAGAGCACAGAGAAGCTTGCTCCCGAGGAGGCAGCTGGATTTGGTGATATATAAGAGTCACCTGGATGGTACTGGTTTTGAAGGCATAAAAGTGCCCTAGAGAGCAGCTGAGTCTTAGGAATGTGAGAGTCCAGGAGAGGCTATTCATTAAGGTGGAGCCTCAGTGCCAGTTTAAGGCCCAGCACTGAAGAGGCCATGTAGAGACATTGAGGCTTGATACTAGGAAGAGAGCCTATGACAGGCTATTGGTAAAAGTTCAGCCCAGTTGCCACAAGGACCCCAGCAGTTTTGGAGATGCCAGTACCATGGGATGACCACCAAGAACAGCAGCATCAGTGGAGTGGAGCCAGCCAGAGCCTACAAGACAATCTGTGTGTTCTGCAGAGGGAGGAGCAGAAGAAGTGACCCAAACTCTTCTAAGGTATCCAGAAGACATTGGCCATTGAGGTATTTATATTGTCTGAGTTTTGTTTGCTTGCTTCAGATTGTGACTGTGCCCTGGTTATTCCCTCTTGAAGGTATTTAATTTGATTTTGATTTTCACAGGACCCCGTTAGCTGAAAGACCTTGAACTTTTAAAAGAGATCATGAATTTTTAGGGAGATTGGATATTTTAAAGAGACTGAAATTTTAATGTATTTGAATTTGTAAAGATCGTGGGACTTTTAAAGCCACTTATGTTATTCATGTGAGATCTTGGGGATGAATAAGAAAAGGATGGTTGTAGTTTAATAGTGATAGGTTTGTGTATCAACTTAACTAGGGGTCAGTTGTACTGGCTGCTTTTGTGTGCCAACTTGATAAGAAATCATTGAGGTTGTTTTTATAAAAGCATATTCATTTCTCATAGTTTCTACCTTGACCCAGCTATCACACAAATAATTGAGGCTCTTTTATTTGCTTGTACGGCTTTATAATGCAATCTTGAGTAGTTAACATCTGTTCTTGCCCCTCTATGTTATTATGACTTCATCTTTGCCAAAATCCACAAGTTATTTGCAGTTTACTTCTTTCTTTGCTCCAGCTGAATCTTCTTCATCCCTCCTGCCTGTGGCTGAATCCTCTACTTCCTCTTCTTACTCCTCCTCCCCTGGTTGGCCCGAAGTCTAATGGTATTCTCTCCTGTGCCCAGTGATTGGCTGTAGGCTGCTTTCTTCTCATACAAGGGGACACTTGGGGAACAGACTTCATACAATATTGAGACAAGATATTCTCAGAATAAAGCTTGGAGCCAGATATGGGGTGTGTGTACAGAAATTATAACCTTATGGCTATAGAAAGTATGCTGAGCAAGCCGTGGGCAAGCAGGTTGGTAAGCAGCACCCGTCCATGGCCTCTGCATCAACTCTTGCCTCCAGGTTCCTGACCCATTTGAGTTCCTGTACTGATTTCCTCCAGTGATTAAACTATGATCTGGAAGTATAAGCCCAGTAAACCCTTTCTTCTCCAACTAGCTGTTTGGTCGTGGTGCTTCACCTCAGCAATAGAAACCCTAATAAGACAATAGAGTTGTGCAAAGTTATGTATATAAAATAAATTTAGCACACTCCACCAAATTTTAATAAATGTATAGCTATTCAACGATTTTAATGACTCTATTAGACATCTTGTTGTGTGACACTGTGGTGGTTTAAGTGAGTCCCCAGTTGGTGGAACTGTTTGGGAAGGCTTAGGAGGTGTGGCCTGGTTAGACAAGGTTTGTCACTAGAGGTGGAATTGGAGGTTAAGAAGTCTTATCACTCAGAGTTATGTCTTCCTTGTCTCTGTGGAACAGCATGGAAGCTCTCAGCTGCTGCTCCAGTGCCAAGCCTGCATGCCTGCTGCCATGCTTTCCACTATGATGGTCACAGACTCTAATCCTCCAGAACTGTGAGCTGCAATAATCTTTTTCTTTCTGTAAATATATCGCTTTGTTCATGGCATCTCTACAGCAATAGGAAAAATTTAAAAAGGCAGAAATCAGTAGCAAAAGTGGGATTATTGCTGTGACAGGCCTGACCACAATGGCTTTGGAGAAATGTGGAAGAGTAATTTGGGACTCTGGACTAGGAAATTTGTGGAACTGTGTAACTGAGGCTTAATGGCCCATTCCAGTAGGAGCTGGGAAGACAGTAAGACTGAGGGCAATATGGACTATAGTGGCCCAGAGTAAGATGTTTTAGAGATGAATATTAGCAATCAGGCTAGATCCCATTCCTGTGAAGCAAAGAATGTGGCTGGGTTTTGCCCTTGTCCTAAGATCTGACTGATGCTAAACTCAAGAGATTTGGATTAATTTTATTGGCAGATGAATTTGTAAACTAATGAATATTGACTCTAATGCTTGATTATTGGTGATGGCTTTTATGCAAAATACAATGAAAATGGGAAAATAAGTAAAAAAGAAGTACAAAATTTATAGTTTGAGGAGAAAAACAGCACCAGAAAATTTAATGTTAGAGTCATTTGTTATTCTCCGTGGTCTTTAGGATATTGTGTTTATTTCTGTGAAAAAACATCATTAGAATTTCACTTTGCATTGTATCAAATTTGTGGATCAGTGAATAATATGGTCATTTAAGACAGTATTTCATTTATTCTATTATTCTAAATGCATTTTCATACAGATTGCACTTGGTATTACCCCCTTGATCTCCTGTTACTAACCTCCACACCTATCTCTCTCCATTTGTGAATGAAGGGGGTATGGAAGGGTTTAGAGAGAGGGACCTGGGAGGGGCTGGAGGAAATAAAGGGAGGGGAGGAAGAAATTCCATTTTAATTCACAATGTATAAAAATAAATATGAAAAATAGTAATCCTCTCAAACCAAAAGCAACAGCAGCAAAAGTCCTGATGGAATGTTTTGTGAGTAGCATCAAGTAGGATTTTGTTTTCTTAATCCATTCAGCTACTCTATAGCTTTAGTTTGACAAGTTAATCCACTTATATGTAAGGTAACTATTCTTCTAGAAAATCATTCTTAAACATTGTTATTTTTATTAATTTTTAATTTTTATATATACATTTATATTATCACACCTATATAAAATAAACTACATACAGCAAAAAGAACCATGAAACAATCGGGAATCATATAAATGTAACATTCATAGTGTTTTGGCTATTTCTATTTGGCAACCTTGAGGAAAAGATCTTTCCTATCTCTGTGAGTCTAAAATTCTGAATGTAAATCAATATCTCTCATATCTCATCTCTATCAACTTAAAACATCTATCTAGAATTAAAAACATCTTAACCCCTAAACAATTAAGTTTAATTGTAAAATTAAACTATTTGGTCTTCAACACCATCAAAGATTTGAGAAGGAATAAAATCAATTACCTGAGTAAACCGGAAGTGCAGGTTAGCAGGTTCCCATGTTCCCAGATGAAATAATAACAGAAATAGTTTGTTGCCTGAACAGTCACATAAAACTCTCTATTACATTGGAGCATCACCAGCCTAATGTCCAGGAACAGAAGAATGGAAGGAGAAAATTTGTTTATACAAAAATAAAATTTCTTTCATACATGAATAAGAAAGATGTTCTGTCTTTTGCAGGAAAATGGATATAAATGGAGATAATTTTAACAAGAGAACTGAGTCTCAGAGAGATAAATATCCATGCTTTCATTTGTGTGTCACACTCGTTACAAAAAATCACTTATGCACAGGTGTCATGATACAGAAGCAAATTGTTTAGGGAAAAGGGGACTAATATGCAGAGAGACAGGAAGGTAGTGAGGTGGGGAGGATATGTTCAAAGTGCATGATAGGCTTGAATGAAAAAGGCCTAAAGTAATTGCATGCAATGAAAATGTTTGTAACACACACACACAGATACACAAGGAGTTTCCCTCATCTGTGGCCTACTTCTCAAAATAATCCTTATACCAAAATAACCTTTTTGGGATCAATGTGGTCTAGTCTAATCTACTACAATCTATTTGACCATTTTTGTTGTTGTTATTGTTGTTACTGATGCTGAGCAGCTATTCTTGAACTATAAGCTTAGTGATCATATTGCCTCATCTGCTGGAATAACTTGGGCTACAGGTGTTTGCAACTATGCCTGATCTGATTGAGCCGGTGTTAAAATTTAAGGCTTGCGTCATAGCCATTTTCTTTTCTTTCTTTCTTTCTTTCTTTCTTTCTTTCTTTCTTTCTTTCTTTCTTTCCACAAGTCACTGGTAAATTTCCAAGAAGTAATATCTTTTCACACATCTTTAGTCCTCTCCTTGGAATACAGATTTATATTCAAATCTCTTAAGTCAAAGCATAGTAGCTTACTTAAGGTTTGGATACAATATAAAGCAACAGCTTTTGAAAATACAGGTGGATCTGCTACAAGTTAAACCCACAGAGAAAGTTCTCAAGTAGCTGGCACTGTTTCAGCACACTCAACCATCTCCTCAATCAGGAAGTGACAAACTCAAGATTCCTTCTGTGTTTATGCATTCTACTTGTGTGGTTTCCTTTTGATTGCCTTGTTTTAAAAAATCTTGGGGTCAGTGAAGTAGACAAAAATCAGACAGAAAAGGGGAAGGGAAAATCAATGTGGCCTCAATAACCAATGACTGAGAAATCACTCTTCATTGTATTATTAGTTCTGGAATCAAAACAATCTCAGTGTTTGAATGTTATCTATCTATCTATCTATCTGTCTGTCTATCTATCTATCTATCTATCATCTATTATGATGTGTTGGGGAAGAGCATCTGACTAGAGCACCTGCAATGAGCCCTCCCATCCGCACCAGGAGACACAATCTTTCCCAAGAAGTCAGAGGGAGAGCCAGGAAGGACTGAGAAAGTATCATGCCTCCTTGCTCAGCTAGTGTCAATTTTAGCCCTTTCTTTGGAGAAGGGCAAGCCACAATTCTGTGGTAACGTTTGAACAGCTTATATTGTACTGTGAGTGACAAGCAGAGGCAGAATTTACCCCTTGAAGGCTTCCCCTTCTCTGAGAAGGAGAGGGGGAAATGGGAGAGGGGCCTTGAAGGTGAGACTGGGAAGAAGCTGGGGAGGGCCTGGGATCAGGCTGTAAAGTGATTAAATAAATAAGTGGGAGAAAAAAAGAAAAGCCAACTTCTTCCAGCAATGCTATTCTTACGGAGTGGGTTTTTTAAATTGCTCAGTTAGGGTTCATAGGACATAATAGACCATCTCCCTGATTAGAGGGCACAGGCTGTGTAGGGCAGAACAAGTTGGTCAGGAGTCTCTTGCTCATTCAGTGAGTTCCTCCCTCAGACCGACTCCAGGCTGTGAAGAGAACTGAACCATTTACTCATGATCATTTCCTGAGAAGGGAGTACAGGAAGTCCCTTGACCCAACCATTTGCAGAATATCAGGGAAACAACCATGGCAGAGTGGCAGACTGGCCGAGTTTCTGTTTCGGAACCAGAGGTTAACTTTGAAAGCCTCAAACTTCAGGGCTTTTATTAACTAACGTAAACATCACATCTTCTCATCATCCTCAAAGAGCTACAAGTACCCTGGGGAGAGTTATCCATCCTTGCTGTCTTGTTTCCTGCCTTGCTGAGGGATAAAGCTGATGTCTTGAGCCTGGGTCTTGTTCTCCTGGAAGGAAGCGCTTTCTGTGAACATTTGTCTTTGCCAGTGCCACATCCAGACTTTCAGCAACTAAAGTTCCTTAGCTCTGAAACACAGTCTGCTAGCAGCTACTTCACCTTGAGCCTTTTGAGCCTTCAATTTTCAAAACACTACAGGAGAAGGAGAGTAGCACATCCTTCCTGTGGAGGGCCCCCATTTGTTGAGGCAAATCTGTTACAATTGTCCATCCCCTGCTACGCATCATAAAGCAGTTTTAGAGTTGATAAACAAAGCTGTGAGAGAAGCCTAATTTAAAGGAATTTGCTTCTGATCATGGAAAGTATAAATATTTGGAAATTTAAAGTGTCAAAAACAATGTTGACTAAATGTGATTTGATTTAATATATTCTCTCTCTTTATCTCTATTGAACAAGTTTCACGGGACTTTTCATACTTGATATAAGGGGATTTTAACCCTCACTACGAGAAGAACCAGTGGAGTAGGGGACCAGAGGACAACTTACTGGTCATGACCACTCTGGAATGATTAAGACCTAGGCTGTGGGTCCATTGCTAGTGTAGACTGTGTCTATGTGTTTGGTCCAGTGGATTCTATAACCTCCAATCAAAGTTGCTAGCTGACACAGCATAGACATTAGCAAGGGGTTAAGGGGGAGTTTTTAGTGAGAAATATTTTATATATTTAATGTTGTTAGAACTATGCTTTTTGTACCCATAAGAATCTGAATTATTATTTTAATCCCCCAAGCTGCCTGTGTTGCGCCTTTACAGGGAAAACAATCTAGTTCTTAAGGGTCAGGTTGGTGACAACGATTTTCTATAATAGTGGGATGTATTTTGGCACATAAAGACATTGCAGGCTGTGCCTGGTTTTTCTAGGCCTCTCATCTTTGCTCCTCTGAGGCAGAAAGGTCATAAATTCAATCTAGGACATGCTTAAAAAAAAAACCAAGCAAAACAATTAAAACAACAATTTTAGAATTACTTTTGTAAATGTGTATGTTGACTGTGTCTCCAGATACTACAAAGAAGATATCTGTCTACTTTTTCCTTGAGTCCAGACTCTGCAGCTCCTTCATACATTAAATTGGAAAGCTCTTACTCTTTCTCCAAAGACTACACATATGTGTTCACCTGAAGTTGACCTTATATAATTCTGTACTCAGGGACAGACAGCTGCTTGCAGAAGCAGGTGGAAAATGAAAACACACCCTCTGCTTCAGATAGCTGAGGAAACAAGAGTGGGAGAAGTGCCCCACGGAAGGATGCGACAACTGTCTGTCCAATGTCAAATGGTCAACCACCCCAAAAGATTGTGTGTGTGTGTGTGTGTGTGTGTGTGTGTGTGTGTGTGTGCATATATATGTATGCAAAAAATAAATGGTGAAAAAGAGGTCATGAGTTTTTAAAGAGAGTGGGGGGCATATGGGGAGGTTTGAAGGGAGAAAGGAGAAATGTTATAATTCTATCATAAACTCAAAAAATCCCACAGGTCTTGTATTAACAATGATTCATATTTTAAGACAGAGACAGTAGAGACTTAATGACAAGATTATTCTGCGCATGCATTCTGAGTGGCTGGTCCAACCACAAATTCCCTTTCGCATTGCACTCTGAAGGCTTACAGTCCCAGTCCATTGAAATAAGCAATTTCCTTTCATAAATAGAAAGTTATCTCATAGAAATGATGTAATTTTATTTTGTACTCATTTTAAACATTGGTTATAGACATGATCTGGAACTCACAATCCTCCTGCCTCAGCGTCTGAGTACTGGGCTCACAGGCATGTCCCAGAATTGTATTGTATTGTATCGTGTGGATGTAATTTTATATTATTAAAATAATTCAGAATTAACATAATTTGTTGAATTGTGAAGGAGAGTTCCCAGAAAGAGATTGTGTCTACAAAGGCTGATTCACTGATTAGAATTTCGGTGATGTGTAGAAATTAGAATGTGGCAGGTCCGGAGCCTAGTAACAGTTTATCTTGGACTATCCATATCTCCTTAAAGAGCCATTTCTAGTGAACCTCTGTGTTGGACTTGACATCCTTTAACTAGTGGATAAAACTGAACCTAACATCTTGATAAGCAAATAAAAAACCTCTGGGGTGTACTAATGCAACAAAACCCTATTCTCCACCATTCAGAGGGCTTAGACTCTATCAGAGCATCAAAGGCCATAGCGGAGATTATTGCACTGTGCTGGTTACACACTCAATATTCCCACCGCTGTACTTTAAATATACTTTGATTTGTGACTATCTTGTTTCTTTTATTAAAAAAAAAACTTCATGAAATTGCTTCTACATGAAATTTGAGGTGAAATAAATCTGTGGTTATATTGAACCTAGTCACTCAAATTTCTTTTCAGAATGAACTGTATCTTATCACTTTTGATGTGAGAGTATTTGTTGGTTTTAATTTTTAGTAAACATTTATATATTTTGTCATGCTATTTCACCTCCCCCAGGGTATTCCAGCTCCTCCCTACCCACGCAGCTCATGTTCTTTTTCTCTCTTAAGAAAAGGAAAAACAAAAACAAAAAAAACAAAAGAATGGATAGCAAAACAAAGTAGAAAAACAAAACCATTAAGACAAAAATTAGTAAAATAGAACAAAAGCACACACCAAATACATGAAGTTGGCTTGTGTTGGCGGGCCACTTCTGGGCATGGGGCTTGCCCTGGAGTGTGGTTGAAGTACCCAGTATTGTTACATTGGAGAAAGCTGACTTTCTGTCTTTTATCATGTATCAATTGCAAAGAGCTTCTTCCTGTTGAGGGGTAAATTGTGTCTACTTCCCCCTTTAGCACAGGGATTCCTGTTTGAAACCTGTGCAGATCTTGTGCATGCTATCAAAGTCTCTGAATTCATACACTAAAGGCCTTTTGAAAGCTGGCTTTTTTACTCAATCCTGCCCCCCTCAAATTGTACCCGCTATGAAATTTCAAGATTGCAGATATGCACAGCTTCTGTAATATATGTGCATATAAATAATATATACTATCACACATATGTATATATTTTATCACACACACAATCTTTATCAATGTTTGTGAGGTTGTTATTCTTTCTGAAAATAAATGTCACAATATCTTTTCAAATTTAATGACGTATCACTTCTCTCCCTTCTTCCCTCTCTACACACAATTAAAAACAAAAACCTCAGAAATAGACTGTCAAGGACTTAAACTCCAGCCTCCACAAACCCAAACGTTTTAGCAAGGCTTAGTGCATCACCACTAAGAAATTAGTCTGCAAGCATGGGTGTGCTGTAACAGGGCTCACGGTGGAACCTATCTGCATTTTAATTACAATTTCATTTTTATGACTTCTGAGGTTGGTAATATTCATAGCTTGCACTGGAGGGGATGCTTTTATGGACACATAACAACAACAATAACAAAAAAAGAATCAATTATTGCTGCTGAGATGAAGAAAGAGAAATGACATATATAAGCCTCCAAAAGGTGAGCTTCCTTTAAGCTTGCCAACTCCAGAGAAATAAATTTGACAGTCTCTGAATTTACTGAGGCCAGCTTCCAACCCGGCGTGCAGTTTTCTCAATAAATTTCATAGAGAATACTGCTGCTGCCTGGATGGTAGAACTCTTGAGAGTTGGCTAGAGGCTGGGCAGAATGGCTTATGCCTTTAATCTCAGCACTTGGGAGGCAGAGGCAGGAGGATCTCTCTGAGTTCAAAGCAAGCTTGTTCCATGACAATCAGGAACATATAAAGAGACTCTGTCTCAGAAAACAAAACATCAACAACAACAAATGGACAGAAACACTGGCCTTGACAAAGGGCTCTACAGGAAAAAGAAAAAAGGGCAGTGTGAAGACTCCAGTACTTTGGCTATATTTGCAGGACAGGAGAGATGATGAAAAGTGTTCAGAAACATTAGCATGCAGTCCCACTTTTCCTTATATACAAGATAAAATTTTTTATAGACCTATGTTCAATATTATTCCATTAGATGATAAGCTACCTCTTCTATTACATGAGGATATGGCAAAAATATTAAGCAACAACAAAGTCTTTCTATGTAGCATCTAGGTAACCATGGGATGAAGTTTAACACAGCTTGAAATAGATGGCATAATTTAAGGCAATTTACTTTCTTGGAATTATATTATTTAGTAGACCACCTTGAAATTATATATCTAAAGTAGGGCAGCTAAAAAAAAAAGTGAGCAGCGAAATCTCCACATCCCCACTTGCTTCATTATATCAGCCATTATAAAACAAAATAAAATAAATCTATAACAAAACTAAAGTTCTCCGCAGAAATCTCATCCATATTAAAGACGCTGTAGATTTGAACCTCTTGCCAGTAGAACTTCAAGGCGGTACAGAGATCGAATGCTGTGTGTTCAGAGCCAAAATTATTTCAGGCTGTCCGAAGCCCATTAGAATGAAAACGGCTGTTTAGGTGTAACATTTGCATGTGACTTTACATTCTCTACTAGGTGAATCCTTTGCAGTAAATTGTAAGCTGAGCAAACAGCTGGCTTCTACCACTCACCTTATAAACCTCCCATTGCTATAGCACACTTACACACTGGCCCCAATGATGTGCTTTTTGAGTGCATTGATTTATAACTTCTTTGTTCATTGGCCAAAAAGTCCATGCACATTCCGAGGAAATTGAATCTGTGTTCCTAGGCCAAGGTTACTCATAACCATGGCAAATAATCTGGTTTCCTAGAACTTTCCTTTCAAGTAAAGTTACATTGTGTTGATACTAACATATCTCCTGGAATAAAGAGAGATGCAGGCTTTAATTTTCCATCTTGAAAACGAATATATAACAAGCAGTGAAATGGACCAATGGGAAAGAGTATGAGAAAGAGAATGCAGGACTGGGTGAAAGTATATGGTAGCTGAACAGGAAATCACCGGTTACAGTAATTTCTGATATAGAAATTTTGAAGTCACTCCCAGCTTGCTCTTGTTTTTATGTCTTAATTGAAAAAAAGTAGGTCACCGAGCATTTGTTGTATAAAAAGAGTGATGCTGGGTGGGTGCTCTATGTGATTGAGTTTAAGCTATGACACTTTTTGTTCTTTTTATGCCAGTATGGAACAAGGAAGAATTGTACCATGCTCAGTGAACCCACAGCCAGTGTTACAGCCTTGAATGTTTGCTTCTCCATATGTTGGTACTGGGAGGATTTGTAGAAAGGAGACAGAAAGAGGTTGCTTGTTGATTGGATGGTAAGAAGGGCTGAGTTTAGCATCGTTTCTATAAGTGTAAGATGGTCATCAGTGCAGGTCATGCTTCTTTTCCAGGATGGTTACCTTGGTCCCTGTCAGAAACTTGGGAGGTCAGAAAGTGGACCAGACAAGTTGAATTCTTCTGCATTAGCTCCTTCTTGGAACCCTCATTCTAAAGTGTCTTTGAGTAGATCCTGGGAGACTTTCATGAAGAAAGCTAAGACATTTTGTTATTAAGGAATTTATAGCTGGGTGTGCCAAGCCTTAATTGTTATCACCCCCTTCTGCCGTATGTGTACATATTTATGCACTATCTATCTCTAATGCAATCAAGATACTCCCTGTCTTTCCACTTCTTAGCCTCCCCACAAACCTCCAAGGCTCTTTCATAATTAGCTCAATGGTTCCAAAAAGGCACATGCAGAAGCTTACATGATTAACCTTTCAAGGTTTATAAATATTCAGTAGCTCAGTATTATTTCTCCATTCATATAAATCAAAGTTCAGCGTGTGGAAGGGAACAGAAAAGGTGAAGCGAGACATCTTCCCTGAGAAACACATCTTCCTCAAGCCCTCCAGCTCTGGCGTCGCTTAGTGCACTACCTGTGATCTCACTAACACTTGGAGTACAAGTTGGGCCTGTTAATTTGTGTCTAATTAATTACTTAAATGCCAGATGATTCATTTCTTCCCTCTTAATCAATTCTACAATCATTGAACAACCCCAGAACCTCAGTTGGTTTCCTCAGATTATGGTATTCAGAGAAGAAAGGTTTCCTCAAACACTTGTTGAGGAATTGGAGCATGGCTTTAAGAGGAAATGTACACATAAAGATGGCAGAAAGATACTTTTAAATATATATTTGATGAGATGTGTGAACGTTTATAGTGAAAAGAAGATCCAAGTAAACTGGAAAATCTATGTATTTTTCTGTTAGAGCTGATGAGTCAAAGAATAGTTTTAAAAAACCTAACTAAAAACAAAAAAAACAAAAAAAACAAAAACAGGTGTATTGTCTAATGATAGTAAATTGGAAGTGGGGGTGGGGCATAAGACTATTTGTTCACATTCCTTTCTATGTCTTGTGTCTTCTGAGGCATTTTCCTTCCTTATGTGTATAATGAGGATGACATTTTGATTGAGGCTCTAATGATTATTTCACAGAAGGTCAGTAGGCTTGTATGGTTTCCTTTAACTGATAAAGGGGCAAGAGTCATGTCTAGTTTTCTTATCTATCTGTTTTATAGGAGGGGAGCTACAAGAGAGAGATGAGAAAAGAGAGCAGAGAGAAAGGGGTGAAGACAGAGTGAAGGAGAGGAGAGGGAGGGAGGGAAGGGGGAGAGAGAGAGAGAGAGAGAGAGAGAGAGAGAGAGAGAGAGAGAGAGAGAGAGAGAGAGAAGAAGAAGAAGAAGAAGAAGAGGAAAAGATAGCAAGAGCTAATGCACATGCATGAGAGAGGAGAGAATGCAATCTATTTTGAGGGTTTTCTAGTCTTCAGTTTTGAAATAGTTCAGAATGATAAGACATCACTTGTTAGACACTACAAGGTCCAACATGTGCAGCACTTCTGACTGTCAGAGTTGGAGTCTGGTCAGCCCTAGGTGTGCCCTGAGTTCAAAGAAAGGTCAACAGACATAGGAATGCATGGGCTAAAGTTTGGTTGGGGAGATTCTCACAGAAATATGGCCCCAGGAAGCACCAAATCATGTTGTATCTCCACAATCTAGGTCAGAAAGAGGGGCCTATCTGTGCATTAGCTCAGGACAAAAGTGACTTCATCTTAACTGCCATGTATCAGATTTTGTTTCTCATAAAGCCCTATCTAAATAAGCTTTATTCCTGGAGCCAGAATATAGTTCTAGAGCTTCAAGGTTCACAATGGCTCTACCTATTTATAGTTTCTGGGAAACGTCAGGAAGAAAATAGGGTCATGTGTGGACAACCATGAAATTTAGGACTCATGATGGCTGTGATCATATCAAGTGGTCTAGCCTCTCTTAATGTGATAAACAAAAAAGCCCAGCTTTACGTCACTACCATTTGTCCCAGTTGACATTAAGAGATGGTTAAAAAAAAAAACAAAAACCTCATAGTCCCATAGAATACGGCATTTAAAGATGTCACATTGTTTTAATGATTCTTTGACAACAAGACAGGTTAACTCCTGGCAACACCCAGCCTACCCCAAAGATGATGATGAGCACCAATGAACCTCCTCATGGAGATGGCTTCAAATGTAGCGAACCAACCACTGGGCAAAGTGTCCTCATTTGGACCACTGACAGAATTCTGCCTAAAACTTGGCAAGCTTGAATGCAGGCAGAGTTGATGGCCAAGCTCTGCCAACACAGGGTAAGCAAGTCCTCAATAGTTCCTGCCTCTCACATATGTCTGTTAGATATACTGGGCCAGAAGGCTGAAGATGATGCTTCAATGTTTTAGAGGGCTGTGGGTGACTCTTCAGGCATCAAACTGTCTCTGTCATTTTTTTTCTTATTATTAAATTAGGAGGCTGCTAACCCACACTTCCTGTTTACTCAGGTAATTAATTTTATTCCTTCTCAAGTCTCTGATGGGGTTGAGGACCAAATACTTGAGTTTCACAATTAAGCCTAATTGTTTAGGGGTTAAGATGTTTTTTAGGTCTAGATAGATGTTTTAAGTTCATACAGATGAGATGTGCTAGATGTTAGGTTACACTCAGAATTTTAGCATCACTGAAAGAGGAAAATATTTTCTTCAAGGTTGCCAGATACAAAAAGCCAAACCACTATGAATGTAACATGAATATAATTCCTGAATGTTCTGTGGTTCTTTTGTTGTATATACTTTATTTTATATAGATGTAATAATATAAATGTATATGTAAAAATCAAAATTAATAAAAAAAACATTTAAAAAATATTCAGATACTTTTCCAAAGCAGCTTTACTCGTGAGTGCCAAAATAGGTGTCAAGATTATAATTGGGGTTGGGGAGTGGGTTGTATTCCATAGAAAGCAAAAATAGTTGAGAAATCATTCTCAGTGAGCGGCTTGAAGGACCATTGGGAGGAATCTTCTTTAGAGGTCATCAAAATGAGTGGGGAATCTTGCTAAACCTTCTTAATGGATTTTTTTTTTTTTTTTTTTTTTTTTTTTTTTTTTTTTTTTTTTTTTTTTTTGCTAAGAGCACACCAGGGTAAACAGATATAATGCATGGAGATACAGAAGTCGATCTAGCATAAAATCTAATTGGTCAGGAAGTATGGGGAGGAGCTACCACACAAGGATGGCAGCTGTGTAAAGGCCTAGTCGTGACAAAGCCTCTGAGTAGCATGAAGAAAATTTTGTCCAGAACAGAGTCATTTTTGGCAGCCAGACCTTTCCAGTCACTGCACAGTATTTTGGGGGCAGCATGCTTATTGTTTTCCTTGTTGTCTCACTCTGTAGTCCAAGCTAACCTTGAGCTTGTGATGTTCATCTGGCCCCCACTATCCAAGTGTTGTGTTTAAAGGCCTGAGCCACTACAGCCAATGTCTAGATAAGCATTTTGCTTTATTTTGCTTGCTGCAGATATCTTCTCTGAGAACATCTTAGCTCATGTTTTGATCATAGGATTCTGCCTCCAGAATGAAAGTTCGTTCCAAAAGAGACAGCCTATTCAGCTTGTGCTGTATCCTCAGTTGCTGGGTAAGGTCTGATTGTGTCTCTGGGCAAGTGTTTAGCAGATGAAGGCTTACACTGCGTATGGCAACACTAATGAAAACACACAATGTATTATTCTATGCAGTTATCTGTACCTGTGTGCACCGCTGAGCTGCCTTCATTTGTCTAGACCATCATGTACCTGGCAGCAGAGCTGTACTGCGTACAGAAGAGTTGCCCTTTGTGACGTGCTTCCTTTGAAGGAAAAGGAAGAATGTTTTCTGAAGCATGAAAGGAAGGAAAGGCATGTTGAGCTTTACAGCAGGAAAAAAAATCTGTTGTGGAGATTGGGCAGAAAGATAAGAAATCCATGCTTGGGAGTTGTACTATGAAAGCCACACCTGCACTACATAGGACTTAAGGTGGAAGATGCAGAAGTGATGCAATTTGGCACTATTGAAAGTTTCAGGCAGGTCTGGAGAATGGAGTCACTGGGGTGTCAGGGAGCCCAGGTCAGTTCCTAATGCAAGTTGACAGCTATTATCTCAGTGCCTTCTCCCTGTCCCAGTGACAACCCCATGTCTAGAAAGTCCCCCCTTGCTTCCTTTCCTCTTCTCTGTTTTTAAAACAAACATGATGTGTATCATTTCCCCCCTTCTGTCAGGGAGAAGCTTACCTTTTCTGGCGAAGATGGGGTTTAATTGAAAGCATTTGCCCAAGTTTGGAAGGCCTTTGGGACACTGTCGTGAGCATCTGGGATCTGTGAGTTTTGACATTGAGACACTCTGCCTTGACACCTCACTCTGTGGAGTAGAGTGAAGAGTCTGTAAAGTGGCTCTCTTGTACCACTCTACCTATCTTCTCCTTTCCTGCTACACAAACACAGGCAGACCTGCCCGCTGGCAAATCTTGTTTTGTTGGCTCTCTCATTCCCTAAAGTTTTATTTTTATTTTAACAACAACAACAATAACAAAAAAGCCCCAATAAACTTTAGTTTTTTTTTTTCTAAGTAGACTCTCAATGAAGCAAGGTTGAAAATCTACAGAAATGTTTTCCAACTTTGGTTTTTGTTTGTTTGTTTGTTTTAATTTATTCAGATTTCAACTCAATTGTTATCCCATCACTTATATCTTCCTGTTCCTCCCTCCCTCCCGCTTTCATCCTATTCCCCTCTCCTAGGTCTAAGACCTTGGGGGACCTCCTCCCCCACTATATGGTCATAGGCTATCAAGTCTCATCTTGGTAGCCTGCTTATTCTTGCGTAGAGTGCGATCACGCCTTTTTATCTGTCAGGGAAAAGGTAGGCAGCGATAGCCCCGCTTGGTACCTTTTCCTCTGAACTAAACCTGTAGTACTTGGTTCTGTAGTGATTGCTGCTGATGCTGCCTTGCTTGTTCAGTCCACAGAACCATTATGTTGTGGATACTGAGGCAGGCCCGAAACTCGAAGTTTGATTCAAATTTATAGCAATAGTGTCAGATTATGCAAAGTTGAAGATCGACCACACGGTAATCCTTGACGTAGCACAGGAAGACACTTGCTAATGATAGAACCTGAATCATGAAGGCTCTCGAATGTCATTGCCTGTTTTCCCTCCTCACTTAGCATTTCTGAGTTGGTAGACAAAACGTCCTTGGAAGTTGTACTTGTTCTTGGTGAAATACTTGGCCTCAGCATTAATAATGAGAGTTTGGGAACTGAACCTGAGGGAAGATCATGAGGTCAGTCTCCAGAAATTCTTTTATCATTTCTCAATATTATTTTTCCTGATGATACCAACTACCTGTTAGCTCCTATCCTCTACTCTTGCTCTCAGCCTGAGATATGGGGAGTTCTTGGAGTAAACATCCTATGAGCAGCACTTAAATACCAAAACTCCCTCCCATATGTATGAGTGATGTGACTTCTTAAAATGAGCTGAAGAGGAGCAACAATAGACTACCTATGTGCATCTTACTATGGAGCCAGGGGAGGGCTCATGCCTGTGTGAAGAATTACAGGCAGCTAAGGAATGCTGAAAGTGGGAAAAAATCTTCCTATCTGGTTATCTAACAGCAAATGGTCAGCCCTAAAGAACCACATGACTGCTATGACCCATAAAAACCCATCACTGCCTTTATTGGCGTACTGCTCTATTTTTAATACCAGTTTTACTCACACTTATGTGCACATAGAACACTGTTCCAACACACCACTTCATTGTTTAGTCCCCTATAAGAAGTGTTTCAGGGGTCAGAAATATCGCTCAGTGGGTAACACTGCTTGTTGCACAAGGCTGACAACCTAAGTTCTATCCCTGGTATCCACGTACAGTTCTGGATGCGATGCAGTGGTGCATGTTTGTAATCCCAGAAATTTATAGTGAGATGGAAGATGAAGATAGGCGAATTGCGTTGAAATTGGAAGGCCAGCTGTCTTGATGTACACAGTGAAAATGAGAAAGCCCTTGCCTTCAGAACAATCTGGAAAGAGAAATGACTTTCAGAATTTGTCCTCTGACCTCCACATGCATGCCAAGGCATGAATACACCTGCATTCAATCATGTACAACACACAGACACACACACACACACGCACACACAAACACACACACACCAGAAAAAGTACAAATTAAAAATTAAAAGATGTAGAGGAAGGGCTCTGTGGTATCCCACTAGCATGCCTCAGCATGCTAATTACTATGAATATTCAGAGGTTGCTTTACATATGAAAACTTGAATAACTCACTAGGTATAGAAGCTGGAATTTTCTAGAGTTGTGACATATCTGTATGTAGGGGAAGAAAAATTGCACAAAGTCTTAGGGACACTCTTAAATATCTGATTGTTAATGTTGGTTTCTCTCTTTCATCACAAGAAAAGCAATCACTGTATATAAAACTTGATAATATAAAGAATCTCTGTAATGCCATCTGTATTTTCCTGTTGTTTTTCTTTCCAGTATTCTTTCGTTACTGCTACTACTATTATAATATTACACTATTAGTTAGTTTATTATAGGCTGGCTTGGAATTTACCATCCTGCCTCAGAAATTATAATAATAATTATTATTTTTACCTTATTATGTTATTGTGTAGCTCTAACATATGCCTTTAGGTAAAGACTCATCATAAAACTAAAATAATTATTATAAATACTCAATAGAGCCATGTTTATCTTTCTTTGGTGGTATATGATTAGTTGTTTATTTTGGTTGAATACTTAGTAGTATATTAAAGTAATAATTCTGAATATAGGCAATCATATTGAAAGGCTCCTCTACTTCTATTATGTATTGTGGTAAGGGCCAGGAACTCAAGAAGCACCTCAATTAAAGGTTGTGATGATCATTTTGAGTTCAAACAGTATTGTATTAGACTACCACTTCTGTTAATCTCTTCACTGTGGTGGGATGAGAAATGTTTGTTTTTCCTTCTCTTGTTTCTTGGTAAATGGCTGGTATGTGATAAATACTTCTTGAAGTGAATTTAAGTGAAAAAATTATATCATTTCTACTTTTCAGATGATGAAAATAATTGGCAACATATATTTGAGTAAAAGGAAACTGTTCTCATTAGACTAGATATTAAAGTTTCTATGTGTTATAGGATGTCACAAATTTTCTATTATAATGGCTGTCTTAGAAAAAAGTTGCTTTATGATCTTATATTAATATAAAAGACAGGATATGGTAAAAAAAAACATTTATTTATTTATTTTACATGCTGTCTACAGTCTTTCCTTCTCCACATCCAATCTTCTCTCATTTCTTTTCAGAAAAGGAGAGTCCTCTAATGACTTTCAACAGCCCTGGCATATCAAGCTTCAGTAGCATTAGGTGCATGTTGTCCTACTGAGGCTAGATGAGGCTGCCCAGTAAGAGGAACTGGTCTCAAATTCAAGCAAGAGAGTCAGTGACAGTCCCTGCTCCCACTCTTAGGAGTCTCACAAGAAGACCAAGTACATATCTGTAGCATGTATGTGTTGGTCCTAGGTCAGTCCCATGCAGGTTCCCTGATTAGTGGTTCAGTCTCTGTGAGTCCCTCTGGGTTTTCTTATAGTGCCCTTGAGCACTATGGATCCTACAATAGGGTAATGTTGGAGCAGAAACTGAGGGAGTGGCCAACCAATGACTTGTCCAGCTTGAGACCCATGCCATGAGAGGGAGCCCATACCCTGACACTGCTATTATTCTGCAATACTTGTAGACAGAAGCCCAATGTAGTAGTTAGCAGAGAGGCTTCACCCAGAAATTGATGGAAACAGATGCACAGACCACAACTGAATATAAGGCAGAGCTTGGGGCATCCTGTGGAGAACAAAGAATATATTTTAACTACATAAACTTTAAGAGATGAAATCTAATAATGGTATATAGCCAGGAGGATCAGAAGTTCAAGGTAATCCTCAGATACTTAAGAAGTTCATTGTCATCCTGTCACACATGAGATGCTATCTCAAAAAAATATCCCCTAGGCTATTTCCATTGCCATTGACCACCCACCAGCCATACCTATATACCAAGTTGCTTAAGAGAGCACACATTTGGGGTGCAGGATAGAGAGAAATCAATCTCACACTATTTTGTAAACTTCTTTCCCTCTGGATAGCTTTCACAGTACTGCATAGTGTTACAATACCTGCTGGTGGGGAAACACATCAGTTGTCTTAGTCAGTGCTGGACAGTTCCAGGAAAGATGGCATTGCTGCTTTGGCATAGCCAACTTCCTTCTGATTTGAGGTCTTCCCTACAGGAGGACTTAGCCCCATAATCCTGGTCAAATCCTATGACTGGGAAGGTCATAGGCCCAAGGATAGAGCCTTTACTTTTGCTTTGTTAAATGGTCACGTTGTTAAATTGCCTTCTATTTCTGTTTATACCAATGAACTTGAGCTGCTGCTCTCAACTCTGGTCAGTGCAGAAACCTGTATCTGTCCAGAGTGCTAAGAATAAGAGACTGTGAGGTCTTAGTCCTACATGGAAAATTGCCCTTCCTGATGATGCTTATCGAACACCCCAGAAGAGTGGAAGGAAGAAGAGCCAGAGCATGGGGAACAGTGCTGCAAAATTCAATTTTCTGGGCCTGAAATAAATATTACTCTTGTGAACTCATAGTACGTGTGGGTAAGTACACAAGACCTGCACAAGATCTGAAAACTCTAAGATAGAGAGAGTGAGTAATCTAGTGTCTACACTTTACTAAGGGATTATTAGCAGTTGACAGTTGCTGAATGAGAAAGAATCATGCTTCTTTGAAGATGTGGTCACTAGTAGGCTTCCTAGGCTCCAGTGGCTGACTCCACAACCATGCATGGCCAACACTAATTGAACATAGTAGGCAAAAAATATAAATAAATAAAAACCTGGAAGGAGGGATGTGGTTGGGAGCCTATAAAGGGTAGTTGGAGGGAGGCCTTGAAGGATGTATTTAGTTACATTTATTTGATTGTATTCATATTGAATGTGGTCTGCAGTGTGACAATGCTCCAGAGAAAGTCTAAGCAAACTGGTTAGTAGAACATGACACAGGGAGCTAGCTGGTGTATGTAAGGAGTGCCTTGGAATGAAATTATAGACCTAAGATACCAGTACAAAGTTGAGGTATTGCTATTAAGTTAACAGGATTCAAATACCTACTCTCACTATAACAAGTATGTTCCACACACTGTTCAAATGTCATTTTTGGACCAAAAAGTCATTGTTGTCTATAGACATATGCCTTCTTCAATTCTGTGGCCTAGGCTGTAACCAAAGCTGACAATGCTTATGGTTGGTAAGCTATTCCCAACACTGTGAAGTAAAATGAGAAAGTCCTCAGAATAATCCCAGTCCGTTAGATACAGCACAGCAACACCTGGCCATACTGAATGGGATGCACTGTCAGAATAAAACCTCGTCTCCATCATTATACAGGCATCACACTAACTGCTTCCCCATGTCCTGTCTTTATTGTACACACATGGTTAATGAAGAAGTGCTCTGTTTGCTGTACTTCTCCTGACACGGCTAAGTTTCTGGCAAGTAATTTATTTTGGCACTGTTTTGTTTGTACTGTAGTCTTCTTTACTCACTCCTAATGTGTAAAGTACTTTAAAAATCTTGCAACCATCAAACTAAAAGATGCAACTGAGTGCCTTACTTTTCAGCATTGCCACAGGGCTCAATAATCTATAGATCATGTAATAATTTCATTTAGCAGCACAATAAAAGTCAAATTAGCTTCCATGAGACAGTTATGTATGGTAATTTGTATGACTGCGGCCTCCTACTGACTGTATTAGCATTGTAATGTTATTTCTCCTTCTAGGATTCTTTGAATTTTTTTTCTTTCAGTTTATATTTATTGAATCATTATGAAAACTGAATTCTTAAAGTCTTGAAGAAATGAATTTATATAAAAAATTAATGTGAAGTGGTAATGATCTTGACTTCCAATGTATCACTTTTCCCTTCTCTAAAGTGATGTCTTCAGCTGCTGGATGTTCAGAGAGGAAGACAGGCCTCTGTTGAAGACTAATGGCTAGACTCAGTGTCGCCATCACTTAGAGCCAGCAATTCCAGTGGCCTTTTCCCCCCTTTGTACAACAATATCCTCTGAACTTACTACTCCATATTGCATAGGAAGTCCATCATTTTCTCTGCATCTCACAGTGCTTGACCACAATTTCCAAGCTTGTATATAAAAGCTTCCCATGGAGCATGTGTGTTGGGGGGCAGGGATAGGTGTGTGTGTATGTGTGTGTGTGTGTGTGTGTGTGTGTGTGTGTGTAGAAGCTTGAGGATCAGGTATAACAAGAACATCTCACTTGGCAAATTAAAAATGAAATTAAAGCACATTTTAGTCAGACAAAATGCTTTGAAGCTTCCAAAGCCTTGGGCTCATGCATTTTCTTAAGGACTCTTAATAATATGGAGATTTGCTATTTAGCTTCTTTACAAAATGCTCTTGAAACTATTTAATCGTGATCCAGTTATGGATGGAGAGGTTAACAGTAAGAAACCATTCTACCTTAAGAAAAATAATCAATCATATAAGATTTCAGTATAAACTACTATTAATATATATTTCAGTCATAACAACATCTTACATAATCTCTATGAAATCAACTACTGTTCAACCAAAACATAGCCAGTTTTTAATTTCAAAGCACCAGAAACCATTCATCTTCTTAGGCACCTGCCCAGGAGCCTTGTCTAGAGTCAGTCATTTCTCTTTGCACTCCAGAAAATTGGTAAAGTATTTTCAACCTTCTCCCAGCTGCCTCACTCCATCCAATTCTCTAGACAGCACTGTCTAAGGGTCCTGTTATCTTACTGCTACTGTGTGTATCCAACTCACAAAGATGATGGACATCATCTCCATCCTGACAGGTTCATCTCCCCACAGCAAGGCTGAGCTCTGGCCAGAACCCGTCTCAGGAGGCTCCTTATGAGATTTGTTTCATTAAGATAGAAGGAGAATGGCGGAAAGAAGGAAAGTATGCACTGTGCTTACAGCTAAGATGTTGATGGCAGAACTGAGAGGATAGAGAAGAAAAGAAAGAAAGAGAAGAAAATACATAAGAAAAAAGAGGAGAGATGAAGGAATCAGGAGAAGGGGAGGGAAAGACAAAACCTACAGGAATGAACTTGAATTTTTCTGTATTTACTAATTCTTCATCATAAAGAACTTAACTTTCCAGAAGGGAAACAAAATCTTGGGGTAACTTGCCATCACTCTCATAGTTTGTAACTTTTCTGCTCTGTTTTTCCTAAATATCCATACATGGCATAAGTGATTAGGAAAGATAAAGTCACAGAGAAAGAAAACAAAGTGGATTGACTCAATAAACATGAACTGCAAGAAAAAACTACCATGGATGAGTAAAATCTTCCCTACTGATGACATGGTGGGAATCTGCCTTCAGAAGCACCAGATCTTAACCATCCTCTGCCCCAGTCCATGCTAGTCCACCCATGCTCTCAATCTATCTCTTTTGTTGCCTTTTCTGTTTTTGATTTTTGCCAAGACACTATTTTCATGACCATACCTTTTAAAATACTTCACAAGAATTCTCAAGTCTGGCTGTAATTACAGAATTACAAATATTTCAAGACATATATTATTCATTAATTGTTAATTCATAGCCCTATTTATCTCTTTCCTGACTGTTGTTCTGTGTTAGAAACTATTTCTTTCAATGCCTTCACTTCATATAAAAATTTTGATGCAGGTGGTAGCTTCCATTAAATGGCAGCCTCATCTGTTTAGAAACATAGTGTACTTGGTAAAGACATGTTAACTTACATAGCTTTCTTTAGGAGGGAAAATAATTTTCAACTTAAGTTTTGGTGGCTATCCTAGAATCATCACGCAGACATCAACGACCTGTTGCAAAATTTCATGCTCAACTATACAAGAACACTTCTCTTTTTTCATTATTATTTTCTCTCCAACTCACTACTTTGACATATGTATACACACAACACACACATAAACATACACATATATATGTCCCATACCAGTATTCTTTCTCTCTCTCTCTCTCTCTCTCTCTCTCTCTCTCTCTCTCTCTCTCTCTCACACACACACACACACACACACACATACACAATACCCACCAGATACAAACCATATAGAACATCATCTATTCTTTGAGGTGCTTAAATCTTGAAGAAGGAACATTAAGGCCAAGACTCAACTGTGACATATCTAAAAACTTTCAGGATAAAACGTTGATCATCTGGTATGTTGATCATTAACAATGTATAAGACATTTAGGGAGGAAGGCAGAGAAGTTCACAGAGAAGAAAGGACCCTGGGAACCTTAATGGGTGTAAGAGTTTTCTGAGCTCACACAGGCAGCAGGGAGAATGAAGACAACTTCCCAGCACTGAGTGATGTGAAAGAGATGCGATGTGAGCTATATTACCTGAGCGTGGGTACTGTGGTGTGTTGACAAGAGGGCTTCAAGGTAGCCTGCAACCATAAGCCTGTGAGCCTCATTCTTCACTATGGTCTGCTAAGAGGTATAAGCAAATGATGCTGACTGATGGAGCATCTGCATGGGTCCTCCATCTACAGTCTAACCACACTGTGTTCTATATCAAGTTCCTCCTTCATCTGCCCTTCAGGTTCCTCATATGTATACAGAGAGGGAAAGTAATAATTTCTACCTCACATTATGGTTTCCATGATCAAATTAAGTCATGCACATATAAAGATCAGAGCAATACCTGGCAGTTAGAAATAAACCAAATAATGTTAACCACTATCAATATTCTTTGATAGTAAAGATATTGTGTTGGTTATCTTTAAGACACTAGCTAGGATTGGGTACTTAATGCTATACAGAAAAGTTAATTTCGGCTCATGATTTTGGAAGTTCAAATTTAAGATTGGCCAGTACCATCCATCATCTGGAACTTTGTCAGTGGCATCATATCATGACAGGAAGGCATAGCGGACCTAGTAATTACATCTTAAACTGAAAATCAGAGAGACTCAGTGTGTGTGTATGTGTGTGTGTGTGTGTGTGTGTGTGTGTGTGTGTTTGTGTTTGTGTGTGTACTTCCCTTACCATATTTGAGAGTCCACTCCCAGTGACCCAAGGACTTCCCCTAGGCTCCAACCTCTTAAGGGCCACAGTACCACTAACACTGCATACTTGTGACCAAGTATGTAAGATGGTAGGCCTTTAAGGTACACTGCTCACATTCACACTATAGCAAAGTTGGAAAGAGAAGATTATAATTTCATTGATGGTGTCCACTCAGGAGTCAGGCAGGCTGAGAAGTGCTTATGACCTTGGGAGTGCTGCCTAAGACCTCAGTCTCTGTAAGTTAGAGAAACAGTCAATAAAGCTGCATGGCTTGGCTTTGAGGATAAAGAGATATAAAACAGTCAGTGTAGCTCACAAGACAATGAGGCCCACTAGCAAACTGAGAGTGAGCATATTGAGTAAGCCAACAAAAGTTTTGTGTTTACTTATTTTCCCAAAACAGAAGAAGTGAGAATTACAGATGATTGTTCACTTGGCTTTGGGAAGGTTGTGGTGAATGCTTAGGTGGTAGAGGTTTGTGTGTGGATTTCCTGTGGAAAATGAATCTTCTATTTTTAAAAGACATATATTTGGGGGTATTGTATTTGCAGCACCATGTGCTTCCAGCTTCTCCATTATCCTAAATGCAATTTCTACAATCGAGCAAAGCCCCAAATCTCTCTATGTGCTGCTGGAAGCAAGACTTCTGACTCTGAGCATTAAAAATGCATTTAGCCCATGAAGCTTCTTGGCAGAGAAGCTTATTTCAAATGGCAGAATCTGTGGTGAGCCAGGGAAGACGATGAAATAGAAAGAGGGATCCAGCCAGAGGGTGAGCTGGAAAGAGAAATGATTGGCACCCTTAGTATTTACTCATGTGGGTGTTAGAAAATAACATTGCAAAATTATATATGTATACACACACACACACACACACACACACAATTTTTGTTACTCTTCTATTGTTTTCAGTGTGAAGAAAAATCTTAGACACATTAACTGATTTGTCTAAAGTTTCATAGGGAAAAAAAGCAAAGGTTGTTGGAATTGTGTGTGCTAAATATCATGTTCATGACACACACCCCTCTGTATGTCACCTTAGGTTATTAAGATGAGTGGAGGAGGTCTAATCTCATCTTACAAAGACTTGCAATCAGTTTCAAGTGGAGTGTATAGCCCCAAATGCACCAGCTCCCACCAGATGATATACACTGAAGCAGTTGTCTCAGAGCCCGCTCTGGAAATCTGTGGGAAAACATCTTTCAGCTGGTGTGTGCCTTTCCTACGGTGATATGCTAGCAAACTGATCACTTCACAAAGGCGAGGTGACAACTGCAAGCCGTAGCTTCATCAGTGAAAGTACAACGGTGTCCCATTCTCATTTCAGCCACTCAGGGGAGGCTGCAGGAAGTGTATTTAGATGTATGGATAGGGAGATGGGCATGGCACTGTATCGCTGTGTAATCATGACTTCTTGTTTAACCTTAAGAAAGCCAATATCTTTACTTTTCCTCAATACACATTTAGAAAATTAGTCTGAGAAGAAGTTTGCTGAAGAAGACAAAAGGTGTATGTACAAAATAAGGGAGAAACACTATGGGAGAGTCCCACAGTGCAGAAATAGTTTTATACACTTTGCCAGCTCCATTTCTAGTGTTCCTCTTCCTTCGGCTTGGTGGGGTGGGGGAAGCAGAAGCAAAGAAAAAGGAAGAAGGATCATTTTGTGCCTCATTCCTAACTTCGAGTTTTAGGTGGGCTGTGGTCAACCGTGTGTAATCCAGAGTGAGCCTACAGTTCTGTGGGCTCTCTCCTCTGACACATGCTAAGTTTGGGTATTCAAATCAGTTGCTTTGGGCTGTATTTTACCTGGTTGGAAAGCAGAAGTCCTCTTTGTCTTTGGTCATTCAGGTTTTCTGGGGGTTTTATATATTTTCCTTCTATGTTTATTATTTTTGTTTTGGTTGGTTTTGGTTTGTTATTTTGTTGTTGTTTTGTTTCACGTTTCCTACTTTAGCTAAATTATTGTTCATATTTATTCTTTTACAATTTTCCAGTTCTCATCAAAGCTTAGGGATGTTTCAAATTGTTGAACTTAACACTGTTTTCGTCATGTAAGACAGTTGTGTGTACCAGGCATTTTGATGGCTGTGAGTAACAAATGGTATTCTGTAAGTGGTGCCGTCATGCAATTTACTATTATTGAGGCTTTTCTTATAAACTTCAGGCATCATGACCATCAGCTTCTAGATGCATGGCCTCTTCGTATACCTTCCTGATACTATTACACCTCCCTTTTACATGAACCTTACCATCCTATTTTTCTAAGCTGTACTTAGAAATCCAATTTTCCCTTTATTTTATTAAACAAACCATCTTCCTGTTCACACCACTCCTTCTGTTTGCCAAATTCTAAAGTAATACAAAAATAATCCACCAAATCTTTTTGATATAGTAAAACAAAAACAAAATGTCCATTTCTTGTCTTAAAAGTAACAAAACCGTTTTGGTATGTTTTCAACTAGATTAAAATATAAAGAAAAACACCTTCACAGTGATTGGGGGAAAGGTGCCATGATAGATGCAGATAACACTCTAGCAACCTAGCCTCAAGAAAAGATGTGAAAATTTTTCCATGGTTTATTTTTATTTTTTTTTTAAACTGGGCAGATCAGACGCAAGGTAATTTATGGGAGAAATGTACTTAAAAGTGTTTTACTCTTATATTAGAAACAAAAGATTCAGTGAACATTTGTATCTTTTAAAAGTTTGAGTTACTTATATTTTATTAACTAAATATTTCCTTACCATTTAGGTATGACATAAGGAATGAAAACTATTCCCCTATAGACCCATAAGAAGTGACTAAACAGAAGGAAAAGCAGGGCCAGGTGAATAGTATAGGTCTACATGTTCACTCAGCAAGAACACTCTTATTCTAACCAGAAAACAATGAAAATCTTCAATAAGTTATTGGGAAAGTTTGGGACAAAAATGATGCTGATATATCTAAAGATGTCGATTATTCTATACACCAATTAGATAGGAGACAATGAGCCCTGTAACTGGAGTCTCAGAGCCTCCTTAGTACATCTAGACTACAGAGCATCTCGTCTCAGGAAGTCTTTAGCTACTCAGAAAACTATCCAGAGGACACTCCAACTGAAGAAATCTTGCTATTCTGAGCATGAATGTGCCTGTAACCTAATATTTCTATTGAATTTATGGATGGATATTATGAATACCTGTTGGGATGTTGGTGAGCTGGGGATGCATCTGGGTTAAGAGTTCTTCCATCTATTGATCTCCGCACAATAAAGGTAAGTGGTGCCCCTGGAAATTGGATTTTTCTGTGATGGAGATGTGCTGAATCATGAACTATAGTCATACCCCTCGTGTTTCAGGGACATTTATAAAAGCTGCTGAGACTAAATCAAATCAGACCTGGAGAATGTAGAAAAAAATATTTGCAGCAAGCTTCAGAGGGTCATCTTAAATGTCACTTAAGAGAGTAGTGTTTCTGGAGTTATCCTGGGCAGATCAGAGATTTTTCAAACTACTTCCAGTGTTTTACTGTTCTTGCCTTACTAAGATCCCTGGAAATTGGATTAAAAGGAATAATTTTAGTGAATATATATACACATATATGTGTATACACACATGTGTGTATTTAAATATATATTGAAACAGCAAGATATAGCTTCTATAGTCTAAAACCTATAAATGGTTTTTAAAGCATCTCAAATACCTTAGGTTAGTTTCCTTATACATATATTTACTTCCCCTAAACTTAAAAAGATTAAAAAGAACTTAAAACTTTGAGAACATGTAACTTAAAATGTCTGACACAAATTATATTAAGTAAGAAGCTGGCAGATGAAAGCTGAGGTACAGACATCTGTCAGTGTACGAAATTGTGTTTGATGATATGACAGATGTTATGTTACTAGGGTTAGAACAAAAAAGAAAAGTTACTAAAAGATGCCAATATTGCTAATATAAACTTAGCTGAGTTCTCAAATTTTAACCAAACTCCAATGCTGGATTCTAATCTAAAGCGACATGGCTTTGCTATGAATGTTCTCCTCCCTGTGGTTTCTGGTGAAGGATGACAGCAGCAGGCAGAGCCACCGACCTGTCATAATACATGCATACCCACTTTATGGCTTATAACCATGTTGTGTTTCCTCTCTGTACTGACTCTCTTGCTCAAGTAATATAAAAAAAACTCCTTCCGAGTGAAATGATCTAACATTGGTCTTGAGTCCATGAAATCCTTAGAATAGACTTCACTTTTCCATTGCCAGTGTGTGACCATGGGCAAAGCATTTAATTTCCCTGGATGCATAAGCTAAATAGTATTAATAATTCCAGTTCACTATATGCCAATGGTTTACTAAGTATACTTTCTACTTATTAATAACTCTTCCATATAAACATACTCCTACTCACTCTGGGAAGGATTGTGCTTTGAAGATGCTAAAATTTTTTCTCAGACTTACAGAGTGAATAAAAAGCAGAAATGGACTTTTAATTGAGAAATGTTCATTCTGGGAGTGTGTTTTATTTGTTGTGGGGGTTTGTTTGCTTCCTTTGTTTTGTCCTGATGATCTCTACATAGCCTTGGCTAGCCTGTAAAATAGATAATTTATTCCCAAGCTCACCATTTTCCTACCTTACCTTCCTAAGGCCCAAATCACACGTGTGTGCCTAAAATCCACATTCTTAGTCAGCACGCTACACTGTGTGTGCTGTACCATATTAGCTTGGCAAGGTAGCAGTTACAAACACACATTGGGATTCAGGGAGCCTGTGCTTTAGTGCAGGTTACTGGCTCTGACAGCTTGGTGACTTCAGTGTTTTACCTTCTGTGTGCTTCTGTGATCCCACCAGCAAAATGTGTGTGGTAATGGTACTTACCTCTTAATGTGTGTGAAATGCTAAGTCAAACAGAAAAGCCTCCAGTGCAGATGAAGGAATAGATTAGTTTGAACGATGATGTTCCTGTGACACAAAATTTAAGTATAAAAACCAAGTAAGGTGTGAAAAATACAAAGGGTTAGTGAACAGATATTTATCAATCTGTTCTAGGTTTTAGAAAATAATACAACATTCAAAGCACAGGACTTTTCCTAAAAATAATGATTCCACAGAGTGAAAACCCTTACTGTCTTGGAATTTCCCAATAAAACATGAATGGCTGCCAGGAATTGAAGTCTTAAGAGAGACATAAATTTTCTTCAAAGATATTTTATAGAAATAGATGGCAATGAGTTTGCACTCTGATGTGTAATTTACTTTAGTGTGAGTGTGTGTGAGTATGTGTGTGTGAGAGAGAGAGAGAGAGAGAATATAAATAAAGTACAGATGTTTTTCTACTTTTGAGCAAAATATTAAATGTAGTTTGGTTTTCTGATGATTGTATTCTTTAATCATTGATACATGAGTGCGTGAATTATGGATGTGTAGATGTGAGTGTGTATGTGACTATGTTGTGTTTATGAGTGCAGGTGTGCCAAAGTGCATGTATTGAGGTTATATGACAACCTTAATCATCAGACCTTTCCTCCTTTCTCTTTCTTTCTTTCTTTCTTTCTTTCTTTCTTTCTTTCTTTCTTTCTTTCTTTCTTTCTTTCTTTTATTTTATCTTAAAATAGCCTTAGTTAACCTGGGGCAGGGCACATATTAGTCCCTAAACCACACTCCATATTGAGGCGGGTATACCTGCCCCAATCCCATGCCATCAGCTTCTAATAATTTCTATTCAACCACCTCCTATCCCTAATCCCAAATGCATGTTAATTATCGTCATCTGGGCCAAATCTCCATCCATGCTAGCTATGTGCTTCTCCTCCACCTAACCCATCGCACAGCCTCCTCCTTCCTGCTCTTCTTGTTTGAGACATGATTTCTTACTGTTTTCTATATGTCAGGCTAGCTGGTCGACAAGCTTTTGTGAATACTCCTGTCTCTGCATCCCTTCCAACATGGGCTACTGATGCAATTGGCTTTATATGGCTTCTGAGATGTAAGCTCAGGTGGTCGTGATTTGCACAATGTGTGCTTAACCCAGCATGCTGTCTCTCTCTCTTTTTTTTAAGTGACTTCTCAGCTTATGGACTTAAAGATATTATGAGTCTCTTTATTTATTTGGAGTTTTTTCTTTGTGGCCTAGAGGGCATTATAAAGACTGCATGAGAGCTTATTTATATTTATAAAGTCTCAAACAGCATACAGCTTCAAAGTCAAAGACTTTGTGTCTTACACTCTAGTGCAATCCAATTGGTGCCTGAAATGCACCGTCATTATTGTATTGTATGGTAATTGTAGTACCATCAATAAAAATCAGATTTTACATAAAATCAAAAAATTACTAAGTTAACAGGAGACATTTTCCCATATAATTGTTTCAGACATTGGATTAAAAACTAAAATCTGGAAACAGTATGTGGCTATCACAGAATCCCCAGATATCCTCTGATCCTACTACTTTTGAGATCTGTGCATTAACTGCAAGACAGAATCAAGGGAAGCATATCTGAACTGGTGTAAGGTCATAGTCTGAAGTAGATAATATCTAGAAACACCAGCTGAATCAAAGCCTAATACGTCGCTAAATGTCAAAACTACATGCTGTATACACTGTAAAGGCAGAAAACTGGTTGGATCACTAGCCAATGCTTGCTGGTATATAAACACTTTGTGATATCAGGTTATATCTGGCCCAAAGTCACCACTCCACATTGTGTAACATTTCCAGATTGGGCCATACCTTGAATAACTCTATTTGATAAGTATTTTTTTCATTCCGTTTTGAAATCGAAGGATGACTTTGCACATTTATGGACATGTCTGTCTAACACTACCCACACAACACAGGCTGATCAAGAAGTTACTGTTGATCATAGAAGTGTTCCACTCTATGAATTTATTGGGGGTAAGTTTGGACTGTCTAGGTGCATGAGTGTTCAATGCAAATCAGGTAAACCAAGCCTGAGAATTTATTGAATTTACTATATCATTAGAGAGGAATAATCTGGAGTCCATAGAGATATAGACACCATATCTGGACTCCGTATAGGAACAATGATGCAATGGTAATGGCCACAGAAATTGGCCATCTAGCCACTCAGTGTGTGTATATTTTTATGTTTAATTTGGGGCCTTTTATTTTTTGATTCTTTGTTTAGATATTGGAACCCTATAAAACTATGACACCCCCTTCCCTGTGGTGTCTGTAAAGAGTTTCAAATTTCTTCTCAAAATAGTTCTCCAGGGAGTGACAGACAAGGGAGTGGCACACTTTTAAGTTTATACACATCCTTTAGCTTGGTAGAAGACAACTGTCTAAAATGTTCACTTCCCTGGCTTCAGACTCTAATGACTTAAAGACACTAGGTTAAAAATATTTTACATTAGCCAAAGACTTGGGGAATTGTAAATTCCTTTTCCAGAAAACTGTACATTGCTTTTTTTTTTTTATAATAGAACAAACTGCCTCACCTGAAATATTCCATCAATTATTCAGTCAATAAACATTTATTGAGAACTTCTAGGTTCTAAACACTGAAGACAATATACACATATATACATACAAGAAGAGTATAAATAAAAGTACAGCCCACCCATGCCCATGGAACAACATGAAAGCAGTTCTAAGAGGCAAGTTCATATCACTAAGTGGCTACTTTAAAATATTAGAGAGGTTTCATATTAGCAACAACGACACACACTAAAGGTCTAAAACAAAAAGAGATTACATGCAAAAGGAATAGACTGTAAGAAATATTCAAATCCAAAACTGAAATCAATAATAATAGAAAAAAACACAATACAAATTATCAATGAACCAAAGAGTTTGTTCTTAAGGAAAAATCAATATGATTTATAAACCTTTATCCAAACCAACTAAAAGCCAAAGAGAGAAGATCCAAATTAATAAAATTAGAGATGAAAGGGAGGACTTAACAACAGATACATGCACACGCACACACACACACACACACACACACACACACACACACACACACAGAGAGAGAGAGAGAGAGAGAGAGAGAGAGAGAGAGAGAGAGAGAGAGAGAGAGAGAGAGAGAGAGAGGATACCTTTATTTGAACTCCATCAAAACCTGAACTCCATCCAAGTGGAAAGTCTAAGAGAAATGGATAAATTTATTAATATGTACCAAACACCAAAATTAGATCAAGATCAGATAAGCAATCTAAACCGACCTAGCACCCCTAATGAAATAGAAGCAGCAATTAAAATTCTCCCAATACACACACACACACACACACACACACACACACACACACACACACACACTCCATAGAGGGATGGATCCAATACTGGACTCGACCAGACTTTCAAAGAATTGCTGCAAATAATCCCCAAAGTCTTTCAGGAAATAAAAACAGAGGAAACACTGACTCTTTATAAGAGTCTACAATTACCCTGGTACATAAACCACATGAGGACTCCCTACTTCCCTTTTCCTTCCCCCCTTCTCTCCCTCTCTTTCCTTCATTCATTAGTGTCAACTTCATAATTTTTATTACTATTTTGATAACTTTTTACTCTTATCTGTGACCCATTTGATTTGCTGGAGACATCTGAATGACCATTAGATTGGCTATTTCTTGGGTATACAAGAGAAGGCAATGATTTCTCCATGAACCTACTAATAGTGAGAACTTTATAGTGAGGACCACCTGACCCCCTCTCTGTTTATGCTTGTGTATTGATGAGCTTATATTAAAGAAATCTTTAGCTGCTGTGAGCTCATGATTGCAGTGGTTGTGTCTCTTCCAAAAGAGCATATTTTGTTTCTATTCTTCCTGTTTTCTGGTCCTTAAATTCTTTTGGCCTCACCATCTTAAGTGCTCCTGAAAACTTAGATGTAAAGGTATAAATAGCTTGCTTTAAAAAAAAATATCTTGCTTAGAGTTACTATTCTCAATGCACTCATTTTTTGGAGTAAAGTGAAATTTCAAACTTATCAAATTTTTATTGCTTATCAGTCCTTTCTTACTTCTCTCTATGTTTATTTAAGGATAACTTAATTCAATAAGTCTATTGAAAGTATTCTAAATTCAACCTCTTTTTTCTTTGTCTTGGTGTCACAATTGAATATCACTAGTCATTACACATACCCTTCTGAAGATGCGACATGCATCATTCTGTAGAGTTGAACTAACAATGGTGAAATGGGTGAGAAGTGGTGGTAAGGAGTATTGTACATCTTTCTGACACCAGCACGTATTGATTGAGAATTCTATTGTCATTTATACTTTAGTTGACTAAGTCATTCATATCTTAAGCAAACAGTACTATCCCCAATATGAAGTATCATTTTATCTCTTTCAGTAAGAAGGAATGCTCAAAATATATTCATTTTCTCTGATCTTTCCTGTTAAAGGTCCTTTGTAAAGATGCTGTCATCTCTTGGCTAGGATGGTGCCAACTACCTTTCAGTAACACCCCACACAAGGCCTTGTTGCCTTTGCAGTCAGTTCTTCCTGTTGCTGCCAGAGGGTAATGGTAAGAAGAGGATTATTTTACTCATCCTGCAGAAAGGCTTCTACAGTTTCGCTTTGCTCACAGGATGCAACCAACACTTCTTGGTTTGTTCTTCCTAGCCCCTACTTAATTTTATCATCTCTACCAAAGCTCAGTGGACTCTGCTATTCTCTGCTGTGCCCTAGTTTTACTTCTCTTATTTTCCAGTGACGTTGCATTCTCTCATCTCAAGACATCTGAACATGCATTTGGGTCTTTGTGAAATTCTGATCTGCCTTTCTGTTCTCAAATCCTTAAATGAGCTTCAATCTAAACCTCAATGACTTCAAAATGCCTTTCATCTAATAGATAAAGGAAGTCATCCTTTTAGCCATCATATTTGTGCATAGACTTTCAATAATATTTATCAAGGACCATTATAATTGGTTAACTGTGTCTCATTTCTGCAATATGAAAATTGCATGCATTAAGGTACATAAATAAATTTCCTTTTTTAAGAGCATTTTTAATGGATATAGAATATCACTTTCCCCTTCCTTTCTTCTCCACAGCCCCTTTCAGCTACCCTTTTTCATACCCCTTCCAAGCCCACTTCAAGTCGATAGTCTTTTTCTCTTTGATTATAGTTATAACAAACATACATGTATATGCATGTATGCACGTATGTATGTACTTCTATATGAGCATGCACAAATATAAATGATGATAGATACATGGTGTGTATATAGATAACAGATAGACAATAAAAAGATGATATATAGATATGTAGGTAGATATAGGTGATAGATAGACGATAGGTAGATAGATAGGTAAATAGATAGAAGATACAGATATATAAATAGAACATATTGAGTACATATTTTGTTGTTCAAGTGTATATTATTTTAAGGCTGATCATATTTTTATTGTAAAACCAATAAGGAGGCTGATCCCTGGGAAGGGCAAATTTTCCTGGTGCCATCAATTAGTAGTTGCTTGTAGTTCCTTGTCTAGAGGTAGGAGCTCATGAAAATTACCCCTTCAACACTAACATGTCCGCTGGTATTGCTATTTTTCTAGTCTTGTTTATGTAGAAAAGATTGCTTCACAACAGACCTGCTGGTATTCTGGCTCATGCAATCTTTCTGCCCATTCTTCCATGACACTCTGTGAGGCCATAGATGCAGAATCTATGTCCTAGATACATAGGTGTATCCTTTAGAACAGGGGTCCCCTGTTAATCTCTGCATTGTGTCCAGTTGTGGTGTTAGGTGATGCCTACATTTGCTATAAAGAGAATCTTCTTTGATGAAAGGTGGAAGCTTCACTTATCTGTAAGTATAAGGATACGATTTAGAATGTGGCAAAATATTATGCTGGTCTAGCAAAGTGTCAGTAGACTATTTTTTTTCCTACTGTCCACAACCTCACTGGTCCCAGCAAGTTGCTTAGGATATTTCCAGTTCTAGCAATTACTTATCTCCTACTGAATGGATCTTAATTCCAATTAGACATATGGTGGTTGCTACCAAGGTGCATGCCACATATTCACATTTATGAATTTATTGCCATGCAGATAGCTGTCAAAATTCACAGGCATTGCAGTTGTGGAGGTTTTCCTTGTTGCATCTCTAGTATATAGTTAATATTTGGAACACAGTGGAAGGAATACTCAACAAATAAGCAATTACATAATAATAAGTTCAGTTATTTTTTTCTGCAATGTACGTGGTAGTCAGTGATATTAAAGAGAAGCCATATTGATTTATTTCAATTCACAAAACTGACACATTATGTTATAAGAAAGCTGGAAAGATGATTTGGGCATGCATAGTAGAGAATCTTGCATCATCCAGTAGTCTCTAAAGCAATAATGATATTATAACCCGGAAATCAAGTCTCCTGGAGAATGTCCACACCTCTCTGTTCACTGTCGACTTTCTAGAAAGGTAATGACGGGAGCTAATGATTGCTTTAGCTAAATCATTTGATTCTGTGGGAGCCAGACACAGCCTGTCATCTGCAATTACACTGTCAGCTAAATAGCAAAACTTGAGGGAAGGTTTGATGTAAACAGAACAAAGAAATGCAGATCTATAGTGAGGATGCATATTCGATTGCATTTAAAAAATAAAGCGTTTTTTACTACTGAACTCTTAAGAAATGGCAGAGATCTCACTTTAAAAAAGGAAGGTAAGGATTTGTTGTTTGTTGTGTGTAACCTCAGATGCATTTGTAATAATAGCTAGCTAAGGGAATGTCGGCATGTGTATCCTTTTCTAAGGGAAGGGATGGAGTAAAAAGATGCTCCCTTATCATTCTGTTTCGACTGAAAGGTGTGATAATTAGGAGACTCGAACACATATGGGTAAATGCTATCAAAATCAGATAATGTTAAGTAAAGTCTGTCCTTTTAGATAACATACCAATGCTTAAGGTAAAATGAACTTCTTATGGGTTAATATTAATGAATGGCCAGGATGAAATAATGACTCAGTGGGTGATTTAAACTCATTTCCTGTAAAAGATGCTATGTTCCACATTTTAATAAATAGATAGTTTAACACCATGATATCACCCATAGTCAAACACTTGCTCTAGAAAAAACAACCTAGGGAAAAATGGCAACATATAGATGTATCAATAAAATAAACAGGCATCTAAGTGTTACAGAGATCTATCTGCACATGGCTTACTTGCTACGTACAAACTGCTGCTAGTTCCGTAGCTGAGAACACACAGGATGGAGCTGGCTTTTGATATTAACAAAAGAACATAAGATGCTTTCAAATGCCTCTTGGTTACCCAGATAGTAGTCTCTATTCAATGATGCTACTATTGATGTAATTCTTACACAAAAATGACCAATCAGTGACTAATTCAATAGAGAGAAAGAGTGTTAAGACTTACTTACTCTGCAGCGACCTAAAACTGATATTAAGCCACTTTCCTGAATGAGATTCCCTAACTCTTGGCCCTCTGGAATTCTCCGTTAATACCTTTATCCAGATATTGGCTGTAATAAAAAATCCTCTGTATTTTTTAAAAAATTCTAATTATAAGCAGCAAAATAGTTTCTTTTTTTGAATGCCACAGTTCTAAGCATCTAAAGGAATTAAATAAATTAAAACCTGTACCCTTCCATCCAAAAGGGTCAAGCAACCCTTTCTGTGTCAGTAATTCTGCAGTGCATACTATGGACATATATTTCTAGATCCTGTACCAGAGTATGAATCAACAGCTTCATGTGTATCAGCATGTATCCTGAGGGTTCCCTCCACTTAAGAGTGCTATGATGGTGTGATAATGAGTGAGTAGACACAGCCTTGATATTGGTGGAAAAGTTAGATTCATTCATAATTGTGCCTTATACATTGCAAATATAATAATTATGGGTTGTGGTAAACCATTACTGAGTGCTTTAGCATCTGGTAGACACTGCAATAAATATATCCTCATGTTATTTCACTTTTTTAATGGTATAATTAAATACAAGTGCTCTTGCCAACCCTACACAACAAGTGAAGACACATTCAAGGTTGAAGCTGTTAAATGATATTCAAAGTCACAAAACAACTGTGTTCTTTCAAGACCATCTATCCATTTCTGTTGTATTGCATTTTATAAGGAAATAAGGAAAATGATGTTTATGGGCTAGTCCAATTATTGTAAAATATTTGACCTTGTAAGTCATGTGAGGAAATAGTATGTATATCCTTTCAGGGGAGAGTGTGATTTATTATAAGACTGTAACCCATTACAATTTTCTTTTCTAGATTATTTATTAATTTTAATTCTGATATTTTATGTGATGTAAAGAAACAGTAAGTGGTAACTGCCTTCTTTACAGTAATTTTTATTCTCAGATATGACTTACCTCTCTATTTTTTTCCATTCAATAAGTGCTGTTTTTGGAAATTCATAGGAATTTTTCATTGGATATCTTCTATGTCCAAGCTATTATAGTAATGCTTATAGAACAATCAGGGGTGGCATTTAAATCTATGCCTTCAAATAATGGCAGCTGGAAAGACTGTCATATGATGGCATGTATTAAGAAAACACAGAGGTTTGAGTTTAAAAAAAAATACAGAATGCCCAAGTTTAATTAGTGTGATAAGAGAAGTTGTCACCAGGGAGGTAGCATTTATACTGAAACTTACAGAGAGTGAGTAGAAACGAAGACCCTATGGAGAGAGAAAAGCAACTCAAAGTTCCTGAGATGACAAAAAAACCTTACATAGACAACAATGTTAGAGAAGATGCAAAGAGCTGGTGTCCAGTGAGAAACAGAATGGTGGCCCCGACCTGTGAAAGCTTCCTATCAAAATTAATAAAGGGAATTTCAGTTTCTTCTGAGTTAAGAGACAAGCCACTTAAATGTTGTGTGTAGGGTGGTAACATTAATTAGTTTATCCCTTAAGAGAAATCAGCTGACAATATACGAAGAGATTGGAATAGGGTCACTGACTCATCATCCAGGAGGAAGCTGTGGCGTCCAGATAATAGATGATGCTGGTCAAGCTGGGCATGAGGATGCACACCTTTAATCTCAGTACTCTGGAGGCCTATGCAGGTGGATCTTTGTGTTTTCTAGGCCTGGTGTGTGTGTGTGTGTGTGTGTGTGTGTGTGTGTGTGTGTGTGTGTATTGAGTTCTGGACCAGCTAAGGCTACATAGATAGACTTGGTCTCAAGAAGAGGGAGAAGAAGAGAGAGAGGGGGGGGGTGGGTTTGGTGGTTCTGAATAAAGAGTAAACTAGTAAACATACATGGCTTTGATATATTACATATAATTATCAAGATAGTTGGGATATGAAGTGAAACGTGGATGAAGGAAAATAATCATTTAATATACATGAAAATAGAAGATAGAAAATTCAAAAATAGAACATTGTTCTTGGGAGACCTGAGTGGTAAAAAAAAGACTATTAGGGGAGGGCAGAAGAGGGAGGGAGGGTGGGATGGTAAGATATAAGGGAGGGGATAGCAATTGGGATTTAATATGAGTAAATTATAGTAAAAATGTGAAAAAGAACTATTTTAGTCAACCTTGAGTTCTTTATAAGAGTATAAAGTACAGGGGGTGCATGAGTATGTTGCTGTAAAATAATATTCTATAGTGAAACATACAATTAACAACAAGCAGCACAAATATTTTCTTTACATCTATGGAAATGTATGCGGTTCTCCTGCATCCAAAGACAAAATAGAAGAACCTGAGACATCAAAGAAAGTTAAGAAAGAGCTCTAGAGGTCTAGAGGTAAGAAAGTGACAAGCATAGGTGTTGAATAGAAAGCATGATGGTAATGTGTAAGGAAAAAAGGGGATGTGGTCAAGTATATCGAATGCAGTTCAAGTAAAATAAAGACAAATAATATGTACATTCGATTTGGCACTATAGTGATCATAGGTGACCTTCACAGAAGCAGTTTCACGGAAGTGGGGGAGAATAAAACTACATTATAGAAGGTCAGAGAGTAATAGAAACAGAGCCTGGATTCAGGAAACTCAACCGTAATCCAATGTACCAAGTCCAAGGATTTCAATTGTATAAAATTGGAAGTGCTGTGATTTCGAGATCAGTGAAATGGCCACTGCTACTCTTATTCTCGTTGAAGAGTTTTACTCTTTGATCCATATTTCTCCAAGTGCTGACTGAAATTTGTCTCTGAAGGAGCAAAGGTGCATGCTTGTTCAAATATAAACAAGGATTGTTCTGGATCCTGTGACTGCCTGGAATTTTAGGTCATGTGCAGTGACTGAGATGTCTCCTGACAGCAGGCTAACTAAAAATATCTTTGGATAAAACGTATACACACAAAACATGTTGTTTTGTATATTTAGGAGTATATATGTACATATATTAATACATGATATATAATATATTGTTTATTTAATATAATCTGTATATCCGTACACACACACGCACACACACACACACACACACACACACACACACATACACATATAGCAGTTAAGTAAAAGAGGCCATGAATTTAAAAGGCAGCAAGGGTATATTGGAGGGAAGAAAAAGAAAATGACATAGTTATACTATAATTTCAAGCTTAAATAATTTCTTGGGGAAACAGTACAAATTTGGTGGTCTCTGAGCACTTACATTTAATCCTATAATCCCATCGTACGTGCTTTCTCTCTCTCTCTCTCTCTCTCTCTCTCTCTCTCTCTCTCT
Source organism: Acomys russatus (assembly GCF_903995435.1). Taxonomy (NCBI): domain Eukaryota; kingdom Metazoa; phylum Chordata; class Mammalia; order Rodentia; family Muridae; genus Acomys; species Acomys russatus. The sequence goes on from NC_067163.1 coordinate 20,210,594, forward strand.
CTCTCTCTCTCTCCCTCTCTCTCTCTCTCTCCCTCTCTCTCTCTCTCACACACACACACACTTTAAAAACAAGACTTAGGTCTACCTCTTCAGAGATGGCTGTTTGGAGAACAGGATCCAATCGCCAACTGCTTTACATCAAAATCTAAATTGTAAAGTCATACTGCTTATAAAACATTAAGAAAGGAACTGAGACTAGTAAGAGCTTTAGGTGGAGCCTAGAGAATGCACAGTGTTTGTTGGTATTCTTGTTTAAGATGGAGCTTGGTTGCCATGTGAGCACTTGGCATGATCTCTCTATAGGGACAATAAGCTGTGACATTGAGGTAGGCAAGCAAGAAGTGGCTGCAGATGTCAAAATAAGCAAATCAGCTTATCTTGCCTTTGTGAAACAACAGAGCCTCAATTAGTGCAAAGAGAAGAAGTAAAATAAATATTTTAATGAATTTATTTACTCACTTTACATCATGGTAGTAGCCTCATCCTTCCTCACATCCAAGTTCCACCCTCCTTCTCATCTTTCCTTCCTCTCTACTCCCCCTCTCCTATTCCCAAGAAAATGGGAGCGCCCCCTTCCCATCCACCCTAGCTCATCAAGTCATATCAGGACTCAGCATGTCCTCTTCTCCTGTGACCTGCCAAAGCAGTCCTGCCAGGAGGAAGTAATAAAAAAACTGATAAGACAGTCCATGTCAGAGACACGCACTGGTCCCCTTACTTGAGGTCCCACATGAAGCCTGAGCTGTTCATTGCCTCTGTCTGTGCTGGGGGCCTAGGTCCAGTCCATGCAAGGTCCTTGGTTGGTGCTTCAATCTCAACAGGCTCCTCTGGGCCTTGGTTAGTTGTCTCTGTTGGTCTTCTTGTGATGCTCCTGTCACCTCCAGGTTCTTTTCTCCTTCCTCCCACCTTTGACAAGCCTCCCTCTATATCTCCCAGTGTTTCTCTGTGAGTCTCAGCATCTGCACTGAGGCGCTGCTAGATGGAGCCTCTCACAGAACAACCTTGCTAGGCTCCTGGCTGCAAGCATAGCAAAGTATCTTTAATAATGTCAGGGCCTGGCTCTCTCACAAGGGGTGGCTCTTGGGTTGGCCCAGGCGTGGGTTGGAAATTCCCTCAATCTCTGTTCTAACTGCTCTATCTTTATCTTTATATATCTTGTACACTGGGTGAATTTGGGGTCAAAGTTTTTGTAGGTGGTTTGATGTTCTCTTCCCTCTGCTAGGAGACTTGTCTAGTCAGAGGGTGTCTTCTTCAGTCTCTAGGGTCCCTGCTACTAGGAGTATCGGCTAGAGTCCCTCTCATATCCTCCCAGGAGTCTATCCTGACTTTGGTCTTCAGATTGTCATAGAAATGCACTCCCCCGCCAGTTTTTTCTTTTCTATGGAGGCCTTTTGTCCTCCTCCCCTCTTCTGGGGTCTGATCTCCACCCTCATTTCTCTCTGTGCTTCTTCTCCTACCTTATTACCTCTCTTAAACCACTTCTGTCTATTCTATTTCCCATTCTGTGTGAGATATAAACATCCTCCCTTGGACCCTCCTTGTAACTTCTTTAGGTCTGTGCATTGTATTATGTTTATCCTGTACTATATGGTCCAAATCCACTTATAAGTAAGTACATACCATGTGTATCTTTCTAGGTCTGGGTTACCTCGTTCAGGCAGATCTTTTCTAGCTCCATCCATTTGCCTGTAAAGTTCATCATTTCTCTGTACATGTTTGCACTACCACCAGTAATGGAGGAGTGTTCTGCTTTCTCCACATCCTCGCCAGCATGTGCTGTCATTTGAGTGTTTGATATTAGCCATTCTGACTGGTGTAAGATAAAATCTCAGAGTTGTTTTGATTTTCCTGATGACTAGGGACATTGAGCACTCCTTTAAGTGACTCTCAGACATTCAAGATTCTTTTATTGAGAATTCTCTCTTTAGCTCTGTGCCCCATTTTTAAATTGGATTATTTTGTTTGTTAGTGTTTACTTTCTTGAGTTCTTTATATATTTTGGATATTATCCCTTCATCAGATGTAGGGTTGGTGAAGATCTTTTCTTAGTTTGTAGACTGTCATTTCATTCTACTGACAGTGTCCTTTGCCTTACAGAAGCTTTTCAGTTTCATGAGGACCCATTTATTAATGTTGATCATAGAGCCTAAGCTATTGGGTTCTGTTCAGGAAGTTGTCTCCTGTGCCAATGAATTCAAGGCTCTTCCCCACTATCTCTTCTAATAGATTTAGTGTATCCGGTGATATATTGAGGTTTTTGATCCACTTGGACTTGCATTTTGTGCAGGGTGATAAAATATGGATATATTTGCATTTTTCTAGATGTAACATCCAGTAAGACCAGCACCATTTGTTAAAAATGCTGTCTTTTCCCCTCATTGTATGCTTTTGGCTCCTTTGTCAAAATCAATTGTTGGTAGGTGTGTGGGTTTATTTCTGCGTCTTTGATTCAATTCACTACGGGGTCCCATTAACAGTTAGAGCTCACCTCACAAGGAGCCACTCAGTACTAGACTGGAACTGCCACACAAAGCAGGTGTTTATTTTAAGAAATAGAACTTATCATGACAAAGTCAAGAAGCAGTTCAGTTCAATATGTAAATTGGAACCTGCCAGACCTGCTTCCTGGGCAGGAAGCAATTTGAGAGAACTGTGCCCGGAAGCAGCAGGTCAATATCTGGAAATTGGATTCATTACCAATGAGCTGGGCACTGGGGGGACAAGGGTCAGAACATAATGGGCATAATCAGATCTAACTCTTCCTTTAATATCTCTACTTCTTTGTCTACCATGAACACTAGCTATCATGTCTCTTCTTCCTGTTTAAGGCTATATCACTCTGTTGTATCATGCCTAACAATGTAAAGTTTAATTTATCTTTTTATAATTAAAAAAGGAAAGTTTTCCTCTTTCTCTTAACAATCAAGGCTTAAACTGCCATTTAGATTCATATATCAAATCTGCTTTCATTTCTTCGGGTAATTTTCAAATATTAAATTTCTCTACGTTATAGTTCATATATTTTCTAAGTTCATTTTAACATTTCTGTTATATATACTATAACAAGAACACAAATTTCCTAACAATATACAATGAACTTCAAACTGTTACCTCCTTACTGTGTCCTTGAGGTATATGCTTTTATTTGAAATATTGAAAAGCCAGACCTAAGTATTCATCCACTTGCCATAAGCAAATATATATCTTCAAACACTATATCCATTACACTCTCTCTTCATATATATGTGCATGTATATATATAATTTCAAGCTTTGTTATTATATTTTACATTGTAATATAATTATATTACTTCCTTCTTCCTCTCCCAAACTCTCCCATACACCGCACTTAGCTCTTTTTCAAATTCATGGCCTTTATTTTCCATTAATTATTATTACATATATATATGTATGTATGTGTCATTTATATGTTATCTATCTATAGTATCAGTATATATATATACACTATATATATATATACATATACAATCTCTCTATATATCTATATTTAACTATAACCTGCTCAGCCTGTGCAATGTTATTTGAATGTATTTTTTTCAGAGCTGACCATTTCGTATTGGGCAAACCCATGTTGTGCTCTTCCCTATGGAAGCTGATTTCTCCTACTCTCAGTATTTAGTTACTTGTAGTTCTCCTTATAGGATGGAGGCCTTGTGGACTTTCCCCCAGCCACGTTTGTTGTTGTCCTTGTTCAATTCATGTTTAGGCAGTTACATTGGTGAGGCTGTATGGGTGTAACTTTCCAGGTAAAATGATAGCTCTAAAAAAGATAATACTGAGTGAGGTAATAAAAAACTTAGAAGAAGACTAAATATTACATGCTCTCTCTCACCTGATGCTCCTAGCCCCAGCTCTTCATGTGTATCTAGAATAACTGCACAAATCAGAAAAGTCAGAAAAGGACTACTACCATGGTAGGTGAGTCGAGGACCAGTGGAGAGGGGCTTACAAGAGATCTCATTGGAGAAACAGGAAACCAGGGGGCTCTAGTTAGGGAGGGATGACAGAGCTAAATATAGGCTGCAGAAAGGTAAAACAACATGAAGATGTTTTTAAAAAGCATAAGTAATCACACTATTAATTTTCTAAAATAGCTTATGATCTACTTAAATCTGTATGTAAATATACTTATGTAGTGTAGGTGAAATTTGCTCTTCTGAGATGACAATACTCCCTCCGAAAGCCAAAGACCTCTATGAAAAAAATTCCAATAAATCCCTGAGCTGTAAGACAGCCCAAATCAAATGTTCTCCTTTATAAGAGTTGCCTTGGTCATGGTGTTTCTTCACAGCAATAGAGATCCTAACTAAGACGTACTCCCAGACTCAGGCTCAGGACACACTGCTGAAGACTTATGGGGTGGGGGAAAGGGATTATAAGAGCCAGAGGATCATGGATTTTGCTGTATAATTCTACCTTCTAGTAATATCAGATGCTACACCCATAAAGTTTTACCAACGTGATTGCTTAAACATGGACAAATGTTACAGTTCCTAAAAAAATCTGATAGTGTGTATTAAATATCCAGAGTGGACTAATAGTCTCCTAAGAAACTACACAACACATTTTTTGCCTTGATTGTTGGCAGAGATGGTGAAATGTCCGTCTTGTGTCTATATCCTTTGTCTCTTTCATCCTGTTCATATGGTTAATTAGCTTAGATCCTCAAATATTCATAGATAAATGTTGAGCTGATCTCATTTATTAATAAGTTGCATTGGAACTAGACTATGAACACACTCCATAAAAATTTTCAGGTTCAGTCATTGTCATTCATTGTCCCTTAAAACAATTTGCTCTTGAGCCCACAGTCCTCTCCAGTTCTCCTGCTTAGGATCCTCTTCTTAATTTTCTTGGTCTAACAAAACTCTATCCCTTAAGGTGTAGCTACAGTACCTTCAAGCCCCAAAATGAGAGTTTTGAAGTTGTAGTCCATTTGGATCTTTCTCCTCTTCAATTTTCACTTAATGTTTGACTGCTCACTTAATGTCTCGTGATATCTGTAGTCAGTCCTTCATTGCCATTTCTTGTTTCTCCCAATGGTACATTTGCAGCATTTCTGACTTAACTGTGTTGGACTCCACTCTTCACTATGTAGTCTTGTGGTAAGCCTGGTTAAGGAACTGGACAGGGCTCCAACGGTTGCTGCACTTTATGTATGTTTTATGCAGCTAATGAGTATAGCCACAAAAATCTCATGAACGTCAGGTAACCTGACAAGCTATATATACAGAGTTCTTGTGGCCTTTCCTACTCTTTTCATTACAAAAATTCTTCAGTTCTAGCCCCTGGAAATCATTCGGTATCTTTAGAAACACTATTCTTGATACAGATTACAAGGAAGAAAAAGGAAAAAGAAAAAAATCTCATTGGTTCTCATATACAATTTTTACATTTTGATGTTTTAATTTTTAATAAATATCCTATAAGAAATATAAATAATATTATATTAAAACTCTCTTTGGTCAACAGATGATTTTTAAAATTCCTGATTGCTATAGCAAATTTCATGGTGGGGATAAAAACAAAGCAGCCAAGCAAAAACTAACATCATTGAAATTCCCATGATAATATTCCTAGGGATTAGTTACATCAAGAATTTATTTGTTTATGTCTTCAAAATAAATTTATTGAACACTGCTCACTACTAAATAAATTTGCCTTTACCTAGGAACAAAGATGAAGAAACTCCTGCTTTATGGATGTTTGGAAAGATAAATATTAATCATACTACCTTCTAAGTAAAAGTAACGTTGAGATAGCAAGAACTATGGAAAGCAAGTGCCTAGACCTGCGGTGTCTAAGAAAACCTTTGTACACGAAAGGAGCACAGAGAATGTTCTCTTCAGTCAGGCAGAACCAAGATGATCAAGTAGAGATATTTTTTGGGAGAAGAAACAGCATGCATATAGGACCTTGGTCTAGCAGAACATGGAAACTGATAAATCATAAGATCAGTGGCAGTGGATGGGAACAATGGTATGTCATTTAGCTTTTGTCATCTTGACACAAACCAGAGTCACCTTAAAAGACAGAGCATCAGTTGAAGAATGGTTCTATGCCAGGAGGGATAGAATGGGAGGAGATATGATCCTCAGATCACAGAGTTATATGTCTTTGTATAAACCAGACAAGGGAATCAGATAGTATAATTTTGTTTTTTAAAAATCTTTCTTCAGTTTCAAGCTGAGCAAGAATTGTAAGGGTAACTTGCTAGAACATTCTGTAATTTAAGTATAAAGGATAGTAACAGGGGTAGGACAAAGATTAATGTAGAAATAAATAGAAGGAATTGTGATATTTAGATGGAAAATTATAAGCAGAAATTATGATAAAAAGATGATCATGTTTCTGATTGTAGATTTAGAAGGTAGATTGTAGCTCTCACTAAAAATATTATTTTGCACTTAGGCTCAATTGTACAGAAATGGAAAACCCATTCATTTTGATTTGAACATATAGAATTTGAATTGAGACTGATACATTTGAGGGAATTATCAAAAACAATTTTGACATTCAATAGAAATGTTAGGTAAGTTACATACACTTACTTATAGTATCTGATGGTCCAGGCTTTTTCCTAGAACTGTGAATGTACAAACCCAAGAGCATTATGAAAACAAGACTTTAGTTTAGGAAAAGAATGTGGGCTTTTAAAGGCAGTTGAATTAAGGGCGCTTTAAGAGAAACTCTCAAATCCATGCCAGGTAGATTAATAGATACAAGGAAAGAGAGAGAAAAGGAATTGGCAATTATGTAGGACACAAGCAGGATAGTGTTTGTGAAATCACATGGCACTGTCTGAGCATCACTAAGTATCACTTAGTATCACTAAGAGCAAAGTGATCACTAATACCTAAAATTACCAGTAATTTGAGAACAGGGCTGAAGTTTATCAATTGATCATTGTTAGTTTTGTGTCACTGTGAAAAAAATGCCCAATGTATCAACTTTAATTTTTAAAAATTCTTCCTGTGTTGCTGTCTGTCTGTCTGTCTGCATCTCTCTGGCTCTGTCTGTTTCTCTGTTTCTCTGTCTGTCTCTCTGTGTCTCTGTCTCTGTCTCTGTGTGTGTGTGTGTGTGAGTGCGTGCGTGTATGTGTATGAGAGAGAGAGACAAAGAAAGAGAGAGAGACAGAGAGACAGAGAGACAGATAGAGACAGGGAGAGAGAGAGAGAGAGATATGAATGTGCCACTCTTTCATATGACTAGAGGTCAGAGGACTAGGTCAGATGTTGGTCATCTTCTACTTTGCTGTTGCTGACAGAGCCTCTTGTTTTCTATTACAACTACTAACTTCCTGGAGAGTCTCCTGTCTCCGGCCTTCTCATCTTGCTGTAAGAGCTCTGCCGTTACAGAAACACATTGTCTTAGTGTGTTTTCCCATTGCTATGACAAAACACCACGACGAAACGCAGGTTGGGAAGGAAAGGATTTCTTTGGCTTCACTCATATCACAGCCCATCAGTGAGGGAAGTCATGGCAGGAACTCAAAGCTAGAACCTGGAAGTAGGAACTGACGAAGAGGCCTGGAGGCGTGACACTTGTCCTCTTAGCTTGCTTTCCTTGATTTCCTTGCTTTCGTATGCTACTCAGCCCACGTGTCTAGGGGTAGCATTTCCCACTAAGGGCTGGTCCCTCTCACATCAATCACTAATCAGAAAATGTTCCACAGACTTGCCAGCAGGGCCATCTAATTCAGGCACTTATTTTCAATTGATGTTCTTCCTATTTATCTCTAGTTTGTGTCAAATCGCTATAAAAACCAAACTAGGACACAGGTGTTACCGCATCTCCTTATACTGATTTCTAGTTATTGGAACTCATGTGCTCATACTTACCCAAATAGCATTTTCTCCACCGAGGCCTCTCCCATCCTGATAATATAATTTAAAAGGTTCATGGGCTCTGAAGTTCCAGACCATAGCTGTTCTGCTCTGTTATTTTGGGGCCTGTGGTAGTACTTTACGCCATAGGTGGGGCATATAGCAGAGGCAACCATTTGCCTACTGGTAGCCAAGGACCAAAAATAAAGAGAGAAAGCAATCTGAATCTAGGCATTCAAGAAGTGGCATTTCTCTGATGACCTAATTTGTCTTCCTAGGCTCCAGTTTAAGGATTCTACCACCTTCAAATAGTAGCACAAACTGAGGACCAAGCATTTACTACGTGGCCCTTTGGGGGATATTTTAGATCTAAGCTATAGCAAACTAAGTGCTATGTAGTTAATGTATTCTTAGTAAGAGCTCTTTCAGAAGTATGTTCCATTGGATTATATATTAGTGTATGGGCATGTGAAAGAAAGGCATGAAACAAGAGACTGTAGGAACAGACACCTAATTTGAGAAGTGTGACTCCAAAGTAAAGGTAGAAATAGCGGAGAGGACAGAAAAATAATTATATGGACGAGAATGTGAGTGAGTATTTTTTTTTAAAGGGGAAGACTTGAATGTGTAAAACAATAACAGTAGTCATATAAAAAACAAGAGTATTGGATAGAATCCCTCAGAGACTGAAATGCTGTGTCAACAGAGAAACAATAATTGACAGGGCAACTGCTCTTGAGAAAGGCATTTCAAGAAGCCCCTTTAAGGAGAAGAATAATCCATCCACAGCCATGTTTGATGTTTCTCTACTGGGTTACGCTTCACTAACACATAACAATGCCCTGAAAAGTGGGTAGGCAGGGAGGAGAGCCGCAGAGATTATAACAGGCCTGAAAAACCCAGTGAGTGGAGGAGAGAATTGGCTTGTAGTGCTAGGTGGTCCTCTGCATTTGTATCATACGTTTACAGACGATGACATTTTCCATACTGCTGGAGTCTTGCCAGGATGAGCTGCTGGATGCTAAGAGATGGCAGGGGAATTACAGATAATCGGTATATTGCCTATAACAAGGCTCAATTAAAAAGAAACAACAACCCATGAGTAAAAGTGAGCTAAGCAAATCTCTGTGACGATGCAAACGTTTGGGTGGCACTTGTCTTTGTTTCAATGTTCTGCATTCTTCTTTTTGTGTGTGTCTTCCTTCTCACATGAAACGCATAAGACAGGGACTGTGATATGAACAAATTAATAAGATATATTAAAAAAAGAGGGAGAGAGGGAGGAATGGGAGGATACAAGTGAGGGGATAACAGTTGAGTGGTAATCTGAATAAATTATTTAAATAAAATTAAAATGAAGAAAAAAAAAAAGACAGGCACTGCCCTGCATCCCAGTCATTATCCCATGGTATAATGGGCTAGAAAGATGGAAATGAAACATAATACATCTTCTCTCCAATGTAACTTCCCTAAACCACACCTGTTGTGTGCTACACACTACCTGAAGAATTTGCTGAGAAATTCACTAATCTCAAGTGGTCTCTTGCAAAGACAAAATTCACATTTTCTGTTGTTGAGCAAGAATGCAAGATTAGATCATAGTGGAGGTCTTAGGGTAAATATAGGGGAACGCTTTTGATAATATGTGGTGCATATAGTTTTTTTTTTTTTTTTTTTTTCAAGCAAACTTGGTGGAAACAAAGCTTTCGGTGGAAGTAGAGTGTTTACATTGGACTTTAGGAGGCAGAACAATTATAAATTATAAAGTAACCAAGATGTGGGTGACAATGTCCTTGGACATGGGGCAAGACTTTAAGGTAGATTTGGTAAATGGATGTTCCTGTTGTTCCCGAGTGGAGTAGGGCTTGGAGTAGGGAGGAAGCTTTTGATGAAAGAGAAGGTGTTATCAGAAGCGTGAAATGATAACAGCAGAGAACAGAAGAGGCTGAGAGGAGTGGATGTCAGGCACCTTTAATGGATGGGTTTTTACAAATGATATTGTGTGAGTTAATCAGAAAGCAGGAATGAGAAAGGGTGAGATTCCAGACACGTCTAGTATGAGGAGCTGGAATTTGGAAACTCAAACTGCCGTAGGAGAATGTAAGAGAATTAGTACCTTCAATAGATTGTTAGGTGCCAGTTAATGTAATGAGAAATGAGAATCAGAAATGTCTCAGGGACATACGGCTGCTGCTATACAGAGAGGGGTATCTTGGGAGGGAGAGAGGGGCAGAGGCCAGGACTCAGTGGGATTTCAAAGATGTTTATGGATGTGGGCATGGGGAGAGGATTAACGGGGTGTGCATGGCCTAACAGGGATGGGCACACTGCATGTTCTGCCACCCTAATTTTTATGTGAAAAGGCTCTGAGCTCTAGATGTCAGGGAACTTGTCACTTCTTAATCCCACTGTTTGAGGATATGTCCATGACCACAATTTTGGGAGTAAGGCAGGTATGCCTTTATGAGCACTTGGCCAGACTCTGTCATCCTGGCCAGTACTTAAAGCTCGCTTAAAATTTGGCTCAAAATTGTGGTAGAGATCTTATTCTCTGGAGCACAAAGATCCTTGTAGAAGAGGTTGGGAAAAAGATAAAAGGACCTGGATGGGACTGAACTTCACAAGAATACCAACAGAGTCAACTAACCTGGGCTGTGTGTGTGTGTGTGTGTGTGTGTGTGTGTGTGTGTGTGTGTGTGTGTGTGTGTGTGTGTGTGTGTGTTTACTACATAGACTGAAGCACCAAGCAAGGACCATGCATGGATTATACCCAGGCCCCCGACACATATGTAGCCAATGGGCAGCTTACAGGCTTAGGGGCTGTTTCTGAAATGGACTCTGTTGCTTGTTGTCTGATCATGCACGCTCTGCTGAGACTGCCTTACCTGACCTCAGTGGAAGAGGAATTGCTCACTCCTGATGCAACGTGATGTTCTAGGGTGGGTTTGGGGGCTCCCCTTTTCTGAGAAGTAGGGGAGGAGAGGTAGGCAGAAGATGGAGGTGGGATGGGACTGGGAGGAAAGGAAAGAGGTGGATACTATCAGGATGTAAAGTGAACACATAAAATAAAATAAAATGAAGGAAGGGAGAAATAAATAAATGTATAAATAAAGGTGAACCCACAAGGCTATCTACTTTTTGCTTTCAGCCCATTTGGGGAAAAGCATCCGTCCTGATGTACTGTACTTCTTGCATTTGTAGCTCCAGCCTAGTGTGATCAAGCACATGCAGTGCAGATGGGCCAAGGAAGCTTGTTTTGGGAAGTGAAAGCATGTGTCTTGTCATAAGAACAGCAGCCTCCAGTATCTCAGAAAGTATCTGTTCTTGGGCAAGGGGCTTGCAGGTTAGAGGCAGTTTTGTTTTCTGGGTCTCCTATGCTCAGTAATTAAAACTTAAAATGTAGTGTTGGCTTTCACATACTATGGTGAGCTGATGAGAGAGCCAGATGGCAAAAGTCAGAGAGTCCACGTTCTTGAGAGACAAGAGGAAGATGAAGGCCCACTGTAGGCTCAGCAGGTTGCTTACCAGGACTTGGAGATATTGCTTGCTGTCAGTAAGGTCATTGGAATATTAGACCAAGGGCCAAAATACTCATTTGAAATTTAATTAAAACTTAAATGTCTCTAGGGGAGGGGAGAAGGAGGGAAGTGGGAGGGAGGGAAGAATGGGAGGAAACAGGGGAAAGGCTAACAATCGAGATGTAATATGAATAAATTAATAAAATTAAAAAAAACTTAAATGTCTCATTATTAATCTAAGGTAATTAAAATCATTCATATAAAACATATACATGAATAAACTGAAATTGTGGATTACTGCTTTTTATTTTTAAATGAATTCTTATCTTTATAGAAGAGGGCAACATTTTATTTTATGGACTGCATATGTTAAAATAATGCATTTTTAAAAATTTTATTTTATTAATTTATTCTAATTACATCTCAATGGTTATCCCATCCCTTGTACCCTCCCATTTCTCCCTCCCTCCCATTTTCCCCTTATTCCCCTCCCCTATGACTGTGACTGAGGGGGATTTTCCTCCCCCTGTATATGCTCATAGGGTATCAAGTCTCTTCTTGGTAGCCTGCTATCCTTCCTCTGAGTGCCACCAGATCTCCCCATCCACGGGACATGGTCAAATATGAGGCATGTCCTTCCTCAAGATGAATGCATTTTTATTAAGAAAGGGAAATTTAGGCAAAGATTGTTTGTATTATGACTTTGCTTTTTATTTTTTCTCTTTTCTTCTTCTTCTTCTTCTTCTTCTTCTTCTTCTTCTTCTTCTTCTTCTTCTTCTTCTTCTTTTTCTTCTTCTTTTTGGTTACACATTGGCATATGGGTACATCTTGCTATCACACCTCAAGATTTAAGGTTTATAAGTGTATCCTAAACATTATTTACTTAATGTGAAGCTAACGGGAGCAGTGTTTTGTGACACACACTTAATGTGCTTCCAGAAATCAAGAAGCAGAGGCAAAAGGATTGCCACAAGTTTGAGGCCAGCTTAGTTCCCACAGGAAGATGGTCTCAATAAAGCAAAACCACACTATAAGTCAATGGTGGAGACATAGAATCCAAGTGTGGTTCTCCATGGTGTTAGCATTGCCATGGCCACACAGGAGCAGGTGCAGTTGGAGCTGCAGATAAAATAGAGAAGATTTTCCTAGAGTCAGATTTGGAGGGAAGGCAGAGTGTGAAGCAGAGTGGTGCCCTAGGCCACTGACAGAGCTTGGCAGTGACAGGAGCTAAGATGAGTAAGAGTTATCCTTCCTGAAAAGCAGGGGAACCTCCCACGTATATGCATAGACTTTCCTGTCACCTTGAGACTGGTCTGTGCAGAGCAGGAATGCCACAGCACTCTAGTTGACTTTGTGGTATCCATGCCTCCATTTAACCATGTTTGTGGATTACAGATGACCTCCTGGGAAGCCTCAGAGGCCTGTATCTGTCCTGGTTTCTTCCTGCATTCCTTCTACCACAAGAACACTGCTGCACACAGGGGACCTTCAGTATTTATTGAGGAATGAACGTATCGCAAATAATTCATTCCTTTTCCTCGGATATAGTGAGCTTAGAATCTCTAAAAAAAATGCATTATTTATCATGACAGGAGCAGTACATAAAAACACCTTAGTGTGTGGAGGAGGAGCACTGCATAACCATTACACAGAACAAGTGCTCTGAAGGGTGACCATGCCAAAGGGAGTGGGCAATGCAGGGTTGAGCAAGAAGGCTGAAGCTAGCTCAAGGAGGACTCCTTTCATTTATATAGCTGGAACACCCAGGTTAGAGTGACATGCCTTTGCATGTTCTTTTATTATCTCCATAAACCAAAGTTCTGAAGTGTATCAAGGCATATAGCCAGACTTTCACTATGAATAATGAACTTAAATGGGGCCTTTTGTGTGATTATCTGGTGAGTCACTTGAATGCAGTCTTCACTAAGAGATGCAGGAGAGGAAAAAAAACCCCACAGGATGTGTTTGGATAGGCATTTTGATTCATGCCCTTTCCGTTATGATCTATTATTCTGCTATACCCAATTTGAAAAGTGAATAGATTGATATTCAATGATAGATTATTTTGCTTTTTGTGTGAAGAAAACCATGTTAGCTGGCCTGAAAGAAGTCTGATCAGCCTGGGGGACATTTCTTTTCTATGATCCAACTGGAAGGAGAATTGACTCAAAAAAAAATTAGTGTTTTTTTTTTTAACATAAAAAAGAAAAAGAAAGAAAAAAGTCTTTTCTGGAAACTTTTTTATTCATGTCAGAAGTAACAGTTGTGTGCCAGTTTAATCTAATGCCAAACCTTTTACTATTAAACTCAGTAGAAACATAACATGGGAGAAATGAGTACTGTGTGCTTATGAAAAGATATGTGTTACAAGAAGTGACTATCAGAGAAAGGCTCCATAATGAATATAAACTAATGCCCAGCCACAGTGAACCTCAAAGGAGAGAGGAGCCAAGGGAGAAATCACATAATTTACTTCTCTCCTAGTTTGTCTCCTACTGCTATGATAAATACCACAACCAAAAGTCATCTTGGGAATGATGAGTTTGTCTTACACTTCAGGGCAAGACCCAGTCAGGAACCTGAAACAGAGAGCACAGAGAAATGCTACTTACTGGTCTGCTTTCTTATACCACACAGGCACATATGCCCATGGTGGCAGTATCCATAGTAGTCTGGGACCTCCTCCACCAATCACCTATCAAGAAAATATCTAAAAGACGTGTCTATTGGCAATCTGATGGAGGGAATCCCTCAATTAAGGTCCTCTCTTCCCTGATGTTTGCAGCTTATGTCATTATGATTAAGAAATTATAATAACCAGCACACCATGGAAGAATGTTTCAGAGAAAACCACTAGGTAGAGTAGGTAATGTGGTTCCAGACCTGTAGCTATGGTACAGCAAGTGTGTGGCTGGGCTTCTGGAATCCTTGCAGTTATGAGATTACTTTTCTAATTCTAGGCAGAATAGAGCAGAGAATTATGCATCTTTATGGAGAGATTTTTAAATAAAAATAAATAGAAATATATTATTTCATAGCGAAGGATATTGTCACAGCAAACATTCCATTCTATATAAGGTTATCTACCATACTCAATCCAAATAATCTTTTGAAGTTTTTTTCCTTAATAATACTTCCTTGTATATATTTCAAATACAGTATTATGGGATAGTTGTAAAGAGATAAAAAGCACATCTGTTACCTGGCATCTTTAATATTCAGGTCTTTGACAACAGCAACTTTTTATTGTTGGTCATGTAAAGATAAAATTTGTTGCTTATACATCTCAGACTGTACATTAATATCCTAGATGTGTTTACTTTATAAACATGCTACATTCTCTTCTCTCATCTATGTCCTGCTGTTTCTTCCTCACCAGCCTTCCATTGAGTGCGTAGCAACTAATGTTTTGCTCTCTATCTTCGTATAGTTGAGCTTTAAAATTGTGGAGTTCACATGTAGGTGAGACCATACACTATTTTTCTTTTTCTGTCTGGCTTGTTTCAGTTGGCCCAGTGCCATCCAGGACCTTCCATGTTCTAGTGTGGTCTTCTGTGGAGCGGAGTACTCCATTGCACACAAGAATCGGTTTCTTTATTCATCTTCCAATGAATACCGACAGTTACCTCATCCTGGCTGTTGAGAATGACTCTTCAATGACTATGGAAGAGTGTACACCATGCAGGCTGCGATGCTGTTCTTTTCTTTGGCTCATGCTTAGGAGAGCAACTTCTGGAAACATCACAAATCTATGTTTAATCTGCTCAGAAACCATTATGTTGCTTTTTATATTGGTGAATGAGCCAGGATCCCCCATAGTAGAGTACAAGAATTCCTTTATCCTCACACTCGTACCAACATTTTTACCTTTTCTTAAAAATGCTATATTTTATTATGTCTTTTTATTGAAAATACTTTTAGCAGACAATGTATTCTGATCAAGGTTTTCCTTTCCTCATCTCATCCCAGGTCCTCCCAACCCATCAAATGCCAGGACTATTTTGCTTCTCATATATATATATATATATACATGTGTAACCACACAAACACACATACATATGAGAGAGAGAAGGGAAATATATATACAAAAACCTAGTAAGATTTTTTTTCTAGACAGGGTTTCTCTGTGTAGCTTTGGCTGTCCTGGACTCACTTTGTAGAACATACTGTCCTCAAACTCACACTTATCTGCCTGCCTCTGCCTCCCAAGTGCTGGGAGTAAAGGCGTGCGCCACCACCAGCTGGCCTCCAGTAAGATTTTTTTAAAGGCCCAAACAGCAACATTTAATGAAAAAAAAAAAAAAAACCCTTCCAAATACCATAGCGTATTGGAGTAGGTCCTTAGGTCAACTGAGGTGTAACTTCAAGTGGATTGTGGCGCTGTCACATCCTGTTTCTGCTTCCGGTGCCATGAGATGATATTTTCGCCTGAGTGTGCTGTCCACAGCAGGACATGCTGTCCTTTCCAGCAACCTAAGTTGAGATCATCAAATCTTGGCCTGGGCCCTTCAGAACCTGAGCCCTAAGCCAGCACACTGATTCTTGTTATGATTTAAGTGCCTCGGGTTTTTTCATGACAGCAGTAAAAAGATTGCCAACATGATCAGGTTGTTTACTTTCTGACTACTAAGCTATGTCAGTGCTCCATGCATTTGGGTATTAACTCCATGTGAAATCTATGCTTTGCAAATACAGTTTCATAATTGAAAGGCCTCCCTTTCATTTTCTTCTTTAAAGATTTGATAATGTGATTACAAGATTTATTTGGAATATAAAAAGGCAAAGAGTAAACAATATTTGCTGAAGCAGCGGGAGACAGTTCCTGCTCTACAGGTATTATACATTTTGTGAATGTAATGAGAAAAGGTTGTACGTCTCAAGATAAATAAGTCAGAGGTATAAAACTGTCACGTGGGCAGGTAAAAAGCCTGGTAACTGAGTGTGACCTCAAACACCAATGTAAATATAAAAGGAAAGAGACAAGTCCTACACCAAATTGTCTTCTCATGTTATATGTGTATGTTAAGTGCATGCACAAACAGAGACAATCATAAATAAAAAGTTTTGAAAAGATAAAATAGCGGTGATCTAATCTATTTATTTCACTGATCACTTGGAAGAATGAATGTAAGACTCATTTGGACCAAAAAATTTGTTATTTTAAATATCAAATTTAAAAATAATTGGGATTATTTGGCTGGGAAAACTGGGTTTGCTTCATGTGGAGCTGCACATTCTGTTTTGTATGGACACATGCCACTCAATTAGCCAATATTTACTTAAATTAAATTTAAAAATCTTTAATTAAGTCTTCATTCGATTCAATATATGAATATCTATCGATTCTTTCTATCTATATCCATTTATAGCTATCTATCTCTGTACATACACACATGTAGACACACACACACACACTTGAAACTCAGATCAAGTTATTGAATGACCTTCCTTAGACATTTTGAAATGTCAATTCCCTGATGGATCCAGTCTTTACTTCCTGGGGTAAAGTAGGCCTTTGAATTAGCCTAAACTATCTACACCAGTCACAATATGTTCTTACTTTTTCTTTATCTGTGTTTTCTTCTACAGGGTGAGTCACTGAGGGAAGGACTAGTGTCCTTTCAATGTGGTGTCACTTGGGCAGGGCAGGGCACTTGGCTTATGGTTAGCATCCACTATACATTTATGGAAAGAATGACAGGAAAAAATGCTCTTTGAGACTGCTTAGATAATGTGCTTTCCAATTAGAGGCAGGCCCTGGAAATTGACTTAGGGAGTCACCTCCAGCTTCGTTTCATAGTTTAGTGATGAAACAGGTGTGAGGAGTATTCAATATTAGACAAATAAAACAAATAAAAATTCAATTTATCTGGAGAACATCTCCCTTTTAAACTAACGGCACATCATTTATCCCGAGTCCTAAGCTTATAATTTCAGAACTGTGAGGAAACGTTACAATTTATTTAGCTGCCTTAGCAGAAAACACATTAATTATAATCATGTGAGCTGGAATAAAAGATATCTTGCAATTCCAAACAAAGTGATTTCTCAATGACAAGAGGTGAACCAATTAAAATCAGGCACTGGAAAGAAAAGTTGCACTATTGCATCGTAATAGACATGTCAGAGAGGATGCAGGGAAACTGATGCACACATTCATCACGTGTTTCATCCTGACAAAGAAGAAAAAGAGAACTGACATACATGTCACATAAACTGAGGTATGCACTGGTCCCACTCATTGCTTTGGAACACAACCCCAAAGCTGCAGGCGAAATGTCTGCACTTCCTTTCCGTAGCTAATCACCATCCGCCCCTTTGACATTTGTCTTCCTTTCTACCCCATGGACATTGTCATTAGTGCAATATAGTACATTTCAGCACAGTCTCTCTTTTAAGGCCTTATTTGTCTATTCCACAAATCTTTATTAACATTCCATGTTGTCAAATGTGTACCCGATGTTTATAGTACAGTGCTGTGAGCTCTGTGGATACCTTTAAGAAACATCAATGTAGATAGCTGGTATAGATTAGGTGCTGCATCCATTATAAGGATAGTTGATATTAGAATGTTCTGTTCTTTTTGGCATATTTTCCTTTCCACTAGCTAAGCATGTCCATCATGGAAATCAGCCTTCACAAGCTAAATGGCAGAGCATAGGGGCTATGGAGAGAGAGAGAGAGTATGTGTAAAGCCTGACACCTGCTCTTGAATGCCAGGCCTGGGGAATATAAGCTTTCTGAGCTCGGCCTCACTGCTTATTTTCTGTGTATCACTTTTTCCTCATCTGCAACTGGTGCTAATAACAATAAACGTGCCAGTTTATTAGCCTGCCTCAAGGTTTGAGCAGTATACTTTATGCTCTTAGAATAACCCTTAGCTACTGGGAAACTGCACATTTTTCTTTATTGTTGTTAATAATTTTAGTGTTATTATTATAGATTCTTACAGAATCCTCAGAGACTGTGGAACTGGGCCAAAATCAATCACACTTAGATCTAGCACTGTGTTGTATTTATTTGAAAATAAAACAGTTATATCTTTAGGCCATATAGGTACATGTTAGAAACACCTATGGAGAGAAGGAATAGGAATCTGTTTTCCTTTTTCTTTTTCTTTATTTGCTCGATGGGACTATGATCATATGGCAGTCAGAATAGAATTTAAAGCACTCTGTTCTCTCCATCATCCGTGTGTTATCAGGCTTGGTGGCAAGTGCTGTTCCTCACTGAGCCCTCTTGGTGGTCTAGCACCCACTTTCTCTCAGCACTATTATCTCTACACACAAAAGAGAAAAAAGACTTCTCCTTTTCCACATTTTCAGATGATTTGATAGCAAAGATCAAACCGCATTCTATGTAAGTGTGGATATTTAGCTTTGGTGTCTTCATGGCCTCCATATTCATCTGGTAAGGGATCCTAAAAACAGCCCTAAGGAATAAGTTTTAAAAGTGTGATTTTTTTTTTTTCAGTGAATTTTCCTTATACAAATGTGGCAGAGATGTAGCTCCATGGTAGAGTGTTGACTCAGCTTTGCAAAACCTTGGATTCCATCTCAGCAGTGAATAAAAGGTGGGCAGTGGAAAGACAAGAGCAGAGCAGCTTACAGATTATGTTGGGTAACTCTGGGGGCGCCTCACAGCTCCTGGTAAACAGTGTTGCCTCTAGTTCTCATCAGCCTGTGCACTGCACTTGTCCTGACTTGGCACCAGTTAGACAGACTCTGGCATCAGACTGATTTTTCATGGTTACATTTTCCTGGTTGTGTATCAAGAGAATGCTTCCTGAGCTCCAAGTGAGACCTTCATGGCTCCCATCCTTTCATCCCTATTGCTCCCCTTCTCACAGTTCTAGTCATTTGCAGGGTTAGCATGGTGGCAGGAAGAGTGACTCCTGGATACTGCTGCCCATGAGGAGGATGTGTGTGAGTTCCTACATCCTCTGGCTTTCGGGTGTATTTATTCAACAACGACACCAGGGATAGAGATAAAGGGCAGGTTACGCGCAACCACAAAGGTGCTATTTCATTCAAAATGGGCAACAATACTGTGACATTCTTTCCTTTTGACTTCAGAAACTTCCAGTTTACCCCAAATCTTTGCACTTATGGACATCAAGCTGTGAAATAGACACCAGTCTATGAGTCTATACCCCCTACCTTGGAGGTAGGCCCTTCAAGAGCTAGTTTTTAATTTTGTTAGTCACTATCCTGGTTGAATTTTTTTGGGCGGGGGCAACAACACAACCTAGAATTATCGGCAACAGGAACCTCAGTTGAGAAATTACCTCCATCATAATCCCTACAGACCAGTCGATAGGGCATTTTCTTTTTTTAAAAAAATTTTTTATTATTAATTTATTCTTGTTACATCTCAATGGTTATCCCATCCCTTGTGTCCTCCCATTCTTCCCTCCCTCTCCTTTTCCCCTATGACTGTTCCTGAGGGAGATTACCTCCCCCTGTATATGCTCATAGGGTATCAATTTATTCAGATTATATCCTGATTGTTATCCCCTCATTTGTATCTTCCCTTTTCCCTTTCCCTCTCTTTCACCCAACTCCCCTCACCTAGACCTGTGACAGAAGTGGACCTCCTCCCCCACCATATGATCACAATCTATCAGGTCTCATCTGGATAGCCTGCTTCCCCTTCCTCTGAGTGACACCAGGCCTCCCCACCAAGGGGGAGTGGTCAAATAAGGGGCAACAGAGTTCATGTCCGAGGCAGTCCCCACTCTCCCCACAACCATGGAGAATGTGCTGTCCATTGGCTAGATCTGAACAGAGGGTCTAGGTTTACTGCATGCGTTGTCCTTGGTTGGTACAACAGTTTGTACAGGCCCGCCCTGGGTCCAGCTCCTCCAGCCTTGATGGTCTCCTTGTGGGGTTCATGCACCCTCTGTCTCCTTCCATCTCCCCATTCTTCCATACCACTCTCACCTGATGATTGACTTAGGAGGGTCCAGCCCACGATGGGTGGTGTTGCTCAGAGCAGGAGTTCCTGAGTTGTATGAGAAAATAAGCATCACTCTTCTATACATTTGGCTTCCATTCCTGCCTCCAGGTTCCTGCCTTGAGTTCCTTACCTTGACTTCCCTCAAGGATAAACTGTTACCTCAAAATAAGCCCTTCAAGGTCATATTTGGCTACATAGCAAGTTCAAATCCAACCTAGACCACACAAAACCCTTTCCTAAATCAAACAATTTTAAAAAGTAGATGGGCTTTCTTAGACCAAGAGAGGGCATGAGTGCTGACATTGCTGAGCTGGTCCTGTTCAAGGAGGACACACCTTTGGTAACATTCTCTTTTCAAATACAAAACTTGAAGTGAATTTCCAGTTACACGCTTTGGAGAATTTGACAGAGTCTTGCTGTTAGGTCCCTTTCCAAAATTCAATCCTCACCTTGCTATGCTCATTAGCTAAGTACCATCCCCTAAAGGTCTCCAGTCAGTGCCAACAGCAAGGAAACAAGAGTTAAAATGTCAGCCTCCAGGGACATTTCCCATTCAAATCGTTATGCATGTCCTCATGCTCTGCCAACCCTTTCTTAACAGCTGAACCACAATACTAGTTTGTAATTCTTCATATTTTCAACCACTGGTTGTAGAGCTGCCATATTCCAATGCTTAAGAATGGACCAACAGGAACTATTACATGCTGTTGGTTAGTTCCTCAGAACTAAAGGGAATTGGCATATGTGATTAGCAGCTTAAAAAACCCCAGAAAGCTACTTTAATTGCACCCTAAGCTCAGAAGGCCACAACCCAGTGACATAAATGGTGTAAATGCCAATGGGTCAGGAGAAGGCTCAGGCAAATCAGTCAGTGAAGAAGCAAAAGAAGCAGGTTTCTCCCTTTTCTACCTTTTTGTTCTATCTAAGGCCCCAAGGAAATCAGTGGGAATCACCAACCCTGCAGAGGACAATCTGCAGAGCACATGGAATACTCACAGCCATAACCAGAAATGCTATTTAATTTGGACACACACACACACCATGGTCTTATTAATTTAGCCTAGAATTTAGCATTATACTTTCTTTTGCGAATTTTCCCTTTGTACTTGTTATCTGTTATAACTATGCTCTTTCACCTAAATGAAGCCTCTTCGAACAAGCTCATCGTCTAGGAGCTCTCAACTCTACCACAGTCTTTAGGCTCTGCTTGCCTGGACCCCTACTGCCCCTACTGCCAGCTTAGTTGTCCCTGAGTCACTTATTATAGTGCAGATGAAGGGCTCTGGTGGACAGGTTTCTGGTTGATTTGCTGGATGCAGCCCATGCTAAATACCTCCCTGCCTTTCTATTTTGAACTTGGTTTGTCTGAAAATGGACTGTATGTGACCTTGAAAAATATACATATTTACACACACACATACATACATACACAGAGACACACACACAGACACACATGCACAGACACACATGCACAGACACACATGCACACACACATTTGCCTAAGCAGCAAGGCAATAGGTGTGGAGGTGTCTAACCATCTGAGAGTGGGACTACTGAGCCATTCTTCAGTGCGTACAAGGCAAAGGACCGCTGGAAGTGATAGGTGGAGAGCAAGAAAAGTACAAACTAATGGGTGGCTGGTTAAATTCATCTCCAATAATTCATTTAGAAATGAGTTGCAGAACAGAGCCTGAGGAATCTGAAAATGTCAAGCAGAGAGCCCTGTTAAATGACTTTCCAACCATTACCCAAGGTCAGAAGAAACATTAGCTTGAAACTAGGCAAGTCCTGGCTCTTTGTTTCCAATTTTAACAACAAGATGATACCCCTTGTTCTCCGGTGTGTGCCCTACTCTTAGAGAAATAAAAAGGCACCAACCAGAGATAAACAAATTTAAGCCAGATTACCTTGGCTTTATCTGTTAAAAGGCATCCATTTAGGAGAAGTCACAGGGAGTGTAAATTATTTAATGCCCATATCCTTCCCAACTTTAAGGATTTTTTTTAAAGCTAGGTATCAAGACCATTAATAATTGAGAAAGCATTTGTAAACCCTTAGCAAATGAACAGTCAAGGGACACATTAATAAAACATCTTTAAAAATCTCTGTCTCTGGGCTGATCTCATCCTGTTATCCCAGAGTGCGGCTGCCTGCTCAAACTGGATCTCACAATACCGCTCAGTTCACTTTAGCAAGGTGAGGCAGAGGGCAAAGGCCAGAGCCTTTTTAGGAAAGGAGGTCATCTTTTATTTAGATACAACTCTCCTGCTGGGTCAAAGTTCAGCGAGTAAATACATTTTTCTCCCAAATTTCAGCTAGATATCTAAATATAAATTTAGTGAAGGACCTTTTGACATTCCTATTTGCAAAGCAAAACACTGAGGAGCCCCAGGGAACTGAAGGGTTAGGCGTTTAGGAAGCGCCAATAAAATCTTCACTTTGAGGTCACAGTTCACATCCAACCAAGGCTGAAGGACCAGTCTGGGTCACTGAACATTGCAGCATTGAGGCAGTTAAGTGGCTTGGCTCATCTTTTCTCACTGTATAATGCAGCAGATATAAAAATGCATTTCCCTGACATGGCATCTTTCTTCTTAGCAATGAAGAATAGTGCAGGCTCACAGAGGAGCCAGCTATTAGCATATCAACCTGTCAGTGCCCTTGGGCAAGTCATGTTGTCAAGAAATCTCAACATAAGTAAGATCAACAGGCCAGCATGGGGATGGAGAAGAGCTGGGCATTTGCTATAATACTTCAAAATGGCCTCACCCTTGAGGTTTCCTAGTTACAATGTCTTCATCAGGTCACTGACCTATATGTAAGGGTAGACAATGACTATTTGAAGACAAATTTGTCACCAATAATAGTTATAACCATGGTGGGGACTGCGGGACATAGGCTTCTTTCTTTCAGTCTCTTTCTTGTCTTCGCCACGAGTAAGAGGTTTTTCTATATGTGCATGCCATGCTGTTTGTTGCTCAGAAGAACAAGGCCATTCTACTAGAGCCTAACATTTCAGAAGTGACAGGTTAAAAATACCATCTTTGCTTCTTAACTTTATCTGTCTCTGGCAGTTTGTGTTCTTGTTGTAGCAGAAATATTCCTGATACTAATATCAAGTTATTTATTCAAGGAAGTTTGAAGTTTTAGGATGTAATGCATTCTGACGTGCGTCTTCAATGCTATCTTATAGACCAGTACTTCATCCTCGAAACCCTCTGGTCCTACACAGCACTCGGATAACCTTTGATTGTTAAAATTTGTCAGCATAACAACCTGATTGTGAGTTTCTTCTCCTCAGCTCACCAGGAGTTTCTATTTTACACCCACTCTCGGGATGATTGAGTACACCCTTACATTCATCAGCACTTTACTTCCTGGTATCATCCAAAAGGATGAGATGGCAATATGGTTGATCTTGGTGTCTCTTCCCTGTGGCACTCACATAGCAGATACTTGCCCAGCCAGTCCTTTCCTTTCATCTTGGTCCATGTAATTGAGAAAAACTTTTCTTGTTTCTTTTTTTTTTCTCTCTCTCTCTCTCTATTTTCTCCATGCCTATAAAAATAAAGAACAGGGACATATTGAATAAATGTAAAGTTTTTCTTTTGCTTATTAGATTTTAAAAATTAAAAAAAAAATACTGTTTCACTTCTCTTTTTCCTGTGCTCATTCTAAAGCCCTCCCATGTTCCTGACCTCCAACCCCTCTCATGCTCCAGAAATTGATGATCTCTTTTTATTTATTTACTGTTATTGGTGAATATATAAGTGCATGGATACATAAATACAACCTGCAGAGTCCATTTAGTGTAGTTTGTGTATGTATGGTTTTCGGTCTGACTGCATTGTATTAGAGAACCAACTAAGAACACATGCTAAGGAGAGCCTAATTCTCCCTTTCCCAGCAGTCATTAGCTGCTTATAGTTCTTTGTCTAAGGGTGAGACCTTATAAATTTTCTCCTCCTCACATTAGCATATCTATTGTTATTATGATTGTTTGGGCCTTGTTTAGGAAGCCATGTTATTGAGACAGGGATGGTTTGGTACCCTGTCATTTCTAGGTGTCAAAATCTTACAGCACTCTTCCTGGTCCTTCTGTGATAACGCACTTACAGTTCAGTCCCTACTTGTAAGAACAATATGAAGAAAAAAAAGAAACACAACAAAAATGATGCTCTCTTGAGAAAGAGTGCTTTTAATTCTCTAGTGATTGGATTGCAAGTGTGCATTACCAAACCTGGACACTAAAATAACTATCAAAGGCTATGTGTAAAACCGGTATTGATTATAGGAGTTCAAGGAGAAATTACTTGTGGGTAGGATGATCTTTTGGTTAATTAGTGAAAGGTCAGAGAATTGAGGTGTGCTTTTAGGGAAAGCTTCCCTCAAAGAAATATTTGTTCCAGACATAAAAATGAAGAATCTGAAAGCAGAATTGCATGCAGGAAGAAGCAGACACCAGCAAGGGAAGCACTCTTTTCCAGAGGACACCATTTCTTTTCCATGAAGTGACAAAAACTTCTAGCTCATTTTTCAAATGAGAAAATTCACTGTATCTTAGTTGGGAATTTCAAACATGAAATAAGTTACCTTAAGAAACTTTATTTTTCTGTGTGATGATAAATCCACATAACTACATATATCTTGTGGAAAAAAAATGTCCTCAGGTCCCGTTTCAAGGACAGGACAAGGACTTTTAAATAATATTAGATATAGGCTCAAAAAAAAAAAAAAAATCTCCAGTCCAGGTTTTCTTCTTTTGTGTTACTGTCTTCCCAACAACAACAGCATATATATTTAAATATATGTATGCGCTTATTTATGTGTGTATGTGTATATAAATTAAATAGGCGAGCATCCACTGTGACTATAGACACATAAGGCCTGCAAATTATTCTTTGCTTCACATAAAGTTACAAGAAAAGCTCAGGTCCTCCTCCCAGATGATATTTAGGACTTTCTGGCATCCCAATCACTCACCTTCTGTCCCTCCCCTAGCTATTCGCTCCTGTACTAATCTTGTTCTTGTTGTAGCAACACAATTCTCTCCAACAGCCTCCTATATCCTTGCAGGCAATGGGCTGTGTCCATCTCTATCCGTGCAAAGGGAAGCAATGAAAAAGAGCATCCATACCAGACCCAGCCATGGGGGTCTGCAGGTTGGATTCCCTAGGTTAAAACCCCACATGAATGTTGTTCTATGCTGTTCCAGCAGGATTTCTTCAAAGCAAAGTCCACCTGGACATTAAAATAAGGAGACCACTACCACCTTTTTTGTTTCTGCATTAAAAAAGCTAAAAGCATAAACACACACACACACACACACACACACACACACACACACACACACACACACACACACACGCTCCAGTAGCACTGAAGATTTCATCAGTGTATGACAGGAAGGTATTTAATTAAAGCTCATACCTGTCTCCCCTGCATGAGACAAACAAATCAAGGAGCTTTGGAAGAATAATTAATTCAGATGTAAAAGAAGCCTCAGATTTTTTTTTTAAAATGAAAAGAACAAAACCAATCATAAAGCAAAGCCAAACAACAACCACTAAACACCTAGAGGGAATGAAGCAGTAGGTGTCAGAGGTGTTTAATTAGCGGGGTAAGGAACCTTAGGAGGATCGCCACCAAGCATTCTTCTGAGGTCTGCCAAAATATAGTGGGCCATATCAGGGGGTTTAATATGTGTCTTGAAAAACAAACGGTGCACTCAGCATTTAATTTGCTCTCCTGAATCCGTTTTGGGGACATGCCTAAGAGAGTGATAATGTCACTGAAAAGTGCCTGTCATGTATACTGTCCCTACCTCTCATCCTGTCTTCAATCATTCCTATGCATGAAAAAGAAGTCAATCAGTGCTTAAGGAGTTTGTAGAGTGTCCACTGGTGCACTGCCCCTCTCTCTCTCTCTCTCTCTCTCTCTCTCTCTCTCTCTCTCTCTCTCTCTCTCTCTCCTTTCTCTGTTCTGTTGCACTGATCTTTTACACATGCAGCTTTTATTTTCTATCCCTGTGCTAAGGACGAACTATTAGCCTGATCATTATGTCACAGCCATTAAAACACATACAGCATTTAAATGCTTTCCTTCTTTCTCCCTTTTTTTTTTTTTAATTCAGCTGTACTTTGTTCTGTTTTATGTCTATCTTTCTCTCAACTATTTAGAATTTGGATTGGGAGACTGATGTAGATATTGGTCACCTCATTACTCCTTTTACCTAGCAGAAGAAATGTCTGGATATCATAGTGATAATTTAATATTTTTCTTTCTTCTTTTGTTATAGTAATGGATTCTTAATATATTTTTTACTTAAGGCAAACCACAATAAAATTAAAAGGGGTATTCATGCAATCAGAAATTAGTCTTTTAATGTGTGTTCATTTGAAGTTAAATGTTTTGGACAGTTGTCATCCTGATTGGAGAATTATCAAATAAAAAGATATGAATCAAGAAGCCCTAGGGATACTTGATAAAAATGTCAGACAGAACAAACTATCATTTTATCTCTTGCAGCCTAAATTTTTGTATTTCCATCCATGATAGTTTGGAGAAATTTACATTTATTGAAAAAGAAGAAGAAGAAGAAGAAGAAGAAGAAGAAGAAGAAGAAGAAGAAGAAGAAGAAGAAGAAGAAGAAGTTGTTTTCCTGCAAGGCTTTCTGTAAAGAAAGACAGCAGTCTCAGTCTCCTCTACAAGAACTTTGCTAGTTTTTTTCTCTCTCCATGCACTGAACAGGGCTACACTTACTGTGGCCAGGGCCTGTCTCACAACTCTGATTTTTTTTTTTTTTTTTTTTTTTTTGGTTTTGTAACAGATTTTTTAAAATTAATATTTTATTAATTTATTCATATTACATCTCAATTGTTACCCCATCCCTTGTATCTTCCCATTCCTCCCTCCCTCCCACTTCCCCCCTACTTCCCTCCCCTATATCTGTGACTGAGAGAGACCTCCTCCCCCTGTATATGCTTATAGGGTATCAAGTCTCTTCTTGGTGACCTATTATCCTTCCTCTGAGTGCCACCAGGCCTCCCCATCCAGGGGACAGGGTCAAAAATGGGGCACCAGAGTTTGTATGAAAGTCAGACCTCACTCTCCACTCAACGGTGGAGAATTTCCTGTCCATCGGCTAGGTCTGGGTAGGGGTTCGAGGTTTACTGCCTATATTTTCCTTGACTGGTGCCATAGTTTGAGCACAACTCTGGTTTTTATCTCTCAAACCTTTGACCCAGTTGCTTTGCAGATAGTTTCTATGTAGTGAAGTACAGCACTCTGCTTTTTCTGGTCCATAGAATTAATGCTTCTGGTTGTCTCCTGATTTCCAAGCTTTTTAGTTTAGCCTTTTATCTCTCTTGTCTTCATCTATACACCAGTAACACTGTGAATAGTCAGTATCACACACATGCACATGAGAATTAGGTGCTTTAAATATTTAGAGGGACTGATGACTAGTTTATACTGTATTTCTATGTTTCAAAAAGTGTAAAAGTATTTTACTCTGTCTAATAATATGACATTATACACAAACAACACTATTATTCTTTGTAGATTCAAATTTCAGAAGTTGACCACATGCCATGTATCTGAGAAGTATCGGCTAAACTATGGCACATATACATGATAGGGATCTTTGTTCTCCTAAAAAGAAGAAAGACCAATAAAGTGAGATGGAAGGATTTATTATATAAATACATATTTGTGGTAGTTAGTGAGACATGCCTCCAGGACTGTCTCTAGAGATGACCATGTCTAAAAGCTAATGCGTGGATTCATCTCTACATGGTGGCATTGCTAGAAGCCAGAGTGCAGGAAGAGATGGGAGTTTGGGAGGAAAAGATCTCTTGGGAATATATCCTTGGGACTGTATCTTGCTTCAGCTCCATCTTATGATCTATGCCTCCCTCTCATATCCACCATAAAGTGAAGAGCAGTTCCAGCTCCACTTTCTTCACTAGCATCACGATTTCTCAAGAGCATAGCATCAAGAAACTCTTTGAAACTGGGGGTTGAAAGGATAATTGTCCATTTGAAGTAGTTCTTTCTGATTTTATCATCCAGGCTATGCAAAAAATGTTAAGTTATATAAGCATGCAAGTATAAGACTCATTTTCTTGTAAAATGTTCCATATAAAAATATATATTTTGTGAAAAAGTATATAGGAAGAAAGTGACGACTTGTTACTTAAAAGGAGAGTTAGAACTGGGCTTTATAAAACAGGAAATGAGAATGAGTTGCCAGGATAGGAAGGAGTTGTACTTCCTTGCATATGCCTTGGGCTATTTGTTCTGACTAGAGGATACCCCAAAATGAATGAACAAAGAAATACATGACATCAATAAGTTGACAGGGAAATCCACAATGCAATGGGAATAGTAACGAATGCATGCAATTGTAGCACACATAAATGATGTAAGTGCATTTAGAATGGCAGGGGAGAAAATAGAAACTTTAAAAGCTCTGACAAATAACCATTTGGTTGTATATTTTACTAAGCCACAGGAAAAAGGAGCTGCATGCAAATATTACCATCCTCTCATTAGTGAATTTAATTTTGAAAGACTATGGGTTAGCTATTCTGGAGTGTGTGTGTGTGTGTGTGTGTGTGTGTGTGTGTGTGTGTGTGTACTAAGATAAAACTTACAACTAGCTCTGACTCTTTCCTATGAAAGAAAAAGAGGGTTCGTTGAAATTTCTGGGGATAGATTGTAATTCCTACTGTAGAGAATAAGAAGAATCAAGACAAAGTGTTGAAATATATTCATGTGCATGCAGACATATTTTCTGGGCCTGTCTGTGGAAGGCACCTGGATGTAATGATCACTTGAAAACGAGGCATATGTAACATCCGTATTTCTATTGTTAAACATAATCCTCCAAGAAAATGAATAAGAAAATAGCAGTAAGCACTTCTGGGACTGAAGGAGAAATAATAAAGTTGAGACAGGGATACTTTGTCCTGATAGGGACTAAGAGTTCTTACAGTCACATAGCTCAGAGGTCTGCTTGATGCACTCCCAGGGGCAGCATCTAGGCAAATTTGAGATGAAAACGAATGGGTATAATTTCATGGAATATATATATATATATATATATGTATATATATATATATATATACACATATATATATATATGTATATGTATATATATATAATGCTCATATAATACTAAAAGTAAATAGTTGAAGAAGCAACTAAATGGCAGATAAAGATACCTATTTTATAATAGAAATTTATTTAATAATCTGTAATACTGGAATACAATCACCATTTGCTAACACAGCAAAAAGTAGTGCAGGCCTGATTCTTTGGTAGATAATATAAGCAGTGGACATGTGCCCATAGCTATGATGAGAAGAACGTTTACACATTCCCAAAATAACTCTAGCTGTATGGTGTTCAGTGTGAAGAGAAACCTCTTCATATACAGCCATATGGTCTGGAAGGGCCGTCTTCACCAACTAGTCAGGTTAGTGTCACCATGAAGGTATCCTTTAGCTGGGGACATAGTTCAGTGGTAGTGTGTTTTGCTTAGCACATTGAAGGCTCTGGGTTTTACTGAGATTCAACACCATAAGATTGATAAGCAAGAATTTTAAGTGCTACCCCAAATCCTCTACCGTCTGTTGCAATACATTTCGCTGCATGCAACAGGTGTGGTATGACTGCCAATCCTAACCTGAGAAAACAGCCCGTAAATACACGTGAAGGGACATTAAGTACAACTGGCTAGTGCTATTCAGTGCTGTCGAAGATACGAATGAAGAAATCTTCTGAGAAATCTCCACAGGCTGTGGTGACTAAACAAACTAGAAACTCAGGTAGTACCAAATCTGAAACTAGATCCTCAACTAGAAAAAGAATCTAGGAGAGAAATTATGACATATGAATAATAAATGTGTATAAGTCCATAGTGTCTGAACTGGAATATAACCCATGTTGATTTCTGGATAATGATACATGGTCTATAGAAACTGTTACAGTCACTAAAGCTTAGGGAAGATAATCTGTATCCTTTTTATATCTCCTAATGGTCATATTGTTTCAAAACACACACAAAAAGATTAAATATAGATTTAATCCTCTGAGACTCAAAAGGAAAAATCCAAATATTTAGATTACCAATGGTCTTACTTACGGTTTATATTGCTGCATTGAAATACCATGACCAAAAATGCATGTTGTAGAGGAAAGGTTTATTTGACTTACACTTCCATATTGCTGCTCATCAATCAGAGGAAGTTAGGGCAGGAAGTTAGACAGGGCGGGAAGCTGGAGGCCGGAGCAGATGCAGAAGCCATAGAAGAATGCAACCTAGTATCTTGTTCTCCAAATCTTGCTTAGCCTGCTTTCTATAGAACCTGAGACCACCCTGCTTTCTATAGAACCTGAGACCACCCTGCCAGGGATGGCACCACCCACAATAGGGTGTGCTCTCCCTCATCAGTCACTAATTAAGAAAATGTCCTACAAGTGACCTTATGAAGGCATTTTCTCAATTGAGGCTCCTTCTTCTCTGATGACTCTTGCTTGTGATAAGTTGACATTAAACCAGACAGTACAGTAACCGATAAGATGCTAGATTCAAATATACATAACCACCATGGCTACGATTTTCCAAAATTAGGAGAACTATTACATCTTCCCCTAGTTTTTGAATTCTGAAATTGAAGAGGCTCCAATTTCTTTAATAACAGAAATAGTCTCACTGTAGAGACAGTGGAGAGAACAGTTGCATGCTACCGCAACAAACTGGACTCAGACTGAAGGAACTGACACTTACAAATTTACCGAGGATCAAAATCAGTTAAACAAATTCAGTGGAGGGAGAACCTGGCCTCATTGTGTTGGACATTTCCCTCAGTGCAGGCGGATGACTTGTCAGCATCCTTTTGCACAGCTAGCATCTGAGAGATCTGCTCCATGACTGGGTCTGTGCTAAGAGCCTTATAAGGAACATTGAAATTTATTCCCATGGTTAATAGCCAGCTCAGCCTCTATTGTCAGGGAAAGTGAGATGAGAGTCTAGGAAGACGAACAAGGGAAGATTTTGGATGTAAGCTTTCTCTCTGATTCCTATCCCACGCCCATCTCAATGGTCCAAAGTGCCCTGTACAGATGAAGGGTAAGTGCACTGACTGCAACATGCTGTCCTTTCTCTTCCTCTGCTCTCTTTAGAAACCTCATGTGCTTCTGCTACATAATTATGGCTGCTGGCTGTTTGGAAAGGTCATAGCATGGCCCTCAAGGTGCATTTTCCATCACATGCCAAGCCAGCTTATCTCTGCCAGGTCTGTCATTTGTTGCTATGGATTTCCTATACTTTTCAATTACATCCTTTTGGGGAAAGTTAAATCAGATTGCAGGGCAATATAGGGTTAATGAAACGAACATGTTGTAATTACTCATTATAAAATGCCTCCCTTTTAGTCATGGCCTTGGATGATTTTGTTTGGGGAAAAAAACAAAACAAAAAAAAAATCAGAAAATCTCCTGGGGCAGTGGTGACAGAGATGCCAATAAGGAAAGGAGGGCTGTCTATTTTTTTTTTTTTTCAGAGATTTTGATCTTAGGTCATAAACATTTGTTTCTTGTTTAAGGCAGTAACTAGTGGGAAATTCACCGAGTGATGGAAAGTGGAACAAAAATATTTAAAAAAAAAATACCCCATAAAATCAAGATCCCAGCAACCTGCTTTACTTTCACTATTGCTAGGAAATACTTGTGACTTCTCCTTAAAATGACAGTTTCAAACAGAAGCCAGAAAAGGCCTGTGTGGCACTGGTTGTTGTCTTCCGCCCCAAGCCTAGTAAGCACTTACACCCTGTGACTAACTCTTACCACATCTCCCTCTCTTTCCAAAAAGGTTTGATACTGACATGATGAGAACACTCGAGATGCAAACAAAGCTGTATCCTAATTGGACGGAAAACAAATGCAAAACAGAAGGCAGGCAGGAATAATAAAAAATGTGCTTCAGTACCTAAGTCCGAATGGATTTGCTCTCTTAATCTTTATTCCAAAACCATTGTTCACATGAATGCTTTTCTTCTCAGTGGCAAAGTTTTCTCTACAACTCAACCTGGGGAAGTCATAGGTTGAAAGGCCAGGTTTGGGGGCGATTTACCTCCAGTGTGGAGGCTCAGAACATTACTATCCTGAGCCTGAAGTTACCACCTCCTACTTCCTGTTGATGAAGTAGTACTGAAGAAATTGTGTTTGTGTGATACATCACACAGCTTTCTGTATAAAACCATCAAGGCATGAATGGCGGGTGTTGGAGATTGGGTTTCTATTGCTGTGATAAAACACCATGACCCAAATCATTCTGGGGGAGGAAAGGCCTTGTTTGCACTTATAATTCACAGCTCACCCTTCCATCAAGGAAGGATGTCATGGCTAGACCTCAAGGCAGGAACCTAGAGTCAGACACAGAAGCAGAAAGCATGGAGGAGTGCTGCTTACTGGCTTGCTTCTTACGGCTTGCTCAGCCTGCTTCTGTATAGACCCAAGGACCACCAGCTAAGGGTGGCACCACCCACAATAGGCTGGGCCCTCCTGCATCAATCTGTGATTAAGAAAATGAACCACAAATATACCCACATGCCAATCTGATGGGGTATTTTCTTAATTAAAGTGCCCTTTTCCCCCAAGAGACTGTAGCTTGTGTTAAGCTAACATATAATTACCTAGCATAATAGTTGAAAAACAGCAATTTGGAGTTGTATCTATTTATTTCTCTAGCCATAGCCATCGGGGATACCTCAAACTATTGTTTCAAACTCTTTATTGACCATGTCAGTTGTACATGCTAATGATGTTGCCATGTATGCACACAACTTTCACTACACAAGTCCAGCCTGCTCCTGGCCACGCTCACCAATGTATGGAGCCATCAGAACTTCTGCTCGAATTACCACTATTCTTTGTTCTGTTCAACATTTTTTTTTTTCTTGGCTTTTCAAATATGAAAGAGACCAAGTTGTACTTGTCTTTCTCTGTCTGGCTTATGTCACATGAAGATTTTCAGTTTCATCTATTGCCACATGACAAGATTTCACTCATCATGGCTGAGTGGTTGAGTGTTGTATTCATAGACAGCATTAGGTTTTTTTTGTTTTGTTTTGTTTTGTTTTTTTACATATTATTGAGAGGTCTAGAATGACCCCCCATATCTTAATTCTACTGACTAGTGTTGGAATAGGTGCCTGTGTGCATGTACCTCTTTGTTTTGGGATTCTGATTATACTTCACCTGTATATGTACCCAACAGTAGGATATCTGAATCAAACTTTTTCTGAGACTCTCCATCATGGTGTATTAATTTACATAACCACCGGAATCATATTAGTTACTCTCTCTGAACATCTGTTGCTTTTTGTTGTTATTTTAATACTACCCATTGTCATGAGACTGAAGTGATATTCCAGTGTCATTTTGATTTCCCTGATAGCTAATGTTGTTGAGAATCATACCAGTTAGTTTTTGTCAATGACACAAACTAGAGTCATCAGGAAAGAGGAAACCTCAGTTGGGGACTTACCTACATAATATAAGCCTATGGCAGAATTTTCTTCATTAATGATTGATATGAGTTGGACCAGATCTCTGTGAATAGTGCACTCCTGCATTATACAAGAAGCTGAGAAGCCCTGAGGAGCAAGCCAGGAAGCAGCATTCTTCCATGGTTTCTATCTCAGTTGCCATTTCCAGGTTCCTATCTTGAGTAACTGCCTTGGCTTCCCCTGATGATTGACTGTGCTCTGTAACCTAGAATAAACCCTTTCCTCCATCAACTTGGTTTTGATCAATGTTCAGTTGCATCCAGAAAGAGGCCTGGATTGTTTCTGATGCTTAAAAATAAATAGTTATTAAAACAAAGTTTGTTTGTTTCTTTCTTTTTTGTGTGTGTCTTTCATTCTTTTTGTCTTTGTTTCTTTGCATCTTTGTTTGTTTGTTTCCTTCTTTCTTTCATATTGTCATAGAGGGCCTATAAATGATGACCTCCTGGACACACTGTATAGCCAATTGAAAGACTTTATACATCTAGCTGGGTCTAAACTCAGGTATTCAGGAGGCCCAGGTATAGCTCTAAGTATCCAGAACTAGGAGCCTTTGAAGGCAAAACCCATTTTCTGGCATCCTACTAGGTACTTGCAGTGTGTGTGTGTGTGTGTGTGTGTGTGTGTGTGTGTGTGTGTGTGTGTGTGTGTGTGTACATAAAATGGGATGGAGGGGGAGTTGAAGAAGCAAGCACTTTAACAAAAGCTGAGATAAGTGGTTAGCTGGAGGGCCTTCTGCACAAGTAAGCAGTTTAACAGAAGGTAAGTTAGCTAGGGAAACTTGACAGCGAGTTCCTAGAATACAGTTGGGTAAGTTTCATTGGGATTCTCCATCAAGCACATTAAATTCTAGTTAAGCCTGAAATGACCCCAGTAAGAATACTTGATGGAGGCACCTCGGTACTGTCTTGCCCTTTCATAATATGTACCACAAATGCTTGCTCTGGGGGATAAACTTATGTACAGTTAGCAGTAAACACTCAACGGTGTTATGGTGAGACATGTTTTATAAATCAAAGGACCTACACTATAAAATCCCCAGGGGAAAAAACCAAAAAAAATATGTTTTTGAAAAGAAAGGCTTGTTCTCTGAGATCCCTATAACCAAACCAATCAAATAAAAATAAATATGAAAAGGAATTTCGTTATTGGTGAAATCACATATACCTGTGATTCTAACATTTGGGAGGCTAAGACACGAGAATCATCAATTTGAGGCTAAGCTGTACTACTTTCCCTCAACAAACAAACAATAACAAATAAAAAACACATCCTGAAAGGAAGGAATGCGCTTGTGCAGAGTAAGTAAAAAGAACTTCTTAAAATTCAAATGTAGCTGAGGCCAAGCTGAAGTCATTCTGGATCACACACGAGAACTTAGTCGAACCTTGCATCATTCACAGTCCATCTTGAGCATAAGATTTGGAGCATCGTTATTATCACGAAATTTTCTACCGGTCAGCATTTTAGTCTTCTTAGGCCATCATAGCAAAACACCACTTTGGCCTTACATAAAAGAATTTTATTTTTCATAATTTGGTAATATAAAGAATCCAAGTTCAAGAGGGAAGAAAAACCTGATCTTGCTGTTTGTAGCATGCCGGGAAGTTGAAGAAGAACTGGGAGTTCAAGGTCAGCCTGGACCTCATAGTAAGTTCTGTCAGCCTGTAAGGAAAACTCTGTCTCAGGAAAAGGGAGTAAGTGAAGAGTGGGTGCCCCTGTTGAGAGGGAGGACAGGGTGGCCTGTTACTGTTGGCTGCATTCTGATTTATAAACACTATCTTTGTTACCTTTTATGGGGAGTGTAGGGCTTCTTGAAGGCATCCCATAAGAGCCCTCACTATCTTAACTCCATGTAAATGCAATTATCCTTCTGAGGTCCCATCTCAATGTGTCATATTGGATATTACTGCTTTAACAGAGGAATTTTAGTGGTAAATTTGTGCATTATAATGTATTAGTGATCAACTCAGAGTCACAAACATCATATCAATGTCACGTTACATAAAGAAATAAAAGCACTCCGTGCTCCCCCTTGGAGTTGTTTAGCCAAAAGTGAGTCCAGATTTAAATTCTCTGCTTCATGCTCCCTGTGTCTTCCATTGTCTGTCTGTCAGGTGCGTGTGTCTGAATTTCTGTCTATCTCAAGGCTGTCCTGTGAATCTGTTGGTCCCGGTTTCTTTGTCTGTCTGTTTCTATCTGTGTGTCTCTCTGTCTGTCTGTTTTTATGAACTGTGCATGTCTTTGTCTGAGTGATGTTTGTCTGTTGTGTTACTGCCTGTAAGTGGTGTCTCTCCATTCGTGTGTCTGTCCATAACCAAGAGCTTCGAGCTGTATTTATAGAACAGCACAGAAAGCATCATATGGGGAAGGAATGAGATAATTTACAGAAATATTTAACAGAGTTTTACAAGGAATTTATTCCAACTGACCCAGACAAAAAAAATTATTATTTACCAACAAATATCTGCAAATGCTTGTTTCCCCACCTTTATGGTAGATTTTAGGAAGTTGCTTTCAGCTTCTGTAATTACTACTTTCAGCAAATGATACACAATCATTATTCTGAGTCAAGGGCATGGAAGAGTACATAATGCAAGATTAAAACTGTAAATTAGCTTAGGTTATAAAAACATTATTTGGGATATTCAATTCAAGTAAGACTGATTGCTATATTGTTCTCTTAAAGGCAGATAAGACAATCAGTTGGAGTACATAGTGAGATAACAGTCTTAAGTCTTAAGTGATGTCAAAGAGTATTAACTTTGGCATAAGGTCTGATATCTTAAGATATCAAATATATTTTCAGAATATGGCTTCATCACAGAGGAAGACAACATTCAGCTAATAGGAGACAATAAGGATGCCTGTGTATAATAGAAATGAACTTTTCAAAACGTGTCTTTCACTCCAGTTCAACTTAAGACATACTATGTCTACATTCACTGGTTGCTTCCTTTATAGATTATCTATCTCACAGGCGCTAAATAATTCCTTCTAGATTAAATACCACTATTTATCTTGCTGTAGAAAAGATATGCAAATATGTTTTATAAATAAATGGGTCTAACATTTTTTTTTAGTCCAGAAAAAGGGGATTATTCTTTAAGAAAAAAAAAAAAAAAACCACAGAATTTAGAGCCAGTATATTCTTAGCTTTGTGGGCAAACAATGTTATGAGTCTTCTACTGCCCTTTTCAAAAGAAAGCTAACATCTATGATTTGGCTGTGGTTGTGCAAACATGTCTTCTGTATTGGCGGTTTTGCTCATGACCAGCTTCCATTGTGGTTT
The DNA here is from genome assembly GCF_903995435.1 of Acomys russatus. Taxonomy (NCBI): domain Eukaryota; kingdom Metazoa; phylum Chordata; class Mammalia; order Rodentia; family Muridae; genus Acomys; species Acomys russatus. Next base: position 20,247,782 of record NC_067163.1, read on the forward strand.
GAATAAACTTGGCCCTCATAAACTCACAGGAAGTATCATTATGGGAGGAATGGCCATTTTGGAGTGAGGGTGGCCCTGTTGGATGAAGTATGTGACAGAGGTTGGGCTTTGAGGTTTCAGAAACTCAAGTCAGACCCAGTGTCACTCTCTCTCTTCCTGCTGCCTTTGGATCCAGATGCTGGAACTCTTAGCTCCTTTCCAGCACCATGATAGCCTGTGTGCCCCCACGCTTTTTGCCACATGGATAATGAACTAAACCTTGAAACTGAAAGCAAGCCCCAATGAAATGCTTTCCTTTATAAAAGTTGTTGTGGTGATGGTATCTCTTCACTGTAATATAAAATCGTTACTTAGCTTCCCATCTTCTGGACTTCCTCCACCACTCTTCCTGTGGAAATTGAGAAAGCTCTCAAGGAAGAAATAAAGGGAACTTCTCAGATGGCAAGGCATTAACCTAATTTCATCACCGTGACAAAAAAGCTGATGGGCTCAGTTCATAGTCTACTGGCTTCATTGCTTTTAAGCCTGGAACAAGTCAGAAATGTCATATCAGAGGGCTATTGTAGGGAAAGATTTCTCATTGCATCCAGGAAGCACGGGATCACTAGGAAGGGTCCAGAGACAAGACATATCCATCTAGAGCATGCCTACAATAACATTCTTCCTCTAAGTAGGCTTCATGTTCTAGCAGAAGCCTCTTCCAAATAGTACCATCAAGTAATGAGTCATCACAGGATTTACCCAACGACAAGGCTAGAGCTCTCATGATCTAACCCCTTCCAAAAATATCATTATGTAGACAAGGTACCATTACTATTTGGGCTTGTGGGAATATTTTATACTCAAACCGGAACAACAAATAATTAATTGTAAATGTGGAGGTACTAATGGAAAATAAGTTGGTATATGAAATAAGATTATGTTGCTTTTTAACTGCTATCACAGGGAACACTAAAAGTAAGAGATAAGATGTTCTGAACTTGAACATATGTAACTGACGCGTGGCATCCCCTAATAATGGGAGTGGTGACTGTCTCTGACTCTGTTCTCTGCCTTTGAATCCCTTTCCCCTAGCGTGGCTGTCTTGTCTGGCCTCAGTAAGAGAGGATGCACTTAGTCCTGTTGGGACTTGAGGTGCCAGGGTAGGTTGGTCCCCCTTGGCTCCACTCCCTTCTCTGAGAAGACAGAGAGGAGGCATGAGGGAGGTGTCTGAAGTCAAGACTGGGAGATGAGGGAGGAGGAGGCTGGTATCACCTATAAAGTGATTAAATTAAAAAACGCTCTTAAAACGATATTCTGAACTTGAATATTGTGTATGTCATCTGACAATCTATAACTTGAGGTGATCATACTTACTTTGATGCTTAATGCTTGTCTTTAAAGCAAAGATAAGACATAATTTGAGAATTAAATTTTGAAACTTGTGATTCTATTTGACATTATATCTATAATACTATAGTCTGGCACAAATTATTTTTCCTCTCTGTGTATTATTCTATAAAGATGAGCATGGAAGTATTTGTTCCCTTAGCCATTGCTTTTAGATCTCTCTCTCTCTCTCTCTCTCTCTCTCTCTCTCTCTCTCTCTCTCTCTTATTTATTTTAACCTATGTACAAAGAATAAGTAACATGTTATAGGCACATTGATAGACTACACTAATATAGTAAGAGACAGGTTTGAAACTTAGGGATAATGGTAAGTTAGATATGAGCACTGGCACCATAGCTTATTTCATGGGTCATCTTTGTCAAGTTTGAATTTAGAATTTCATGATTGAAGTAAAAAATTTAAAAACATCAGTTTTAATCAGTTTCCTGATAGAATGGAATGAAATAATTCTGGTAGATTAAATAGATCAGTTCCTGGCCAATCTTAAGATCTAATAAATATTAGTAGTATTTCAAGAAGAAAGGGAAAGTCAAACAGAATAATTTAGTGAGCATGATGATTTTAAAGTCATGGAAAGTTTTATATTGACATTCATTTTTAGTGCTTCCCACTTCCTCTGTTCTATATATGTTTTTAGCAAGGTAAACGGTTGCCCTGGAGACAGCAGCATCCTCACACAGCAGAACCTTCTCTTGTATCATCTGGTTATCTTTCTATCTCTGCCTCATCTTTCCATAAGGACATTATTCGTGTTGGGTCAGGAGGCTACTCATCTCCAGTATGAGCCCATTTCTATTCCCTGATCTATAAGGACCACTCATTTATATAATGTCATGCTGTTTGCTAGTGCTGGCTGGGAATTCAACATACCATTTTTAGTATGATGGAGACATAATACAACCATAGCAAGCATAAAAATGCCTGGGAGCACATTTAGGTTTCTACCACTCTTACCATTATCAAAATCTTCCTCAAACTAATTAATATTAATCGAATTCTCCTTCATTCTGTTAAAACTGAGAATTCAAATGATAATTTAAAAGGTTTATTGCACAGCATAAGTTAATCAAATTATTTGACACTTGTTATGTAGTACATTCTAAAAGGGCTAATAAATAAAGACTAGGTACAAGTGACTTCTTAAAAGTCATCTCTTTCCATATCTACACATTATTGGTTCCATAAAAATATTTAATTTATTATTATTGTGTATATATGAGAGTCAGAACAACACTTTGGGGAGTTGGTGCTCTTTTCTCCACAGACTAATGAGGTTTACCTAATGCCACAAGGTTTGTGCTGCAGGCATTCTCACCCATTGAGACATCTGGTCAACACAACTAAATATATTTAAATACTATTTCTTTATTTTCTTGTTCTTAAGACAAATTCATGATAGGTAACCTTGGATGGCCTTGAAGTCCCAGAGATCTGCATCCTAATTTTCTGTTGGGGCTAAAAGTTTAGTCTACCACCCTGGCCTAACTCCCTTTTCTTTACCATTATGTAAAAATAAAGCCAGTTGCATTGCTTAGGCTCCTGCATGTATCAATGCACAAAGTACTATATCTACTTAAAATGGTTTAAACAGAGAAATTACCAGAATGAAAAAAATTACTTTTTTATACAATGTTTTGTTCCAAGTGTCTGCTTTAGAGATTGTATAGATGCTGCTCTGCCCACGGCAGTTTGACTAAGATGTTAAAAACAGAGAACAAACTTTGGTTTGGTTCATGGATTAGTAGAGAAGTCAAAATAAAGGCAAATAAAATATAAACCCTTAAAGCTCAGTTTTGGATCTGGTACATTTTGTGTTGCTTATTCAACTTTTTATTTCAGCTCAGTTCCATTTAAGTCCCCAGTAATTATTAAGGGCACCTTTGGTTTACAGAAAGGACAGAAAGCCTTTCCTGTTAGGGACTGATTATTTACTCTGTTACTTAGAGAGACTGATGAGTGTAGCAGTAAATTGAAATCAAAATGACAATTTAAAATGTCCTCTTTGTTGTTGATTCATCTCCAAGTTCCAGTGAACTGTGACAAGCACTGTAGAGCCATCTATGCCTCCTACGCTTGCGGAAGTCGTCACAAGAGATAAATGTCCCTGCATTCAACTGGATACTTATAAATTGGACCTCTGAGTCATTGTTAAGTGAAGAGGTGGGGACACAATATAGCTGAAGATAGGAAGCAACTTGTACCAGATGCTTGAATGGAGCCAGAGCAGTGACAGCCCTCTCCTGTTTTCAGTGAGATGTGTACGCATTGTACATACGGCAATGTTTTTAACAAAAGATCATTGATGAGAAGTGCAGTGCTGTGGAAAGCAAATAGCAGAGTCGAAAGGAAACAAGCTTGCCTGAGGTACTAATATCTGTCTTCCCCCACTGGGACACAAGAAGAATGCTGTTTCAGACAACAACAGTCTGGTCGTTACCCTTCTGCTTTGAGCAGCTAAAATTTACAAATTATGGTTATCAAAAGGATTCAAAATCAGCATTTGCATACTTCCCTGTATTTTTGTTGTGTAAGACAATTCAACATGTTCTGAAAACACGTTTCTCATCCGACCATCTTGTTACATTGTTTCTAATCATGCTCTTCATGATGTATACGTCACGTAGAATACTTTCTCTGATTTACATCCATGACTACTCTGATGTGGGAATTTCATAGTCAACACTTCTTTGTTTTTATTTTTGGTTTTTTTTTTTTTTTTTTTTTTTTTTTTCCTGATACAGACAATGGTCTCTTTCTGTAACACTTTCAAATCCATTATTTCTATCTGGAGACCTTATGCTTTTCCATATACTTGTAGTCGATTTATGCCATTGCCTTTTTGGCTTGGGATTCCTAACTGAAGATTGAACTTATTATACTCAAGACTTATGCTTATGCTATTAAGATCGTAAAGTCAAACAAACATTGAGGAGGTTCTAGATTATTCTTCCTTTGCTCAGAATAGATCACCCTAGATCTGGAGAGGCATTTGGTGGGTACCTGAGTTGGGATGCTCTGCATTCATGTAAAACTCTGTAAGTGAAGGGATGGAGGGGAAGGCAAGAAGACTGATCAAAGAAGAACCAAAGATTTTTCTTGATAGCATGATCAAAAACCATGTATGAGTATTATGTGAGAATTTGTGAAAGTCCAACAAATCTTTTAAAATTCTTCCAATTTTTAGTAAACTTCAAACACCTACCCAGATCTAGCCAATGGACAGGACATTCTCCACAGTTGAGTGGAGAGTGGGGTCTGACTTTCACAGGAACTCTGGTGCTCCATATTTGACCATGTCCCCTGGATAGAGAGACCTAGTGGCACTCAGAGGAAGGATAACAGGCTACCAAGAGGAGACTTGATACCCTATGAGCATATACAGGGGGAAGAGGTCCCCCTCAGGAACAGTCATAGGGAAGGGGAGTAAGGGGAAAATGGAAGGGAGGGAGGAATGGGAGGATACAAGGGATGGGATAACCATTGAGATGTAATATGAATAAATTAATAATAAAAAATACATTGTAGCAAAAAATTCTTCCAATTTTCAAGGCAAAAATATGAGGTCAGGGATTATAAGCCTCTTGTCCTTTGATAAAACAGGATACTGCTTGGACACGACATCTCTAAGAGATGGGATGCCAGCTCATCTGTGACATCCTTTTGTCATTTATACATTCTCCATGGATTGTATTCCTATAACAATTTAGGTCATAGGGATGATATAGTTCCTTTTTCTAGGACTTTATTGACAATGTGCATTTTTAGATTTACTCCCATAATGTTACTAGATTCTCTCATTGGCTTCAACCAAGTTTGACTTTTCTTGTGCCAATGCGGCTTCTTCCTTTTCTCTTTCTGCAGCAGACAACCACCATCACCACTCCTGCTCCAGAAGCTTCCAGAGGCATCCCTGCCCCTCCACTTACTGAGCTCACTCATCTTATATCTAACAACATTTCTGTTCTTTTAATTTTGCATTACAAATACTTCTCCAAACCATCAATATTCATAATCAAAATGCATCAAAGGAAACTAAGAGCACTTGTTACGCAGCTGCTATCCTTTGAGGTGAGATGCAGAAGTGAAGCTGAGCAGGGCAGTACTGTACAGTGCAGCACAAGGTAAATGCTTTGTTGTTTGTGCTGGAAAACCGCTTGATTCTTCACAGAGGTGCTCATTCCTCTCTTTTTGTTTACCTTCTCTTGCTATGCCCACTTCCTGCTCTATCTGGCTTCTCCTTTTCTTTACATTAGATACTGGTCATAGTTCCTCATGTAACCTCAATGACAACTATCAATAACTGTTTTCCCGAATTGGAATTCTTTTACTTAGCTGTAAATTCCTATGAGGAACTTCCTATTTGTGCTCTTTGTGATTCTTCTTTCAATGCTTAATGGATTAAGAAGAATCCATGGAATGAATAGAAAGGCTGAAAGAGAGTTTTCACCTTAGCTTCACAACCTGTTATTTCTTGCTTTTTTCCAGGGACTATTTTGTGTCCTTGGAACATTTTGTGAAGGTTGCAAATTCAATGTGATGTGGTTGCTTATTTCTCTCATTTACTTTCGTTTTTCTTTTGAGAAGAGCATCAGGTATAAAATTTAAGTTCCAGTACCATTAATGTTGCCATTTCTGACCATCTGTCTAATTGTTATTGACCATGGAAAAGTAGTTTTTGATTGAGGCATAATGTAAAGTCATATTGATTACAGTAAATGAACTTTTCTGCAGTCATTGAGTCAATTAGAGAAAAAAATATCTAGGACTGAATCTCATGTAACAATGTCGAACTTTCATGCCACTGGACCGTGGCCGTGGCCTATGCTGTACTTTGGAAGTAAATTTCTTCTTTTGTTTAATATAAAATCACAGAGCTCAAAGTAAAGAGACAGGAAAAGTAAGTATGCACTCCTGCTGTCCAAACAGAACACAGGGAAATTAGAACAAAATCAGATTTTACTTTTAATCCTTCAAATAAGAAGCTTTTCTGCCTGCAGTTTTAAATCAAAGCAATATACGTTTTATTCTCGGTTACCAATCACGAAATCCACATCAAGAGGCTATCAGCAGTGTGCAGCTGCTGTCAGCCTTGAAGGAGGCTCAGTGCTGATTTTGCTGAGATGACTGATAGTGATAGCATTGTGGGCAGATGAAGCACCTTTCTCTCTGAAATGCTGTTTAAAAAAAATCACTCATGCCAGCTGTGGCTGCTGTTGGTTAGGCCTCTGGAGACTTAAATATGGCAACGGAAATTCTTCAAGGAGGAGAAGAGAGAGGGAAAAAGCAGGAGGCCACAGGATAGACATTACCTGTTTGCTACACAACCCATGGGGAACATGGAGATATGCTGATGGATTTAATACCTCTGAGACTTGAACATAGGTGTCTGAAGGTTTACAACCTGAGGCCAATATGTTTCCCTGACTGTAGAAGGTCACACTAGCCTTTGGTATTGGACTGTTAATGCTCCTCGAGTGTAAGGGTGGAGAACAGGTTCAAATGGATCATTAATGTAGCTCTTATCCAATTTAATTTCTTTTGGACTTTTATAGTCATCTAGCTGTTTTTTTTTAAGCATGCTGTAGCAATTCCATTAGTGGGTACAGAATTCTTTGCTTATCTGTGTCCTCTTACTATCTAAAATTTATAAATTAATGTTAACAACACATTCTACATTATGTACTATATAATGTAGTTTTTTGTTTGAGTTGCTGCTTACAGATTCAGTGGATTTGTACAGAACTCTGAAGGTCATTATTGATGGTCTAGTGCCAGATCTGGGGATGACTTCTTATACTGCTGAGTGCCACATTACATACGGCCATGTTGCGTACAGCATTCAGGGACCAGAGGCAAGAGGATTGCCACATACTGAGTTGCAGCAGGGTCAAGAACTTCTGGGTAGTGAGGTACTGTTTCAAAAGAAAAAAAGGGGGGCATGTATACTCTATCCCATTATATATACATAAAAGATCACAGAAAATAATTGAGGGAAGTCAGGGTAGGAACTCAAGAAGGAACAAAGGCAGAAACAATGGGGGAATGATGCTTCCTGGCTTGCTATCCATGACTTGCTCAGTCAGCTTTCTTATAAAACTCTGGACTATCTGCCAGAGGTGACACCACACAAAGTGTTCTGGGACACTGCTTGAGTTTTTAGTCAACAAATGACCAACAAACTTGTCCATAGGCCAAGTAGATGGAGGAAATTCCTTATGTGAGATGTCCTCTTCCCAGATGATTCTAGTTTGTGTCAAGTTGATAAAACCATTGTGCATGTGTGTGTGTGTGTGTGTGTGTGTGTGTGTGTGTGTGTGTGTGTGTGTGTGTATACATATGTATATTATAACACAGAAAGAATTTATTTTATGGTTGGAATCCCTATTATAGGATTTGAGTGATTCATACTGATGTTAATAACCATTCTCTTCTTGGGCCAACATTAGCTTGAGATACTTTTAGAAAATGTACTTTCTATGTCTCTATTATAGATTGTGCAATAAATTTTTATCCTGTGGTTCACAGACCAATAGAAAGTAAGGTCTTCATTACAGAATTTGATTTCTGCTAATTTATTATTAGATAATAATTAGTGTAATTACATTATCCTACTTAATAAATCAAGCACTTTTTCTCCACCTTGTCTCTCTGTTAAATAAAGTATCCTCCCAGTGTTCCTGCCTTTTCTGAAGTAGATGCACCATGTAATCTCAAGCATATTTTGGATTCTCATTTAAATACTGTTTCCAAACCTCTTGTTTATGACTTGAAAGTCTTGGCTCCTCACACTCATTGAGAATACCAGTTTTTTCTTAAACTTATGCATCAATTATTACTCTAATTCCTCCCTAAAAATGTTCTTGCTATTTTTACCCACCTACCTATTTGGAAGTTTTGTCTAGTTTTGTTTTTGTTTTTTTTGTTTATTTTGAAGCTGGTTTTCTTTGAAGTCAGAGGACAACTGTGTTGTCCATAAGATTTTATTCATATTCACGATGTCATGAAGACAGAAGTGGAAGGTTTTTCTTTTATATTTTCTAAACATCATCTATTTGGTTTGTTCTTGTTTACTCAAAAATTGGGGTCAAATTCAGATCCATATGCTTGCCAGGAAAGCACTCTTGAGCTACATCTCCAGACTTCCTTTTACCTTTTCTGAATAACTCTGAGAGCTTCCATTTAGGTGGATGATCTTGAGTTTCCATTCCATTTTATAATAATATAAAATATTTCCATCCTGTTATTTTGGAAAAAATATAATTCTTCAAAAGATTTCTGCATACTCTCCTTCTTTTTAGTTTGCTTTCCAAACTTGGAACTTTATCAGACTAGCAGACTAGCTTCTTTATGTGGATCTGTCTTTTCTCTCCTCTCCACCTGGGTGATGAGCAATAGTATATTAACCCATATTAATTTAAATGTCCTGTGGTTCAGCGTTTTTCTATCAGCTTTATGTGAGTTAGCAATTTGGTTATTAACAATAGGCCTATTATGATCCTCTTTATACAGATGAGAAAATAAAAACAAATGTGATACAAAATTCTACTCTTATCTGGCCAGAGAATGTAATTGTCTTGATTGTGGGAAGTTCACTTTAGAATGGTTAGGTGCTTACCTCACTCATTGCCCACCTCCAATTCCCTTGAGTGCTTAACAGGAGTTCTGAGATGCTTTTGTCGCATGGTGTCATTACACACGTCCTAGAATCAAATACTCTCTTTTGGTGGTACCAAGACTTTTTGCTTCTGCATCATCACTCTAGGTTAAAAAGTCAAACTTGAGAAAAAAATAGTACATTTGACCTATAATACTTGGTATGGATATGTCAGAAGAGTTTGGAAATGCAATTTGAATTTTATGATAAAGACCATTGAGTACACAAAAGTATTACTTATGGGTTGCTGAAAGTCATGGCAGCAACTGGTACAGATGTGTAGCTGGAAGTGGAGTAGAATATGTGGAACTGAATCATGAAAATGAGTTCATAGTACTCCCTTTGATTTGTGGTCATAAAATACTACATCACATTTGAATTATAGAAAAAAATTCTACATTAATTTGGGGAATTAAAAGAATGGATAAATTATATATCAAATATAATACTAACTACATTTAAGTTAATATATAAGTAAAGCTTATAAATATTTAAAATATTTTATCATCAAAATAATAATAAATAGGGCTACTGTGTAGCTGAGTAGAAGAATGGTTTCCATACTAGTGAAAGGCCCTGGTTTAATTCTCAGTACCACACACATAAGATACTAATAATGCTGCTGCTGCTGTTACTACTACTACTATGACTAACAATAGTAATAATAATGAGAATTAAGTATTACAGTTGTAATGAGGAGGGAAGTTGGTTCTGAATGAGTAAGACAAGAAGATTCATACTTTGAATAGAAAAAAAAAGGAGGGAGAGGGAAGGAAATTGAACAAGACAGGAGGAAGGAAGGAAGAAAAATGAAGAAAGAAAAGATGGTAGGAAGGAAGGAAGAGAGAGAAAAGGTGGAAGGAATAAAGAATGAAGGGGGAAGAAAGAAGGGAGAAATGGAGAAAAGGAGAGGAAAGAAAGCAGAGAGGGAAGAAGGGAAGAAAATAATAAGGCACAGAGGAGGGAAAGTGAGGAAGATTGAGGTCACTGGAAAAATGAGATTTAGCTTAGATGGGACTATAACCAAGACAGATGGTACAGAGAAGCCTGTGATTAACAATAGACAACCTTCTCAGATAATTTCCTATGGGCTATATGGGTCCATAGGGAGGGCTTCATTTAGAACAATGATCCTTTACCTGGGGTTGTGGGGGGGTCAAATGACCCTTTCACAAGGGTCACCTAAGACCATTGGAAAACACAGATATACATTACAACTCACAACAGTAGCCAAATTATAATTATGAATTAGCAATGAAAATAATCTTATGGTGGGGGCTCACCACAACACGAGGAGCTGTATTAAAGGGTCATAGCATTAGGAGGGTTAAGTACCACTGATTTAGAAAAAAAGTGTCTTTAAATTTATTCCCATAAAGCTCATCATGCAGAGGGAGATGACAAATACCAGGTCTGAGCACATACGGTTGAAAGGAAGGGTCAGCATTGGTCATATTAAGATCCAAGTTTAGTATCTGAAGGTGCGGGCATGAGCTATATGGCCATGAATACATGGTGCATGACAGGAGAAAAGTGAGCAAAAACAAAAATATGAGCTTTTATAGACATCCACATTCACTGTAGAGATGCGTTGAGAAAATAAGGGCTTTAGTGCAATGAGTATTGATCCCTTAATGGAGAGCCTGAAGACCTGACTCTCTAATCATCTAGCCCACAGCTGTCTTCTCCAATCTGGAGAGTGACACGGGTTCTGTCAGAAGGTGGCCCTGCATTACTTGATTACTTTTTTACTCATCTCAGACTGCAAATGTGCAGTTCATCCTACATTCGGGTTTAATCAGTCGAAGAATTATTTTTTTTCTCTTTTAACCACCTCTATGACCTCTCTGTACCGTGTCCATAGCATAACAGCTCGCTCTATGTAATATATGCTATGATTATTAACATGTTGGTAGAATCCTGGGGAGGTTTCATCTATTTCACTAGAGGTAGATCTTCATTGGGAAGTCAGGTAACATAGCAAGCACGCTGCCCACCGTGCCGTGCTGTTGTTAGCTGGGCCTTTGATATCAAAACTAAAAGCATAGGCTCACGATTGTCACTTTAGCCCTTATAACAATTCGAGACATAAATCAGGTTAGTGAACTTGGAGTGTCCTTGTCCTTCCCTGGCAACCTTACTGCTGAGCTTGGTAAAGCTCCCCGAATGACTGGCCACAGGCAACTCTGGTTGAATTCACTTTGTATTTATTGTCAGCAATGCACAGCTGCCAGGATCCACTCCAGTCTCAACTGCTCTGTAATGCTTTTGCTGCCAGACTTTCTGTAATAACTAAATTTTTATGTGCATATGCTTCTTCAACAATTAGTATACATCTTCATTGGGGTGTGGTGGTGGAAAGCATGACTCTCTCCTCCCTTGGGGGCTGCTGTTTTTATTTTTTGTCATATGGTTGGATTTTAAGAAGGCACTCAATCAAATCTTCTGATTTATCAATTTATGTCCAAATTTCTATCATTATTGTAATAAGAAAGGTATGTAAAATGGAGACACTAATGATTCCTTTGCTTGTGGCTTGGGATTTTCTGAAGATCAAAGCAGGTATGACAAAGGAAATTATGCCAATGGGGCTCAGCTATTACACAGATGCATTAGATTAAGGAAGAGAAATTCAGATAAAGTGGCTCCTTATTTTGCAGGATGCTTTGTTGCTTCCTCCTTTGGAGTTTCATCAAAAGAAAGCAAGCAAAGAAACAAATTATGGATCTGGTTATAATAAAACTGGAGGCTTTTCTCTGAATTAAGCTAAGTTGCAGCATAGGGATAAGTCATCGGGTCAGGAGATTGTTATACAAATTAAAATGTGCAGACCAGAGGATTTTATTTTGTTTTATATTTATTTGTATATTTTACACAATAGGCTATAATAATCTGAATATGATATCCTAAATGCAATACAAAACAACACAACACAGTAAAATTTGATAAAATACATAGAAGGAAGCTACTTCTGATTTTGTTCCGAGGATCTGAATTTTTCTTCTGCATCATCACAAATACAGGTGAGTATTTCTCTGAGACAAATGCAAAAGAGTCAGGAGGTCAACACCTGCTGAGGTTCCCACACCAGGTAAAGTGAGCATCCATTCAATTACACATATCTTTGTAACACAGAGGCTGGCATAGTTATTGTGATAAATATGTCATGAGAACTAATATGGATACAAAATTAAGATGGTCCTATTTAGACGGGCTCCAGGCCGAGGAGGCTGGCACATGCCTACGAGATGAGAACGTCCCAACACCAAGTACCGAGGCTAATCATGAAGTGACCATGTATCTTGTTTTTGATCTTAGGACATAAATATTTACTGAGTTGTTTGGATTAACCCTTTTAATAAAGTGAACTGTTAGGTGTTTCTGTATACCCAAGAATGCTCTCAAAATTTACTTGCAGCCTGGGAGCTAAGAATGATTGACGATCCCTGGCTTGCAGCCATCAAAAATGGCTTTTCTGTGTCAAAAAGAAGCCCACAGCTAATTAAATTTTCATGTTAATTCCCTTACTTCCATATAAAGGTTTTAAGAGATAAATTTGTATACAATTTATTTAAATTAAAGGCACCACTTAGTATATGTCCCTTACATATACTGTGCAGAGAGTTTTATCTCTAAATGTTCATGTCGAATCAAGAAAATCATACCAATGGATGGCTTTGATCTCCCTCAAGTTATGAGTATTGATAATAAAAACATAGCTTCTTTTAAGTGCTAACTACTTAAGTAAAATGGAAAGACCACCAAGCTGGTGAAGTGAGGAGATCCTCTGCTCATAGTCAGGTCGGGGGACAGGGAGTCTTTTGCCTGGAATTGTTGGAGAAGGTTGTACAGATGCTGATATGAGGATTGTTCCAAGTGCTGGGCATATGAGAGAGAGTGCATCTGCTCTCATCTCATGGTCCTTGATATAGGGTCTCTGCTCCGTGTGGAACGGGCAACCCTTTAGGATTTATGATTGGAACTGGAGAAAAAAATACAATGGGGAAAACTGTGTATTGTTCATAGCAATATACTAAAAGTTCAATGCCATTCTTGCAAGTGTCCTGAGAATCATTACACACACACACACACACACACACACACACACACACACACGTATATATTTCAAGGCTATTTCCTTTTGATGCTGAACTAAAAAAATCCCATAATCCTTCTTTAGGGGAGGTAGAGAATATAGCTAAATTGTGCTTGTAGACTGGCAGGGTTGACTCTTTATGTTTATGGTGAAACAAAGATCCCTGAAGTGACTTTTACAATACTGAAATAGCTGCCTTAGTGCATGAGTATTCCTTTATTTACAACCTTAAAATATTTTTTTATCATTCTTAAAATGCTGTTTAAAGTGATATTGACTGCTTTCTCAATAGATTTTAGGAAAAATGTTTAAAAGGCTCTGCATTGCTCATTCACGCTGTCACCCTCCACCTTTGTGGTTTGAATAGTTCCTGTGCCTTCAGTGTGTTGTATTCATGTCTGTCATTTCGTCACCCCCTTTATCCTATTGGTCTCCATCTTCCTGGTTCATCTATGGACTGAACTCTAAATTATTTATCCCTCTATTTTACCTACTCTGAACTTTCTTTGTGATTTTCTTCTCCCAGTATTTAATAACCTGTAACTTATACTCTTCTTCCCAGACTATTTTTGTTGTCATAATTTCTTATTTTATAAAAATCTTTTTTAGAAATTTTACTTTATTTTTAACTTCTTGTTTCATTTATGCAACTGCTATAAAAATAGCTTTCTTAGTCTGCTTTGTCTCTGATAGTTCTTTGGCAATTACTATACTACAGGTTTTTTCATGGTTTTAGCTTCCTTTTTTTCTTAATATCTCTGAATGTGACCTTTGTCCTTCTTTTCCTGTTTCCAGGCTTCTACTGCTCTCCCATAGTTCTCATTTTTGAGCTGATAATCATAGACGATTCATCCTCTTACTTCTCTGTGTTGCTTCTCCAACCTCCTTTGTTTGAAATTAGTCCTTTGCAAAAAGAAAAAAATAAAAAGTGCACCCAGAATTTCTCCGTTCACTACTTTAAAAAAGACTGAACCCCCCTTATCTGAACTCATAAAGCATTATGATAAGCAAGGCTTCTGAGACAAATAACAGGACAGAGTTAACGTCTGAGTTCCTGATGTTTTATATTTTCTCTGTCTGCAGTAGAGGATTAAGTTCAGTTTTCTGACTAAGTTGTGATCTTACACTTGAAGGTATGAGCAAGTCTATGCGTTTAAGCTGCTCACAGATTCTGAGATGAGGAGGTTGGTCCTGCTGTTGTTGGATGCGAACACTGAGTAGAGGGGTAGGGGATCATGTTCAATGGGGTGAGGGTACTGTGACACAGTAGGCAAAATAATCATATTATTGAGGGCAAAAAAACTACAGTTCTGCCTGAGTTATGGACCTTGAGTTGGTAGGAGGAACCTGCTATTCCCTTCCCTCCTTCTAAGATTATTCATCCATAAGATGAATTGTCTGTGCTCGGTGAGATCTGAAATTCCTTTCAGCCCCTTCTCCCTTGTCATAAGGCTTCAAACAGCACCATTAAAGATTGATTTCTTTTGGTTTTTAAGGCTTTTAGGTTTTCAAGGCTTCCCGTTAAAGCGCGTACCTTAAGGGAGGAATAACACTTTAGAGTGTTTTCAGCCCATATATTTGTTGAGATTTTGACTAATATCCTCAGGGGCAGATGAGCCGGGAAGAAGATACACATGGATCAGCCAGGCAAGGAGAGTTACTGAGGCCTGGGAGATGTACAACTGGGGACAGCAGAAAGAAGTGACACATACACAAACAGCAGCCGCACATAATAACATCATAAAACATTAACACCAAAGATGACATAAATGTTAATATGAAAAAGAAAAGATATAGTTTCTCAACTCCCGAAGAAAACCAGGCAGAATATCATAGCCTTTTCAGCAAAAGAAGTCCCACCCTTCATAACAAATTTGTTCTTCATATGAAACACCTGAAGTTAAAAGAGCCACGAGCCCAGGAACAAGGCTGTAGACACCACATCCTCTGCCAGTGTCTTCCGCCTGTGGCCAGCTGGTTTTCGCTCATTTATTGTGACATTTAGCATTTCTTAAACTGTGTGTGGCAAAGGGAAAGTTATTTCACACCGACTATAACACTAGGGTTTTATCAGGATTTTCCATCAGGTTTTCTACATCTCAGAGAAAGATTCTACAATTTAAATATGTGATTTAAATATCCAGGTTTTTTTGACAGATATATGTAACATGTCTCAGAGACAGGGAACATATGTGTGCACATGTATGTGATTTTATGGTGAAGAGTAAGGTGCAAAATAGTTTATGGATTTATTTTTCTTACTTCTTACCAGCAAAGTACTTTTTTTTTTTTTTTTTTTTTTTGAGACGTTTTCCATTTCAAACTATCCTAATCTTTGCTGTGAAAGTCAGCTTAAGCTATCTGGCATCCTCATTTTTAATGTCAGGTCAGTACCAAAAGATGGGTCTGCAAAGTGACTCATTAGGTAGAAGTGTTTTCTGCCAAGTCAAAGGGCTGGGCCTTCTATCTGCAAGGAGCACAGGGAAAAAGAAAAATCAAACCACAAAAGTTGTTCTCTGATGTCCACATGGGTGGCGAGTCACACATACAAAATAAATGAATAATGTAATGAAAAAAGATCATTAAAGATGCATTTTTGCAATCACTCATGCTCCATTTACTCATTAGGGCAGGCATCTATAGAAACAGTTCTTATAAAGTTGTTTGCTTTCAATGTCATTTGACAATATTAGAGAAATTATGTCACTTTTCTCAGACTAGTTTTCTATTACCTTGAAACAAAAGAGTTATACTAGAAAGTCTCTAAGATGTCCTTCAGCTCCAAAATAGCATGTTAATGCCATGCCAAATCCTCCATTACTCTATTTGAAAGGCATCCAGAGGCAATAGTATGCCAGACACAGTGTAAGACATCATAAATACAATTCTCAATTAGCCCCATATTAGGAAGTTGAAATCCTGAGGAAATGCTCCTTTTAGAGCAACATAGATTCATGTTTGTGTGTTCTTCACATATTCTCACTGCATCTTGTCCACATACCCTGCATTGTGTCTATGGCATCTCAATCTACCCATCACTCTGCTCATCTCATACCGTCATGCATCACTCTTCTTCCTCCGTGACATGGCTAATGTTCTCCTACATCTCCACATATCCTATATCCATCCAGCTCTTTAGGTTACCTAGATTCTTCTTCCATACATGCAGCCACAGTGGGAGGTAGATATAATTCATTGACACCATGCCTCATAACTTGATATGCTTTAAGGGACCTTTTGTCTTGAGTTATATTTTTGCATAGTCTTTTAAGAAATATGAAGATAATAGAGGCGTTGGGTTCAAAGGAAGGAAAGAAGCAATAACAATTCAGTAGAAATTGTGGTGAAGGTGACATTTTTCAGGATGACTCAGTTCCTTGGCAGTTCATTGTACCCTTGGTATGCTTGAGACTGGGAGTCACAGGCCAGATGCATTCATTGGCTAGATTAGAATCCTAGTCTCGTCTTGTTATTTGTACCATTTTTCATTCCTCCAGGCAAGTTATTCTCCACAGTTTCTTGATGTACATTCTCCTGGTTATTGTAGTTTACCCTTTACTCACTGTCCCTTAGTTTCATCTGTAATAAGTCCTATGGTGGCACTTCTCTGCTTTCCCCACTAGGACTCCTTTACACTTCATCCAAATACAGCAATCTGCAAGCTTAGTATCAACGTGGGTGTCCTCTGAGCATTTAAAATTCAAGTACCTAACTTTCATAATTTGATATTCCCTTCCTTGTATTTCTTACTCATATCTCCCATTGCAATCTAATTGATTAGGTGAATTTTTTGTAAAGCATCATTTCTTGATTTTTACTGCTATACTTACCCTGATAATCCCATTAGCAAATACTATGAGCTTTATCTTAAAATTTATTCTAGATATAATATAATCCTATATTCACTATCTATGCCTGTCCTAAGTTCTTTTTCTGTTGCTGTAATAAAATTCTCTGATCAAAGCAACATAAGAGAGAAAGGATCTTGGCATGGTGGCACACTCCTTTAATCCCAGCACTCAGGGAGGCAAACACAGGAAGATGTCTGTGAGGTCCGGGCCAGCCTGGTTTACAAAGTGAGTCCAGGACAGCTAAGGCTATACAGAGAAACCCTGTGTCAAAAAACAAAACAAAACAATACAAAAACAGAGGGAGAGAGAGGGTGTGTGTGTGCTCATTCTAGATCTAATTCCAGGTACAGCCCATAATGTTTGGGATGTCAATGGATAGGTTAAAACAGCAGGTTACATTTCATACACAATTATGAAGTTGAGAACAATGCATGTAATTATGTTATTGTTCAGATCCCCTTCTCCATTGTTAAAGCCTAAGGTCCCAGCCAAGGAATGAACTACTCACAATGGGTGGGCTTTTTTGCCTTCTTTAATTCAATCAGGAATCTTCCAGCAAGCATGCCCAAAGGCCTGTTTTCCATGTGATTCTAGATTTGGGCAAGGTGACAGTTGAAATTAAAAATTACAGCTCTACTTGTAGATTTCTAGGACCCTCTGGATCCTTTTATTTTGCTGTTCTCCCATGCGTCTCTCATTTAGAGTCCCAATAGGATGCCTTCCCCTCTGTCCCCGTTTCCTGGTAAGTGAAGGCTTTCGTGGGACATGCCCCTTGGGCTAGTATGCAGATATAAGTGAGTATATACCATTTGATTCTTGGTCCCGCTCAAACTAAGGCACCAGCCAAGGACAATACAGGAGGTAAACTTTAAACCCCTTCCCAGATCTAGCCAATGGTCAGAATATTCTCCACAGTTGAATGGAGAGTGTGATACGACTTTCTCACATACTCTGGTGCCTCACATTTGACCATGTCCCCTGGAGGGGGAGACCTGGTGGCACTCAGAGGAAGGACAGCAAGTAGCCAAGAAGAGACTTGATACCCTATGAGAATATATAGGGGGACGTAATCCCCCTCAGGAACAGTCATAGGGGAGGGGAATAATGGGAAAATGGGGGGGGGGAGGAATGGGAGGATACAAGGGATGGGATAAACATTGAGATGTAACAAGAATAAATTAATTAAAAAAAAATTACAGCTCTATCTTTTGCCAACTTGACACCCAAACATATCACATTTAAGGCATAACCCCATAGACAATCTACATTAACAGGTTTTCTTCATTGCGTGGAATGCCCTGCCCCA
Organism: Acomys russatus; assembly: GCF_903995435.1. Taxonomy (NCBI): domain Eukaryota; kingdom Metazoa; phylum Chordata; class Mammalia; order Rodentia; family Muridae; genus Acomys; species Acomys russatus. The sequence goes on from NC_067163.1 coordinate 20,266,079, forward strand.
GGCATTTGCTCGTTCAGTAAGGGTTTCCCTAATCACAGGTAGAAGTGGCTCACATCATTCCATGGAAGGCACTTATTCTATTAACATACATCATGACTTAAAACTGAATTCTTGTTTACTGTGCTATTGTTCCAGCTCTTCACTAGGTCTAGACTCTATAATGGGGACCATTTCTCATCTGGAATAGTTCCAACCATTAGCATGCATAACACATGTCTGTTAAATGCTGGAGCAATGAGGCACTACATGATTTTATTGGAGCTAAGAGGGTGGTCCTCAGATGGAGGAGGTAGCTAAGAGAATGGAATGAAGACTCTGAAAATACACTGTGATCTACCAAGCTTCAAGGCTTATCATTCTTTCCCTCCTCACCCTCAGAAGCAGACTCACTTGCAATAACCCTCTTCCCCTTGGTCTAAACGACAATTGCCTTTAGCTTAGCAACACCGACGTAGAGCTTAGTGTTAACTAGGAATGGCCATTTAAGACAAAAATCACCCAGCATAGAAGAGATCACAAAGCTAAGATGTAATGGATTGTACTAGACAAAATGTAGCAGCAACTGTCCCAGGCTGAGAAAAGAATTTGTAGAGTCCTTGTGTAGAGGTGAAGACCTCATTGTTTTAGGAAATAAAATGTCCTGTTGGTTAAGAGTATAGAATGTCAGAGAGGAAATGAATCCTGAGCATACTTTTGTCTGGTGATGAGAAGACAACAGAAGAACTAAGTCATCTAATGTCAGGTTTTTCATATGAGAAGATACTTTCAACAGGAGCAGGAAAGCATGAGTTCTTCTCTCTGTAGCTGCCTCTCTCTCTTCTTTCTGTAGTAGCATTGGATAATTTTTCTATACATGTGAGGATGCTCATCATTACAAAGTCCCCATGACTTTGGAAGTTATTGATATACAATGGGTGGGTGTGTTGGTATATATTAAACACCATGAAAATGTATACTACTCAAAAAAAAAAAAAAAAAAAAAAGAAGTTTAAAATGTCACTCACCACCATAGCAGGCATTTATAATGTAGATTCTATATATGCATATAATAAGTCTCTTATAGGAAAATTAGGAAAAAAATGCTCAAATTATGGTGCAAGTATAAGAGATGCTACAATCCATTGGTATTATCAATACTCTGGTAATGTGCTATATAATGTAACTCAATTCACCAAAATTACAAAGTAATTTATCTTGAACAAATGTGTAAGGCTCATTGACAGATGCCTCTGTGGAAGAAGTTTATTCAGTAGACATCTAATTTAAAAAAGACAAACAGAATCAGATGGACTCATTCCCATTTCCTTTATTAACATTGTTGAATACCTTTAGCTTCTCTAAAAAAAAAAAAAAAAGAATAGCAAGAGTGACACCAAAAACAAAGTAAAAGCAAAGTGTAGGTTCTCTTTCATCTGTATTGTTTCCTTCCATGGTGATTGTTACTTTCTCAAAAAGTTTTATCAACTTTGTTGTGTAATTTATGAAAGAATCTCCATCTGGAATGAAATTCTGCAAACCACTGAAAATATTAAAATTATACCTTTACACAATTAAATACATGTATACAAACAAATAAACTACGGATGTAGGGCTTGTACTTCAATAAAATTTGAAAGTAGATTTAAAGTAAGATTTGTCATTCTATTCATACATGTCATTTTTATCCATACATTAAAGTTAGTTTATATGCCTTTTCTGATGTATGGTACTCAGAATTGAACCTAGGACCCAGTTTATGTCAAGGATGCACCACCATTGAGGTACAACCATATCCTTGATTTACCTTTAGAACACACCTGGCCCAGTGATGATTTGTCTGTTTAAGTGTCATAAACCAAGTAACGACAGCTCATGACTAATGCCCTCTCCTATATATCAGGTTTCTTGCTAAAGAGGCCTATTCCTGTCAGCATCCAACATATTACTCCATAAACTTGAGAAGGGGTCCTGACATAGACATGATACCCTCCTCTCCATCTACCTTGGCATAGGCTTTCAGCATGTATTGAAAGTTGGAAACATTCTTCTAACATCTCAGAAGTATGCCATCCTTTCCTATGGCTAGTTTCTCTGTCACCGTTGATCTTGGCCCTTTTGAGAGTATGGTGAGGTGGCTGCCATGCATAATTCTTCAAATGCCAGAAAGCACAGGCAGCCTCTAGGGCCCCTGTGTCCTACTACAAATTCCCTCACATTCCATAATAAGTCTGCATTTCTATAAAATATTCAGTTTCCTCTTCAGCTCTGGTCGGTATTGTGTAGTTTGTGCTAATGATAGATGGAATAGACAGAGAGGACAAGAAGAAACAGTAGAGAAGCTTGACTACATTTCCACAATAGTGACTTTAATTGGTTTTGCCTATTGAAACAGAGTCATGTAAAAGGCTAGCTGAGGTAAGAATGAACAGAGCACTCCATATTGCTGAGACTAGCTCAATAGCTGCTAATGGAATATTTCATGATTTGAATTACCTTGGATACTTTCAGAGACTCCCCAAGTTATAACTTCATACCGGGTAAGTGTTTGTGTAGTTTTATCATGGTTAATGGCTAGCATTTTATGGTACCTATAATACCAATGGGCCCCTAGGCAGTTCCAGAATGATGCATAAACTCTAATAGGTAAACTAATTAGAACTAGCTCCTCTGTCCCAAACAGATCTAGAAAAGAGATAAAACTTCACTATAAATGCATCAAATTTGGCATTGCTGGCAAGAAAAGGGATAAATTCAACATTAGAGCAGTGCTGATGAGGAGGTGCTTGAAAATATCTTATTGCCTTCTGTAGGATGATAATAGACGGAACTTGTGGTTACAGACATAAATGCAGAGGAATACTGTGAGGAACAGTAGAGTGAGTAGCAAGGTTTTGATTCTTTCTGTCAAGTAGTCCTGATGTGCTCCACAAATGGAATTTATATTTACCCAGAGTTTTTTCTAAGCTTTGTTCTTCAGTTGACTGCAGAATATAGAAACAGCACTTGGTTCTTTGACTCCTCTTTCCCCTGTCTCTGAAATGGAATCACCGAGTGAAGCATTCTGTGGTGTTCTTATTTCATTTTTTTGTTGCTATGACAAAGAATCCTGGGGAAAAAAAGAGAAAACAAGCTATTAGAGAGAGAGTATATTTCACCTTACAATTGCAGGTTATAATGAATGATTGCATGGGTGCCCAGACAACAGGAACTGGAGGCACTAGTAGAGATACAGGAATGCATGCTTGCTTACTAGTTCCATATTAATACAACCTAGCATCCTTTGCCAGGAGAATGATGTCACCTACAGTGGACCATGTCTCTCCACTTCAACTAACAAGACACTTATCTACAGAGCTGTCAACAGGCCAGTTTTATCTAGATAGTCCTTCATTAAGACTCTCTTTCCAGATGATTCTAAGTGATGTCAATTTTCTGAATAAAAATAACCACCACATATGAAAATGGAAGCGATCAGTAGCTAGTAGATTCATGCTGAGCTAGCTCCCTTTAACTTTTATGTCCAGGTCATAGTACCCTGAGTACGCTTCTTTTATTGTACTTGTCACATGTTCTTCCGAGTCATTGTTCATTGTTCAACCTTTCTTGTTCTATTTTGTGATCCATAAGAATGAGTACCAATTTCAGCATCTTTGTCACCAATTTGGTCATTGTTGAGAATTTGGATATATTGAATTTAAAAATCATTTAGTTAATCAGCTTTCCATGACTGTACCTAAAATATTTGAGGAAAAAATATATCTGATTTAGATCACATAACCCTGGATATCAGTTGATTAAATCTGTTGCTTTGAGAACTATATTTTAAGCAATATACCATATAAGGAAATGATGCTTAAGGAAATATTTGCATTCTGATAGAAGAATAAAAGAGGGAAAAAAGGAAGCATAATGTCCTACTATTTTCCAGAATATTCTCTCAGTGACCAGAAGACATTCTACTAAGACCCATGTCTTGGATATTCTACCACTTCTCTACAGCACCATATGCAGACTAAGCCTTTCACAAATAGGTTCCTTGGAGGATGAGTAGTTAGTTTCAAGTATAGAAATGCCTAAATGGCATTACATATCCTCATAGAGATAGAGGAGTAAGTTTGATTACAAGGCTTCCCCACGGAAAGTAACAAAGGTGTGATGCAGGGCATGACTCTAACACAGCTCGGATGAGTATGTGCTCATCAGGTCATTTGGTCTTCTTGATTCTGTGCATAAAAGGGGACTGGAGAGTTGTATATGCAAAGTCAGATCACCTGATGCCAGGATGAAATGCTTTTCATAGCCTAAACTTGGCTAAGTTTTGCCTACTTCCACCAGTGTTAGTAAGTGGGAGGTAAGGCATACCACTTGTGAGGGATAGGGGAGGAATTCCTATTTATGTCATCTTGTAATATCTTACAGAATTTCTAAACCTGTGTATTGTTGTTGCTGCTTTGTGGGTGGCAAATAGAATCAGAGGTATTTACTAGATTTTCCCAGCTCACACATCATCAAGTCACAGAACGCTAACTCAAATTCTAGCCTAACAAATGTTCATGCCTGAATTTTTCTTCATAGCTCATGGCTGCCTTAGAATAAATCCTTGGATAACTCTTGCAGGAGAACAAAAATCACCTCTGAAGTGTGTGGAAAAAACCATTTATCAAGCCAAATAACGCCACTTTGTCTTACAGGTAGTACTCAAAGCCAGGCTAAGGAATTTGATGGATATTTCGCTGAACTCAATGGTGCATCTAGTGACTGAGGATTGAGTAATCTCCTCATTTATAGTCTGCAAGTCTGTTCAGAAATTCATTCACTTTTACCTGCATATTCTTCTCATGACTCAACATATGAAAAGGAGTTAGGACGGGTCTGATATGAAGTGGGAGACTGGAGGCTGTCTGAGAACATGGCTATATTGTGCTTTTCAATGCATAGGACAAAGAAAAGCTTCTATGGAATCAGCTGGGAAACAAAGTAATATAAAAACCTCACTCTGATCCATACATAAGGAGATTGGGCCTCCCAAGTCACTGGCTCCTATGCAGGCAATGTCCTATGTGTTTGGAATAATTTTGAGAATTGAGAAAAATGTTTACAGCTGAGTATGGAGACATACTCACCTACACACTGGATCCCAACACTGGGAGTTCACCAGAATGCATACAGAACAGTAAATAGACAAGGTCAGATATGCAGTCGGGATTTTCTCTTCTGACCTTGTCCATTTACTATTCTGTTTATTTCTTGTGTTTGTATGAGTGCATCTATCCTGTGCAGGATCCAGCTAGATAGAAAGGTTGGATGTGGCACGGGAAGGGTGTGTAGGTCAGGGGAAGGCAGGGCTAGTCCTAGCAGAAGCCTAGAGGTTTGTTGTGGCATAGGCAGGGTAGACAGACTGGCAGAAGAATGGATGCGGAACCTGGGCTAGATGTAGGGTGGTGAGGAGAGTGTGTGTGAACGAGAGTCTGTGAGATTGAGCCCCCTAGGCCCTGGAGAAGGGTAATTAGTCACAACTTAAGTAATGAACTTTGAGTAAACAACACAGTCGCTTTCCAGAGTCCTTATGGCTATACTCTAGAAGCTTTAGTGGCTTCTGCTTCTTTTTAAAAAGTCCTTATGGCTATACTCTAGAAGCTTTAGTGGCTTCTGCTTCTTTTTTAAAACTATTCTCCCTATTGAGAAAAACAGCATTAAATGTTGGCAGACCATCTATGATTCATTTCCTGACATCTAATCATTGTCCACTGAGTCATTTACCTGGAAAGGGGGATTGTAGCAAAGTTTTCTGAAGATTTGGTCACTTCATTGGTAATAGCAGTGTCTCTTAGTAAACGGATGGGAATGGAATATGGACTTGGCAAAGCGAGTAATGACAAAGACAAAAACAAAATATTTGTTTCCACCAGTTACTAACCACCTGCTCTAGACGAAGTCAAGGACAGAACAGAGCTCCTGCAGCTTGTCATCTTTGTTTTTTCTTTTTTCTGTCCTTTTGTGCTTCCCTTCTTTAGTTATTTATCTACAGCAAGAAAAAACATCTTATTTTTTAGAATTATCTTCATCATCTCATTTTGCTATTAATATTATCATTGCTCTTTTCCTTTCATTAAAACCTTTTTTCTTTGCCTCCTGTTTATCATTTTCTTTTCCCTATCCTGTTGGTAGTACTTTGATTATATTATTTTTAACAAATTCTTTATGCTTTTAATTCTCACTACCTTTTCTTAAACCTAACTCTGTTTTAATGTTTCTCATTATTTGATATTTTTGTTTCATTGCCAATATATTTATAATATCTTGAATTTTTTTTCTTCACGTCTTGTTGCTCTTGTTTTATGTCATCGTTTTCCTCTGTTTAATATGGTTTCCTGCTGTTGCTCTTTTTAGCCAATCGCTTTTTCCTCAATGGGTTATTCTGGTGGGTTTAATACTTAATAATAGGGTGACAAATTAGAATATTCCAATGTGAAACTTAAAGAAGAAAAACAAACTGGAGATGATAGTCAAGCTAATTGATACCCAAGTCATTCTCAGAAACAAACACTCAAGCAGCAAAATTCATAATAATCCAAGGACTGAATCCACTGTTACCAAAACAGGTGTCAAATGAAGTTTTCAGACATTTACTGCTGAAAATGATACTCAAAAGTATACTAATAAATTTAACCCAGGACACAGAGAAAAAGTTTATAGCATATAAAAAAAATACCAGAAACACATGTAAAAATAACCAGCAATATTGATGAAAATCTTAGCAACATACAAAAAAATCGGGAAGGAAATTGATACTAATATAATTCTTTAGGAATAAAATTCTCAGTTAATCAAAAATACACTGGAACATAGGCTAAATGTCATTTTCATGTAGCTTGAGCAGGATTAAGGCCTTAGAATCTACTGTGCAAAAAAGGACTGGAATGAAGGCTGACATCATAGATAATACATTCCCTGAAATTTCAGAGAATCCATATTTACTTTTAGGGAAGGGGATGTATATCCAAACACAAGAGTCATTTAGAATCCAAAGTAGACATGGCCAGAAAAGAACCTCTTCATGACCTCTTATAATCAAGATGTCAAAACTACAAAACAACAACAACAAAACTAAAACAGAACAAAACAAAAACAAAAAAACAAAAGAACAGTAAGAATGGTAAGAGAAAGCAGAACACATGTATAAAGGCAAACATCTCACAATAGTATGAGATTTCTCATCAAAAATTATAAAATGCAGGAAGTATGAAACCGAAGTACCTCATGGCTACCAGTCCTGAAGAGAACACTACACACATTTAACAGAAGAAAGAGTCTCAATAGTGACAAAATGGGAAAAAAACCGAAATTTCAGGGATGACTAAATGGATAAAGTAGAACTTGGAAGGAATCCATAAAGTCTAACACAAAACCACTAATACTAATAGGGAAGAATATAAAGAACAAATACAGGCCAGCAAATTTGGAAAAATGAAAAAAAAATGAGACAAGAATTAGTAATGATCTCTCAGTGTAGCCTTAAATGAAAATGGCATAACTTCACCAATAGAGAGACGCTAAATGGCTGACTAGATAAAACAAAACAATAACAACAAAAACAAGCAAAGAAAAACCAACCAATACTCAATGATCGATCCACTGTCTTGAACATGCACACTTCACTCTTAAAGATAATCACACAATGAGAGTCAAAAATCTATGTATCAAAAGACTAGAAACAGAAAAAGCTATTATAATATATGGCAAAGCAGATTTCAAGCCAAAATTATTAAGAAGAGATAAAGGTGACTGAATATTAGTAAAGGAAGCAATCCTTCAAAAGATAACAATTGTAAAAACATGCACTGAATGTTGGTGCTCCTAATTTAATTTTAAAATGCTAATGGGTGTGAAAGGTCATCTGGATCATGGTAAAATAGCAGTGTGTTATTCTACTCGCCCTTTCAGATAGCTCATTCAAATTGAAAATCAACCAGGACTTTGCTTCTTTGTCTAAACCTTGGACCCATGACAAACTTCTCCTCCACATTAGCATGTATGTTGATTTGTTATTGTTCCCGTCTTGTTTATGCAGCCATTTCTTGGGCTTTCTGACATTCTGGGTCTTAGAATTTTTCTGCCTTCCTGTTCCTGAGCTACAATTTCAGGAACTGTGATGTAGGATCTGTTGGGTCTGGGTTCTCCAAGAACCATTGAAACTAGAGACTGCTGAGAGGAGACTATAACCCTAGGGATATAATCAAAAGTTAAAGAGACTATCAACTTGATGGGTCATGGAAGGTATTCCAGGATATATCTGGGAGGGGCTGGCGGGAGGAAGGGAACAGGGATAAATGATAAAATTTTATTTCAGTGAAAACAGTATAAAAGGAAAGAAACAGACCCTCAAAAAGAGATAAAAAATCAACAAAGAAACTTCAGAGTAAGCTAGGCTATAGAAGAAATGGATTTATTAAATCTATAGAATATTTCTTCCATCAGATACAGAATACTTTTCTTCACATATTATATTATACTGTAAGCATACTATAAAAACTTTTCTCTAAAATATATCACACACTGGAACACAAAAGAAGTTGTTATCCATTTACCTGTTAATTTCATCATCCTTAAATCTAAATAATATTGCACTCTATAAACTTATCACATTTTTATAATCCATATGTTGATAGACACCTAGGCTATTTCCATTTCCTAGCTAGAGCAGCAACAGGCCTAGGTGAGAAGGTATCTCTAGAATAGGATACAGAGGCTTTGGGGGTATATGTCCTAGAGTGGTCTGGGAGGTATTTGGAAGATTTCTAGCCTTTGCTGTCATTTCTTTTTGAGTCTTGGCCATTCTTACTTTGGTAAGATGAAACTTTGAAGGAGTTTTAGTTTTCTTTGCCCTGATAGCTAGAGATGTTGAAAACACACACACACACACACACACACACACACACACACACACACACACACAGAGAGAGAGAGAGAGACAGAGAAAGAGAGAGAGACAGAGAGAGAGAGAGAGACAGAGAGAGAGAGAGAGAGAGAGGTTGAGATTAACCTTTGTAAAAAATAAATGATATTGACAAATTCTAATGAAATGAACAACAATAAAAAGATATATAGAGAGAAAGATGATCCAAATGGAATAGCGGTACGGTACAATAGATTCCTAAATCCAGAAAAGAATTAAGAAGTATGTGAAACTCACATTCCAAAAAATTGTAATAGCTGGAAGAAATTAGTAAATTTCTTAGAAAATATGATCCATCAAAATACAAATACAAAGGCATACATTCCTTAAGTAAATAAGTCACAAAGAAAGAGATTTTACCAGTAATAAAATGCTTCCTGTAAAGAAAGTCCAAGTATGGTTAGAGTCAGTCCTAAATGCTATGCATTAAGTGTTCACACAGTTGCAACTCACACTCTTCCAGAAACTAGAAAGGAAAATGTTCCACAAAAGCACACGGGATAAGGCCATAATTTCCTGATAACAAAACCAGAAACAGTGAAAAGAAAAAAAAATTAACTTATTTTTTCTTGATAAATCTGTTAAAATTTTCAGTAAAATCTTTGCAAATACTATTCAAGAATATATCAAGATCATGAACCACAGCCAAGTTCATTTTCCTCTAGGGATGCAAGGACAGCTCAAATATGCAAATCAATAAGTATAATACAGAACACAGACCCAAAATATAAATAACATGATCATCTCAGGAGATGCAGGAAAGACATCTTTTAGCACGCTTTAATAATAAGAGTCTTGAAGAAACTAGGCAAAGGTACTTTCCTCAATATAATAAAGGTTATACATTACAAACCTGTTTCCACCATTATACTAAATGATGGCCGACTGAAAGAATGTTCATCTACAATCAGGAAAAAGTCAAGACCGCCTATTCTTCATACTTTTATTTAAGATAATGCTTAAAGCTTTAAAGTAACAATATAAAGAATGAAAAGAGAGGGATATGCACAGAAAATTAAAAAGTCAGATAATACTGTTTTTCAGATGATGTGATTGTACAGTTAAAAGATCCTAATGACTGCAACAGAAAACTCTTAACTTGGTAAGAACTTTCAGTAATGTAACTGGATAAAAAATATCAAGACATATAAATCAGGAGCTTTTTATATACAAATAAAGAACTTGAAAATGATATCGGGGGAAAATACATATTCACAGGAGCTTTGAAAAATTATCTAAGAATGGTCCTAACAAAGGATGTAAAAGACTATTGCAATGGAGATTTTGATACATTGAACAAAGATTTTAAATCACTAGGAGATATGAGCCAGCTCTACCCCTTTGTGTATCTAAACTAAAAGGACTCTGAGACAGCATAGCACAGGCACGTATGTTCCCCCTTGGGCCTTGTAGCACTATTCACATAACCAGGGAATGAGATAGCCCAGATGTTCATGACAAGGCGAGTGAGTAAAAAAAAATGTATATATACACTACGGGATTATTTTTATCCATAAAGAAAATTTAAACCACACTGTTTTGGGGAAATGGATGAAAACAGGTATCAGTGTGTTAAGAGAAATAAGCCTGATGTAGAAAGACAAATAGCGCATGTTTTTTTTTTATTTGCAGAATCTAGATTATATACACACATATATATTTAATATACATATATTATATATGTGTGTGTGCACATGCATTTGAGAGAAAGAGAGAGAGAGAGAGAGAGAGAGAGAGAGAGAGAGAGAGAGAGAGAGAGGAAAGGAAGAAAAGAGAAGTGTTGAATACATGTGACATGAAAACAGAGAGACATTATTACAGAGGAGGGTGACCATCAAGGTGACCAATATGGGAAGGAAATTAATTAAGACAAAATAATACATATGTATGCAAATACCATAATGAAGCCAAAATACTTTGTATATTAATTTTAAGATTGTAATAAAAAAGATAACGTATAAAGAATTCTACATTGTATTTATAGAAAAAACAGTCTCTCTTTTTAGTTAACATAAAATAACAGAAAACCTGATACAAGTTTCTCAAATATCTCAAGATAAGTTTATATGGTCATGTTTTAAGGATGTACATTTTGTAAGCTATCTGATATGTACCCTTATTGTACTGAGATTAAAATAGAAGGTGATTCCATGCTTCTATCATTTATTACTCTTTCCAGAGCCTATTGAATTCTCTTTACTTCTGCCTAAAGAGCAGGTGCATTTCCCAGAACTTGACAGATCCCCTCCCAGCTCTTCAAGGTGAATGAGGAAAATGTCAGAACTCCCCCATTCTATCCACATACTCGAATGTCTTCTGGCTGCGCTGATCATGCTCTCTCATCTGCCTGGCATTATCCTCTTCCTCTCTCCATCCTGTCCATCCTGCGCCCTGATAATAGAAACCCAATACAGACGCCACCTCACTGTGTTGGAAGATAATTCTACAGAGCTGTAAGCCTGGTTTGTTCATTCTTTAGGGATGTAGCAAAACAACTACATCTAGAAATCTAACAGGAGACAAAGAAAGGAATGTGATACAGAAAGTGAATCCTGGGAGATGTAAATTAAGTGTCATGTTTCTTTAAAGTCCTTTCTCGTTTTCCAACTCCTATAGTCCAGCAGGTCTGTTTCAGTCTAGGCCTCCCATGGGCACAGAATATGAAGTGTTGAAGAAGACACACTTATGAAGCTTTTTTTTTTTTTTTTTTTTTTTTTTTTTTTTTTTTTTTGTGTTATACAGTGGAGGGCTAGGGAACATCACTGTGGTCATTTTCATCTTCATCACTATTGTCTTCATCAACAATGGCAACAACAAAGGACCAAAATCTTATTTTTATAAGTGACCCAGTGATTAACTTAGCATACTATTCCCTTCATCTAACTCACATAAGTGCACCCGACTGCAAAGCATCAATGCACACTCTGCTATTTCTTCTTATCACAGAACCAGTTAGTCAGGCTCACATTACCCACAGCTGGAAAAAAAGAAAAGGAAGGCTGATTTACATTGTTGAGTGACTTATAATCACACCACAAAATAAAGAAAGTGTTGAGATACTTTAACTTTACTTTTCTGATTCCAAACCACATTATAATGAATAACTATTTTTTGTTTTTTATAAAAGAAAAAAAAAGGACAAAAAAGAATAGCTGACAAAAAAGAGCAATTGTATTCTTTTTTCAAAATGTTATATGATTCACATGCATCATTGTTTTCTAGTAATATCAGCTTTTTTTCTCCCTGTAAAAGACGAAAATTACTTCTAACATGTCATTTAAAAGGATAACTGAAAAGGAATACATGCAAAATCAGTGTTGGGTGGAGTGGGAGGAGAGATTTGGGGTCAATATCTCAGTCCTCTGTGATCTTGGCATCCTTGGCCAACAGCCCAGTGTTCCTGAGAGTACACAGAGCTAGTTGTGGATTTAATGGTACAGGGAGACAAAACTGAAATGCTCTGTAGGAAGTGAGCATAAAATATATTTTTCTTGAAGAACATGCCCTCTAGGCTAAGCCAGTGGAGGAGGGGCTATGCCATTACAAGCTCAGAAAAAGCTATTTACCTTTGGAGTCCGAGGAGCTTGCTTAAGCCCCAGATACATTCACTTTTACAGGTCCCATGTTGATGCAATCTCCCAGAAGGGCTCATGCTTTTAGATCATTCTACGCTTGGTTTTTATTGCCCATGTATGAGTATAAGCATCGGTGAAAACTCTAGGTTATGACCCCCCAGTGTCCAAAGTGTATAATAGCAAGACAGGAAGGGGTACCAGGAACATTTCAGAGCCACTCTAGAAGATGCTTCCTAAGGATACTGGGCATAGATGGTGGGGATCAATTGTTTCTGGCACTAGAGATGGTGGAGCAGAATGTTGTTACCTCACCCACATAATATATGAAAATACAAGCTTTGTTGCTTATGTTTCCAGGAGCAGTTGCCTTCACAGTCAAGATAGTCTGCCTGGAATCTACAGAATCAAGGTTTTATATTAACTAATTGAAGCCTGGTACTTGGGATCTAGAAGAGCTTCTGAAGATCATATAGTTCAGCCAACTTGCAGTTTTAGGCAATGAAACTCCTTTCTGCTTTTGCCAATACTTAACCAATTAAATGAGCACCTAGTTCACTGAAACACTGTTTTAAATACTTACGATAGATTCATGAAGTGAGCGAACTAGACACTCCTGTGCTAGGTTCAATAAGCGACTCAGAAAGGGAATTAGGTTATGTTTCCCTTCATATGAGGAATATATGTTAATATACAAATGTGTGTATATGTGAGTGTATGTGTGGAAATATAAATATGACTATGTTGTGGTATGGTGGGTGAAAGGATTCTAAAAGGAGGAAAAGGAAAGCAGGAGAGAAAATTGGTAAGAAAGAAAAAGAGAAGTCAAATATTACATGTTATCTGTCATATTTAGGAAGCATATGTGTGTATACATATGTATTGTGAGAATGTGTGTGATAAACATAAAATATATACAACTTGAATATAACATAAAGACAATGAAAATAAAGGGGGAAAGAGAGGATAATGGAGGCAGATATGATCAGAGTTCAATGACATACATACATATATAAAAATTTCACTGATAAACTCATTTTGTATGCTTACAAATATTTAATTGAAAAAATGCCTTAAATAGGAGGTTGCTTATTTTTTAAGAGGAAAGATTTTAGAGCCATGTAGGAGGGAGAACAAGAGGGTAGTGAGATTGGAAGCATTCTATATACATGTATAATAAAATCTATTTTGCATATTGTACATATTAAATAAAAAAGGAATATCATTTGTAGGTAGAATAAGTAAAAATTTGCGATTTATTTATTACTTTCAAAAGTTAAAAAAATCTAATAGAAAAATTGGCTTTTGACATGAAGTTTTTATTAAGGAAATATATGTGGGTGATGAGGAAAAGAAAATAAATAATAAAAAATGTGATGATAATGTTAATAGGTAACAAAGAAGAGCAGTGTAGGGCAAGAGGGAGAGGACCACTCTGGAGTGTATACTGGTCTGTGTTTTTAAACAAAGTTCTCAGGAAACAACAAAACACTGTCCATGAAAATGGTAGCAAAGGAGCTATGGGGGTGCCTCAGTGTTTAAGCACACCTGCCTCTCTTGTAGTGGACGCTCATTGAGTCCCAGCACTCACATGGCATCTCACAATCACCAGTAACTCCAATTCTGGTGGGTCTAACACCCATTTCTTGCCTATAGCAAATACTGCATTCACTTAGCACACATAAATCCTGCAGCCTCATACATATACCCATAAATAAAAGAATAAAAAAACGAGCCATGGATTTGAGAGATGGAGTTGGGTGTTGGAGATGCATGGGAAGATTTGGAAAAGAAAAGGGGATATGATGTCACCACATTTAAACTTCAAAAAATTAAAAATATATATTTAAAAATATGTTTAACAGAAAGAAATACCCTAATTCATTTTAAGGTTAAAAAGGACCTTTAAGGAGTGAAGGGCTAGCATGTTGTTATGTAGGCCTGGACAATTCCAGGCAGTGGAAAGAACCAAACCAGGAACATGTTTGGCTTGCTTAAAGATCAACCTGAGGGCGAGTGTTGCAGATGCTGAAGGGATAAGATGAAAGAAGCAAGAAGTCACAAGGCAGGAACCCTCTCTGCCCTTCACTCAGATCATCAGGACTTTTCATTTCATGACAGTGACTTTATCTTTTCTTCCAACTGAGGAATCACTGAGAAGTTCTGGGGAAAGTAATAACAGGATTCTGTACCCAGATGCTATCTGGGTATAGGTCATAGGGCTCCAATGCAACAGATAACGGAAGCATTCATAAAATCCACATGAGAGATGGTACCCGCTGAGATGCTGAGACACACTGTAACATTGGGTGCATATGAAGATACAGACGACATATCCCCTGAATCTTCTGTGGGTGATGAGTAGAGGATGGGAATTGGGACCATGCCTCTTGTTTAATGTCTGAACTGTTAACATCTGGAGCTCTTAATCAAGATACAGAAGAAGCAAAGTTGCATTAATGATCAATGCCCAAATCTGAACTTTTTCCTATGTTATACATATACATGAAGATTTTTAGGGAGATAGTTTTTTACTTGGATGATAGCCAATGAAGATCCATCAAGTAAAATATCTGAAAGAGACATTGCTGTGGTGGGAGTGAGGAACATAAGAGATGCCTGTTCTTTCCACACACACTGCTTTCTCCTATGCTGGCTATAGAGGTAACTATCGACCATCCCAGATGAGATCTACAAAACTAGTTATTTACTTTGCTATCCTCACTTGCATGTCATAACTTATGTTTCCTGTATTGTTTCCCGTACTTACCCACAACAGCTTGTTGACAATCATACATTCAGTTAATGAGATGATTTGGATGTAAACTCTGGCCATCTGCTCCCTACTGTCTAGCCCATTACTCTCCCAATATTTTTCAGCAGTTTCTTGCTGTGTTCGGAAGTCTTTATTGTTCCCTAACTTGAGCTTGTATGCATTAATAAGATTTCTAAACACTTTTTAAGTTCTAGGAGAATATTGGTAAATTATAATTTCTTCAAGACAGAAGTTTAAAGTCAACATTATAAAACTAAAGCTGAACAACAGAAATAGAACAACTAGATTATAATTAATATTTACTGTCATTATCATGTCTTCTAAACCAAAAAAATTCTATGAAATCAGAAAAAAAATTAAACTGACAGTAAAGAACGGCCTTCAGAACAAAGGAATGCTGGGAACATTCTTATTCTTATACACAACGTGTTCTCACATCTCTCTGCCCCTGGTTTCCTTTAGCTACCTCAGTTCTGTAAGCTTATAAAAACTTCATCATTGAAAATTTTGCCTATGGGGTTTTCTACTTAGGGACAGTTGGGGAAATGGCATGGCTGGAAAGTAGCTTTCTCTACTCATGTTTGTTGTTTTCTGTCATCTCTTCCTTCTACTTTCTTCTGATATAAATTTATTGCCACCTTCAAGAGAAAGCAGCTGTACCTGTTGGCAAGCAAATGTGTCTGCCTGAGAACAGAATTTTGACATGGAGATAAGACTGGATGTTGTCCCATGCCCCATGAACTGAAGACACATTCCTATTCTTATACAGAAACTATAATTTCTCCCAATCTTTTATGCTTAGCAGTCATGACAAACATCTATCATTCAACTCAGTTGAATTCACTTGAGGTAAAAAGATTATACTGTTTATTTCATTATTTATTTGGGTTGCTGTGGATCATACCTAAGGCCTTAGACACCCATATAAAAGCACCCTGTCAATGATCTATAGGCTGAACTTTGGGTGTGTCAGGTTGCCAGGTATGTGTTACATACTATAGAAAACAACAAGCCATCAAGGTTAAGTGCTGCCTAGAAACACACCTTCTATCACAGTAAACCATACACTATTCTATGAGCATCTTGCATTGCATAAGAAGAAAGAGCTTATGAAAGAAAGGTAATTATATCAGAGAAGGTTTGGGGAAGGATGGTAGATCTGATTTGGACTTGAGAGACAAGAACTTAGACAGATAAACCTGTGAGGAGAGAGTATAAAAATCCGAGAAAAGGACCAGAGAAAAGAAAGGGTGCATGTGAGAGTGAAAACTGTTTTGATTTGAGGAGGGGTGAGTAGAGAGGAGCTAGCCCACAGTGTCAAGGTGTGCCAGGCATGAAGAAAACTCTCGCTGCCTCCTCTTGGTTTGCCATGACAGTGATGTAACCAGGTTATTTTAAATAACACACTGTGGTGGCAGGTGGCATGTTGATTTGTGGAGGATAGACTGATGATCAAAGGAGAGCCGGAACGCTGTTCAACTGTGAAAGGTTGACACGGTTGTGAGCTCAGCAGTTTGGGTAGAAAGGCAGTAATAGATTCAGATGCATGAGCTTGCCAGCTTGAAGCTGCTGTGCAACTTGACTAACACCGTCTCTCTGGGACAGCCTCCATTCGTGTGAAAACAGCAGTATCCATTTTGGAATAATAAAGCACTCTAGGACAATATGGGCGATCACCTTGGGGCTATAATCTAGAGTCACTGTGACAGGTAGTGAAAGCCATGTGCACCCAGCCTCTAAGTCAGGCTCCATAGAGATTCTTAACAGCAATAATAAAAACAAAACGGCCCTCTAGAAAGTTAGAAATATATTTTGAACACAGGTTTTTACTAGTCCCACAAACTTTTCATCAGGCTTTCTGTACTTGATTTTGTGGTCTAACATGTCAATAAGCAGGCCTGTCATGAAACTTGGAAGTGAGGCCAGGAGTTGGTGTTTTACCTTTGGGTTTACTGCCTGAAGCTTCATATTTATTCAACACTTTTGCCTTGAACTGTTCTTACTTTGTTTTCTTCTGGAATATTGAAGCTAGAAATGCCAGACATGTAATCTAAAACCTAGATTTGTTTCCAGCTTTGCATTTTATTTCCACATAAGAGATGCCAAGACTATGATCTACTGAGGCCAATATCACGTCAAGACAGATCTTAGATCAGTGTCCTGACTGAAAAGCACATTCATGTATTTTGCTTCACTCTTCTGTCTTTTTGGAGATTTCTCCTTTGAAACATTCTTGCAAATCTAATAACTATGATACCCATTATTTAATACTTTAGTTCTTGGTACACTAATTTTATTTTAAATTTCTTCTTTCTTTACCCCCTACAATTTTTTTTTGCAAATCCTTATTTTATTTAACTAAACTCTCTTGGAGTGGATTTCTACCTTTTAGTTTTAATTATGTTTGGTTACTACAGTTGCTTGTGTGTACAAGATGTGTGGGGTGCATGTTTTCCACAGTATATATGTAGAAGTCAAAGGATATTTTTATGTTCTCTTCTTCCACCTCTTTGTATACTCTGAGCATTGAACTAAAGTTCTTAAGCTTATTTAAAAAGCACTTTTAGCCAGGCATGGTGGATCATGCCTTTAATCCCAGCACTCTGGAGGCAGAGGCAGGTGGATTGCTTTGAGTTCAAGGCGTGTTTGGTGTACAAAGAGAGTCCAGGACAGCCAAGGCCAAAAAGAGAAGCCCTGTCTCAAAAGGAGAAGAGGAAGAGGAAAAAGAAGAAGAAGAAGAAGAAGAAGAAGAAGAAGAAGAAGAAGAAGAAGAAGAAGAAGAAGAAGAAGAGCACTTTTATGAATAAGGCTGCTATGAACATAGTTAAGCAAATGCCCTTGTTGTATGGTAGAGTAAATTCCCAGAAGTAGTATAGCTAGGTCTCGAGGTAGCACTATTCCCAATATTTTGAGAAAGCACCAGATAGATTTCCAAAGTGGCTGTACAAGTTTGCACTCCCACCAGCAATGGAGGAGTATTCTTTCTCTACATCCTCTCCAAGTGCAGTCACTTAGGACAAATAAGGCAGCAAGAGTGGGAACATGAAGATACAAGTGAGGGGATAACAATCAGGATGTAATCTAAATAAATTATAGCAATTAAAAAGATAATAAAAAAAGAACTTTGCCTGCTGAGTCATCCTGTTGTCCCCCATTTTTGAGTTAAGGTAGCCTGTTGCTTTTTTTCTCCAATCCAAGGCTTCTTTACTTATATAGTTAGTGATGTTAATATTAGAAGCTCCTGACCATAAAAAAATCTAATTTTTAGTTACTATATGCCATGCATGACAGAGACCAGATCAAGAAAAGCATTTCATTAGAAAGTTACATTTGAGCACAGACCAAAAAATGGACCCAGGTAAAATAGCTGAATCTGGGAGAAAGTACTACAGGCCAAGGGCATAATTTGTGAGTTCTAATTTGGGCACAGTCTGGTGGTGTTTCAGGCTAGTGTGGCTAGGAACAGGCGAGGTAGAACAATGCGGGAAAAAGAGACTAGAAGGCAGGCCTTAGCTTGTCTATATCATTGAAGATTGAGTGTGATTGCTTTGTCTTGTTTGACATTGAGGATGGATGCTGGACCTTTGGGCATGTGATGCATCTGCTTTTCCACTGAGAGACATCCTGAGCCCCCATGCGATCTTGAGGTTTTTCATTTCGTGACTAATTTAAAGACTCCTAAGGGTTTTAAGCAGAGTTAAAAAGGATCTTCCGTTAGTTCATCTGAGTTAATAGCTATGTGGGGTATAGTGTGCACATACACATATGTGCATATGTATAGAGGCCAGAAGACAGCACTGGTGTCTCTCCCAGCCACTTCTCTATCTTAGTTCATGGAACAGGATCTCTCATTACCTTTAATGTTCAGTAGGGAGATTAGCTATGCAACAATGTCCCAGGAATCCTTCTCTTTCAAGCTCCCCAATGTAGGAATTATAAACACAACCTACCACAGTTGGCTTTTTTTTTATGCTAGAGATCAAACTTAGGTCTTCATGTTTGCTTTATGCAACTAGTTTGCTGACCGAGCCAACTGCATTGCACATCAACCATTTAAGACATTCGTTTGTGAGTTTTTACTGCAGAATAAATGGGGAAACGAGAGTTAGTTGAAATTGTGGGGAGACAAAGCTGACTTGGAGTTCCTCTAAGAGCTAGCAAAGCATCAGATGAGAAAGACTGAGTTTTCAATCCTTCACATTGCAGAGTGCCAAGGACATGGGTCATGCCAAGGACATGGGTCATGCCAAGGACATGGGCCATGCCAAGGACATGGGTCATGCCAAGGACATGGGTCATGCTCTTTTTGTAGAGATGGTGCATCATGAAGATGTGCAAATAGTCTATTCTTCCTCTTCCTTTTTTCACCACGTATTTCTTTTTCTACTT
This sequence comes from Acomys russatus, assembly GCF_903995435.1. Classification (NCBI taxonomy): domain Eukaryota; kingdom Metazoa; phylum Chordata; class Mammalia; order Rodentia; family Muridae; genus Acomys; species Acomys russatus. The sequence continues at coordinate 20,285,751 of NC_067163.1, forward strand.
TCTGTTTTTCATATATATATATATGAATTTGGTGTGTTTATTTAATGTCTTGTGTTATTCTAAATCTCTTTATTGTCCCCACAGTTTGAATTTCCATTTCAAAGTTGTTATTTTAATTATCACTGGAGATGAATGCCTTTCTGAATATCCCAAGCAACAAGAACAGACATGAAAAAAAAAACCTCTTAGGAAAGACTCCATTACAAATTGACAAAATATTTGTGATTTTTTTTTTCAGAGCAAAATTGAGTTGTATAATGTGACTATTTTTAAAGACATAACAATTATGAATAAGAAAGTGTGACAGTCACCTCCTCGCATGCTTTGAATGTGAACAAACTAGAATTCAGGAACCAAGTCATTACAGTAGCATTAAGTCACTTAAACAGAAATGGGAAAAAGTATGGCAAATGTAAATAAGTGTCTTGATTATTGGCTATAACTTTATCTCCTTTAACCTACTCACTTTTTTCTGATTCCTTTTATTTTCTTTGAAATCTCTGTCTCCACAACAGTGACCTGCTTTCAACTATATGACTCCTACTAGAACAACCAGTGTAAGAAGCTATGCAGTGATCAGAAATTGTCTAATGTTCCCTATTCACAGTTTATATGACATTCTGCATCGTTGAAACAAACAATCCCAACCCCCATCCCAAGGCTGTATTTGTAGAGCCATGCTTGACAATTAAGAAGGCCAGGCTGGATTGCCCATAAAGCCTGCTGTCATCTATTATTTAAATCAATGGGAAAACATGCCTAGTTGCTTGTTATTCCTCATATTTCACGAGCTCATTGCATGCCATTACAACATCCAGTGAGAATTCAATCACACCAACTTTTATTATACTTAGTGGATGGACTTTTCTCTCACTTGGGAACTTCTGCTCACATGCTATAGGGTAATTTGATGTCCTTGATTATATTTGACACAAGGAAATTTGTTCTAATCTACACATTTGACCTTTTTGCTATGTACTCCCAATTGTAGTCTGGAATCATAGAAATGGTTTGAAGAAAATATTCCCTTTATTTTAGCATATATCAGAAATTTTCTGTATGGGTAGTGAAGCAAAAATATAAGCATGAAGATTCACATATTGCTGGCTTGGTGCCTTCACTGGAATTGCCCCAACTATCACTTGATGTGTACATGTTGCTGTAGCTAGCACATGTCAACCAACAGCTACAAGTGGTGGAAGTTACAATGCTCATGTGTGTGCCTGGAGTCTAAACTGAGAACAGGAAGTGAAACCCCTTATCAGATGTTCAATTTTATTGAAATCATGAGTCTTTTGGTAGCTGTGGAATGGAAACTATAGCAATTTTGGTTATTCCAGGTGAGCTTGTCTGTAACCAAAAGCTGGACTATAATTTTCTTCTGCAAAACACTTTATTTTTTTACTTCTTATAATAGTTATTTATTTACTTTAATCTGGATTACGGCTTCCCATTCGCTCTCACCTCTCATTCCTTCCTTCTCACCCCCCTAATCTACTCCTCCTCCCCTTTTTCTCAGAAAGGGGGAAGCATCCCATGAATATCGACCCACCATGGCATATCAAATTGCAGTTAAGACTAGGCTCATCTATTGAGGCTTGATGAGGAAGCCCAGATAGGGGAAAGGGACCCAAAGGTGGGCAGTGTACTCAGAGACAGCTCCTGCCACTGCTTTAGTAGTCCCACACGAAGAGGCAGGTACACAAGTTACATATGTGTAAAGTGCATAGGTTCATGCCATTCATGCCCTATGCTTGACAGTTCAGTCTCTATCATCCCCCATGGGCCCAGGTTAGTTGATTTTGTAGGTTTTCTTCTGGTGTCCTTGACCCCTCTGGCTCCTTCAATCCTCCATTCAAAGCCCTAGGGGACACCCTCTACTGGACCTTGAAGACTCCCTAGTCTGAAAAACACTTTTTAGCCATGAACTCAAGCCATGCTTGGTACATATTTTGACAAAAAGGCATTCAGTACATCCATTCTCAGAGTTCTTTTCCTCAGATAGCACATCATAAGCAACTTTTGGTTATTCAAAGTATTCATCAAAAACATGTGGTTTAACTGTGACTCGGAATTTACCATCTTACATGAAAACAGTGGGGTTGATGATAGACCATCTTCCTGGAATTGCAACCCAGCTGGTGTCTGCTGCCATGCTAAGAGGGGATTCAAATGGACTTCTATAATGAACAGCAGTAAAGATTTCCTGTATAGGCACTGTCCGCCCTGACATGGTCACCAGTACTGTCACTGAGTTACTAGTGGAGAGAAGGTAGACCTTTCTTGGCACACAAGTAAATCTCAGGGTCGTATGTGGACATCCATGTGGAATGCTTTTGAACGGAAAGAGAATACTTGCTTCCTTCTCTCCCTAGTTTGCAGCTGTTGACTCTGGTCATTTAAAAAGCTATTTCCTTGATGCATCTTACTCAAGAGCTTTCGAGCTCACAGAATATCCAAATACCTACTTCTGCAGAATTATCATAGCTGTGACTGAATCGTGTCCTGTGGGTATCTATGCAAGTGGTTTCGAGTGGTCTGCTTCTAATTCTTTCTTCTCTGGGTCCTCCAATTTCACACTTTCCCAACTTCACAATCTGCACATAAGTCCTTTGGCCACTTTTTAAAGAAATACTGCATATTAATATGGTTCTAGTTCTGCTTCTCTTTTCCCTTTAAAATTTAATTTAGGGTGATGGGGAGATGGTTCACTGGGTAATTTGCTTGCTGCCATGAATTTAGATGCGCAGGACCTACCCATTTATAACTCAAGTATTGGCACATTGAAAGTGAAGAGATAGATGATCTCATGGGCTTGTGGGCCAGTTTAGGTGAATTGGTGACTTTTAGGTTCAATGAGTTACTCTCTCTTAAAATAAAGTGGATAATAATAAAGGAAGACATTGGATATTAAATGCTCCTGCCTTTCTGGTACATATGTATACACCTGTGAACACACACACACACACACACACACACACACACACACACACACACACACACACGCATCAAACATAAATATACACAAACATACTGTAAAACCAAAAATCCATTCTTTGATGTAAACCATGAAGAGCTAAACCCAAAAGCACTGAATATATTCAGGGTATTAAAATTTCTATCTTTATCCTTCCATGTCTGTGCTTCAGAACACCATGTTGCAGTCAAACTCTTGAACTGAGAACTAGTATTTGGAATCAAATATACCATTTTTACTTATTTAAAAAGGTATGGTTTGACACCTGCCAAAAAACCAGGTAGGCTGGCCTCAGACCTCTTCTTTCTCTGTCCCCCATCCCCCTGACCCAATCTCCCAGACTAGTTCCTTACACTACAACAAATATAGGCAACCTTCCCTCACCCCCGCCCACCTGTCCTGTGGGTCTCACAAACCATCCCCTTGTGCCCTCATTTCCTCAGATTATTGCTTTGTCCCATTCCATCTCCAGAAGGCATCCTCTACTAATCAAAGTGCAGCACCTTCCAGGCAAAAGTAGCCTGAAGGAAGACCCATAGCTCTCCTCCTTCTTCTAAGGTCCAGTTTCCCCAAGTTCTGCCACCTGCCTTGTGTCTGGAAATGTGCTATGGCCTCCTTTCCTCTCTGTCCTCACCCTGAAAAGATCACAAAGACCTTCTCCTCCAATATTCCTCCCCCTTACTTATCCCAGTTGCTCATTCTCCAACACCAGCAGGCATGTGCTGTGAACACATCATCTTAGGAGGCCAGAAACAGAGGCAACAAATGACCATCGCACTCTCTGAAAACCCAGGGAAAAAGAAACCTAGGAACAAAGCACCAAGCCAACAAAGACGAATTCCCAAATCAGCATCTAGATGTTTATTCTTCCTAAACCCAGATGCATAGACACCAGTGTAAAACGACAAGCAAAAACAGACATGGAAATATTTCTCCATCAGAGAACAGCTAGCTAGTCTACAACAGCAGGCTGAGTGTATTACAACATAGCTTTAAAAAAAGATAATAAAACAAGAAAAATATCTTATAACAGGGTTTATGAATATGATATAGGCCTTTAAAGAGGAAATGAATAAAAGCATTAAAGAAATCCAGAAACACACACACACACACACACACACACACACACACATGAAAGACAGAGACAGAGAGACAGACAATGACAGAGAGAGACAGATAGAAACAGAGACAGAGACAGAAGAGACAGAAAGAGAGAGGGTGAGAGAGAAAATATTCTGGAAGATAAATTTTAGGAATTGAAACTGGAACTATAGAGGCCAGCTTTGCTAACAGAATACAGCAGTGGGTCGAAATCTTAGGCATTGAAGATATGATAAAAGAAAAGACAACATTGGTCAAAGAAAATGTTAAGCCTAAAAAGTTCCTGACACAAAACATGCAGGAATCCTTGGACACTAAAGACCAAACCTAAGAACAATGGCAATAGAGAAAAGAGAAGAAACTATAGTAAAAGACATAAAAGATATTTTCAAGAAAATCATAGAAGAAAGATTTCCTAACCTGAAGAAGGAGATGCCTATAATGTTATCAGAGGCAGACAGAACATCAAGTAGATTGCGCCAGAAAAGAAAGTCTTCTTGCCACATAATAATCAAAACAGTAAACATACAGAACAAAGAGAGAATATCCCAAACTGCAAAAGAAACAGACCAAAGAACATATAGCAGGCCTTTTAGAATTACACCTGATGTCTGATGGACACTCTAAAAGCTGTAGATCCTAGAGATATATAGTGCAGACACTAAGAGATGACAGATGCCAGAACAAATTACTAAATCTAGCAAAACTTTAAGTCACCATCAAGAAAGACAATAAGATATTCCACAATAAAGTACAATTTAAGCAATACCTATGTACAAATCAAGCCCTATAGAAAGTTCTAGAAAGAAGACTCCTATCTAAGGAGGTTAACTACACCCATGAAAATGGAGAAAATACTATCAAAACAAATGAAGGGAGGAACATACATGTGTACATGAGTGCGCGCATGTGCGCGTGCGCACACACACACACACACACAAACACTACCATCACCAACAACAATAACAACTCTACAGTTGCAACAACAACAAAATAATAGAAATCAACAATCATTAGTCATTGATATCTCTCAGTATCAATGTTCTCAATTCACCACTAAAAAGGTACAGGCTAACAAAATGGATACAGAACTACAATCCTTTCTGCTGTATCCAAGAAACACACCTGAACATCAAGGCTAGATCTAACCTCAGTGTAAAAGTTTGGAAAAAGTTATTTCAAGTGAATGGACCATTTGGTGTAGCCATTTTAATATCTAACAAAATAGACTTCAAACCAAGACCAATCAAAAGAGATAGGAACGAATATTACTTACTCATCTAAGCAAAAAGCCACCATTTCTATTCTTAGTATCTATGTTCCAAACACAAGGGCACTCAAGTTTCTAAAAGAAACATTACAACAGGAGCTAACAGATATTATAAACAAAATATAGCTAAGAGATATTTACAGAATGTTTCACCCAAACACAAAAGAATATACCTGTTTCTTGAGACCTCATAAAGCCTTCTTCAAAACTGACCACATATTTGTATACAACAGAAGTCTCAACAGACATAAGAAACTTGAAATAACTCCCTGCATCCTATCAGGCCACCATGGATTGAAGCTGGGTAGCAACAAAAGAAACACCAGAAAGCTTAAAAAGTCATGAAAATTCAGCAGCATACTGAATGAAAAATAGATCAACACAGAAATAAAGAAATGAAAGACTTTCTAGAATTCAATGGAAATGAATAAACAACATACCCAAACTTATGGGACACAATGAAAAGTGTGTTTTTCCATATGAAGTTCAGAATTGAACTTTCAATGTCTTTAAAAAATTGTGTAGTTATTTTGATAGGGATTGCATTGAATCTGTAGATTGCTTTTGGTAGGATGGCCATTTTTACTATGTTAATTCTCCCGATCCATGAGCAAGGAAGATCATGCCATCTTCTCAGGTCATCTTCAATCTCTTTCTTCAGAGTTTTGAAATTTTTTTCATACAAGTCCTTCACTTGCTTAGTTAGGGTAACTCCTAGATATTTTATCGTAATCCCCCTCAGGAACAGTCATAGGAGAGGGGAATAATGGGAAAATGGGGGGGGGGGGAGGAATGGGAGGATACAAGGGATGGGATAAACATTGAGATGTAACAAGAATAAATTAATAAAAAAAAAAGAAAAAAAAATAAGAAAAGTGTGCTAAGAGGAAAGTTCATAAACACTAAGTGCCTACATTAAAAACAAAAAGTAAACTGGAGAAATACCATACTAGGAAGTTAACAGCACAACTGAAAACTCTTGAACAAAAAGAAATCATCAACAAACCCATGAAGAATAGATGACAAGAAATAATCAAACTAAGGGTTCAAATCAATTAAACAGAAATGAAGAGAATAATTAAAGAATCAATAACAACAAACAAACAAACAAAAAAAAAAGGAAAGAAAAGAAAAAGAGAAAATCAACCGGTCAGACAAAGCCAACTGAAAGACAGGAAAGGACTCTTTTAAGTATTAAAAAACAATCTCATTTTGGTAGTCCGCCTATTCCTTCTTTGAGTGCCACCAGGGTTTTCCACCAAGGGGAGGTCGTCAAATATGGGGCATCAGAGCTCATGTCAGAGTTAGTCCTCACTCTCCACATAATGCGGAGGATGTCCTGTCCATTGGCTAGATCAGAGTAGGGGTTCCCTGGTTACTACTTGTATTGTTCTTGGTTAGGCAATAGTTTGAGCAGACACCCCTGGGCCCTGATCCACCCTTGATAGCCTGCGACCATAAAATAGGGGAGGAGATCCCCTTCAGGCATGGACCTAAGGGAGGGTAATAAGGTGGGTGTGGGAGGGTAGGAGGAACAGGAGATTATGAGTGATGGGAGAACAATTGAGTTATAATCTGAATAAATTAATTAAAAAAACAGAAAAGAGGGACATAACAACAGGCACCTAGTGATTTCAGAGAATCGCAAAGACATACTTTAAGAAGCCATACTCCATCAAGTTGGAAACTCTAAAATAAGTGGATAATGTTCTTTCTTTTTTAGTGTTTTTAAATTTTAATGTATTATAATTGTTCAGATTATTTTCCAATTGTTTTTATTAATATTTCATTAATTTATTCATATTACATCTAAATTGTTAGCCCATCCTTTGTATCTTCCCATTCCTCCCTCCCTCCTGCTTCCCTCCTACTCCCCTCCCCTATGTCTGTGACTGAGAGAAACTTCCTCCCCCTGCATATGCTCATAGGATATTGAGTCTCTTCTTGGTGACTTGTTATCCTTCCTCTGAGTGCCACCAGGCCTCCCTATCAAAGGGACGTGGTAAAAAATGGGGCACCAGAGTTTGTATGAAAGTCAGACCTCAGTCTCCAATCAATAGTGGAGAATGTCCTGTCCATCAACTAGGTCTGGGTAGGGGTTTGAAGTTTATTGCCTATATTTTCCTTGCCTGGTGCCATACTTTTGAGCAGGACCCCAGGACCCAGATCCAAGGGGCATGTCCCATGAAAGACTTTACTTACCAGGAAAGTGGGTCAGAGGGGAGGACATCCTTATTGGGACTTTAGGTGAGAGAAGCATGGGAGAATGGGGAAATAGAAGGATCCAGAGGGTCCTAGAAACCTACAAGTGGATAATGTTCTTTATAGGACCACTTTTCAAAGTTAAATCAAGGGTAGGTAAACAATTTAAGTAGATCTCTAGTCCCTATTGAAATAGATGTAGTAAAATCAAAAGAAAGAAGGGCCCAGGTCAGATGGTGTTAGCGCAGAATTTCTCCAGACTTTTAAACATCTGGGTGTGATTTCAGCTTTGTCTTATCATGAAGGCCAGACAATGAGTGGAGAAATAGATGAACCAGATTTGGGAATCAAGGGATTGGGGGAGTGGAAGGGTTTTGTCAGCTTCTTTCTTTTTCTTTCCTTCCTTATGGGAATGTATTCCCTGCTGCTAACTCTGCAAGTAGCCCTTGCCATGTCCAAGAAAAAGCTAGGGAAAACATCACATTACATTTCTCATCTACAAATGCTGTCTATATTCTCTGATGAATTCTAAGACCAACTCTGTTTATAATTGCAGCACTCCTATAAAAGGTCAACAAAACTAAAGAACAGGGCATATCACGGAGATGCTCCTGCCTCTCACATTCAGTCTGACTGTTCTCACTCAGGCCAGAAGGTTTTCCTATCAAGTGCTGAGTTCTAGTGTTTTGTTGTTGCTGTTTTTCTCCCCATATGAATCCTGAAGATGTAAAACAATGTCGCAATTCCTTGTTAATTAATCTTTCTCATTTCAACTGTGTCCTTAGCAAGTTTAAAATAATAGACGCAAAGAGTCGTATGTAGGCTGTCAACTAATATTAATAAAAAAAGATTTAGTTCCTTTCCAAACTCTAACACATACCAAGTTAAAGGCTAAACTGTGCACTTTAAAAAATAGTGCCTCATTGTTCCTTTTCTCCAATAGTGGTGAAGCAAGAGATTAGTGGTCTATTTTCTTCATGTGTCTCATGATGAAACTGGAAGTTCACAGCCTTAAATGCATTGCTGTGAGCAGCTATGATGAGAGGGTTTTTTTTCTTCCCCTCTTCTTTGTTTTCTTGATGTGTACTACCACCTTCTTTCTTTCCTTCTTCTATCTTTTTCTCCTTTCCTTTTTGAGCAACATAATTTGTTGCCAAGATTCAAGCTCTGGTTTGGGCTGGATGTTTCCAATATGGGAAAACCAGATGGCAATATCTGGCTTTTTTTAATGCACTGTTTCCAAGAGCCTCTCAAATCAGAATATCAGCACAATAAAATATGCAAATGGGAAGACCAACCACCTTGTTGGACATGTATACACATACAGGCTTAGAACGGAAACACAGTGTTGTTCGTCACACAGCTTTAATGAAATAAATACTTAATTACTGACAGATTGAGATTAGAGAAATATTATTAAAATAAAGTATTTGGTGTCAGTGTTTAAGTTTTTATTAACTGTTTAATAGAATTTAGAATTGAAGAATAGATAATTTGCTGTATAATTATGAAATAACACTGGAGATTAAAAATAATAAAATATTGTAGGATCTCTTAAGGGCCTTACACTTGTGTGGGGAAATGACTTTATTATCTATGCTAATATTTCTTTTTCTTTTAAAAATCAGAGTAATTTCCTGTAATCTTTCAATCAATGTGTATTGTGTTACAATAGGCAAATGAGAATAATATAGAAGATAAGAATTTTTATTGAAATAATTAGCATAGATTAACCTAATCTGACTCTATAGTTTACCTTTTTATATTACAATCTATAAATATATGAAGTTATATATAATTTTCAGTCAATTCTATAATCATTGCTTAATGTAAAAATAAGAATGGCTATTGAATGTGGCTGTTTATTATATTTTTGTTATCTCCTGCTTTCCACTTTAAGAATATGTTCTCTTCTTGGTCGACTTGATATGCTATGAGCATATACAGGAGGAGGAAATCCCCTCAGTCACAGTCATAGGGGAGGGGAGTAAGGATAAATGGGAGGGAGGGAGGAATGGGAGGGTCCAAGGGATGGGATAGCAATTGAGATGTAATAAGAATAAATTAATAAAATGCATTTTTAAAAATGTAATTCAAAAAAAGAATGTGTTCTCTCAGTGTCACTGGGAAAATTTCATCCAAATTATAGTTTCCAACGTCACATGTAGTAGTATCATACTTAGCAGCCATCCACCTGTGCCTACCTAGAAGAAAGCTTCTCTTAAGGGCAAGAGTCACAGCATGGATTTCTTCATTCTTTACTTCTTTTGTAGCTGTTGACTTGACTCTAAATTCTGAAAGTGTCACCAACAATATCCTGTTGCAATCTTCACATGGGATCCTAAGTTTTTGGGCATGGTTAGATTATTAGTGGCAGGCCCTGCCATGCCGTACCTGACATGATTTGTCTTTACAAAACAAACACTTGTCCTAGACATGGATTTGCTTTTCTATGAGTCATCTTCTGGAGCTATCATGCACATTGTCATACTAGAGTAACTATGACCCAGTAGGTTTGTTACCAGTGAGAGATGCTAAACAGTGACCTAATGCCTGCAAGATTAACATATTTACCTATTGTATCAGCACCTAGAAGCAGCTGGTCGTGTAGACTGGTGGAATTACTTACTAAACACACAGCTATGGCACCAGCTGCAAGACACACATGTGCTTATGGCACAGTAGCTAATCATGTCACCAACACACTTTGCTATTTTCCCTAATCCCGGTGTATGTTCAGGAGCAATAACACAGAATGGGACAAAATCTTTCATAGGTACACCTCCAATACTGACTTTATATTTTTGATGAGAACTTGGAAACCAGTAGTGATCATCACTTACTAAATTCAGGATCTAATGAAACCAGAGGCTAAAGATTAAGGCTTCTGGCACGGCAGAGCGAATGGGAGAGTACCACTGTGAGTTATTGAGTTATATAGATACAACACAGGTTCAACACAGATAATCACCAGGAACAGATTCTACTATTATGTGCAGGAGCAAACTGCTTAGAATTATAATGTAACATCAAATAGCCATGAGATCTCTGGTCTGATGTTACCAGGAATAAAAATCTCAGGCAGGCAGCTTATTGAAAAAACAAGTCAGGTTATCTTATAGATTCTTGGCAGAAGTCTGGTAAACCCAGAGGGTTCCAGCTATCGCCAGCTGCTTCAGATCTTCTTCCTGATCTGAGCATGTGACTGAGTTCAGGAAACGCTCCAGGCCAACACGGGAGGGCGGGGGGATGGGGGGAGCAGTATCATGTATTGGCATGGGAAGGTCTGGATGCAGGCTACCTGGATCACTAAGTCTGTCATCTTGCGTCTTTGTGTAACAGTTCCATCAAAGCCCTTTAAAACGTATAGCAATGGCTCCTACCCTGAAAACTCACTATTCATAGCACATGAGACCAAGAGGAAAAGACATAGAATTAAGGGATTGTGGAATGTTGTTTTAATTAACAGTAGCTACCACTAGGTGTTTATTCCTATGATCTTTCTCTTTTGTATTTTCATATGCTGATATAGTTCAATAAGCTGACTTTTCTCTTCCTTTTTACCCAAAATAGGATTTGGTAGTGTCATAGAACTTAGGCAAGATCTTTGACTATGGTACATTGGTTGTGGGCAAAGTTACCCAAACGCTTCAGGTTTGAAGTCATACTTAGAGTAAGGTCATGAATTGGGTTAGATAATCTCTCTTTAGGGAGGGGGCATCAGCATTCATGCCCAAACTTTAGAACTGTTTATTTTATCCAATGAAATAGTTTTGGAATTTTAATTTTAAATTGAGTGTGTCTGTTAATTTTTAGTGAAATTCAGTCCCTACTCTCCACTGAACTGTGGAGAATGTCCTGTCCATTGGCTAGATATGTGTACAGGCTCAATGTCTGCTGCACGTATTGTCCTTGATTGCTGCCATAGTTTGAGCAGAACCCCTCGGCCCATATCCACCCGTCATAATGTTCTTCTTGTAGGTTTCCAGGACCGTCTGGGTCCTTCTATTTCCCCATTCTCCCATACTTCTCTCACCTAGATTCCCAAGAGGATGTCCTTACATCTAGCCAAATTTCCTGGTAAGTGAAGACTTTCATAGGACATGCCCCTTGGGATAGTGTCCAATTATAAGTGAGTATATGCAATTTGAGTCTTTCTGCTTCTGGGTTAACTCACTCATTATGATCATTTCTAGTTCCATCCATTCGTTCACAATTTCGGGAATTCCTTGTTTTTAATAGCTGAGTTGTATTCCACAGTGTAAATGTACTACAGTTTCTTTATCCATTCTTCTACTGAGGGACACTTAGGCTGTTTCCATGTTCTGGCTATTATGAATAAGGCTCCTATGAACACGGTTGAGGATATGCCCTTTTGTGCTGGAGCATCTTCTGGGTATATTCCAAGGAGTGGAATAGCTGGGTCTTGAGGAAACCCTATTCCCAGTTATCTGAGATAGTGCCAGATAGATTTCCAAAGTGGTTGTACAAGTTTGCATTCCTACCAGCAATGAAGGAGTGTTCCTCTTTCTCCACATCCTCGCCAGCATGTGATGTCACTTGAATTTTTGATCTTAGCCATTCTTATGGGTGTGAGATGGAATCTCAGAGTTGTTTTGATTTGCATTTCCCTGATGACTAAAGACATTGAGCATTTCTTGAAGTGTTTCTCAGCCATTCGATAGTCCTTTGTTGAAAATTCTCTGTTTAGTTCTGAGCCCCATTTCTTAATTGGGTTATTTGGTTTGGTGGTGTTTAATTTCTTGAGTTCTTTATGTATTTTGGATTTCCTTGATTTTAGTAGCTGAGTAGTATTCCATTGTGTAAATGGGCCAGTTTCTTTATCAATTCTTAGATTGAGGCACGTCTAGGTTATTTCCATATTCTGGCTACTATGGATAAAGTTGCTATTAACATAGTTACTGTGTGGTAGAACATCTTTTGGGTATATGCCCAGGAGTGGTATGGCTGGGACCCTGGTAGAATTATTCCCAACTTCCTAAGAAAGTACCAGATTGATTTCCAAAGGGGTTATACAAGTTTGCATTCCCACCAGCAAAGGAGGTGTTCCCCTTTCTCTGCATCCTTGCCAGCACATGCTGTCACTTAAATTTTTAATCTTAGCCATTTCGCACTATTTAGGCAGGAAACTGTTCCTGTCATTTTTTTCCCATTATGAATGCTGCTAACCTGTACTTCTGGTTTACTCAGGTAATTAAAATTTATTCCTTCTCAAGTCTCTGATAGCCCAGATAGTTTATACATAGTTTTATAATTAGGCTTAGTTGTTTAGGGGTTAAGATTTTTTTTGGTCCAGATAGATGTTTTAAATTGACAGAGATGAGATATGATAGATATTAATTTCCATTCAGAATTTTAGACTCACCAAGATAGGAAGATGTTTTCTTCATGGTTGCTAAATTCAAATAGTAAAAACATTATGAATGTAACATTTTAATACTTCCTGACTGTTTCATGGTTCTTCTTGCTGTATATAGTTTATTGTACTTATGTGTAATAAGATAAATGTATAGAAAAAGAAAAATAATATTTAAAAAGGAAAAAATCACAGGCTCTTTCTTTCCAACAACACTCTTTAAGCCACTCTATAAAACTTCTGTATTGTCCTTATCTGACACTCAATCAGGTGGTAATTTTCTTCCTAGACCCTAAATTCATCTTTCAAAATCTGACCTTTGGAAAATAGCTTTTACTTTTCTCAAGAAAATGTGTTTATATGCATAATGCCATATATAAATCTTGCATTTTACTGTCTTACATTCTTATCTGAAAGAAAACCCTCTATTCTTAGGTTTTTCTTATTGTGATAAAAGGTACATTTTTGATGAATGATCTCTTTTTCCTAAATTGACTTTCATGAAACTATCTTATTGATATTTATACCATTTCATCTTTCAGTTATACACAGTATTAGTTCAAGTTGGGTTTTAGTAGTAGATAGACAATCCCTGGGTAATGATTGATAAGCGGTTGAATTTGAGCAACTGTCCCTGAATTTTGATTTATTTTCCTGTGGAGTGGACAAATTCTATAATATCTCTCAAGGATATTGTGAGTATTAAATCTGTTAATCCATTTTAGGTCCTACTTATAGGTTTTTAAATAGTAAATGCTAAATAAATACTAGTATCTACTATTACCTAGATCCAATATAGAGAATGAAATGTGTTTATAGTCAAATAAATACTTAAAATAGAAAATGTATATCCTTCTATATATGTTTTATATATGTGTGTGTGTGTGTGTGTGTGTGTGTGTGTACATGTGCTTACATATAACTTTAATAAGTAACATTCTTCATTTCACATTACTCTCAAAAAATGATGGTTTTATAGGTTTATACCTTTTAAATTTACTGCCTATGTTTAAATAGTAATCACATTCTTAATGTTTCTGTGGAAAAATACCCTAATAAAGTCGTAGCATTCTTGGCTGAAGGAGTCATGTTTCAGTTGTTGAATAAATAGAAGACTGTATGTAATTTAACTAATTTTGCATTATTTGTGAGAAGATTCTACTTGCATGTTAAAGATAGTTTAGTGTTATGGGAGTGAGTATCCTTTCTTTGTTGTAGAAATATAAATTAAGACTCTTAACCAATTCTTCCCTATAACCCTTACTATGACTTTTATGTTTTCCCCTCATTTCCTTTTCCTTATCTCTTATGAGCAGTAAATCATATAAAGACAGTTGAAGAGAAAGATGAGAAAAGAGAGATTTAAAAAAAATCTATTGAGAAGAAATATGTTTTGCTTGTACAAGGGATTTTCAATTTGTTAGCCAATTTCTCTTTCTAACCATTGGCTGAAGTACATGCATTCTGTGTTTTGTATCACTAAGAAAGGAATGAGTAGATATCCTGGAATCATGTGTCCATTTTGAGATAATGGAAGCCTAGGCTTATCCTTGAATTCTCTACAAGTATTTTTTAATATATTTTATTAATTTATTCATATTACATCTCAATTGTTATCCCATTCCTTGTATCCTCCCATTCCTCCTTCCCTCTCATTTTTTCTTTACTCCCTTCCCCTATGACTGAGACTGAGGGGGACCTGCTCCCCTGTATATGCTCATAGGGTATCAAGTCTCTTCTTGGTAGCCTGCTATCCTTCCTGTGAGTGCCACCAGGTCTCCCCCTCCAGGGGACAAAAGTTTAGAGATGCCACTGGACATGGACACTGCACAGTGTTTATGCTCCTGCATTGTTGGGGAAAGATGTGGGGGAAGACTGGGGGGACCGCACACTCCTGTGTCCTTTGCTTTGAAGTATAGACACTAACATGTCTCCTAACTCAGTGACCTGTTACTATGTTCTATGAAGCAGGTGAATCCCTATGTGGCTGTTATATAAAATGTCATATTCCTGTAACCCATGTTTGGGTGGGATGTTCCCAGCAGTAGGCAATACTCTACTAAATGGAAGTCCCTGTCACCAACTCACTCACTGAGTGCCTCTCTGATGTGGATTCATCTTGCTGAAAAATTCATATGTAATTTTAAAGGACCTGTCTCCCTTTAATTTCCCAAAGCTAAAAATTTTAATACTTTTTTCAATTAAAAATTTTTATCTAATTTTAAGTTAATTGTGAAAACTGTATGTTGATTTCAATATTTTTTTATTCTAAGTCCATTGCTTTTATTACCTTTGAATAAAAAAAGTCCATGTTATCACAAAACTTCAATACAATTCAGAACTTACAAGAATATACACTTAGGTGTAGATATAAATGGAGCCATTTTGTCTGTTAATCATGCATCAGGCTTCTGTTTAGGGATAAGGCTGCTTAAACCATGTGACTCCTTCATTCTGTGGAACAAGGTGAAATCAGGGCTTATGACATTTGTTTGCTGTTTCACCAGCAATTCTCTTTGACGGATGCTCAGGACTCACGGAGATCAGGAAGGGCTGCCTGCCAGACAGGACTAGAATGTTTTAGCAACATTTTGGTATTGCCTCTTTCCTTCGTGGCTATATGACAGCAAGTACAGGGATTTGCTGTGAATTCATCATATTCTCACAGAAATAGGACATATATAATAAAATATAATCCAATGTACAACTTTGGCTGGTTGATTTAATAGTCAAGAGTGAATAAATATGTAGTACTTGCCAGCGAAAGCATGAACATGAGGTGGTACCTGCCTGCTTTGGAGCCAGACAATCGTAGCAGTGGAAATGACCTCTTGGTGGACAATGGTGGAAGAATACCAACAGGGTTAGAGAGGCTGCTCTCCCTGCCCTGAACTAGAAGCATTTCTGGCTCTCTTAATTCTTTATTATGGCCTGTTCTACACAAGCTGGTAAAGGACCCACACTCCACGTGCTTCCTGAGCCGACTTTGTTCCAACAGCCTCAGCAGCCTAGCAAACTGCTGTCTCAGAAGCAGTTCAGAGAAGCTTTAGTAGACAAATGGGCCTTGGGACTCTAGGGAAGGCATGCAGCAAGTTTGGATTCCATGTCTGGATCAGTGGGAAAAATGGGGAGTGTCTGTGGATCATAAAAAACAAACAAACGAACAACAGGTATTACTCTTATCAATCCTCCTTTTTCTATAAGTTCATCTCCTTTTCACCCCCTGAAGTTATTCTTATTTTCTCGCTGTCTAATATCTAGCTTAGCTGCTCTCTTATTTCCATTTGTGTGTCCTCTTAATTCACAACATGGCAGAATTAAATGCCTTTGAATGCTGTCATGTTGAGGATATATTTTTGTTTCTTTTGATGACAACAAAGAACAGATAGTCCCAAGAGCCTGTCTTACAGAACATTGCATGGAAATGAAAAGTGAGGTGTGCACGTGTTTGTGTGTATCTTAAAGAAACATGTTTGAGACCTTCTGCTTGGTCTTTATACTTTACCTCTTTACATTTGCTGCTGAAAGTTTAAGGCTTTGAAAAATGAACAAATAGTTCCAGTGTCTAAAATGTGAATATGTCACTTTAAATAATGCCAGGTAAAATGAATGCATAGACGGCAGCATGTAGACATCATATTGTCCTCATAGGTGCTCCATCTACTGTTGAGCATCCTAAGAAAGCCCAAATCTAGGTTTTCCATGCAACAGTGCCTCACACATTTCCCTACTGACAACATGCCACATTGAACCTGTTTCAATTCGTTCTGGAGAAACTCTTGTTTGTGGACTGTACTGTGAAAAGAAAGCAGATATGCTCTGGGAATAGACATTTCAATATTCTGAGGAAAGAATAATGGGTAGAAGTATTCTCCTAATAAGCCAGACAGTACCTCTGACTGGCAGTTATACAACGACTTTTTTTTTTTTTTTGGTCTAAGTGACAGATTTGCCATTAACTACTTTGGGAAAAGATAACTCATCACTCTGGGAGCTCAGTTCTCTCAATTGTGAAAGACAGTGATCAGACTAAGTCATCACTTAAACTCTGCCTGGCTCCAGCATTCTGACTCTGAGGGTGAATTTGTATACAGGCCAAAGGCACAGACTTCCCCACCGAAAAGGTACTAGGCAGCCTTGGCTGTAAATGTTGTTAGAATTTGTTCATCGGTACAGTTATGTTTGTTTATTTTTAAAATTCTATTTTAATTTTTATTAAATAAACAGAGTTTTATGCTTCATGATCTCATTTTCAAAAAAAGCTGTTGATTCTCCACCACACACACATACACACCCGCACACACACACACACAGCTCCACCCTTCCACTTCCACTTCCTACCCCACCCCCATCCTATCTTCCCTTATACCCTTATTTTGTACAGGAGTTTCCTCCAAGATTAGAACCTTCTGTCTTGGAAAGCTCATTAAGACAGGATGTTTACCTAGAGGTAAAACAGCACAATGTCCTAAGCCTCAGGACCTCAGGTAATGTGAACTATCCAGTCTGACAGGCAAGCTTTTTTAGGTCAGAAAATAAGTAATGCAAAGGCTCCAGGGCGCTGTGAAGCTAATTAGACATGAGAAGCCACCCTTCCAAGGTATATATACGGTATAAGGACCCTGGACAGAAGCTCTCAGGCAAGTTGGACTATTAAAACAGACAGATCAGATGAGCTGCCTAGAGAGGCGTAGAGCAGTTGAGATGACAGGGACAAACAGACATCAGCCTAGAAGAAGCAAACCAGACAGACAGCTTTTAAAAGGTATAAGTCAAATAAGCTATGTGAAAGGCCATCACACAGCATTCCAAAAAGAGAAATAATAGTCTTTTCCACTGTGAACTGAAATTTGCCACCCCCCCCAAAAAAAAACCCACAAGAGCTTTACCCCTCATCATAGTGGTTGAAGAGTCTGCAAGATTAATTGGCTGATTATCTACAGTCTGTGATTATGGAGTTGGATTATTGCAGGTCCAGAGTCTAATTACAATCTGTCTTGAACTATCTTTAGCACCCATAATAGTGTCTTTCCTTCTCTACCTCCTTGTTAGACCTAACATCCTTGTCTCAGACTTTTGGGTTATATTAGACTAACTGAATATTACATTTCACTAACTGTAAGCCTAAGAGTATGCTCAAGTAACATCAGAGGCATACAGTGAAGATTTCTCTGATTTCTTCTCAACTACCTACGGATAATTTGCAAAGTGATTTAATTTATTAGTTACTCTGTCCTAATACTATAAAAACAACATTTGAAGTACATGGTTGATACATGGAATTTGCGGTAACCTAAATCTGTGGTTTTGGGCCATGGTATACTGAATTTGACTCTAGAATTAACTGTATCTTATTCTCTTAAAGTAAGAGTTGTATTCTGAGGTCAAGCATACTCACAGATGACTATCTTCTACTCAAAGGCTAATAGTGTTGCTCAGATTCCATGACTTTGCTGAGACCACCTACCTGATGCTTCGAAGCTGCTTTAATTTATGGTTTCCTTTTATCCTGTTCTCCTGTAGGAATGTAGTGAGCCCTTTCCCATGTTTCAGCCTTATAATTTCAGTAACCTGAATCTGTGTACTTAAGGTATAATGACTATAGCTGCCTATAGCCGAACCTCTCCCTCTTATATGCCTTGAGCTGAGAGCAACATTAATTTAAATGTTTTCAAATACTTAAAAGCACTCACTGACAATGAACAAAGTGGCCTGGCCAATTAAAATCATTTCAATTAATTTTTCTAACTAGTTTTCTTTGAGATTTCATTAAGATATAATCCATGTGGGCATTCTAATGTTTAGGCATAGCAGGCAATTTATTTATATTTAGCATTCATTTGCTTAAATATTCATTAGGGATAGTTTTGTATGTAAAATAGGACAAAGGATTATTTTCCTTACTGCAAAAAAACTGGAGAAAACAAAAAATTCAGTCACTTATTATTATCATCTTGATTATGCACTTTCATTTAAAAATTCTTCTTGGCATCCCTCTTGTGTTAGGGGAAGTTTCGAGTCAGAGTGCAAGGCCACAGAACCATAGAAGCAACCAATAGTTATATAACACTGTTATTCTGGAACTTTGAGAGGAACTGGTAGACTAGAAGCAGAGCAAGAGAAAATAGTATAAGAACTACCATTCATCAGCTGATGGCCTTACTTCCTGGGTGAATGTAGTCCTAGTGACAAAGTCCATCCCTACAACTGGTTCTTACAGGGTCTTCATTGTGTTTCGTTCCAGCAGTTTCAATTCTTCCAGTTTCCCATTGTGGTCATTGATCCATTTGGAATTGATTTTTGTGTATGGTGAAAGATACTGGGTTAATTTCGTTCTTGTATGTGGGCATCTGTTTAACTTCCTGTCAAAAATGCTTTCTTTCCCTAAGTATACATTTTTTGGTGTCTTTGCCAAAGAGCAGATGGCTGTAGGTTCATATAATCATGTTAGGGTCTTCCATTTTGTTCCATTGATCTAAATGTCTGTCTTGATGCCAGGATCATAAGCTTTTGTTGCCATTAGTTCAATAATACAGCTTGGAAAGCTATAATAGTAATTCCTCTAGCATTATCCAGTTTACTCAAGGTTGCTTTGGCTACCCAGAGTCTTTTTTCACTCTATATGGATTCAGGGAGGGTATATTCTATTTCTGTAAAGAATGTCAAGTGTATTTTCATTGAAATTGCACTGAATTGGAAATTTTTTTGCTTAAATGATTATCTTCACAGTATTAGTTCTACTAACCAGTCCTTTAGCATGTTCTAGTTTGTCTTCTACCATCTTTTTCACTGTAGGGGTTTTTCATTTCCTTTGTTAGGTTTATTCCTTGACACTTTGTTTATTTACCTTTTAAGGGCTACTGTGAATGGTGATGTTTCTTTGCTCTCTATCTCAGCAGGTTTCATATTGGTCTATAAAAAGACCACCGATGTGGTTAATTGATTTTCAAATCTTGCCATATTGTTGAAAGTGGTCATCATTTCTAAAAGTTTTCTGGTAAATTTTTTGGGACGTCATACATGTAATATTATATCTTCTGCAAATGGGGGTAATTTGACTTCTTCTGTTTGTATCACTTTAATTTACTTGTCTTGCCTTAAGTCACTACTTCTTAATCTTCCTGATTCTCTAAAACCATTTAATACAGCTCTTCGTGTTCCAGTGACTCCAACTGTAAAATTATTATGTCGCTACTCTATAACTGTAATTTTGCTACTGTTATTAATTGTAAAGTAAATATGATACCCAGGAGATCTTACATATGACCCCCAAAAGGGGATCATGACCTTAAGTACTCCAGTACAAACTTTAAGAATTATACTGAAAGAGAATGAAGCTAACAGATACTCCTATCTTGTTCCTGATGTCAACGGGGTTCTTTAAGGGATTTTTTTTTGTCATTAAAGATAATCTTGGCTGTGGGTTTGTTACCAATAACCCTTATAATGATGAGCCATGTTCCTTCCAGGCCTATTCCCTAGTACTTTATTCATAAATGTACGTTGGATTTTGTCAAAAGTCCTTTCTAAATCTATTGAGATGATCTATGTGACCTTTGATTTTAAGTCCATTTATATTATTTATTGTATTTATTGATGTTTTTGAAGTGAATCATCCCTGCATCTCTGGAATAAGGGCAACTAGATCATGGCATATTTTTAATGCATACCTGAGTTTGATTTGCAAGCATTTTATTGAGAATTTTTGCATCTATGTTTATCAGAAATATCAGCCTATAGTTCTGTTGTTTTGTGTCATTAAGGTAATATTGGTTTTGCAGAAGGAGTTTGGGTGTACTCTTTCTGTTTCTATTTTTAAAAAATACTTTAAAAAAGGATTGACTATAGATACTCTTTGAAATCTTGTACAGTTCTGCTTTGAATCCATTTGTGCCTGGGTTTTATTTAGTAGAATCCTTTTTATTATTATCTCTTCATTTTTTATGTGTCTGTTTAAGCCGTTGACCTGTTCTAGGTTTAATTTTGGTAGTTTGGATGAATTCTGAAAATCATCTACATTTTCTAGATTGACCTATGTGTCCTCATAAAATTATGATCTCTCTGTACAGCAACCAAAAAATTCCTGAGTGCAGAAAAGTTCTAGAGAATGGGAGAGAATTTTTTGTCATCTATGTGTACACCTCATAGAGGATTAGTATCCAGTTCACTACAACTACAAAAAAAAAAGACTCAAGAAAATGACTCATTTAAAAAGTGGGTTCCAATATGAACATGGTATTTTGAAAAGAATTAACAAAAATGGATAGAAAACTGGTTTCTAAATGTGTTTGATATCCTTAGTAAGGAGGGAAGTGAGAATTAGAATTATATTAAAATGTCATATTATTCGACTCAGAATATTCAGGATGGAGATAACAACTGATGTCAAATATCAGTAAGGATGTGGGTGGTACTGAAAACTGGTGTAGATGCTGTAGAAATCAGTTTCGAAAATTCACAAACAGCAAAAACTAGATCTACTGTGTGATCCAGCTATGCCATACCTTAGTACATGTCCAGTGGACTTAACATCCTACTTCAGAGATATTTGCTTAGGCATGCCCATTGCCATTGTATGCACAGTAGCTAGAAAATGGAAAAAACTCAATGTCTTTGAACTTATGAGTATATAATGAGAATATGGTACTTATACACATCAGAGTTCGATTCAGCTATAAAGAAAAATGAAAGAATAAAACCATAGGTAAATGGATGGAACTAACCAATATTTTACTAACTATGAAAACCCAGAGCTAGAACACAAACATTGCATATTATTTCTTAATTTTGGATGCTATCTCTGAATCTCTAGATGAGTATATAAGCTACGGTGAACACAAACACACAAACCTAACCAAAAAATAAAAGCCAAAAAAAAAAAAAAAAAAAAACCCCAAAACAAAACAAGCAAGAAAGCAAACAAACAAACAAAAAAAACCCAAACGAACCAAACAAAAAAATAGAAAAGAAAAAGAGGAAAGAACTAGAGAAGAGTAGTTAGGACAAAGGTACCATGAAGGAAGACAATGGAAGGTAGTGTAACTGAGGATGTGAGATAGAGGATAGTATAAATGGAGGGAAAAACGGAGAAATAAATAACATTATAAATATTTGAAAATGTAGGTCATCAGATATGATATGTATCATATCTAATTATGTATACGTATATATAATACATTACATATATATGTTATATAATATATATGCATATGTATACACACAGTTATACAACTTGATGTGATAACACTGTCCCCCAAAACATGAGACAGACTAGCAAATCCACAGTGGCAGGCATGGACACCTCCTCTGGAGTTCAACAGACCCTCACTCCAACTTTGCCAAATGTAGGTGACTGCCAATACCATTCTCTTCCAGAGTCGAAAATAAGACCCTATTGACGATACAATGCAATTCAGAAACAGGAGTTGGAGAAATAAATGAAGCTAACCTGGAAGCCTGTTCTCTGAGAATTAGGTCTCATAGTATCTAAAGGTACTAAGTAAATTACCTAAGGGAAAAAAAGCAATCAACAGTCCTACACAATTTTAAAGCCCATGGACTACAGCAATGAAAATCCAGACAGTGTATCCTCAATGGTATATTAGTAGGCCTCTCATATTGAGTGTAACCAGCAGCACCAGCTATCTAATTACACTTAAGCTCTGCTCTATAGGAGTCAATTCATACCTGTTAATATAAACAGACAACTATCTATGGTGGTGAGGTAATGGATCCAGAAAGAGCATCTATTATTGCTGCTGTCTCAACCCAGTACAACTACATGCTAAATACCCTCATACCCAGAGATAATTGTAGCTCTCACTCCTCATCAACAAATCTTCTTCCAGAAGCAGATGGAGAAATGCATTTCAGAAATCCACAACAGGTCAAAATGAAGAGAACAAAAGATTATCGGTATCTAATCCCAATTGGCACATCTGCAATTCAACCCCTGAACCCAAGGCCTGGTGAATATCGCAAAAGAGGGGCAGAAAGGGTGTAAGAGCAAAGGACCAGAATGTGTGTTGCAAAATGTCTTCTAAATTTGACAATGAAGCTACATTTATGAAATCTTAACAACATAGCCATCTAAACAAGATCTTTAAAATGACATGCAGAGAATGCTGTGGAAAACCTCACCAGGCCCTGTCCATAGATGAAGAACCACAGGAAATGAATGGTTGCTGAGAAAGGACATATCAGTGTATTTCAAGGATGAGCTCACTGATAAGTATACAGTTCAAACCTAAACATACACATATACCAACACCAAAGGCACTCATCAGTTCATACACACACACATACACACACACACACACACACACACACACACACACACACAAACAAACACACACAAAACACACGCATATGAACAGGTAATACATTTGAGAGGAATAACGCAAGGGGAGCTGAATTAATGTAGAGAGAGGAATAGAAAAATTTAAATATAAAAATGAACAAAACTATAAAATTCCATGTTAAATTATGATGTATTATATAATGCTTTATATGGTGGTCAAGTCATAGTATTAAGTCAAATCATGCTATTTGATCTTTCTAATCTCTTAAAGATCTTTGAAATTTTAGTTAATGGATGCTAACCGTGTGCTTTAGAGGTGAAAAAAGATGTACATATTGAGAAATGTATACACGAAGAAAAACTGTGACATAAAAGAATAATTAAAGCCCAGTAGATAAAGAACAGTAGTGGTGTTATACAATAAACTTCTACCCTAAAGAGACAAGGCCTGAAGGGAAGTTACTGCATTAAGGATCTCTTCAGGGAATCAACAGCAACCCTAGGAGTGCAGCTCGGGTCAGATAGAATTCCTGTCCACACCAGCCATTTTGCAAATAAACCTCTCTAAGAGAGAACAGCAGAAAGTGCAAATTCTCTCATCCATCTCACCAGTGGGACCGGAAAAGGCCATAGTGGAGAGTAGCAACTATAGGGAAAAGACAATGTTTGTTTCTTCTTTCCACCAGAACCCAAAGAACACTGAGCCTTCAGAGGCCCAAAGTTCACAGTTTTTCCCCACCCGCCTGCCTACAGAATCATGTGGATCCTGCTGGAGGAGGAAGAAAAGATCTGAGAACTGAACTTCATCTTTCAACTCAGCTCAGCTTTGCCAGCAACACAGTCAGCTCTACCATATCCAGTCCCATGTGACATGGCAACTACATCAACTGAAAGAATGTAGTAAATAAAAATAAAGCAGGTAAAAAAAATTACATGAGGTGCTTATATCCCAATGTAAAAGCACAGCAAACATGAAAAACAAAGAGAACAATTCTCCCCAAAATTTCTAAATCTACAGTCATGGCCTCTATTGAGAGTAAGTTATTCTCTTAAGGTTTCTTCTGGCTGATTTGGGATGAATAGTACCCTTGTAAGGACCCAAATAAAATTGGGGAAATGGTGGTACAGCATTTGTGGTTCAGTTTATAAATGTTGAGAAATTCCAGGCGTAATTAGAATCCTGTATGGGACAGTTTGAAATGCTAGACTAATTGGGATTGCAAGCTTTCCTTGAAAGTGTGCTGGGAGCTGTCCTGTTTTAATGAGGAACAGCAATTGAAGCACTTGGTGCTGGAACATGAAGGATACAAGATGTTGGTGTCCAGCATGCTGAGAGGAATGCATCCTGTCAGGTCTAATCCGATGCCAGTGTCTGGTTCTTTTGTTCTGAAAGCATATAATTTCTCACAAGCATTACACACTCCTAAAAATTTAAAGGTATAAGGTGTGCATGATATACAAAAAAATTAAGGCTGGTTTTCTGCTCTTAGTATGAGCAGGAAAAAAACAAGACATCTGTAAATCTTCATTCATGCCATATGAAGAATGGCATCTAATAGTAATTCATAGGGCGAGTAAGTTATATAAAATCTTAGAGAACTCAGACAATGATTATAATCATTTTCATAGAAGCATAAAGGAAAACAAACTTGTATAATACAAATGAGCAGAGAAAATAAGTAAAGTGATAAAAGAAATGAAAGAGGCAGTCAACAAAGAGAAATGTTGAAGGAAATCAACATGAAACTCAGGAAAGGAAAAGCATATATCAAATAATAGTGAAAGTTTCTATAGTTTGTAGATGAAGAAGCCTCCATGATAATTGATCTTTGGAGAAGGTGGAAGAGGAGCTGGAATAATCAGACAATGACAAAGGATAAAATGATGGGGTACTTGTGGGGATTCTAAGATATGTCTGACCCTCTGAAAGGATCTAAGCTCCAATCAAGAGGCATAGAAGAAGGAGAAGAATCTAGTTCTAGGGAAACTAAGATACATTTAAAATAATTACAACAGAAAATTTGCTAGAGTTAGAAAAAGGATGGCATTCTAAGTATAGGAGACACTTGGGTTACAAAATAAGATAAAGCCAGAGAAGGATGTTTCCTTGTCATATTACAATTACAACATGAAGTATACACAATAAAGGACATACATTAAAAACAGCAAGAGAGAGACACCAAATCACATATGAATGCAGGCGCTTTAAAAAAAAAAGTAGATGACTTACCCTGAATGTTAAAAATCAGAAGGGACTGGACAGATGTATCATTGAAAGACAACAGCTGCCAACTCAGACTGCTCTACCCACCAAAGCTGTCTGTCATAGTGGAAGGAAAATTAAATTCCTCCATTATTAATATAGACATAATAAACTGATGACCATTACACCAGGTTACATAAAATACTTGAAGGATTTTTTTTTTTTTATTTTAAAAGAAAGCTGAAACCACATATGAAGCCATGGTATAAAAATCAACCACATCAAAATAATAGTTAAGAGAAGACAAAGGAAAAAAGACAAAAACAGCAAAATGACAGGAATCAGGCAAATACTTCAATAATAACTTTGAATATAATAGTATCAATTCCTGAGTGAAAAGACAGAAAATAGCAAATTAAATTAATTAAAATTATTCATTAGCTGCCTCAAAGAAGCAGAAATCACCAGAAACATAGTTCCAAATAAATGGACCTTGCAAAAAAAAGAAGAGTTGTTGTTGTTCTAATATCTGACAATAGACTTCAATTTGAAGCCAGTGAGAAAGGTAACCATATTGAGGAGGGGAACAACCCATCAGAAAGACGTTATTACTCTAAGCATACATGCTTATACACAGGTGTACCCAATTTCTTAAAACAAATACTTGTAGATGCAAAGCCATAGATTAACCCTAACAAAATAATAATGGGTGTCTTCAATACCCAACTCTCACAAATTTAAAGACATCTTCAACAAATAAAAGATAAATGTACTTTACTGATTAAACAGCCTTGCTTGACATCTACAGAGCATTGCTTTCAACCCCTGCAGAATCATACCCTTATCAACAGCCTATGGAAACATCTCTGAAGTGTATCTTAAATTAAGACAAAATGTAAGACTCGTCACTCTACTTGAAATCTTACCCAATCCCTTATGTCTGCTCACAGTGGAATAAGACTACTAACAACCAGCAAGAAACACAATAGAACATATGCAACTCATGGAGACTAAACAGTGCATTATTGGAAAAACAAGTGGATCCTTCAAGAAATTATGATAGAAATGAAACTATTCCTAGAATCACATGAAAGTGAAAACACAACATATCCAAAACCCATAGGACACAATGATAATAGTCCTAAATGTAGCTCTAAATGAAGAAATCAGAGGGATTTCAAATAAATAATGGTAAACTCTAGCCCCCACAAACAAGCCTAACCCAAAATCAAAAGATAGAAAAAATATTACAAGCAATGAATAAAAAAGTGAAATGGAAACAAGCAAAAAATTAATGCAAGATGTGCTGAGATAAAGATAGACTGACCGAGGGAATGTCAACCAATGCCTTTCCCAACCTGAGACCCACTTCATGAGAGAGAGCCAACTCCTAACACCATTAATGATACTCTCATATGTTCACAGACAGGAGCCTAGCATAACCATCCTCTGAGAGGCCCCACCTAGCAGCTGGTTAAACCGATGCTGAGACTCACAGCCAAACATTAGACGGAGCTCAGGGAGTCCTGTGGTAGAGTGTAGGGGAAGGGTAGAAGGACTCAGAGGAGACAGGGATGCCATAAGAAGACCAGCAAAGTCAATAAATATAGTAGACACATAGGGGCTTACAGAGATGGAAGCACTTACCAAAGAGCATGCGTGGGCTAGACAGAGGCTCCCTACACGTTTGTAGCCAATGGGCAGCTTGATCTTCATATAGGTCCCCGAGTGGGTTGATAGGGTGCTGCTGTTCATAGCATGTACTCTATTGCCTGTTTTTGATCACTTCCCCCTAATGGGGCTGCCTTGCCTGACCTAAGTGGATGAAAATGAGCTCAGTCCTGATATAACTTCATGTGCTCAGATGGGGTTAGGGGCTTCCTTTTTCTGAGGAAAAAAGGGAGGCGTATAGGGGGAAAGGTTGGGAGGGAGGAACTGGGAAAAGAGGAAGGAGGGGATATAATTTTGATGTAAAGTGACTATATACATTTAAAATAAATTTAAAAACATACAAGGCCCTAATGAAACAAATAGCAGGTTCTTTGGAAAGCAAGATGAACAGGCATTAAGGCAGGATAACTGAAAGAAAAAGCCATATTTTTTTCTTTGTCCCTAAGATCTTATGTTAACATTAATATAAAACACAGTTCAACTTCTCAAGGCCCCATAGTGTATAAAAATTCAAAATTTCATAACTGTGGGCAAGTATAAACAAATTCTTTTTAAAAGTTATATGCCTTATTTCAAAAGAGAAGAGCAGCCAGCACACATTTACAATGAAAACAAAGCCAAACCCAATCTGGTGGCATAACTATCTCAGTGTATAATGTCTGGGATTTGCTAATGAACTTCTGGACTACTAAGGGCTTGGTAAGCACATCTCTAGCTCTGCCATCCAAGCATATGCAGCTTGCCTACTAGACTCTGGTTGGCTGTTCTCCATAACCATGGCTCCTCTTAATAGTGGTCCCATAGTCCAGGGTGTCCATTATGCTTGGGTCTCCACCACAACAGCAACCTCACCTTCTACAAGTGGCTTCTCTTGTGGAAGACTGAGTCCATGATAATCCGTAGCTCCATGACTCATCATGGCAGTTCCAAGACCATGTGGAAAGTTCTTAGTATTTGCCAACTCCTGCCTCTTGTTTGATGTGTGTCCTTGGTCCTTTGTGAACAAAGCTTCTGTGTGCTGACCCTGAGAATGTACTTCTCAGAAAATTATACTTCAGTGATGCTGTTTTACCCATCACAGCTGATTCATCAGCCCTAGCTAGCCAGAATTTATTGTCCCATTAAAGCAAAGAGCCTACTTCTCCATGTACATTATATCCAAAGTACCACACAAATAGCCCTGATAGAATTTTTCCTTTCCTCTGAAATTTCATCATCTAGGCCTCCCTTCTCATTTCCTTGGGCATTATCAACATGAGGACAAAACGGTGTACTAAGCCATAAGCACTCAGTGTTTGGATTGCTTTTGCAATCGTGCCTCCAAAACAACAGGATCAGGTTCATTCCAACAATTTTCCATTGCCTAGTATCAATTTCTGATGCCATTTGCTTTCTACTAAGGTTCCAAACCTCATGATTAAAACTCCACTTAGGGAGGGCAGCATTTATTTGGCTTTCAGACTGCAATCTATCACAACAGGAAGCCAACGTAGGAACTCAAGGCAGAAAGCTAGAGGGAGGAACTGAAACAAAGACCATGGAGGAATGCAACAAACTTGCTTGCTTCCAGGTTTTTGCTCACTTGCTTTTTTTTTTCCCCCTTTCAATTTAAAATTTTCTGTATTGTACTTACATCATTTCTACTTTTCTCTGTCCCCCATCCAGATCCTCCCATGAATCTTATTGACTTTAAATTTGTGACCTTTTTTATTGTTAATTTATTTATTTATTCATGGTACCTCCTACATCAGAGTTGTAGCTCTCTGCCTCCACTTCTCCTAGTCCCACAGTTCTTCTCTTTTCCTGATCCCCCCTCCCTTCTTCCTCAGAAAAGGGGAGACGCCCAGACCCACTCATTTCAGTTCATCAAGCCACATCAGGATGTGTCTGTTTTTTTAATGGATACACACATGCAAGTGTAAAGGTTTGTGTGCCCGTGTGCACATGGACACACACACACACACACATCAGGGAGCTTGTTCCTGGAAAAGACTTGATTCTTCATCTCTTAGCAGTTATTGATTGCCTGCCACTTACCTTTCTTATATGTCCTAGGCCACATGCCTAAGGATGCTTTGCCCTTTGAACATGAGAATATAAATATAAGAGGGAAGGAATGTTTGAGAGGTATAATGGGAAAGTAGAATGGTGGAGTTGAGGAAGGATGTGATCATGACAGAGTGTATACATACAGAAAAATCTCTAAAAAGAAGTAAAAGATACTCTATTTCCCTTTCTTTCTTTCTTTCTTTCTTTCTTTCTTTCTTTCTTTCTTTCTTTCTTTCTTTCCAAGACAGAGTTTCTCTGTGTAACCTTGACTGTTCTGGACTTACTTTCTAGAGCAGGCTGAATTCAAACTCACAGCAATCTGGTCCATCTGCCTCTGCCTCCCTGAGTGCTGGGATTAAAAGTGAATGCCACCATGCCCGGGAAAGGATACTCTAAAATAAATAAATGTTTAGGATAAATTGTAGTAATCTAGTGTTATTAAGCCCATAATCCAGATGAAAGACAAAGACTATGCAGATACATACATGGCAATATACTTTATGAAAGTTTATTTCAAAGTATTAATTTAAATCATGAAATTACCATTTTTCTGTGTTATCATGGTAAAGTCTGTGTATACATAAATATGGATTATGCTTTACTTCATGTACATTTCTTTCAAACATATGAACTTCAAGCTACAATTCTACATAAAATATAGTTTTGGGTATGATTTGGATATAAATACAATATGTTAAGTGCAAAAGTGAAAATAATGAAAAATTAATTTATGAAGTTAAGTAATTAGAGAGAAGCCATTTTTTCAAAGAACCTGATCATAAGAAGGTGATAGAACTATTGCTGCCATTGGAAAATAGATGCACTTAATGGGGTAATTATTGGTTGTGCTTAAAACACTTTGCGATTTTGTTAAGAATATGGTAATGAATGTAGACTACTTTTGTGAGTAAACCCTGCATAATAATCCAGCGAGAGTGTGAAACTTGCTGAGACATTTAAAGGCGAAACAAAAGTTATAGAATAAAATTACCAACTCTTTGCAAATAAGACAAAGGAGCCCCATACAGATAAAATTCAATAGAAAGCGAACTTAAGCCAACAGTCAACGCATATGGGATTCTTTCAGTGTTTCAATTTTCAGAAGCAGGTGAATTTGGGTATAATCGAGGCAAACAGGGAAGCCTAAAAGGATATGAGAAGAACAGGAAGGAAAGTCTTTCCTCAGAGTCTGCTTGAAGCATTTTGCTAGCTGAGCATAAAGAAATGCACTGTTTATCATTCTGTCCTGGGAAGTGACCACACAGAGACAAAGGCATAATTACATAAAGCTGTTCTTAATTTAAAATAATAAAATAACTGGGTATCATGCTTAAGGCCAAGCATGGGTGGATGTTCTCCTTTCTCATCTTGAAACCTACAATTTCTCAGAAAACTACAGAATAGAAAATGAAATGGTTTAACATTCAATGAAACTCTTGGACCTGTGGCATTTTTTTTTATCATATTACAATAAAACTCACCGCACCTCTATAGCCATAAGTTCATTTATTGAAAAAGAATTGGAAAAAGCTCTTTGAAACCTATTGAGATGAGACTTGAGAGATATCAGAATCATGTGTGTGATTCTTATGAGTCGACCTTGAGAAGTTCACTCTAGGGCAGCTCTTACTTCTTTGCTAAACTTATCTGTTTCAATGGTTTCAATGAACACCCATGGTTAAAATGAAGCTGAAATACCTGTTCAAGAATATCCAAGTTGGCTTCATAGCAGATCATCCTGAAATTCTTTTCTGTGCAAACTGAAGAATTTGTGATTCCCCTGAGTGGGTGGGTTGGTGGCTTCTAAAAAGAAATCTTCAGGATGCAGCAGGGGTCAGTGTGGAACTGTGGCTCTAGGCTCACACTGCATTGTCCATGACCCGTGAAATAGATCTCCACTCTTGCCAATATCCTTGATAGGTCCAGGCAGAAAATCAGAACCCAGAGGCCCAAACCTGGGCAGTTCAAATGAGGGGTATAGAGAAAGCCATTGTCTCTCTTCAGAGACACCTGCTTCCTGCAAATGTGCTATGTCAGCTGTCTTGCGGAACTATGGTGGCCATTGAAGGACAAACCGACCTAAGCAAATGGTGACAATGTTCATGTCTTTTAACCTAAGTACCCCCAGCCTCTGTGGTAAGCAGATGTGATGGAACATTGTGGAGGGGGCATGTGGTCTTAGTACAGTCAGGTGTACTTAGACTTTCCAAGCAATCCTAGTGGACTCTCACATTCCCTGAAGACTCGGCCTGTTGGTCTTACTTAAAATATTCAATATTTTAATTTTATTTTTCCTGATAGTTCTGCTTCTACTAAGTTTCAATAAAATTTTGTTATCTTGCATACTGCTTCTATGTCAGGGATATTCTTTGTACCCTTGGGCATCTACTCCACTGTCATAGTGTAGGTACGACATGCATACCATCACTACACTCATTCTTGATTTTTAATAAAGGGAGCAAACGTGACAGAAACAAAGAAGAGTAGTCTCCACTTCCAAAGCAGGTCCATGGGTCAGTGATCAAATAATGAATTTAAAAGCACCTAAATGGGCTATTTCGACAGCAATGAAACATGATTTCATGGGCTATTAAGATAATGAATAAAGACATCATGATTAAGTAATGTTGGTATTTGTTTTTTCTTCAGTATTTACCCTGGTTGGATTTTTTGTTTACTTGATATAAGCTAGAGTTTCTGGGAAGAAGATTCTCAGTTGAGGAAATGCCGCCATAAATCTGGCCGATAGGCAAGTCTAATGGGTGTTATCCTCACTAATGATTGACATAGGAGGGACAAGCCCACTGTGGATGGTGCCAGGCCTGGGCAGGTGGTCCTGGGCTGTACAAAAAAAAATGTGGACTGATCAAGTAATGAGGAGCAAACCAGGAAGCAGAATTTCTTCATGATTTCTCCTTCAGTTCCTAACTTGAGTTCCTACCGTTTCTTCCTTCAGTGATGGAGTAGGACCCAAGGATTGTAAGATGAAATAAACCATTTCCTCTCAAGTTGCTTTTGGTCATTGTGTTTTATCATAGCAAGAGAAACCATAAGTAAGACACCCTACTTAGAAAAATTTGTAGGAAACAACCAGGGATTAATTTTAAAGAGGAAAATCAAATGCATTTTCACAGAGATGAAGCCAAGTTGTCAGATGTGGTACTCCTGAGTCAAGACCGTAGCCAATCCTGCACATGCCACTGAATTTCACAAGTTGTCCTCTCCATACAAACTCCTGTCACTCCTGTTCATGCATTATGTCTGTTTCTGTAATACATTGCTATGTGTTCACTACACTAATTAGATAGAAACCTAGTTTCTATCTTTGCTTTGAGAGCAGGAAGCTGATTTAGCTAAATTACCTAATTGTTGGAATTTAACTAAAGGAAGTCACTGGAATATAGTCATATTAAAAAGATATGTTTTATTATTTATTTATATTTATTCATTTATATGAGGACAAGTGCCTATGGAGACCAGAGGGGTTGTGGGCTGCCTGGGAGCTGAAGTTGCAGGTGGTTGTGAGCTACCCAGTGTGGGTTTTTTAAACCCAATTTGGGTTCTTCAGAGGTAAGTCTTATTAAGAGCTGAACCATCTGTCTGGTCCTTTAAAATATTTTACTGGCATATATTAATCATACATAATGGATTTCCTTTTGATGTTTTCATCCATGCTTACAATGTACATGGAACACACTCTTGCCCTAATATCTTACCCCCTTTTCCTCCCCCCCAGCTTTCCTACCTTTTCTTACTCGTAGTGTGTGTGTGTGTGTATGTGTGTGTGTGTGTGTGTGTGTGTGTGTGTGTGTGTGTGTGTGTTTGTGTGTTTAACCTGTGAACTCACTTTGCATACTGAACCACCTGGAATAATACTGGCCCTTTGCATAAATAGCACATGTCTGTCAATTTCTCTTCTAAGGCCTACAGCCGTTATTTTGATTCTTTTACAGGCATGGATTGATGGATTCTCAATCTTACCAGCTCTCTGAATGCCTAGCCATCTGCTCTACTTTTCTAAAATTACAGTTTTATTTGGTGTCTACTTTCAGATTAGACTTATTTTCCTGTTAGGTTGCTGATAGGTCATTTTCTCCGCTGTATTTGGAGGCAATAGTTCATTTAAAATGTTCTTAACCTGATTTCAGCACAAAGGGTGTCTCATCAAATATTCAGTAGTCACATAATAATGATAATCAACACTCACTGGATGTGTGCCACATTCTACAGGCTGTTCTAAGCAAGTCACATGAATTTAATTCATTCTTTGTCAAATATCCACATTTGGTGAATAGATACTATTATGATTCTTAACTTCCAAAGAGGGTAACAGAAACATAAAGAGGCTTAATAGCTTGACAATTGTAGTAAGCACAGCAGATGCCAGAGTGAGGCCATTTCTTAATATGCTGTATCATTTTGAAAACAGTTCGCTGATCCCTTAGCAAGAAGCTTCACCAGTTTAAATTTCTGCTAGTGCTAACAAAAGAAGTCTTAGAGTACTCTTTCCTGTATTAGCAACCAAGAAGGGAAAACTTAGGCACTGAAGAGATGGCTTTGTGTGTGTGTGCATGTGCCTGTGTGTGTGTGTGTGTTTTGAGTTGCTTTTAAAATACTACAGAACTTTTAAAAGGTTGGTTTTTATATTGTTATAATTACTATTAACATAAAATATTTGCGACTAAAAAGAAAGAAAAATATGCTTTAAAAGTAATGTGCCTGCGCGTCAAGTGAGCAATTGATCATCTGTGCTGCTTGCCTTTTGTCACTTTGACTCAAACCTAGAGATACTCAGGAATAAGAAATCTCAGATCTTAGTTGAGGAATTTTCTCCATCAAATTGTCCTGCAGATAAGACTGTTGGGCAATTCTTGACTAGTAATTGATATGAGAGGGTGCATTCTACGGTGGAAAAGAAAACCCTGGAACAAGTAGTTTCGTATTATATAGGAAAGCAAACTGAGTTAGACGTGGAGAACAATCCAGTAACAAGCACTCCTTCAATGCCTTGGCTTCACTTCCTCCCTGCAGCTCTTCACATGGGGTTCCTGCCTTCACTTCCCTTCACGATGATGAGCTGTAACATTAAATAAACTCTTTGCTCCACAAGTCACACTTGGCCAATAGAAAGCAAACCGGAACAACATCCTTGATGGTCTGCAAAGTCTCTAGATTATTATAAGAACTCAATGTTAATGGAATGAATAAACAAATGTGTGATTTTGTACGTTGTTAGATTTTGATGATATTATAATTTATTAAAAAATGAAGGTTGTTGAACCTCATCAGAGGTGAAGCAATTTTGACAACTTAGCCTTCTTTTCCAAAATTAGTAGACACTAACACAAGAGTATGTTTCCCCTGAACCAAGTGCCATTGAGGAGACGTGGTGCACTCTTCATGCTTACTAAGTCTAAGCCTGAATTATGTTTTAAATGGGCACATTTAGAAGAAAAAAAGAGAATTTCTTTGAAGTTTTCAGAAGTGTTTTTTTGAGGAAAAGTTGAAATATACACAATTTTTAAAAAGTCATCTCTCGTATCCTTTAGTCTTTTTTTTTTTTTAGAATTTTTTTTTGCTCCTCTTTTTTTTTATCTTTTTTTTTAATTAATTTATTCTTGTTACATCTCAATGTTTATCCCATCCCTTGTATCCTCCCATTCCTCCCCCACCCCATTTTCCCATTATTCCCCTCCCCTATGACTGTTCCTGAGGGGGATTACCTCCCCCTGTATATTTTCATAGGGTATCAAGTCTCTTCTTGGCTACTTGCTGTCCTTCCTCTGAGTGCCACCAGGTCTCCCCCTCCAGGGGACATGGTCAAATGTGAGGCACCAGAGTATGTGAGAAAGTCATATCACACTCTCCACTCAACTGTGGAGAATATTCTGACCATTGGCTAGATCTGGGAAGGGGTTTAAAGTTTACCTCCTGTATTGTCCTTGGCTGGTGCCTTAGTTTGAGCGGGATCCCTGGGCCCAAATCTGCCTATCATATTGTTCTACTTGTAGATTTCTAGGACCCTCTGTATCCTTTTATTTTGCTATTCTCCCATGCGTCTCTCATTTAGAGTCCCAATAGGATGCCCTCCCTTCTGTCCCAGTTTCTTGGTAAGTGAAGGCTTTTGTGGGACATGCCCCTTGGGCTAGTATGCAGATATAAGTGAGTATATACCATTTGATTCTTTCTGCTTCTGGGTTAACTCACTCATTATGATCATTTCTAGCTCAATCCATTTATCCACAAATTTAGGGAATTCCTTGTTTTCAATAGCTGAGTAGTATTCCATAGTGTATATGTACCACAGTTTCTTTATTAATTTATTCTTGTTACATCTCAATGTTTATCCCATCCCTTGTATCCTCCCATTCCTCCCCCCCCTCCATTTTCCCATTATTCCCCTCCCCTATCACTGTTCCTGAGGGGGATTACCTCCCCCTGTATATTCTCCTAGGGTATCAAGTCTCTTCTTGGTATCCTTTAGTCTTTTTAAAAATTTTATACATTATATTATTATTGTTTTCTGAGATAAATGCATAAACTTTAATTACTTATGGTTACTTTTCATTAACTAGGATTAAACATTTACATTATTAAATAAAATTGGTATAGTATAAAAAGACCTATTTGATAAACACTAAGAAATAAATATAGCCAATTAATGTTTGAATTTATGTAAAATACAACAGATTGTCAACGTCCTAAATTCCTATTGGATTGTTCTCCTGCAACTCTTACCTCTTCTCAATTCTAGAATAAACAACTTCTTTCCATGAAATTAGTTAAGTCTGTCCTAGAACAGTCTTGATAACGATAGCCAGTATTTTAAGACCAGAGAGTTAAGGTTTCCTTGTAACTCCACCTGTATTCATATACTGCTAGATTCCTCATGCTTTCTCCATGAATTTTCACTTGTTTTTTTTTTTTTAACAGCCAATCAATTCTAGTAAATGTCAAGAGGTACCATCATTTTCAGACAGTGTTTCCCCAGTGTAGTCTAGTCTTCCTCATATTCACACTGTGAAGGATTGACTTGTGGGACGTGGTGAATATCAATAGAGACTTGAGCTTAGATAGTTGCCTGAACCCAACATCAATCACTTCTACATTCATATTTCAACCACATTAATAACTTAAATTAAATCTTTTGGATTGTAAATACTTTTATAAATATGTAATTCTCCAAAGTTGAATGCTAATTAGGAGAGAAAAAAAAAAAGATGTTAGAAATTATGTATTCATAAAATTACATATACAAGGAAAATATCTCAATAATATTAAAATGATGAATGGCTTAACAATAATTAATATCATACCCACCCCTGGAACACAGATGTTCTAATTAGAGAAATTACCAACGAGCTCCTGCCTCAAAAGAAAAAGAAAACGACAACTGACAGCATGACTTGATCCTCAACAACCTAGAATAGTCAGAGGAATGCTCTAAAAAATAAGTTCTCTACAAACAAGAGAAAAACCAGCAAGTTACAGGTTCTTTTCCTCAGTGGGTCCCAGGGGCACACTGAATAAACATTTATTAAAGACAAAACAATTTGAAAACAGAAAAGGCTGAATTGCCTTGGTCATAGCATCTCTTCATCGCAATGGAACAACACCTGAGAAACCTAGTAATGAGTTTACATCCAAAGGTCATGAAATTATTATGTCCCAGAGATTGTTCATAAAAGTCTGGACAGCGAATCACCCTAAAGATTAATTATTGAATAAACGGATATTAAAAAACACATCTTGTATATAATACTGATTTGTGAATATGTGGATGAATCCAGAGAACATTGCATTAAATGACGTGTCCTGAGGATATAAATACAAATATCAGATCATTTCACATATGAAAAATAGATGACAGAAGCAGAAACTAGAAATGCAGGTACAAAAGAGTTGGTGTGACTGAGGAGGGATTCATAAGGATATAAAATTACCTCTGGGAAAAATAGTACTAATGACATTAACAGTGACTACGTGTAATAACAATGTAATGTATATTTGAAAATGATGAGTACAGTAAATGCTAAGTGTTCTTATAACATACACTTACAAATGTACAGACAAAGCATCTGAGATAACAAATATTTAATCAGTTTGTGTAATTACTCCATGTTTATATATTTCCAAATTATATTGTTCTGTACATATATACATATTTATGTCCACATTACCACATTATATTGTTCCATATAAACATATATATGTATATATTTATATAAATTTCTCTCCTTTGAAATTAATATAAATTTTTCCTAGTGTAAAAATATGATGAAGATTAATTTAATCATGTAACCACTGTTATTTAATATTTCAGAATAAACATTTAGGCAGAATAGCAGAATAAACGCATAGGATATTTCTATCTATCTAAAACATCTATGTAATAGATATTTCTATCTACATTTGCCATCTACAATCTCTGTTACTTGACTCCATTTTAGTTACATGAGATGACCATAATATATTTGTTATTTGAATGAGATTATCTTTTTTTTCTTCATAGTTAAATAGTGTTGACTCAGTGCTCATATGACAAGTGGTGCTACTATGCAATGTCATATTATACCTCTTGTTTTATTGAATCAACTAGGTAAGGTAGTATGTGCTGGGAAACTCAGCTCTTCAGGATACTAAGAGGGAAAGTGGAGGCAGAGAATTGTGAGTTAAAGACCAAAGAATCATTTTCCTATAGCAAACAGTTGTGGATGAGCTCAGTGAGAGAGAACTTTTCTAACTTATGAGTAGCCATGAGTTGGATCCCTGGGGATGCAAAAGTAGGGGCACCATATTAGAAGTAGCTCCAGTGTGGAAAAGACCCATAAACAGTAAGACTACAAAGTGACCTGGTCTAAGGTGGAAACAACTGTTAATCACAAGAGTGGAAGGATTGAGCAGATTAGAAAGTCAGGTGAGATCAAACAATGGGCTGTTAGAATAAACATAATCAAGATTAACTGAAAATCATCACTCTGTGAAAATAATTCTCAATGGTAAGAATATGATTAACAGTGTTGTTGGGTTTTGTTGTTCATTTCTCCATATGGAAATGCCTTAAAAATAGAAATCTACAGTTAGACAATACATGCTTAGTCAGATAAATTTCAGTGGAGACACAAGACCAGGTATAAAATAGCAAGTGGGGATGGACAACACACATATGTGTTATATTCTTCATGATAAATGAAAAGGGCTTTTGTTTAATTAAATATTTCTGAAACATTGGACACTCAGAAGCCTTTCATCATGGAATTCCCAGAAGGAAGGAAAAAGACTAAACTGTCACTATTCTTTGGCATAAACTTTTTGTATTAAAACAGCAGGGAGCTTAATTGAAGATGGCTGTCATCTTTGACATTTTTCTCTAGTAATACTAGAGCCTGGGGCTTAAAATCAGGAAGACCAAGAAGGAATCATAATGAAGAAGGAGCTTCAGACACGACATAAGTTCTGTAGATAAGTAAATCCAAAATATTAATGTAAGAATCTGGACTTTATCCCTACATTTTGTCTTTTGATATAAACTACTAATACATAGAGCTTAAAAGGCCTCAGATTTACTGGACCCCTCAGTACTTTTTACAGAGACAAAAAGTAGGTCTGCATCTACATAATGTTCCCTTCCTTCATGAGTGCAGTTTTCTAGAATCTTCCTTGTAGATTTACCATCATGTGTCTCTTTAATTCATTTTCATGACTTCACATGACTGAAGTAAAGTCTCTTGCTGGGGAGATAAGATCATTTTACATATAAATACATAGTGTTATGTATATCGGCTTTGTCTAAATAGTAAATAAAATTTGGACAAATTTCTACCCTGTGGTTGGCTATGGCATACCAGGTCTACACTCCAAAATTATAGTTGAATTGAAGTATATTTGATTCTAGATAGGTATTCTTTCATTATGGTTATTTTTAAAAGGATATAGGTCATTTTAAACCAGGAAAGTTTTACAAGTGACGCATCTTGGTAGAGAACTGCGGCTAGTGACTTAGCCATAGTCAGCAACACAGAACTATACTTTTATGTTCCCATTTTCTGCTATCCTGACCTCATCCCCTTTCCTCTTCTAATTATTTTCAGTTAAATGCAATTACTCAAATACCATCACCTACATATCCCAATAAAGATAGAGAAAAAAGGAAATACCATCCTGAATTCTGACACAGGTACTTCTATACTTCCACAGAGACATATAATAAAACAAGACTTTTGCCCTCCAGTTTTAAGTGAATAGCTTTCTATGTGTGTTGTATTATGTATGAAAGCATAGTTCTTTGGTTACTTTAATCAATATTTCAATTTACTTCCAGGTGATATGTTACATAGGATCATCAATACATGGGGAATCTTTTAGCAGAAGAAACTTCCTTTCTTAGAACCAGAATGTACATTTTCCTTGGGCATATGGCAAATGCAAGAAGTCATAAAGCATTCCGGGTGGATAGGGTGGGTGAGAATGCTGTGTTGACTCTTTCCTCAGTTACCCTCAGCAATCTTCTCACCTACTCAAAAGCAGATTGTGAGTGTTGACAGTTTTCAGTTTCCTGTTCATCTAAAGCCTCTTCTTTAAAACTCTAGCATTCTTTCTTTGATCATTATTTTCAAACATTTCAGAAAATTCCTGTGGATAAGCAAAATTTAAATGTAGTAACTGTAGAATAAAGAGTGCCTAAGAAAAATAATTAGTCACAGAACAACATGAGCTGAAGTTCACTTAATAGACTGTTCCTGCTTTAACCAAGTTATATTCCATACAATGCATCTCATGCCAAGGAGTTTTCTACTCATAGATGTTTGTGTTGACACAATTGGTTGAGGTAGAGGGGTTATGAAATTGGGGTTATAAATTTTAATTTATGGAGAATTTTGAGAACATAGCTTTGGTACTTTTACTTCTAATTACTTTATTTACATTTCATTTCCATACTCATTTCAACAACTGTCATGAATTATCCTAAAAACGACAAGGTGGAAGAGGAAAAAGTATCAGTTGGCTTTAGAATAGAGTGGGCAGTGTCAAATATGGGACTATGAGTCTGTGAGGCAATCACTTGAAGGAGTCTCGGTTCTTTTCCATTTGGATAAAATCAAAGTTGGATTTAACCATCTCTAAAGTCATTAAAGATTTTCATTTATTACATCAAGTAGAACCAGAAAAAGAAATATATGTGAATGTTCTTGTAATACACTCTCATGAGCCTATGCTTCCCAATTTAAATTGTTTGTACTATTTAGTGACTTATTTCAAGCCCTCAAGACAGTAAGTGTTTAGCAAGTATTTGTCAGATGGCAATAGTCAAGGTGTGATAAAAGCTACACTATAGTGTCCTCAAATTCAACAGGTCTAGTAGAAAAATACATTCCTGGGATATTTAATAGTGATACATATGTGAGTTTGCTAAGAAGAAGGCAAGTTCAAAGATGGCAGGGACAAAGGAACCTAAGGCCCCTTGTGCTGTTATGTCCTTGTCTTTACATACAGCAGGGGAAACATTAAAAGATCATTTATTAAGAGTCTGTTTTTTCATGAAACAAGTGAGGAAGAATGTACACCATGTTTTCCAGCATTCTATTAAGCAACAAAAGTCACATGGTTCAACATAGACTAAGGAGCTAATAAAAATGTAATTGTGTTATCTACATTCAAAGATCACAAAGCATTTTTCCTGATGATTTTAGAGATAAACTATGGAAGCATTTTTATTTAGTTTGAGAGAAAAGTACAGACATAGAGGTGGGTTTACTGTCTACAAGCTTTCACAAGACCTCTAATATTCAGGGTGAGCCCTGTTTGGACTTTGATAGATATCATTGATAGAAATTAGATCACTGGAAGATGGATTCATCTATAATATGGATTTTACTATACTGAAGATAGAATAATTGATTCCTAAATACATATGCATCCTTATCATTAGAAATGTGTGAGAATATTATTTTCCATGGAAAAGGGGAAATTTAACATTTACAGATAGAATGAAGTGATTAAAGTAATCTTAAAATAGTGACATTACTTCTGGATTATCTGCATGTGTCTTCCAGCCATTTGGTTATTATAAAAAAAAGGCAAAGATAATGATCCATATGTATGTCATATTTTTCATATATATACCATATATATGTATATATGTC
Source organism: Acomys russatus (assembly GCF_903995435.1). Lineage (NCBI taxonomy): Eukaryota > Metazoa > Chordata > Mammalia > Rodentia > Muridae > Acomys > Acomys russatus. The sequence continues at coordinate 20,327,044 of NC_067163.1, forward strand.
TCATATATATGAGACAACAAAAGTATATGCAGAAGGTATTCCAAACAAGAGAAGAGCTAAATCTTGCTGACTTGTTAAAAAAAATAAAAAGAAAGAAGGAAAGAAAGGAAGTAAAAGAAAGAAGTCTTACACTTAGGCTAAGAGGCAGTTTCTAGCATCCAGGAGTTGCCAAAGCTATGGGCCAACAAACATGAATATTTACATAGCCCTCCAAGTATGAGGAACTGAATTCTCCATCTAACTTGAAACAGCAAGGAGGAGAGAGAAGGGTTATCCCCTAGACCCTCAGTCAACCACTGGTGACTAGTAAGATGATTGTTTTCCAATAACAACCATATTGAGTTTCTAACTTGCAGAACAATAATATAATAACACCAATTTGTTTTCAGATGCCTGAATTTTCAATGAATTGTTACATCTGTTTTAGAAAATAAACAACAGATTCTATTATCAACACATTTCTGTCACTGTGTGGAGATCTAACCCAGGTTTTTGTCACTTATCCACAAATGTTCAAACGCTGCAAAACTGCCAGTCTTTATTCTCTCTCTTCATTCCATCTAACTAGTATTTAAATGACTATAGTCCCAGAAAGAGAGATAAAACTCTGGAAGTCTTTTATATAGTAAGTTATCAAAAATACATATTTTATGTCTGCTGTGACTCTGTCTGTGAAAATTTCTTAGAATCCGAGACAGATACAAAGAGAAAAATCACTTGGAGTTGAATCTAATTTATGATGAAATATTTAAAAAGAAAACTATGTTGGCCAGAGAATTTTTATAGTTACTATCTAACTGCGTTTTTATTCCTGTGAGACAGTCCATAATGATGGGAAGGCTTGGACTTGGGGAGCCAGAGCAGAAAGCAGAAAGAGGTTCACCTGTTATAATTTACAAAATAGGCTTTTGGTCAAATTGTAGAATGATTTTATTTTAATTCTAGAAGTATACACTTAAATGAATAAATTCTTAATATAGGGCTAGGCTGGATTTACTTATGCTTTTGTTAAGTTTATGTATTTCATTTCTATAAGTTTTTATTAAATATTTATTTTTATTTTTTACTTACACATTTATATTATTACACATGAATACAATAAACTACCTACAGCAAAAAGAGTCATGACACAATCAGGGATTATATAAATGTTACATTCATAGTGTTTCAGCTATTTGTATTTGGCAACCTTGAAGAAAACATCTTTCCTATCTTGGTGAGTCTAAAATCTTGAATGTAAATCAATATCTATCATATATAGTCATTATCAACTTAAAACATCGATCTAGACCTAAAAACATTTTAACTCCTAAACAACTAAGCTTAATTGGAAAACTAAACTATCTGGCCTTGAACCACATCAGGTTGGCTGATCAAGTCATGGTCATATCAATTATTACTCTATTTTTATTAGAAGAATATACATGCTAGGTGTAACAGATAGATATGATTCTATATAAATATAGGGCAAACTTGTTAGATAAGGTCATTAAAAACCTCAGAGACATACAGAATATAACATTTAAAGATGTTTTTATTAATTTAAAGATTCATTGATAATGAGACAGGTTAACTTCTGGCAATATCCAGCTTACCTCAAAAAAGAAGATGAGCATCAAAGAACCTCCTATGAAGATGGCTTCAAAGGTGGCTAACAAGCCACTGGGCAAAATGTCCTAATTTTTGTCACAGACAGAATTCTGCCTAAAAAAAGGCAAGCCTGGATGCAGGCAGAGCTAACAGCCAAACTCTGACAAGACAGAGTAAGCAAGTCCTCAACAGTACCTGCCTCACAAATATGTCTGTCAGATATACTAGGCCAAAAGGCTAAAGATGATGCTCCAACATAATAGAGAGTTTGGGTGACTGTTCAGGCAGCTGACTGTCTCTGTCATCTTCTTATTTGGGAAGCTGCTAACCTGAGCTCCCTGTATACTCCGGTAATTAATTTTATTCCTTATTTATTTAATTTTGAATATTTTTAATTATTTACTTATTGCTTATCTGTCTACCTATCAATTAGTTAATTAGTTAGTTAATTTTTGTTAGACCAGACAAATCTGAGAGATATTCTTTATACATCTACCAAAATTATCAGATACTATATCCATAAACTCTCATCAACACGATGACATAAACAGGGGCTGACCAAGAACCACAACAGAAGTGTAAACACAAACACTTCGGGAAATCCTAAAGGCTTCAACCCTACACAAAGAATCATAGGTGACTAAGGAATGCTAAGAGAGAGAGAGAGAAACAAACCCTCCTCAGGGAAGAACGCACTAATTGGCTATCCAGTACCAAATGGCCAACCCTGAACCATACTTATGAGGAACAAACATACTGATAAGGTTGTATTTATATGTTTAAGATTATTTATGTATATGTCTATATGTATGTAACAATAATTATGAAACAGAAAGGGAGCCATGAACCTCAAATAGAGCAATGAAGGCTTTGGGAGGCTTTGGAGAGAGGAAAGGGAAGGCAAAAAGCATATAATTGTATTATAAACTCAAAAAAAAAAAAAAAAAACCCAAAAGAAATGATTACAAAAAGAAACAAAGTGAGAAATTGCTTCTGAGAAACAAGAATATATTAATAAAACAATTTTATAAAGAAACCTTTAGCAGGTTGCATGAGAAAATTAAAAACTTCTGCAGAAATTTCAAGCATGAAAGACTGAATGAGAAAAATCACCCTGACAGAACCACTGGAATGGCATGTGAAACAAAGACCAGAAGGCTCATTGCCTCTAAGCCTGATGCCAAGTCACAGGGATCTCCACAGAAATACAAGCATTTCACACAGCCCTTGGTATTGACTACAGTGGCCTGCAGGAACAAGGCAGGCTTTTCTTCAGGAAAATGAAGAAAGGCTACTGGAAGAAGCTCATGTCAACAAAGCTATCTATGGAGGAACAATAGGCATTCCATCAATTCTCTTCCAGATTTTCTCTATCCACTGGACATACATTCTCATGCTCTCATCCCTGTAGTTCACTGATAACTGCCGGCAACCTGGACCATTTTGTTTCCATGCCTATTTAGTCTGAAGAATGTGGCTGTGTTTTTTTTTATAGTATGCTATTTGGAAATAAAAACCATCTGTTTAATCTCATAAGATGGTAGCACTGATATTCTGGTAGTTTCCACCCCATTTTATGTTTCCTTGCTTTCTTTTCTATTTCTTTTGTGTATTTCCTTGGTTGGTTCCTTTACACTTTTTATTTGGGGGTGGCTAGAGATATGGCTCAGTCACTGTAAGCACTTGCTGCTGTTCCAAAGGACCAGAGCTCAGTTCCCAGCACTCACATTAGATAGTTTGGAGACATCTGCAACTCTAGCTCCAAGAGAACTGATGTCTCTGATACCTGATGGCACCTGAACTCTTTACTCTCTCTCTCTTGTCTGTCTGTCTGTCTGTCTCTTTCTCTCTGTGTCTCTGTCTCTCTCTGTTTCTCTGTCTCTCATACACACACACACACACACACACACACACACACATACACACACACACGCAAATACCCACCCATGTGCATGTGTGCACATGCGTGCACACACAAATAATTTAAAACAATACAAATAAATATTTTAAAATTTAAAAATTTATCTTAAAATATTAATTGAACAATTACAAAGATGGAACATTAACTTCCTATGTCTATTCCTTCTATATTTTTTGCAGTGCTCATATCTTAAGGAAACACTACAGTTATCAAAGCTGAAACTTAGATGGTGCATGATATTATTAAGTAGATTTTTTATTTGGATTTTACTATACTTTAAATGCTTGCAATTTTTCCTTCAGCAGGATGTAAGCCAGTAAAATATGCTGTACTTAGTTATCTTGTGTAATTATTCTCATGTAGTCTATAACAGTACTTAGCCTGTTCCTGCATATCATGACCCAGGTTTTCTTTTAATATTTAAAAAAGTATAAATCTTATTAAAAGTTGCAATAACCCCCGAGAATATCACATACTCATATTAATTCGATCTAAATCTATATACATCTGATTGATAGTCTGTGCAGTATGGATAGGACTTCTGAGGCCAAGGAGCTTCACATTGGGTTTTATACTTTCACTGTCAAATAATGTACGTATCCACTGGAAAAAAATAAAATGAAATAAAATCTTTTATAGAAATAAGTCTATATTTGGCTTTAAATCCTCTTTCATCAGTCATGTTCATTATCTGCATCCCTTCTGTCTTCATCCTCTAAATATTAGCCTTTCTTTTTTTTTCCAACGTGTTTTACTGTTCCCATAGCACTGTTTGTATTTCTACATATATTACTCACTAGATTCTGCTTATAAGGGGAGACAGGTTTTTCTTTCTGAGATTATGTGACTTTATTTAAATTTTTGCAAATTTTTAAATTTTATTTCTATTTAACACTAACTAGTATTTTTATTTCATGTATACAACAAGTTCTTTGTTATCTATCTATCTGTTTGCAGTCAACTAGTTTGTTACAGTCCTCCACTACAGAGAGAAGAAAAAGCAGCAATAAATATGGTGTACAAATATCTCTATGATAGGGTATGAATTTTTGGGGTATATGCCTAAGAGCGAAATAGGTAAGTCACATGGTAATTCATTTTTTAATTTTTGAGGACTCTCCAAAGTGATTAATAAAATAGCTGTATTAATTTACACCCCTACTAACAGGGAGGAAGAATTTTTTCTTCCATTTCCTCTCCAATAGTTGTAAAATCTGTTGAATTAAAATTATTCTAAGTTAGGTGAGTTGTTTTTTCAGAGTCACTCTGACTTGGATTTCCCTGATGGCTAAGGATATTAAACAGCTGAAAATAGTTATTGGGCAGTTGTGTTTCTTTCTTTATTTGAAAAGAGCCTACTCAGTTCATTTGCCCATTGTTGTGGCAGATTGATTTCTTTGGTATTTAATCTTTGTAGTTCTGTGTAAATTCTGGACATTAACCCCAGGTCTAAAGTGTAGCTGGTAAAGATTTTCTCCTACTCTGTGCTCTCTGTAAGCCTTTCTGGCTGTTTTCTTTAAGGAAGATAATCTTTTTATAATTTCCATGTGGCTTCAACTCTTGGTACTTTGGAATGGTGCCTGTGCTGTTGCTGTTCTTTTTAAAAAGTCCTTGACTACTGAAATATGGATGGTTAACCCTTTATATTTTCTTTTTAAACGTTTCAGTGTTTCAGTTTGTAAAATAACGCCTTCCTCCCACTTTAAATTGCTTTTTGTATAAGGCAAAAAACTTCTTTTGATGTACTGACCATGCATTGTATAGCATGTCCTTTAACTTGGGCTTGTCTGGTGTTCTCTAATGATTAGAGTCAACTTACTAATTTCTAGGGACAATGACAAGGTGTCAGAATGCACTTCTCACTACACAGTACCCGGAGGCCTGTGATAGTCACATGTGTGTTGACGGCTGGTGATGTTGACCACGTGGCTAAGGCCATATGCGCCTGTTTTTCTTACTGTGATCTGGTCCTTCTCCCCTTTCCACCTCACACACATTTGAAGAGCATCACTGGACAGGTCATACTCTAGATGTGGGAAGTTAAGCTTCTCCTTCGGAAGAGAAGACAAAAATAACTTATAGTCATAATAATATGATTACAGCCATCAATAAAGATTTTAGAGAGAAACTTAGGAAGTAGTCAAGGATTCTGTTCTCTTTAAATCTTTTCTAGAAATCTTGACATTCATTATGGGCCATGTCTAGACTAAGTATAATTGATATTCAATTTTTTCTTCGTTTATTACTTTTTGTCTTTTCAAAGATTCGTTCTTTCTCAATCATTGAAACATCTGTTTATTTGTATCATAATATAGTGATAGACAGCTTCTTTATATTTTGAATTTTATCCAACAAACCATCTTTACTTAATGTGTTGTTCAAACCATTTCAACTTTGGTAACTGGTAGCCTTTATGCCAGTCACTCTGCTTCTAATCGCTCAACCTCCAATTTATTTAGCATTTACTTATTTGCACTGCCCCATATTGCAGTATCATCTTTTTTCTCTTGTCCAGAGCCTAGGCAATCTTCAAAGTACTGGTATTGGAATAATTCCAAGCTACTTGGGTGTCCTAGCTTCTAGAACATTTCAATGAACAGATATAGAAAAAAATAGCCATGCATACATGTGCTAACTCATAGTTAATTCACTATTTGTATTTACTTATATCAACACAGATTTGTGATATTTTTAATATGGAGTCACTAGAAAACAGTGTATAGTTAAAGGGGAATAAAATTTGAATATTAATCAAAATAAATATAAAGGCACCGCCATTAAATTTTTGGGAATGATAATCACATACAAGCATAATAAAATTCTTTCTTTAAAAATATCAAAATATATAACAAAGTAACTATACTTACTAGGATAGAACTATACATTTTAAAATGTTTAAAGTGAACAACATTACATATGTTTTGTAACAAATAAACAATCTAAAATGTTCAAGGCAAAATTAGCAAGAACTACAGATCGGGCCTATCTAAAGAGAATGAGTAAAACTTCAGTATGTGAAATTATTTCAACTAAGAAAAAGTTGTACTATGTTTTTCAGGTAAACTTCAATTCATTTGTACTTTCAATGAACATAGTTGTTGAATGTTTAGCAAATCCCTGAAAGTGTATGATAAAGGCCCAAGCCCTGGTGCTGGTGAAAGTGAAGTTACATGAATGTAAAGTCTAGGGAAATGCAATTAGGGAATCTCAAAATAATAACCTTTCAGATTTTCAGAGGGACCACTTCCAAAGAATTGAATCCTTATTAAAAATATAATAATGAGGGAGAAATTCACCTTGCAAAGACATAGAGAAGAAAGAGATGCTTTGGAAAAGCCAAGCAAAGACTATGATTATCACTATGACTTCAGGTGCAGCCAGAGATTGCAGAGCCGGGGAAGGGTATTAGCATAGGATGCTGTTTTGTAGAGCATCCCGAGTAAGCATCCTGCTCACAACTCAATTTCGATATAATGAACTCAAATTTATAATAAATTCCTATTGCTCAAATTCACCACATGTATAGTAATTTATGACATTTTCAGACAATATAGGAATTATAGTGCACTCAGAGATGAGAAAAATAGGTAAAATAGTATTACATCTTAAGATTGAATCCAAGAATCTCCTACAAACAACTACTGCTCTAAAAAGGTTAGATAATAAAGCATACATTCTGCCAAACCTGAGAGATTATAAAATGATTGTTACTAAATCAACACAAAAGAATTATCACCGTGAAGTAGTTATTTTTCATAATATATCATATTGAGACATCCAGAATATATGAAAACGTGATAAATTTCCAAGTTCAAATTGGATTCAGAGATGAAAGGTAGAATAATTATGAAGTCATATAGGCTTAGAAGATTCTCACAAGAGAAAAATAAAACCAAGAATCTACATTGATCTTACTGTCAAAAATTAAATCCAGATAAAATAAAGATTAAAACTTTTAAAGTTCCCAGATAAAGATATCTTAGATTCTATTTAAAGTTAATGGCCTAGGGGAAAAATTTATAATAATGGCCAGCAACAAAGAAGATATTGACATATTAGAGAGCATAATTTTTAAAAGCATAATTATTGGACAGAAGGTGTTCTTGTTTCATTTATGTTGCTGTAATCATGTTTCCTGAAAAACGGAAACAGGATAAGAGGAATTTGCCTTGTAATTACAGGCTAGTTTCCTGTCTCCGAGTATAATAGAAATATCACTAGAAATAAGTTCACTAACTATTTTTACCATTTGGGCTGTGTTTAGTTCTATCCTGGGTCTGTGGTCCCTGGCCCTTAAGGCAGTGACAGAGGTTGGTTCCCTATTGTGGCATGGGTCTCAAGGACGACCAGTCATTGGCTGGCCCCTTCCACAATTTCTGTGTCACATTTACCCTAGCCAATCTTTCCAGCAGGACAATTGTCTCTCTAAGGTTGTGTGACTGGGTTGGTGCCCTAATCCTTCCACTGGAAGTCTTTCTAGGTTACAAGAGATGGTTGGTTCAGGCTCAGCATCCCCCATTACTAGGAGTCTTAGCTAGGGTCATCCTGGTAGATATCTGAGAGTTTCCACTATACTAGGTTTCTACCTCTACCTTAAATACCCCCCTCTTTCAATCATTTCTCTCAATATTCTCTTTATCTATCTTCCCCCTAGCTGATCCTCCCTACTCCCATCCCCACATCCTCTCAATACATATTCTATTTTCCTTCCCAGGGAAATACATGCACCACTCCCACTCCCCCACCTCCCACCCCCACACTTGAGCCCTCCTTGTTACCTAGCTTTCTGGGTCTGTGGATTGTAGCATCTTTTACATTACAGCTAATATCCACTTAGAAAAGAGAATATCTAAATTACCAAAATCAGAAACTAAAAACAAACAAACAAACAAACATTAACCAAAAATTCTTGATGTGGGGCTACAAATGTAGCTCACTCAGGAGTTTTTTTTTTTTTTTTTTTTTTGCTTAAAATGCATATATCTCTGATTAAATCTCCAGCACAAAATAAATTGAATGTAGTAGTACATGCCTGTAATCTCAGCAGCTGGGTAGTGTGTGCGTGTGTGTGCGTGCGTGTGTGTGTGTGTGTGTGTGTGTGTATGAATAATGAAGAAGTCATTAATCTGTTTTGGAGTAGGGATCAGACAGGAGTAGAACTGGAAGAAGGAGAGTATGAGATTGGAATGATGTAAATATAGTGCTTAGGTTAAAAAATGTCAATAACAAAATAACGACTGAAATTAAATTAAAAAGTTAAGGCATAATTTAAAAAAATCAAATAAATTCATTCTGAAACCACAGTAATACATAAACCAAGAAACTATGCATTGACAATCTCATAAAGAAGAAATAGTTAAGTACAATTTAAAATTGACTATGAATTAGAGTGACATTTTATAACTGCCAAGTTATTCCTTGTCATATTTAGATATAGTAAAAATTTTAAAGAATTACTATTAGATTGCATTACAAAAACATTCTACTTATAGTGACATAAAGTAGTGTTTTTACAAGAAATTTCACAATGCTTTCCAAGTGATATAAATACTAGGATGCTATGACCCAATAACTATGGTATTAAAAATATAGCTTTAAAAGGAATCAGAATATAATTGTTAGTGGGTCAAATCATAGTCATGTCAATTACTAGTCTATTTTCATCACAAGAATATACATGCTAGGCTTAACAGATATATATGATTGATTCTGTAGATAGGTATGGTAAAATAGATAAGTTCTTCAAAAGCGTTGAGGGCCTACAGAATATGACATTTAAATATGTTTTTGTTATTTTAAAGATTTTTTGACAATAAGACAGGCTAACTCCTGGCAACAACCAGTCTACCTTAAAGAAGATAATGAGCACCAAAGAACCTCCTTATAAAGATGGCTTCAAATGTGGTAAACCAGCCACTGTGCAAAATATCCTCATTTCGGCCACTGACAGAAATCTGCCTAAAAATGGGAAAGCTTACATGCAGACAGAGTCAATGGCCAAACTCTGCCAAGGCAGGGTAAGCAAGTCTTCTATTGTAACTGCCTCACAAATATGTCTGTCAGATATCCTGGGCCAGAAGACTGAAGATGATGCTCCAGTGTTATAGAGTTTTGGGTGACTGTTCAGGCAGCAAACTGTCGCTGTCATTTTTTTTTTTTTTTTCATTTTGGAAGCTGCTAACCTGCGCTTCCTGTTTAGTTTTACAATTAAGCTTAGTTTTTTGGGGTTAAAATGTTTTTATGTTTAGATATATGGTTTAAGTTGATAGAGATGAGATATAATAGATATTGATTTATGTTCAGAATTTTAGACTCACCAAGATAGGAGAGATGTTTCCTCCAAGGTTGCCAAATACAAAATGCCAAAGCACTATAAATGCAACATTTATATAATTCTTGATTGTTTAGTGGTTCTACTGGCTGCATCTAGTTTATTGTATATAGGTGTAATAATATAAATGTATATGTAAAAAATAAAAATAAATAAAAATTAAAAGAATGAGAATATAACAAAAAGGATAGGTAATTTATTGAAGAGTAATATTTACTTATAAAAATAACAATAATTTTATGTTACATCAACTTCTACATTTTAATTTATTTATAATAGACATTGTGTGGATTTTATAATTCAATATAAATAACATTTGAATCATTTTAATAACCGTAGTAGATTAACAAAACTGTTACTTTCTAAGGTCAGTGGTTTGGTTTTCCATTTAATATATCTTTAATTAGTTCTCCCAGATGTAACTCATTCAGTATGATCATTCCTAGTTCCATCCATTTGTCCACAAATTTCAGGATTTCCTTGTTTTTTAATAGCTGAGTAGTATTCCATAGTGTAAATGTACCACAGTTTCTTTATCCATTATTTGACTGAGGGACATTTAGGTTGTTTCCAGGTTCTGGCTATTATGGATAAGGTTGCTATGAACATGGTTGAGCATATGTCCTTGTTTTGTGGTGAAGTATCTTCTGGGTATATTCCAAGGAGTGGAATAGCTAGGTCTTGAGGTAGCCCTATTCCCAGTTTTCTGAGAAAGTGCCAGATTGATTTCCAAAGTGGTTGTACAAGTTTACATTCCCATCAGCAATGAAGGAGTGTTCCCCTTTCTCCACATCCTCTCCAGCATGTGGTGTCACTTGAGTTTTTGATCTTAGCCATTCTTATGGGTGTAAGATGGAATCTCAGCGTTGTTTTGATTTCTCTGATGATTAAGGATTTTGAGCATTTCTTTAAATGTTTCTCAGCCAGTTGATGTTCCTCTATTAAGAATTCTATGTTTAATTCTGAGCCCCATTTCTTAATTGGGTTTTTTGGTTTGGTGATGTTTAATTTCTTGAGCTCTTTATATATTTTGGATATTAGACGGTTGTCAGATGTAAGGTTGGTGAAGATCTTTTCCCAGTCTGTAGGCTGTCGCTTTGTTCTGTTGATAGCGCCTTCTGCCTTACAGAAGCTTCTCAGCTTCATGAGGTCTCATTGATAAATTGTTGACCTTAGAGCCTGGGCTGTTGGAGTTCTGTTCAGGAAGTTTTCTCCTGGGCAAACGCTTTCATCAAAGTGGCTGGATACAAAATTAACTCAAAAATATCAGTAGCCTTCCTGTATACAAATAACAAATGTGCTGAGAAAGAAATTAGGGAAACTACACCCTTCACAATAGCCACAAGCAATACAAGGTATCTAGGAATAACTCTAACCAAGCAAATGAAAGACTTGTTTGAAAAAATATTTCAAATCTCTGAAGAAGGAGGTTGAAGAAGACATCAGCATATAGAAAGATCTCATTTTTTCATGGGTAGGGAGAATTAACATAGTAAAAATGGTTATCTCACCAAAGGCAATTTACAGATTCAATTCAATCCTGGTCTATTAAAAGCACAATTTCAAATAAAGATCTTGCCTTTAAAACTAAAAATAACTCTGACTAATAGAGAAAGAGATGGGTCAGGAAAGACCCCAGTGCCTGCAGTCCCCATTGTAATAACTGGTGGTAATAGATACTTAGGAAAGCAGAGGCTCAGATAGAACGCTTGTGTAATGCATAGATATCTTTTAATGATAAAGCAGTATGCGCTTAGTGTTATTCTCTATGGAAAATTACCTTAGCCTGGACAAAGCATATTAATATGATAATTGGTTTCTAGGCAGAATGGAAGGTGCAGAAGAAGTAGGGAACGATGGAAGTAGAAAAAAAATAAAGTTTTCAAAAGGAAGTTTTAAAAGGTATAATAAAATATTACAGTATCTGTTTCTTCTTTTCAACTTCTCTTTCTTTGTCAATATTAGAATACACCAGAAACCAAATGCCTTAATGAATCAGTTTTAATTTAACTTTTTATGAACTTTAAAGTTGTAAGTGTTTTTTGTTAGTCCTATTAACTGGCACTAATTACCATTCTTGGATAAGTTTTGTGTTATTCAGTGGTTATGAGTCTGTGCTAGTATTTTAAATAGCATTTGTTCATTGATAATTTTCCTATGCACAAATTCAACTATATGTTTTTACTGAGGAAACCTTCCTTCCTCTGAAACCCTGATCAGGGGCTCTACAAGCTAAAAGCAGGCTCTGGTTACCTGGATAACTAAGAGTCCACAGGGAAAGTATATTCTCATTTCTGTGCTCTTGATTTTTTTCCCCTTGATCAACAGTTAATTACTTTTTATCTTTTCTGGTGGATAGAGGCATTCCCTATAGCCCAAATGTTTTACCGTTTTAATTGCACAGATCAGCCTCACAGCTTTTCTCCCACTGAGTTAAGCTCCTGTCCAGCACACAGGTTGGGAGCACACGATATCACAGTAGACTGAAAGGTTATACAATCAATCAACAGCCTGTTGGCAAAGGTCAGTAATATTACAATTATCAAAATGTGTATTTTCTTTTGAGATCGGAAATAAAGAGCCTCAATGAGGAACTAATGAAGCTAAAGTCTACACTGCTTTGTTTACATATTCCAGGTGATGTCTGACCTTCAGAAGTTGTGCACCATCTCAGATTCCTCATGGAAACTCTCTAATTTTTCTGTGTTGCAACAGAGCTGTAATGTTCATAAAGCCACTTGGGCACCTGATTTTTTAGAGTCCTGTATTACCTCATGGCTTTCTTTTGGATTCTGCAATATTTTTCATGCAAACTATTAGAAATATGTGGAGTTTGGTCCTTGTGTGAAAAATTTGGTATCCATTATAGTGTGGCAGAATCTCGTGTCTCATTTTTATCTCCCTATGTTTCAGAAACCTGGGGCTCTGAGTAGTCTTTGTTCCTTAGTATGTGTTCAATCATAAGTCACGAGGCTGTGCGTCAAGGTATAAAGCATATACTATACTTGCAATTCTCTGCTACAAGAGCCATGAGTTCTGGGGTCCTGCTTGTATTGCCTACAATCAAGATGATTGTAGATAATAGCAAATTATTTTATATTTCAAAATAAAGTAGAGGACATGTTTTTTAATGTCTTAATGAAGAAGATTCAAGGTACCCTTATTTGATCTACATGTTACATATATATATGCATTGAAACACTAAACTTTGCCTTATAAATATGCATAATAGTAGAATATTAATGAAAAATAAACTAATTATGCATGAAAGTTTTTGTGACTGGGCAGTACGACTTTGAAGATTAGTACTGAAGATCCCATTAGCTTAATGGAGAAAAATTAGTAGTTCCTTGGAGATAGAAAAAAAAAAAAAAAAAAAAACAGGGCAAAGTGAAATTCTAGCACACATATCACGTAGAACATAAGATAAAATAGGGGTAAGAGATTATTTAATTACATGGAAACTAAGGATAAATCAATTATTCTAAGCTTGAGTTTCTATTAAAAATGAAAAATGATTTTATACACTTTCTAATTCACACCATTGGATAAAAATTCCTAAATGAAGAGAGCTGTGTGGAAACAATCATATAATTGTCTATGCTTATTTATTTCATGGAGTTGCTAGGCTAAAGTACAGACAAAGGAAAGTTTGGACAAAGTCTAATGAATTCATTAAAGAGACAAAGTTTAACATTAGCTGAAGCAAAATATTTAATTTTCCAGGATAAAGTACTGGAGAAGAGAGAGGTACACAGAGATAAAACACTGGAGGCATTCATAAAGCCCATGGGGGGTATGTAGCACAATAATAACTAGCATGTATAGAGATGGATATGCATGTTAGAGTTTATGTGTCAGAAAAAATGTCAGACAATACTAAAAACATTTCAAATCCTGGGGGGAAAAGAGCAATAAGATCAATACTAAACTCTAATTTTGTATTCAGCAAGAGTAAATAATATTATTGGAAATGTTAATTCAAAATGAAGTCTTCTTCAATTGTGTAAAACACAGACACACCACCACCACCACCACCACAAACAACAGCACTCAACTAATACCACCACCACTAACCAACTACAATTTAGTGTTTGGTAGATACTATAAGACACATCAAAAGAATCCATCAGACAGGAGAAGATACAGCAACATGGATTCTCACAATAGAATTAGATACACTGGGTACTGTTGTAGAATGCTTGAAAAGCTACATATCTAGAACTTAATTTAAAATTAGCTTGTGTTATATTTAGCTCATTAAGTAGTTATCCTTTACTTACCCTTAAATGAGACTTAATATCCTACTAGTAACAGATAAAGTTATTCCTAACATCTAACTTCTGGGGACTAACTAGTAAAACCCTTTGAATGTATTAACTTAACAAATCCTACTTGCACCTTTCAAAGGGCCTGAAATGCTCTCAGAGAGCACCTAAAGGCTGTAATAGACATCTCCCAAATTTTCCTAGTTTCTTTGATGTTTCCACCAATGTATTTGAAATTGTCTTGATTTTCTTTGTTCTGTTACTATAAAATATTCATAAAATTGTGTCAGCATTGGATGGAAAATGGAATCTGGGTCAACCTAAATCTGTCTTTCTGGCCCACAACCACTTAAATTTGCCAAAAAAATACCCAACCCACTATTACTTATACTCTTAAAAAAGAGGATAAAAAAATGCTCTGAGCCAACTGGAAACGGGCATGAATTTCAGTGAGGTAGACAAGCCAGAAAGAACATGTCAATGAAAAAAGACAGGGCTTTACAACTACATTCTGAAGTAAGACAGTTCATTGGAGGGTCTTCTAAGTGAATTAAAGCCAGTAAAAAGTAACCAGGATGGAATGAAAGTTGTAAAATACTTATATTAATACTTACTATAATGGACTATATGGAAAATATTGTGGGATATGTGGTTACTTCCACTAAACCATTGAAATCAGTTTTGTAAAACACAAGCTACATATACAAAAATCAGTCATATCACTACATACCATAAATAGTTAGAACTGAAATTAACACTATATACAAACAAGATCAATAGACTCTTACCCAAATAACAGAAAGAAATCAATGACTCAAATTAACAGAGCCAGAAGTAAAGAGACACCAAAGATATTCAAAATATTATAGGGGAATATTTCCTTTTAAATCTATACTCAAATTGTAAAATCTACATGAAATGGACAAACTTTAATCTTGCCAAAGAGACAAAAGTAAACCAAGAAGAGACCCATATACTAATTATAATCATAATATGACATGATTAAAACACTAATAAAAATGCTCCGCAAAGGAAAGTTCACATCCAGACTGAGTCACAGCAGAATTTTACCAGGCTTTTTATAGAACTATACCTAATCCAAATTAACTTACTAGAGAGAGAGAGAGAGAGAGAGAGAGAGAGAGAGAGAGAGAGAGAGAGAGAGAGAGAGAGAGAGAGAGAGAGAGAGAGACAGAGACAGACAGAGACAGAGACAGAGACAGACAAAGGGAGGAAGGAAGGAGGAAAGGAAAGAAGGAAGGAGAAGGAAGAAAAGAGAAGAAAACTAGGTCTTCCTAGACTTCTTCTATGAACACTATCAGTCTAATAATGAAAACATGTAAAGACACAACAAAAAAGAAAACCACAGACAAATATCCCTGACAAAAATACATTCAAATTCCTCAATAAAAGTCCTTGCAAACAGAATATAGACAATTAAAAAATATTATCCAACATGACCAAGTTGGCTTTGTTTATCCTGCAGATGAGTGATAGTTCATCATATTCAAGTAGTTAGTATTAATAAATCACATAAATGTTCTTAAAGACAGAAATCATTTAATTAGATGCAGGAAAGGTCTTTGACAAAATCCAGCATGCTATCATAATATAAGTCTTAGAAAGTGAAGAACTAGAGTGATCATGCCTCAATTTGACAAACTCTAAACTACATGTGAAACCAAAAGCCAATACCATCCTATGTGGAGAAAAACATGAAGTTATTCCACTGAAATCAAGAATGTGGTCCTTCATTATCCCAATCTTTCTTTTTTCTGATAATGTACTTGAAGCACTAACTTAGTGAATAAGGGGAGAGAATAAGAATAAGAAGATAAATATAGGAAAAGAAATCAATATATCCATATTTGGAGAAGATATGATGTTATGCACATGATATCACCCAATTTCAGCAATGTTGCAGACAACAAGAAACTTGCAAATATCAATAGCTTTCTTTTTTTTAAAGTCTTAGTCATTTGTTATTTTTACAGTATTGTGCCCACATGTGTGCCTGCATGACAGAAGAGGGCATGAGATCTCATTATAAAAGGCTGTGAGCCACCATGTGGTTTCTAGGAATTGAACTCAGGACCTCTGGAAGAGCAGCCAGTGCTCTTAACTTCTGAGCCATCTCTCCAGCCCCATCAATAATTTTTTTATACATCAACAATATACATTCAGAGAAAGAGATCATGAAAATACATTCATTCACAAAAGACTCAAACAAATTAATGTATCTTGAAATTAGCCTAACAAAGGAGGTAAAATACATCTACAATAAAATCTATAAATCTGTAAAGAAAGTAATAGGGAAACGACATTTACAGTCATGGATTGGTAAAATTAATAGTGTAAAATGACTATTCTTTACCAGGGGCACACCTTTTATTCTAGCACTTGAGAGGCAGAAACAGGCAGATCTCTCTGAGTTTGAGGCCAGCCTGGTCTACAGAGTGAGTTCCAGGACAGCCAATGATACACAGAGAAATAATTTTGTGAAAAAGCCAATAAAATAAAATATAAAGACCATTCTTTAAAAATTCACTAAGAGATTCAGTATAATCCCCATCTCATTCGTCCTAAAGATTAAAAATCCAAACTTGTCCAAAAATTCACATAGAACCATAAAAGAATCTGGCAAGCCAAAACAATCCTCAATAAAAATGATCAATACTAGGGGATTACAATTCCATGTCTTAAGATTTGTTACAGAGCCATAGTAATGAAAACATCACGGTAGTACAACCAGGCATCTACATATGAGTGTACATAACTACGGCTGTCTTGGCAAAAATACCATATATAAATATATATTCATACATGTATATGTATATATATGAGTAAATACAGTATTTTTAGAAATGGTTTGAAAAAGGTGAATATCCACATGTAGAAAATGAAATTAGACCTGTTACCTTTCACCTTGCATAAAAACCTATTCTAGGTGTTTCAAAGACCAATATGTTAAACTTTAGACACACAAACAGCTTGAAGAAGACATAATCAGCATCATCCAAGATATAGATATAGGTGAGGGTTTTCAGAATAGGATGCCATTTACCCTGGAATTGAGTCTAACCACTCAAGAAATAGAACTTCATAAAACTAAAAATAGTCCGGACACCTAATGACACAGCCAATCAAGTAAATAGGAAGCATTTTTGTCAGCTATACATCTGACAGAGGACTAATAATCAGAATATACGAAGAACTTAAAAAAAAAAAACACAAAACACAAACCAAACAACAACCAATCAGAAACAAACAAATGGCTTCATTAAAAATTGGATAGTGATCTCTTACAAAACAGTACTCAAAAAAATAGCTAGAAAATTCTTCAAAAATGTTTATTAACCCTACCAATTGGAAAATTCAAATAAAAAAATTAAAAATTGATATTTCATCTCATTCCAGTCACAATAGCAACCAAACAACTGACAACAAATGCTGGAGAGATTTTCATTCACTGTGAGATCATAAATTTGCATAGTAACCAATGTATACAACTGTCTACAAAGCTAAAACTAAATCTGCTACATGACCTAGCTGTATCTCTCCTTTGCATGTGACCTACACAGATATTTGGGCAGCCATGTTTATAGCTTCTCCACTCAAAATAGCCAGGAAATGGAAAATGAAGCAAAACTTCGTCAACTGATGAATAGATAACAAAAATAGGATGAACATATAATATTAAATACTTTTCCTCTGAGAAGAAAAATGGAATCATAAAATTTGCAGGTAAATGGATGAATCTAGATAATATCATATTGAGGAAGATCACCTAGACCTAGAAAGACAAATGTTGCCTGTTTCCTTAGGTCTCTTCCTTACTCCAAATCCTCAATTGTAAAAGGCATATGTAAAGGGAGGAGCAATAGAGGAGGAAACATCAGGATATAGGTGATTTAATGAGGGAAATGGGAAACTGAGGAAGCCTTTGGAATTGGGTAAAGAAAAGTGAGGTGGATCCAGAAGCGGAAGCAGGCTATAGTATAAGACTACTGCTGTTTGAAAAAGTCATAAGGTGTCACTATCAATTTATATAAGATTATAGTATACATATGTGTATTATTTATATGTAAATATATTATACATATAAATATATGTATTTAAATTTATACATACACATATATATATATATATGTTTCAATAAAATTTACCCACTTGTGCTAGCAATGCTTTCCACAAAAGGCACCAACTATTCAATAAAGTCCCCAACAGCAGACACAAGTCAAGATTGTCCAAGACACTCCCAAAACTTTATTAACTGGTCTTGCCCTTTATTGTACCCCAGAGGTAGAGGGTAAATCCCTTTGCTGAAGGTACTTTGATGTTCAGGATTTAAGGCTTGTTCAATGAGAGGGAAATCATGCCTGGTACTGGAAACCTAACCCACTACCTGAGGGTGGTGAAGTTACAGAGCTTCTGGAGGAGCCTACAGCCATTGCTTTACTAAATCAACATAATTCCTGACTACATTGTAAATACTTACCCTCATACCCACAGATATGTTCAGTTCTCACTAGTCATCCATGAAACTCCTTTTTGCAACAGAAGGAAAAAAATCAAGCAATCAAAATGAAAAAAAAAATGATTATGTGGTGCCCAGTACAATTCCCACACCTAAGACTCATGTATAAAACCATGGAAGAAGGGTAGAAGATTGTAAGAGCTAGAGAAACAGGACATTTTCTTTGAGATTGTGTATCCTAGAAACATCAGAGAAACAGTATCCACTAAATTTCATCAACAAGTCCCCCTAAACAAGACCAAAACAACGTTGACAGCAACAGATAAGTAAGTGATGTGTAGACTTCCCCAAGTAAGCCTCTGTCCATTGGCTACCCAACACCAAGTAATCAAACCTGAAATCATATACGTAAAAGTAATGGTATACAGACTGAACAGGTTGAATATACATACATAGATACAGTATAGGCAGGCATATGTATACATTACACATACATACATATATACATACATAATACATACATACATATATATGTTTAAATATTATGTATATGAGTGTGTAACAAACACTTTAAAGAAAGACTGAATTGGAGAGAGAGAGAGCAAGAGAGTACATAGAGAAGTTGAAGAGAAAAAAGTGAAAGGAGGAAATTATATAATTATATATATTTTTTCAACATAGTAGTTTATTTGGAAACATAGAAATAACAAGTTTAAAATCTAAACTAAATCTCACAGTGTCTAGCCTTCCTTTTCTTGTAGAGTCAAATGTCTTGGACTGGGGTCCACACATAGTTTTATGAAATCTTCCAGATGACTTTACTATGTGAAGCTACCATATCATAAAGTATTTTTTTTTATTAATTTATTCTTGTTACATCTCAATGTTTATCCCATCCCTTGTATCCTCCCATTCCTCCCTCCCCCCCCCATTTTCCCATTATTCCCCTCCCCTATGACTGTTCCTGAGGGGGATTAACTCCCCCTGTATATTCTCATAGGGTATCAAGTCTCTTCTTGGCTACCTGCTGTCCTTCCTCTGAGTGCCACCAGGTTTCCCCCTCCAGGGGACAAGGTCAAATGTGAGGCACCAGAGTACAAGTGGAGAGTGTGATAAGACTTTCTCACGTACTCTGGTGCCTCACATTTGACTATAATTATATTTTTAATTTAAAAAAATAATAATGAGAAATTGAGAAAAAATTATACACTACTTTTTCAGGATTTATGTTAAAAGTAAAAGAAGCACACCAAAGTGGAAATATGTACTTTGTCCTCACATGCCAGAACAAGCAACATAGCTTTTACTATTTCTCTCCAAACTAATATGTAAATTTGGCACAACTACAATAAAAATATAAGCATAATTTTGTTATGAATTGATGTAATCATCCTAATATCAAATTAAATGACAAAGAGGTGCAGATACATTTCAAACAGACTGTCATTCCCACTCCCTTGTGAACTGTAAATGTCTCAACATTCTTTTTTGTCGTGTGTGAATATTCTGCCTTTGAGTGTGTATAATCTGTTTTCTAAAACCTTGAATCATCTGCTGGACACTTAAGTTGGTTCTATATGTTGATTGTTGTGAACAGGGCTACAATATACTGAGGAGCACACATGTCCTGACTATACGTACAGATTTCGTTACCTGTGGGTATAAGTGAAAGAATGCAGGAATGGAAATGTAAATCATGCACAATCTTGTTCATTTGGGGAAATATATAAAATTGTATCCCTAAAGACAGAATGGAGGTTTTAAAAGGTAGCAGAGAACTGATGGAAAAATATTGAGCAATGGGTATAATGCTATAAATAGAAATAACAAAATTAATTGTTTTATTATATAGTGAGGCAATGTGAGTTAAAAATAAAATTCTAAATTTCAAAATAGTTACAAGATTTGGAATTTCTTATTTAAGGTTTTCCTACAAAATACTAATTGTTTGAGAAGATGATATACTAATTATTCACATTTGGGTGGTTTTATGTATAGGAATACATATATATTCAAAATATCATGTAGTACAAGAATGAATAATTATTATTTGCTAATTACAAATAATATGAAATTAGTAGAGTTGGAGGGTTAGCATTACCTGAGTTTCATACTTGTAAAGCTTTGAAGTTAAAGCTATGTTGTACTGGTATATTGATGGAGAAAGAGAAAATTTAAACAGAATAGAAATTCCAGGCTGAGACTCAGGCTTATGTGAGCACTTGGTTGTAGAGGAAGGAACAAGGCAGTTCACTGTAGACAAGCATTTTTCCAGCAAGTAGTGCTATGCAATCACATATAGATGGCTGAACATTGAGCCATTTTTTATAGCGCAGGTTAAGTCCAACTTCAGCACTTAAATAATAAAAATCATAGCACATGCAAATTGAAGAGATGCTAGTGAGGATATATTTGACTACTGTTAATAATTGAAGATATGTCTCAATCCACTTAAAAATATGTGACAAAGAGTTATGCAAGGTGATGTAAAAAAAGATGTTTAAGGGTAGCTTTGATTTTGTAATGAATTCAACTCTACCCTGACCTATGTAACAACATATTTTATAAAAGAGACAAAAAAAGAAAATAATAAAATCACATTATATATATATATATATATATATATATATATATATATATATATATATATATACATACATATATAAAATTAAGAACCCCTAGTACTAAAGGCAAGCCAATATTAAATGATTTCATTTTCAGATTAATTTCTAAAAGACACACATCCTAGCCAATGAGAGTCTCATCATTTCTTGTTAAATATTTCCATATAAAAAACTTGATGGTAACAAAACATTTAATTTAATTTAATAAAAAACATAATTATGATTCTCAGGGTCATCATATAATTTTCAAAAACAAATGTTACAATGTTCAGTCAGAAAATTTCAGCCACAGTTCTATTTCAGCCACAATTTATTTTGCTGATAAATGGAAACAGAGAAGATTAAAAACTAATGTGTGTGAATATATTTATATATATAAGTTATATATGTATATACTGTATATTCTCTTTGTTCTTTGGCTTATAAAACTTCCTGACTTAGTAATGACACAAGTTTAAGGGGGATTTGTTGTAACACTTGTTCCCCTTGGTATATCTCTTGTGTAAGAAAACCTTACAAAGGAGAGCTCTAGTAAACACTTCGGAAAGCATTAGCTGAAAATGCAGAGATGCCTATTGAAAACAAAATAAAAAAATCAAAGCAAATAAAAAACATATCAGAAATTTCTTAAAAGATAAATAAAACCCAAAATCATGAGAATATAAAACCCACAGACTCTTCCAACTGTCATTTCAAAGGTTATTTGATGCTAGCCCAAGGGGCATGTCCCACCAAAGCCTCCACTTACCAGGAAACTGGGACAGAGGGGAAGGCATCCTATTGGGACTCTAAATGAGAGACGCATGGGAGAACAGCAAAATAAAAAGATCCAGAGGGTCCTAGAAATCTACAAGTAGAACAATATGATAGGCAGATTTGGGCCCAGGGGTCCCGCTCAAACTAAGGCACCAGCCAAGGACAATACAGGAGGTAAACTTTAAACCCCTTCCCAGATCTAGCCAATGGTCAGAATATTCTCCACAGTTGAGTGGAGAGTGTGATACGACTTTCTCACGTACTCTGGTGCCTCACATTTGACCATGTCCCCTGGAGGGGGAGACCTGGTGGCACTCAGAGGATGGACAGCAAGTAGCCAAGAAGAGACTTGATACCCTATGAGAATATATAGGGGGAGGTAATCCCCCTCAGGAACAGTCATAGGGGAGGGGAATAATGGGAAAATGGCGGGGGGAGGAATGGGAGGATACAAGGGATGGGATAAACATTGAGATGTAACAAGAATAAATTAATAAAAAAAAAAAAAAAGAAAAACATACAAAATAAAAATTTAACATTATCTTCTTTTTACAAAGAAATCTCTGGGCACATCTGTGTTTTTCCCCATGTCTATTCTAACATCTATATGTTGGTATCAGGAAATAGGAAGAGTTTTAAAATATCACTTAATTATACATTGTATATCCAGAGGATTTTCTTTCACTTACTTTGTGTTCCTGGCTCAGTATAGTTTATAAGAAAGTCCTCAGCTTTTGGAGCTAAAAGGGCACCTGGGCATGAAAATGATTTAGTTCCTATTTCTGTCTCAAATTCACTCTTGTGTGTTTGGCTTCACAATTCTGTAGCTAGGCATTTGCTAGCCAGATTTTAGTGTTTCTAGCTGTTTTATTTTAATCCGTGCAAATAACAACTCAAAAGCAAGAGGAAGCAAGGCAGAGTTTTTTCCATTCATGTTCTCTCTTCTCTTCTCTCTCTCTCTCTCTCTCTCTCTCTCTCTCTCTCTCTCTCTCTCTCTCTCTCTCAGTCCCCCTCTCTCTCTCCATTTTTTCTTTGGCTTCCAGTTTAACTGGGTGCTATTCCCAAAGTATCTCTTCCCTGCATCAGGTGCAGTGGTTCATGAGAAGTAACTAATTCCCATGTTTTGGGCTTTGAACTAATCCTTGCAGCACTGGCTGTGGCATGATGCCTCAAGCAAATCAGTGCCAATCAGTTGGAGGTCTTAACATTAGCACTAGGAATCCACTACCACTGTTGTATGCTTTAATTTCCCAACTATTTGCCTTTTTTCTAATGGGTTGGAATCTACCTGCCTCCTGTAGTTGCTAATTGTGTGATATTTCAGTGTCCCTTTTGATTTTTCACTCTCTCAGCAGTATTAAACAATCCACTTTAGTGAATGACAGTTACTAAACTCATGAGACTTTTTCCTTTGACAATACTCTATAGTACATTTAGTTATCTCCAAATTTAGAATAATCACCCTTATTATGGGGGTAAACCTTTTCATGCGATTAAACTGATGTCTTATGCTACCCTATTTTCTCGAATCTTTCATTTAAAATATAATAGATCTCACTGAATTGTCCTTGGTGCTGTAAGGAATTCAGAGAATTAATAGCTGCAATTTCACCTGCAGATACTTGGGAAAAGTTTAATTAACCAGAATATGTATATAACAGTTATAATATATTAACTTTTTTATGAATATTACACAGAGTGAATTTTTAAGAGGTTTACAGGAGGGAATTCACTATCACTGAGAATCAGAACATACCCAAAGAGGTTTAACAAAGAATAAATTGAAATAGATGAGACTTAGAAGGCTTATTTTTAACAAACATTATGAGTCAGACTCGAAAGATTTTGAAAGATACCAAGTGAAAAGAAAGTAAACAGGACAAAATACCAAAAGAATTCAAAGCAGGACGTTTTAAATATTTAGTAGAACTCCTACGTTTATATGACATCGTGGAGAAAAATGACCTTTGCAAAGAAGACAAGAGTGAGATAGTGTAAGATCTTGCATTATGTGGAAGGATTTGAGGTGCTCTTTTTTAGGAGGAGAAAACCATGACATTTCTAAAGATAATTTAAGATTAACCTATATCTTCAGCCTTGACCTTGAGAAGAAAACACTGTGCAGTGGAGTGTTATTGATGATATGATATAGTGAATAATTTCTCCTTCAGAGACTAGGAGACTTGGACCTCGGGAACTGTCAGAAATTACCAAGTCAAAGGTTTGTGGTCTTAGAATGGGGGGAATAGAAATGCCAGTTATTGTGATGGAGTCATGTGGGAGAAGGTGTGTTCAGAATGATCAAGGTTCACATAAGGGCCTGAAAAACTGGATTTGTTTGTCTGGCTTCCATGTGCATGCAACTGTTGAACCTGTGATTGCAAAGAACAACACGGCACCCAGGGAAGTAAGAGTCGTTTGAATCATCCTCAGATACTAAGTTAAAAAAAAAATACCTGGAACAGAGAAGAACACTGACCAAAAAATACTCAGAGCTGAGAGTGGAGGGACAGGACGACTAGCTGGTCAGAGGTTTTGGTGAAAGGGAGAGGCCTCAAATGAGATTCACAATGTATTTTCGGTAAAGTCATGGAAGCGAAGGAATGGTATGTCCCAGAGCTTGACAGATGAGCATTTTGTATTAGAAATAAACCTGATGACTGTGCCAAATGAGTCTGAGATAAACCAGGATATGAACAATATGGATATCACAAATTTTCCACTCATAAGTCATTTACAGCCTTTCTGAAAGGAACTTAAGCAGGGCTCTAACTGGAGGGTGTCACATCATAGGAACAGCAATGGAGATAGAGGGGAACAACCCCGTAGAGAAGATTAGCTATAAATAGCAGTGACGAGGGACAGTGGGAAATGGGTTAAAGGGAAATACAGAAGTTTAGGTTTTCAGCAGCATCCTGATGTCTGCAGGAGAGATGTCTAGTGGAGAAACATATTGATGGTAAGAAAAGAAGGGAGTAGTAGCTGCAAATGGGGCCTTAAGTGAGTGAAATTGGACTCAATGATGGGAAAGACATTAGGCATACATGAAAACAAGGGCAATTTATCCATGGGAACAGAAGGAAAACAAAGTTTGGAAGCTGAAGAAAACATACATTTTGGTAGAGAGTAGGTAGGCACTGTTTATTTCTTTTTTCCTATAGGTACTTCTATTTTCTCAGTAAATGACCATTGCTTACTCAGTGTGAGTACTTAGAATGAATGAGAGAGGGAAGCTTTTAATGTTAGAGAGCCAAGACACAGTCATTCCATGTATTGGAAGAACAACTATCTATTTAGTTAAAAGGGAGCCTGAGGTCTGTCGTAAATTTTATTGTAAATAGGTCAGCAGCATATGGTACTGAGATCTGAAAGCTAACCACTTGCGTTAGGTATATGTTTGGAATGGAGAGAGAGATTTAACCATTCTTGGAGTATTTCCTGAAGAGTATAATCAAAAAAATTGGAGATCTGAGGGCCTACACAGTGGAATGTCCCCTGGAAGGAGGGAAATAATTAGTTCATGGGTGAAAGATGTTGCTGGGGTCAATTGATTTGGGGATTAGGGAATGCAAGAGGTGAAGTGGAGAACTAAGATTTAGTAACCAAGAAGAGAGATGCCTGGCATTGGGACTTTGCATACTACCCAGTTATTGCTAAACAGAAAAATTTCACCCAAATTTACCTATGGGATGAGATAGGTAAAGCAGTATGGGTGAGAGGACAAGCAAAACAGAAAAACTGGGGAGCCGGAGTCTTCCATATTGAATGGATTATCTTTGTGGATACTTAATTGTAGTACTAAGAATAAAGGTAGCAATTAAGTTACTGTCGTTGAGGGCTGATTTCCACTCCATGTAATGCTACCTAATGCCTCACTTCTCATATCTTTGTGCTGTGATTCTTGTGGTTCTAAATGGGCAGATCTGGGCCCAGGGGTCCTGCTCAAACCATGGCATGAGCCAAGGACAATACGTGCAGTAAACTTTGAACCCCTTCCCAGATCTAGCCAATGGACAAGACATTCTCCACAATTGAGTGGAGAGTAAGGTCTGACTTTCACACTAATTCTGGTGCCCCATATTTGACCACATCCCCTGAATGGGGAGACCTGGTGGCAATCAGAGGAAGGATAGCAGGCTACCAAGAAGAGACTTGATACCTTATGAGCATATACAGGGGGAGGAAGTCACCCTCATACACAATCATAGGGGAAGGGAATAAGGGGAGAATGGGAGAGAGGGAGGAATGGGAGGATAGAAGGGATGGGATAACAATTGAGATTAATATGAATAAATTAATAAAATATATTTTAAAAAAATAAAAATAAATGGTGCCTAACCACAGTCCCCAGGAAAGTTCTCAGCACAAGAATGTGATATGTCTTATTCAAATGCACAGCCATAAGATGAGATTTGTTCAAAGAGAGATATAGTGCTGTTGTTCATGAGCTTAAATGTAATGGAAGATAAAAAGTGAAAGCAGGCATCTTTATATAGAAACACAAATGGAATTGGTATCAGGTAATGAAACTGTAACTAAATGTCTGCAGAAAACAAGCTATATATTTCTCTTCAGGGACAATATCATGGTACTGTGCAATGCAGTCTTTTTTTTTTTTTTTCTCAACTAATAGACTTTATTTTTTTAAAGTAGTTGGAAGAAAAATAGAGCAAGAAGCATGGTGCTCCCTGTCACATGCACAACCATTCCTCACTATGGATTCTCTGCTCCAGAGTGCTAGATTGGCTGCTCATGACAAAACTAGACCATAGGGAGGAGAGTAAGGGGAAAATGGGAGGGAGGGAGGAATGGGAGGATACAAGGGAGGGGATAACCATTGAGATATAATATGAATAAATTATTAAAATTTAAAAAAACAAATGATGATACTAAAAGGAAACTGGATAAAAATAAATTGAATTATAAGTCTACAACTTATCACTATCTGCCTTATTAAAGAATGAAGTGGATCTAATTGTACAGACTTATGTATTATTTAAGCACACAGAGACATAAGACATATTTTAAGAAGCTACATGTGCACTAATATGCATAGAAAATCCCACTTTGATTTATGAAAAATGTATACATTATAGAACTAAATAAATGTTTTGAAGGTTTGACAGGATGAGCTGTAATGCAATGCAGTCTTAAAGGGAACATAATACAACATAGTTTGCACAAAAGAGAGAAATAACATATTTTGTGACAAAATTATGATGTCAGAAATGGTAACATGTGGTAACATTAATTCTTTCTTAACATTTAAAACTTTTAAAAGGAAATAATACAATTATATAATAATACTAAATAAGTTGTATAAAAACAGTACAGCAATTATGGAGGACATTTGAAATATACTAATATTACACCTTTTACGTCCTGGGCATGAAAGTATTTGAAGATCGATTGCAATCCAGTAAAATTATAAATTATGTGCTAGAAGGTCTACAGAAACCACTAAGAAAAATATAATTAAGATAATGTATACTGAAAATATAAACCAAATATTATAATACAAAAGTAAAGAAAAAAGAAAAACTAATTATACCACTAAGAGAAAACACTTAAGGAGCTTGAACTCTTCCTTGACAAGAAGCTTTAAAGTCAATCAAGTTGGCATGGTTCTTGTTAAGAAACTTACAGTCATATGTAGGATCTGCAATGTCCTCTTCTATGTGTCTACGCTTTTTTCCCCTTGATTTCCACTCTTACATCTATATTATCTATATTATAAACCCTCCCCTCCTTTTCTTAAACTAAAATCCAGCCTTAATTCAACCTAACTCACCCTGAAACTTTTCTGTCTTAGTTTGGACTCTCAATTTCACCTAAGTAGAATTCTCTGTAGAGAACTCCACAGAGTATGGACCTGTGAGTTCTGCTTCCAGTGCCATTGGCATCTTTCATTATGGTTCTTGTGAGGAATGTCTTAGAGTTGTTACACAGTATAATTAACTCAGAGCAGGTCTTCATTGATACCTGGAAGAAAATCATGGTGATGCCCATCGCCCTATACATGGCTGCACTGGACAGAATGGCTATGCCTATCCTTGTCTTCAGAGTCGTTAGAATTACTTGAAGATATGAGTACTCATACCTGCCAAGTGTTAGATGACTTAAAACTTCTATTTGGACAACAAAAGGATGTCTTCAGTTTAGTTTTGATCATATTCACCTCCTCCTTTCCTTAACCATAGAACTTTATGTCTTTATTTTTCACCCATCAATTCCAGTTTATGCTGCCCATAATCCATGTATGTATAAACCTGTGTTCTTCCACTAAACAGTGGTTGATCCACCAGTGGCAACATTCTAAAAGAAATCTCTTTCCTTCCCTTCCCTTTTCTTCTCTTCTTCTTCTTCTTCTTCTTCTTCTTCTTCTTCTTCTTCTTCTTCTTCTTCTTCTTCTTTTCTCTCTCTCTCTCTCTCTCTCTCTCTCTCTCTCTCTCTCTCTCTCTCTCTCTCTCTCTCTCTCTCTCTCCATTGCCAATATGTTCTCTGCTAGGTGAGGGACAGTATATATCTACCTCCTCTCTCCTTGCTAAAGTTGGTTTGGTTGAGTTTGAACAGGGCTTGCCCATGCTGTCATAACCTCTGTGAGTTTATATTTATCCTGTTGTGTTCAGAGGAGATTTCTTCTTCGGGTTCATCTACTGCTTCATGCTCTTACAGTCTTTTCTCCCCTTCCTTTAAAAAAAAATCCCTTAGCCTTGGGAGGAAGGGAGTACAGAATGAATACTGCTTAGGCATGAACATGCCACAGACTCTTATATTTGCACTTGGCCACCTGTGGGTCTGCATATTTATTATCATCTACCATAAATAGAAACTTCTCTTATGAACGGTGAGAAATGTATCAATTCATAAGTATAACAATAAATACTTAGGAATCAGTCTCATATTATGTCCATATGGCATAATATTTTTGGGTTTTCTTATTGTCCCTATGACCTGGCTAGCCATAGTTAATGGCTCTGGAATGGTGCCAAGTATGGTTTCAGCTTATGAAGTGATGTTTAAATCGAATCAGAACATTGTAGGGAGCAGGTGAAGTTCCTGACTGAATGTTTATTTTTTGACATGAGAAAGGCCATGTCAAGCACCACAATGCCTAAGCCCCATGAGTGGAAAAGCCTTCACTGGCTGAGGCCCAGAGAAGTAGCAAAGCATTCTGCAGGTGACAGTGTGAATATTGATAGTATGTAGATAACATGTCCATCATCAGAGCTTTCTGGCCCCCCGATGATAATCGTAATGGCCTGAGAAACATTCCTCTGCTGAGACTGACCCTATGAATATAATTAAACCCACCTCCTCTGTCAGCTGCATATAGGACCTCTGCCTTCTTGTTTGTCTGTATTTAATAACTCTGTCTCCTTCTTCATCTGTATGCACTAACACCACCTGCTTCTTCCAATGTGTACTATATGCACAATGAGCTTCTGGGGTACAGTTACATCTCCGTAAGAGAGGAGAGCCTCTTGGATTCCAGCTTTTCTGTGTATCTCTATGTTTCCAGGCATTCCCTCGCTGCCCAAGTAAAGTAAATTCCTGGAATCCTGCAGGGCACAACACATTCCTTTTGTATTCATGCCACTATTTCATCAGGCGTCATCTTGAATTGTCAGCCCTATAATTATTTTAGCTTACAGGGTTCATAGATGGGTAAAGTTGGTGATGATTTTTATCCTCCGATAACATGTATAGAGCCATGTACCATGAGAGCTGTCCAGTAGGAATGAAATCTTGTAGGTTAGTACTAGATATATTTCTCCACGTTCTTTGGCTCGCATATGCAGTGTCTTTATCACTAGGACATTTCCATCAAGTAATGAGATGATAATGAAGGACATTGATAATACCCAGTAATATCTTGGGGTATATGAGACCTCCCTGAAGAACATAAAACCTTATTCCTAGTCAGTCATATATAACAGAGTAAGTGTTGTCTCATTATATGGCAATTTAGTGAAATCATATATTAACTCTATATATGTGAACATTTGTATTTTAGGGAGATTGTACAGTACCACATAAATTTTCAAATGACTTTTTCAAAGAGATTTAGAGTTATTTATTCATCCCCTATTCCCTCCTCTACATATTCTTCCATTTCCCTCCCTAGTTTAACTCTTTTTCTTCCATTAGCTTTTTAAATGATTTTATAATAGTACTTTGTGTCCCTTTTCCCTTAAAAAAAATAAGCCTCATCTGCTATCCCTTTCTAATTTCCAGACCTGCACGAGTATTCCAAATAAAATACAAATATCTGAAGATTCAAAAATAACATCTAAAAATGACAGAAAACATGATCGCATGTTTGTCTTTCAGGGTTTGTGTTACCTCATTCAGAGTGATTGTTTACAGCTCCATGCATTCATCTGAAAATTCTATATTCCTATTGCCAAATTGCTGAATAATATTTCATTGTGAAAATAAAGCACATGGTAAATAAACCTTGTTCCATGTTTTCTTAGCCATCTTAGTATAATATAGATCCTATGATTATAATCTGACACTATTTTCATTTTAATCTGTTCAGTCATGAGAATTCTTCTTGGAATTAATTATCTGTTTGTGTTTTTCCATATCCTTAGTACATAGTTATCAATATATTCTATTTATAAATATGCAAATGTCTCACATCTAAACTCACAAGACTTAGGGATGGGAACAGCAATGATACAAAACCAGACAGCTCTTGAATTTTTGATAGCAGTCTACTCGTGGGAAACGTGAACCATTATTAGAGTCTCGTGAATTCACACCTGGGAACTGGGGCAATATGTCTTCAGTGATCCTAGCTCTGGACATCCAAATGAAATGCTTCAGTGCTAAAATGTTACCGGCATCATGGGTTTCAGGCATCTCATGGTAGGAAAAAGATCCTATTATTGGGTGCTACTATTCAGCTCAGAGATAATCTGTGTTAGTATTGTATATATGCTTTCATGTCATCAGTAGTTAAAATATTCTCTTCAGTATACCCATCACATCATCACCCTATAATCTCCAACCTTGAGAACTCTCATTTCCCCCAAAGAGTAAGCAAGTCAAAAATTTTATTCCTGTGTCAGCATGGTCTATGCCCATTATTAAGCAGTGCAAACATTTCAGAAAACAATCTGCCATCAACAACCAAAAAGCAGCTCACAAATGAAATTCCAGCTCCAGGAGATTCGATGCCTTCTTCTTGCCTCTAAGGGTACCATACACACATGTGGTACACAGGTATATATGTAAGCAGAACATTCACACACATTAAATAAAAATAAAATGGAAATGTATAAAAAATAAGTAAATATAAAAGATTGGTTGTATTTGGCTTTAATCAAGGGTGTTGAATATGCAAGGGACACACTCTGCCATTTAATTATATTTTTAGCCCTCTATACACTTTTATTTTAATTCAGGGTATTATTAATGTGCCTAGGGTAGTCTTGAACTCACTTTGAAGCCTAGAAAACTATTTTTCTTCTGGTCTTCAACTTCAACCTCAAAGTCACTGGGATTATAGACTCAGACCCCATGTCTAGCATGTCTGTTGCTAAGTATGCAAGTATTAGCCTCTCGAACTTCCAAATGCATGTGTTTAAGTCTATATTAGATCTGTTCCTTAATAATATTGTAACTTTGTTTTATGAAAATAAAAAAAATATTTATCTTAATAAAATCAACTAAAAGAAATGATCATATTGGAATTGAAACAACATCCAAGTTGACAATAGAATACTGCTTTATAAAGTTATGTACGATTTTTTTCTTTTTTTTTTCCACATACAATTATAAAGGAAAAGTTTGAATGAAGAGACAATGTGCTTACAAAGAAAGCTAGAGTAGTTTTATTAATGTTAGAAAAAGTACACTTTAGAATAAGGAAATTTTCAAGGGATAAAGAAATCCAAAAATAACCATCATAGCAGTGCATCGCAAGGATATAATCATACTAAGTGCTTGTGCCATTAATAACATAATTTGAAAATAACTTGGTGAAGATCTACTCCGTCTTTGTCAATAATTATTTGACAACGACAAAGTTGAGGGAGTTGCCATTTATGAGATGATGTACTCCCTAACAGCATAATACATCTTTATGCAATGTATCCATGAATTTCAAAGGGTTCAGATTGTACAAACTATAATCTATGACAGCAAGAAGTTATAAATAAGTAAATAACATCAATAATCTACTCATTCTGTCTTATATAGAAGAATTCCAGATTATTCATATTAATGTGGCATTCTTGGAATGGAAGGAAGTACTGTGGTTTTTATGTACCACACTAGTGGATATGTTAGTATAGAAAACTGTATGACAAGCTCTCAACACATTAAACTATAACTAAAATGAACTGATTATTTTTGTTCCTACATATACATAAAGTATATTTTGCATATGTAATATATAAGATTAGTTTCTGACACTCTCTAACATACATAAACCAAATATTACATGCAGTACCATCAATAAACTGGCTTACTAGCCAGGCTTGGTGGTCCACATCTTTAATACCAGCACTCAGGAGGCAGAGGTAGGCAGATATTTGTGAGTTCGAGGCCAGTCAGGTCTACAAAGTGAGATCAGGACATCTAGGGCTACACAGAGAAACCATGTTTCCAAACAAAAACAAAAACAAAAAACAAAGCAAAACAAAACAAAAAATACTGTGTTACTTTCATAAAGTTGATTAGCAATTAGACTTTTTAATTGCTGTTAGATTATTGTTATGTACAACTTCATAATTACTCTTAAAGTCACATCCTACACAAGTCCATGTAAAGGAGAGTAAAGTATAATGCATAATTAACTCAAAATGTTGCAAGTAACAAAGCAAGTCAGTAGTTCCTTAGAGATCAGTGAGGGGGCTGGATCACACATGAAGGAATGTGTGAAGCTGATGGACGTGTGACTGTGGTTACACTCACTTTCATAGGTAGACATGTGAAAGCTCCAATGATCATTTACATTGGGAAATGTAGCTAATTGTATTATATAGCAGAACACTATCAAGTGTCTGAAATAAAACAAACAAAAAGGGTCTAATTAGATGCTTCCTTTATACATAGCACAGAAGAAGAATTCATATTTATGTCATTGGCAGGGTGGATTGATGGAAATAAATATGTTCATGTCAGAAATGTAATTGGAGGCCTTGTCCGTCTATGACAATCATGGCAAAAAGAAAATACTGGCCCTGTATTCTCCAATTATTATTTTGAGCCAAAGAGACAAATATTTTGGTACCCTTCATTGAAAGGTACATATCAATTTTCACCAAGAATATCTTGTGTAGAAAGTATGCAGTTAAGATAGATAAACATTTGCTCATATAAAATGAATTTAATCAAAGACCTCAAGGTGATTCTGTTTCCTTTGAAGGTAACATAAAAAGAAATGAGATTTAGGTGAAAGGAAAGACGTTAGAGATAGCAATGTGGGGGGGTAGGGTAAAAGGCAGGCAGGGGGAGCAAAGTACCAGGAAACACTATTGATAAAGAAAACTGCATTATTTATTTCTGTAATGAGCTCTCAGAACTCATTCCTACAATGAACAAAATATACATATTACAAGACAGAAATTCTAAAATTATGAAAAGTCATATATCTTTTCATTGCTTTTGAATATTTCTATGTTTTCTGAAAGGTAAGGGTTTAATTAGCATTTCTTAATTTTCTGTTATAATAAAGCCAATCTAAGGTATCTTTTGATAACCCAGTTTCTTGGGTCTCTGCCACAGCCCTTACCTCACTTAATATTACCTGCAAGATAGGCTTCAGTTAGCTTCTCCAGTGAACTCACACTGAGCAAAATGCAAAAGAGAGTAGAGCAACTTTACTTTCACATTACTTAGGGGTTGGGCAGTTCTACATATCTGTGAGTGAAGATATGCATCCCTAAAGTTAGGCAAAATTAGGCACACTTCTCTAACCAAAATAAGAAGAAAAGCAATTTAATAGCAGAATAATGCTCTTGCTAGAGTGCTATGGTACATGCAGGGCGAAATATATGATTAGATGAATATGTCTGAATTTAAATTCCATAGATTACTGTGAAACTTGGCAAGGTATTGGATTTTCTGAGTTCAGAATTCTCACATGTTGTACACATTTATATAAATAATGGATTTATGAATTTTAAATATACAATTCTTACAATATATAGTGTACAAATAATGAACACTGTAAGTATTTTTTATATTCTTTACATTATGTGGTGTTTTGAATGAGACATGTTACGCCTAGGCTCATGCATTTGAAGACTGAGTCTGTTTGGTAGAACTGTTTGAGGCAGTTTCAGTAGCCTTGAGAAGGGAAACATTAATCCAAGAGTGGAGGACAGAGGGAGTACAGCTCCTCACTTCTCTTTTCCCTGGTATTAAAAATATTTTTTCTCATGCTATATATACTGATTACAGTTTCCCCTCCCCCTACTCATCTGAGTTCCTCCATTCCCATCTACACCATCTCCCTTTCTATCCTCAGAAAAGAACAGGCATTTAATAAGTAACAACTAAATGGGGCATAATAAGATTAAAAAAAAAAAAAGTCACATCAAAATTGGACAAGGGGAACCAACAGAAGAAAAAGAGCCCAAAGAAAAGTCACAGGAATCAAAGTTCCACTTATTCATGCATTCAGGAGTCTCATAAAAATACTAAACTGAGAACTTTAGTAGATAATTTAGGACCTGGTGCAGAGCTCTGTCTGCTCTGTGATTGCAGCTTCAGGACCTGAGTTCACCTGGGCATTGCTCAGTTGACTTAGAGGGCCTTGTTCTCCTGTTTTCTTCAATGCCCCTTGGTGCTTAGATTCTTTCTGCCTCCTCTCTCACAGGGTTCCCTGAGCTCTGAGGGGAGGGATTTGATGAAGACATCCATTTAGATTTGTATATTCCAAAGTCTCGTACCTTGCACAATGTCTGGCTACAGGTTTCTGTATTTCTTTCCATTTGCTGCAGATGAAAGCTTCTTTAGTATGGCACTGATCTATGAATATAGCAGAGTATCATTAGGAGTCATTTTTGTTACTTTTTTCTTTTAGGACAGTAATATTTGGTTTTACTCTAGATCTCCAGGCTGTCTAGTCTAGTGTGCTTGGTTACCCAAGCAATATCAGTATGAGTTTCATCTTATAGAGTGTGCCTTAAGTCAAATTAGACAGAGATTGGTTGGTCATACCCACAAGCTTTGTTTGCAGACAGGACAGATCAGATTGTAGATTAAAGGTTTTGTGGCTGGGTTGGTGTTTATGTTTCTCTTTTGGTAGCATGCAGAGCACATTACTGAACCAAAGACACTAGACCACAGTGGTGAGGATTATATGTAGGCATCAAGTCACACTCTCCAGGTTTAATGAGTTGTGTGGGTGTTGTCTTCAGCAGTGGAGCTTTGTATTGAGTTTGTGGAGAACAACATATTGGCAATAGTCTGGATTGTTTGGGGATTTTCATTGGACCCTTTTGACCAACAATTCAATTATATATAACCCACTCCCAGAACTGGAAACTTAATCTGGCAGCAGAGGGTGACCACTCTGTCTCTTTCCTTATATGGAAATTTTATTAGGACCACCTTCATATATTTTAGAAAGCTTCTGAAAGACCCACGAAGGGAGACCCTCACTCAAGCCTTGGGATGACACACACCCAAAAACACACAAACGACTGTCTTGCTGTAAACACATGAGGCAGTTTATTGGCGGAGCTCCGGGTCGACATGTATCTCACGCAGGAGACAGAGGGGTCGACCCAGAAGCCCGGGGGCTTGGGGTTTATATGGCCAAAGGTCGGGGGGAGTGGGAAGTTTTAGCACGGCCACACACGATTGGTTGTTTCGAACATTTGAACATCAACAAATTGCGTAGGCAGATCTGGGGTAAGGTCAGACTTAATCACACGGGAACAGTCCTTGGTTCCTGTTTTTCTCGGAACCTGAGGGTAGATGTTTATCTGAGCTAATGACACATCTGGTTAAACTCAAACCTGGAACATTGTGTGCGGGCCTCAAGGGGGGATTAAGCAAACACCATAAAATCAGATGAGGGGTCTTAGCTCATGACTCACTCGACCATTTCCGGTACCTGTTTCTCTCAGAAATTTGTCCTTGTGTATCCTCTCTACCTTTTACAGCCAGCTGGTCCCTGGAACACTCAATAGGCCTTTGTCTCTTAGCTCCGCATTCTTTGTGACTTATCATCTGGGACCTTGGGCTAGCATACCTGCCGACCTGCACTTATGAGTTAGAGAGCACTGCTGTTCTGGTTGCTTTAATGCTAATTAAAAAATTTCCCTTTCACTTCCACTGCTGTAGGTTTCAATACCACTCCTCAAATGCCCCCCAATTCTAGCTTTCCCTCCCTCAGACTCATGTCCTCTTCCTTTCCCCACCTGACCGTCCCATGCCAATCCTCAGAGCACACAATCTACCATAGCATGCATTCTACTTCCCCCTCCTAGAAAGAGCCAGTGCCTTCTAGTCCCTTCCTCTATATGTACATATATGAACTATAGCTTGGTTATTACTTATTTATTAGCTAATATTTACATATGAGAAAATACATGCCATATTTATCTTTCTGGGTTTAGGCTATCATGTGTTCTGACCCATGGGACAAATCGAACCAAGAGGGAGTGGGGATTGAAAGTGGGGGACAGAGACATGAGAGATATTAAGTCTGGAAATTTCTGATCAAGACTCACTTTAATGCCAACTCGTAAGAATATATATAGAGAACAAGGTCAACAGGATCTATTCGAATCCCACTCACCCTAGTCCCCAGGCAAGAATACAAGAGCCTGAATTTCTACCTGTAAGAACTTCCTGTTTCTCTGGGTAACTCCCTGTAAGAACTTCCTATTTCTCTGAGTAGTTCCCTGTAAGAATTTCCTTGATCCTCTGGGTGGTTCCAAGTTGGGACTTCCCTACTTCGTTTAAAGGTAAATACTCCAAGGATTGCCTAGAACACAAGACTTCCTCTGAATAGGTCAGCAACTTGAAGGTCACAGCATACAGGCTAAGCACGGGATTCCTAACATGGCAGAATTTGGCATGGCTCCCCACAAGGCTACCTCACTCAGGATGATTTTTTTTCCTTGTTCCATCACCTGTCACCAAATTTCATGATTTCACTTTTATTAACAGCTGAGTAACACCCTGTTGTGTAAATATACCCATTTTCTTTATCCATCCCTCTGTTTTGGAACATCTAGGTTGTTTCCAGTTTCTGGCTATTATGAATAGAGCAGTAATAAGCATAGTTGAGCAAGTGTCCTTGTGGTAGAATGAGGCATCCTTTGGGTATATGCGAAAGAGCTATAAGCTGGATCTTGAGTAGATTTATTCCCATCTCTTTGAGGAACTGCCATACTGATCTTGACAATGGCTGTACAAGTTTGCAATATGACCAGCAAGGAATGAGTGTTGTGCTTGCTCTGCATCCTCACCAGTATGAGCTGTAACTGGTATTATTTATCTTACCCATTCTGACAGGTGTAAAATGGAATCCCAAAGTAGTTTTGATTTACATTTCCCTAATGCCTAAGGATGTTGAGCATTTCTTTGTTTCCCCACCATTTGAGTTTCCTCTATTGACAATTTTCAAAGGATCTCTACCCCATTTATTGATTGGATTATTTGAATTTTTGGTATCTAGTTTCTTAAGATCTTTATATAGTTTAGATACTAGCCCTCTGTTAGATGTGACATTAGTAAACATCATTTTCCATTCTGTATGCTGCCACTTTGTATCCTTTGACTTCCAGAAGCTTTTCTATTTTATGAGGTCCCACTTATTGTTGATCTTAGTGTCTGCACTACAGGTATTCTGCTCAGAAAAATCTTCTTCTGTACCAATGAGTTCAAGGCTATTCCCCATTTTATCTTCTATTGCCTTAATGCATCTGGTCTTATATTGAGGTCTTTGAACCATTTGGAGTAGAGATTTGTTGCTAGTAATAAATATGGATATATTTGCATTGTTCTACATACAAACTCCCCCAGTTATCCTGATATCCAAAGCACATATAGAAATAAAATTGCAGAGCAATTTCCTTATAAAAATTTATGCAAAATACTCAATAAAATACTCACATATTGAATCCAAGAACACATTAAAGTAGTTATCCACTATGGTCAAGTAGGCCTCATCCCAAAGATGCAGAGACAATTCAATATATGAAAAATAAATAAATATAATCCAGCATATAAACAAAATGAAGAGGAAAAAACCATATGATCATCTCTTTGGATGTAGGAAATACTTTTGACAAAACTCAACACTGCTTTGTGATAAAATTCTTAGAGAGTAGGGCATAAAAAGACATATCCAAAGCTAATAAAGGCAGTTTATAGCAATTCCATAGCTAACATAAATGTAAATTGAGAGAACTTCAAAGCAATACCTTTTACCCTTCTAGTTCATTCTCTCTGATTCATGTTTGCAATAGAAGATGTACTTCCTCTTCCTGTTGCCATGCCTTCTGCTGGTTACCATGCTTCCTCCTGCAATGATAGGCTCTTAGCTCTCTAAAACCCTAAGTCAGAGTAAACTCTTCCATAAATTGCTTTTAATGATTGTGTTTTATGAAGCAACAGAAAAGCAATTAATATTATAACTACATATATACATACGCTGTGTACATTTGTTATATATAATGCATATTATAATTTGATATAAATGTTTACTAAATATATTCTCAGATTATATTCTGATCTATATTCTGTTATATAATAATCCTTATTAAATATTACATAATATGATATACATATATAAGGCATTATTTGTATAGCATAGATATCATAGAAAACACATCACAGATATTAAGAGGTGATCCATAATGCAAATACAATAAATAATATGTAGTCTATAACATAGAGTATACAAATTAAACAATTATACAATGTATTATTCTTATAGAGCTTTTGTGGTATAATTATGCTAAACATAACTGTTAGATTGAATTAGATGTCATTGTATAGCTTTCTTTAATCTACATGTTTCTACATAATAAATTCCTTTTCGTGAATTAACTAAATTAGTAATTTGAATTTGGTTCTCAATGAATTTGAATGTGGTTCTCAATGCTTATCATTTGTTTGGTTCCTTGTTTTTTTTTTTTTAACTTCTTCAGTCTTGCCATTTACCTCCAAGTTTCCCACCTACATGCTGCTTACTACAATCAGCATACGGTTGGTCTTTCACTGCTGTAACTGCAACAGTGCATACCTCTGTTCATTCAAACATCCTCCTTCCTCGGAAACACATTCTGGTCCTGTATCCAGCTATCCATTCTCTCAGTGATGCCCTCTGTCTCTCTTTACTTTGGCCAAAGTTCTGTTAGAAATCCCAGCACACTCTTCTCCTAGGTCTTAGTTTATTTTTCTCCTTCCTCTCTCTCTATCCTTAACATCTGCTCTTCCTTGCTGGCCTACCAAAACACTGTATTATTTTAATTACAAATAAAATGTTTAATCCTCAGTGTCTATGTAGACACACTCAATCTTCCTGAAGCTACTGAATGCTCATTTTTATGATATCACAACAAAAGCAGATTCTGAGCCTCCTGGAATGATAGTGCTACCTCAGTGCTATTGTCCAGCATGGCTCATAAGAAATGACAATCAACCAGGTCTTCCATTCAGGGACATATTGCCAGATGCCTTCTGTCAAAGATCCCTGTTCTCCTCACTTAAGCCTCTTGCTCGTCTCAGCACCAAAGAGCTTATTTTCTTCCCATGTGGAGGTTTTACAATTGTCAATTATAAGAGTTCATGACCTGACTCCACTCTCCTCAGATTGTTATTGGCAGTCCACTCATCTCTAGTGGTTGCTCTGACAACAGCTGAAAAACAATGGATTAACAGCTTTCCAGGAATGTTGCTTAGTGGTAATTAATCCTTGGCTTTGGTATTTATACCTCATGTATCTGTTCCACACCTTCCTGTTAAATGTCTGTTCTAATAGGCTTAGGAAGAACCCCGGATTCCCCTCCCTATGACTCTGCCATGTAACCAAATTATGTACTTTTCTCTGTAACAAAATAAAGTCTTCCAGCGACCCTTCTTTGCCAATAGATTTTTTAAAAAAAATAACAACCTTCAAAAAAAAAAAAAAAAAAAAAAAAAAAACCAACACATGATGCAGTCCTTGGATCTTAATATATTGTCACTCAGAGTTCATTATCTCAATGTATTTTTGCGGAAAAGTATTTCAATAAATCAGGAAATAATAGTGTGAATAAAAGAGAAAATAAGAATTTTCTCTTGTGAGAAGAATCCGCAGATATAATTACTTCTGGTTCGATATCTCTATTAGACTAGTGTTTGCTAACTTCTGTAATTAAATAACTTCCCTCCATGTTTGGGTAAAATGTATTCTGCCTCACACAATAATAAAGCAGCTTGTGATCAGAGGGTCTTTCCTGGAAGCCTTTCAGTAAGTGAGAGGACCACTGTCCTCTAAGAACCCTGAAGCACCTCCTGTTGCACATCCTGGGTGTC
The DNA here is from genome assembly GCF_903995435.1 of Acomys russatus. Lineage (NCBI taxonomy): Eukaryota > Metazoa > Chordata > Mammalia > Rodentia > Muridae > Acomys > Acomys russatus. Next base: position 20,367,512 of record NC_067163.1, read on the forward strand.
TGATTGGCTGATTGAATGAACAAAAGTGGAAAATATCAAGGTTATATTTGGTGTAGCCCTCAAGTGAACCAATTAGTTCACAATCATTGGTGACAACCAGTTGTTTCAGGAAGTCTAGAAACTTTGCCTACTTGCATATGTTGACTGTTTGTGGATGATTTCTCAGCCACAGCTACATTTCTTTTCTGCATCGTTATGACTATGACATCATCTCCTGGCTTGAATAAAAATGACTTCTAGTTGTATCTGTATTGATTACTAGGAGAATATTTCAGAAACATTCGGAGTCCCACTTTGCCTTAAAGAGAAGAGATGAACTAGAAATCCTAAGGGAAAGAGAAGAATAAAAAATAAGACACATTAAAAATAAAAATCTTATTAATATGCATGTAGAAGATGATCAGTTTTGGAAAAGAAGCTTAAGTATAAATCTAAAACACCATAAGTCTCATAAAGAACCAAATTCCTTTCTGATAAAAAAAAAAAAAAAAACCCAATTGGTGCATATTTGTTGTGAGATACAAAAGTCCTCTTACACTGTCACCATACTTGAACGTTCTAAAATAGGTTTCAAGCCATAATTTACAAGAAGGGTGGAGAACAAGGTAAGATGTAAGAGTGGCACTGAATAATGAGCATAAAAGTCAAATCCCATAGGAACAGCTACTAGAGGTCACCAAGCTACTATAAGAGGAATGTTATCTGTCAAACTGCAAGCACTCCTTCCATAATATCCAAGAATAAAACTATGAGAAATATACACAGAAATGTGAGAAGCTATAGAGGGAACATTTATTTTAAAAATTGTGGATGGAACAAAGGAGAAGAGAACTGGTCTTTATATAAGTCAGTAGAATTGCAGACCTTCCAGCATGGCTCTTGTGGGGCATAAAGATCCAGCACTGTTTGAACCAGTGGTTTCAGGCAATAAAACTGCTTTGATCACAAAGAAGAAACAGGAGATAAAGCTACAGAAAACTCAGGCAGAGATGCCTGCCAAAGGCAGGAAGGCTGTTTCCAGCTCTTCCAATAAAAGGCATTCCTGAGAAAAACAACCTAATGAGCTAGATATGACGGTGGTAACAGAGATCAGAGTTGAGCTGTTTGGGAGGAGAACACAGGCCTTGCAGTTGCCAGAAAAGGAGGCTAATTCTGAATTACGCCTCAGTCTCAGAAGCAAAGCCACTGTCTGTGGAAGAAATTACAGCAGGTAACTCAGGAATACCATGAGCTGAAAATGCACAAAAGCTAGTAAGAATATCAGGATAGGAATAAAGTTTTAACAAAGGAACAATGGGAAAACTTAATAATGGAGGAATGACTGCAGAGTATTGACTAAGCATAGTGGGTGCTTCAAGAGCTAGTTGCTCCCAAGAGTACCCTGAACAGCCAGGCACTCAGTCAAAATAAAGCTGGAATAGTTCCCCCAGTAGCTCATGAGCTAAGAACTGCGGCCATGAACTACATAATGCATGATATCAGCATTTGTACTGCAGATTATTATATGGATTCATACTCCTAGGGTGGGGTCACAAGCTCATAAGGGACAAAATTACAATAGCCCTAAGCATCTATACTAATCTAAAATTATATTGGAAATGCTTCAAAATATTTTGGCAAGCCTTTTTTTTTTTGTCATAAATGTATGAGACATTTGTATTTTGGTATTAAAAACTTAAAGCTGATACACAAAATCTAATAATAATTATTATTTTAGTTTTAGGGCAGTTAGTTTTTTTCTTAGTATGTGGACTTTATATTTCACACAGTGGCTTATATATGCCATATGTTTATACTATGAATGGGACTAGAAATGTTATGTTAGTATAGCTTTTACTTGGAAGAGTTGAATGTTTTTTAATTTATGTGACTGAAACTATATAAGTCACTTGATGACTTATGAACCTTGGCCTGGGCACATTGTTTTAGAAATGGTTCCTACATAGCAAAGTATGGACATTTCATATTTCCAGACATTGTTAGCAAAGAAAGTCTTTGAAATATTTTTTTTCCAGAAATATAAGCCCTATTAACAAGTAAAAGAAGAGAATTCTCCTTCTACGTCTTTTAAAATTTAGCTTTGGCATTTTTGCAAGCTAGTTTCTTTTTAAATGGTGGTTATTGTCACTAAAAGATAAAAATCTTATCTCAAATTATAATTTTAAAACCAAAAGACAAAACAAATTCAGAGAAAGAATGACCAAGACAGTGAGATGGCAGGAAAGATTTATGTGGCAAAAGGCCCAGGAGACAGAGGAACGGAGAATGAGGGAAGTATGCCAAGAGGCAGGACAGACGATAAGGACTACTCAGGATTCTGAACCTTGGGATATGCCAAAATGTGGGCAAGTTTTTCAGAAGGATACATCATGTACAGCCTCACATTCACTTCTAACCAGACTCCTCAGTCCCCCAAAAGACATCAACAACACTGTCTTTCCTACCTACATTCCTGATGCTGTGTGGTTGCAGGTTCCCTGCCGAGTCAGCACTTAGATTCTGCTTGCAGGATTCTAAAGCTTCTCTACACTGACTCTTAGTGTTTCCATCTTTCCCCATGCACATACATGCCAAAAGTTCTGAATCAGCTCATCATAGCCACCGTTCTGCACACATTAACAGTTTTCCACCAGTTATATTTTGGCTCCTTTTAAAGGCATATGAGAAAAACAGCAATGAATAGCTTGTTTCCAGTTACAAAAGTTTCAGACCCTACTCCTTAGACCTGTTGATTTTTGGTCCATGGCTTTGCAGGGCATCATCATGAAGGAAAATGTAGTAGAAACTACTCACTACCCAACAGAAAGATTGGAAGGAATGAGAATGAAAGAAAGACCCAGGGCAACAAGCCGCTCTCAAAGATGTCCCCATGGTTACCTATTTCCTCCAGCAAGAGCTCACTTTTAAGATTCTAAACTCACAGAGCCACCATTTGTGATCAAACTTTCAGCAACGAACCTATGTGAATATTAGTTGTTTGACTCATAAGAGACACTGTGAATGAAAATGGAAAATCTTCAAGGCAGATGTGATGAGCTGGTGTGGGTGGGAAGGGGGCTCCAATTTTCTGAAGAATAAGGGATAGGGGATGGATGGAGAGAGGGATGGAGATTGGGTCTGGGACATGAGAAGGGATGGGGTGGCAACCAAGACGTAAAGTGAATCAATCAATCAATCAATCAATAAACACTTGTTTTTAATGATGGAAAATCTTGGAACTAGTGTAAGGTGGGAGTTGGGTAGAGCAAAACATGCTGTGAGATCCCAGTGCTTAATGTGATAAACAATACCTCGATAAAAGAGCCTGGCTGGCTACTAGGTGTGGGATTGAGTATTAAGTCCCAACCTCACTTCTTGTAGCCTTGGAGACAAACCATGTTTTATTTCCTAGGCAATAATGAGACGCTGGAGTACAAGGTTGGAAAAGTTATCCCCTGTAGACTCTTACATATTCCAGTTCACATGAAGCTCCTGCTAGGCCACTTGTTTGATTAGCTGAGTTTCCAACTTCCTGCATTGTGAAGAGGAAAAGACACTGAGATGAGAAGTCAAGCAAGTGGAGGGGAGAAGAGTTTTTAAACTTCTGTTAACAGAAGTGTGTTGCCTCTCTTGTAAGCTCTGTCTCCTGGCTATGTTCTACATCGTCTTCTGTCAGGGAATTAAATCACCTTTAAGTTGGGTCTTACAACTTGCCTAGACAACTCAAGTTACAAAGCCTCATATAAATTCAAGGCGTCTTCTTCCATGTCCACACACGTACTAGGGCTTCAGGCATTTATTCACTTTGTTCTGTTTCTTTCTCCTCCACAGAAGTAGAGCCACAGAGTGCTGAGCAACTGCTATTTCCTGTAACCACAAATACATGAAACTCTGACTCTTGCTTCTGCCTTCTAAAAAATAGATTTTTCTTTCTTTTATGTTTTAAAGATAAATGATTATTTTGTATGGTTTATGTGAATTACAGCACATATAAAGTTGAATTAAAGAGTCATCCAGTATTAGCTGAGAAAAGGCAGAATCAAATACCTCCCAAATAGCAAGCTGATTATGGATGTATTGCTCAGACTCAGTTCTAGCAGTAAGAAAAATACCTACTATATTTATCAATAAATACACATAATGACAATTCAGAATCATTGTCTGGAATATCTGCAACATATATTGACTCCCTCACCCAAATGCCACTTTGAAATCTAGTGGTATTCACACACACACACACACACACACACACACACACACACACACACACACACACACGTGTGCGTGCGTTTGCACATGTAGGCATATGCACACATGTTCACATACTATGCACTTAAAATTAATGATTTAAAAAATAAATAAGTAAAATTAATGATTTTTCTAGAATTTGTTTGTCAAAACAGAAACTAAGTATCTTCAGCTTATACAGATTCCCAGGCTTGTAATTCAGTAAAATATCATGAGCTTTGCCCTCTGGTAGATATAGTTGGGTTAAAGCATATACCCACGCACTAATGATGAAAGCACAAAGACAGCACATATCAACATGCTTAAAACAAACAGGAAAAAGGCAGCCAGTGCTGACAATGAAGGCAATGCATCTTTAAATTTATTGCATAATTTCATCCTCGTTACAACAATGTACAACCACCGTGAGCAAGGCAGCTTTTCACAAACAAATTTATTACTTCTGGTTGCTCCTCTATTGCTTTCAATAAGAAATGCCAAAATAACTGTGATTTAAAAATGCTATCAACTGATTTGAATGCTCAATAGATTCAGTGCATTATAATAAAACTTGCCTCTAAGTGTTGTACTTAGGCAAAAACATTGTATGGACTTAAATCCTCTGCTTTGGCTGCACATTTCTATCAATATATTTACTACAGGCCACTGGAAGTCTGTCTTTGGTTTCTTATCTGCATATTCATAAGGCTGCTGAGCAGCTTGGAGAGAGGTTTTGCTTAGTTATCCCAATTTAAATATTGGAACTTGCTAATGTTCGATTTATGCAAATCTTTACTTCAGCTCACATCAACCTTCTGATGCTGTGAGTCATAATTTCTCTTGCAAGCCATACCAGAGATTGTTCAACATCTGGATCATGGACATCCGCACCTAGATCCCTGCTTCCTTCTAGTAGTTTTGAAGTTGGGCAACATTTCTGTCAATGGAGGAAAGCTCCAATCCTTACCTGGGGCTTTATTTTACAGACTAATGAAGGAAACAGGAAAGCCCATATTTTAGAAGCTGGAACTACACCCCAGCCTGTCCCCACAGATGCTCCTTTCAAAGTGAAATGCAGGAACTGAGAAGCTATTGTTGACATTTTATTTTTAACAAAAGAAATTTTGTCTGCATTTGTGTGTGTGGCTGTGAGGTCTGTGCATCTGTGTATGTAGTGTGTAGAGGCCTCTTGATCATCATGAAGTTGTTTAATTTTTTTTTTTTTTTTTTAGAGTCATACTCTTTCTAGCCTGAACTGCAGTATTTGATATACTTTTCTTATTAGAAAATAGTGTCTAATTCAAGAATCATTTTATAGAGACTGGGTAAAACTCTGGGTATAAAGTTGATAGGTCAGTTTGAATAATTGTCAAGATTAAAGATGCTAAAGATTCCCACCCCAGGCCTTGGAAAGCAATTGGGAACAGCTGGTGAGCAGTAGTCAGTGTTTACAGCCATGCTTGGGGAGAGTTGGGTTCTATCAGCACACAAGGAGTGGCAAAGCCAAGATGCTGTGTAGGTTCATGTCTTAGGGAGTTTCATGGAGAAAGCTGAGTAAAATGATTTAACAGGAGGCTCAAGGAACCTATGGTTTGTGGGGGAATTGCAGAGGGAGAAAAGCAATTTTGGGGGATACCAACAGAGGGTTAAGAATTGGAGCCTTATTAATGTTCACTGAAAGCCACAAGTAAAGGCCAAAATTGCTTTTTAATTACTCTTGCTAGACTGTGGAATCTTTAAAGTGTTGCCATGTAAGAAACTGGCCATGTGGGATCCCTGTTTATTGTTGCACTGCGTTTAAAAGCAATAAAATAATTTAACCATAAAACAATACACAATAATAGGAAACCATCATTGCAAATATTTCAGTTCTTCTCTGAGCACTGAGTGGCAAGTCTAAAGGTTCATCTACATGTATTGTTAGTAATAAATACACAGATCTAAGATGGCTATACACAGTGCTCAAGTCTTTACCTAGCGAGAAACATCCATCTCCCTCGCCAGCACTCCTATTAGTTGAAATTTAAATAATCTGGTCTGTGCTGGCTGGATCCACACAATGTTTACCTCATTTTCTTGCACTTCATGTTGTTTTCAGTCGCACTAGGAGCTGAAATTCCTATTACACAATAATAAATGAATTTCCTGACAAGCTTCTGTGTCTGTGTCTTCAATTAGTGCCAGTCTGCTTTTGATTGAATGGTGCACGTTCTATGGTTTCTGAGTTTATAAGTCTAAGGAATTTAAACTTGCCCTTAGAGTTTTAAACTGTAAAGTTGGCCAAGACATACAAACACACACATTCTCTCTCTCTCTCTCTCTCTCTCTCTCTCTCTCTCTCTCTCTCTCTCTCTCTCTCTCTCTCTCTCTCTCTCTCTCTCTCTCTCTCTCTCTCTCTCTCTCTCTCTCTCTCTCTCTCTCTCTCAGACTTTACAAACAAGTGAAAATATCAAGTATAGGGGAAGAAAGGGCATGATGACCTGCCCAATCATCATGGAATACAGTCTCCTCAGCAGCCCTGTCCTGTCCTTCTGTGTTTCTCCTCCCTGTAACTAGACATCCTAGCACTACTTTAAGTCTATGTCACTTGTATGTACCTGATGATAGAAAACATCTTCCTGAAAAGACGCCGTTAGCACAGTAATTAAGGTATCTGTTCTCCATCAGGAATTACCCTTAGCAATGTGGTTTCTCTTGTTCTGACATTGTAGGAGATTCTTATGTATAAGATTCTGACCATTGTGAATAAGGTGATTATCTTTTCCATCTTTAATATTCTGAGATTCTTTGAGAATCAATGAAATTTTTTATAATGAATGCCATTATAAATGTGCTAGTCTGTGGTTCTTAAGGTACACCTCAGTAACTTAATCTAAATATTAAGGCAACATCCCTTAAGTCCTTAAGTGGCTTTTATATTTCTATACAATTGGAGAATCAACATCATTCTAGCCTCATCATAAACCAGTCCTAAACCAACTCCCTCTCAACAGGCGGTGGTTTCCTTGTTGCCTGCTGTGTGAGGGTGTATATAACTGTTCTCGCCTTCTCAGAAATGCTCATTCCTAGGACACCAAAAGATCTGTTCTCTCTGTCAAGTTTAAATGTTTTTTTTTCTCAAAATTTATCTTTTCAGAAAAATTTTTAACTATTGTTTTCCTCACTGATACTTATTGTAACCCATAATACTGTTCCAATTTTAGAATGCTGATCCATTTTGTTGTCTGGTAGGTGACACTCTTCTATCAGCATCTGGTTTTCCTATTGTAGTGTAAATTCTATCCAGCAGGAATTTTGTTTTGATCAACTAGGAAACATTCTAAGATAAGAGGCAGTGCACAGAAGGCACACAGGAGAAAGACATCTTTTTATCTTGCTGCTGTTCTGCATTGTGTCCGTTCTAGCTGGAATTCCGTCCTCACACCCTGGTCACTCTAAACCATTCCCACGTAATAGTGACTCTTCTTCTCATCTTTTAAGAAGGAGCTCAAATGTTGCTTCTTACTTCTTAGGAACATGTAATTTAATGTCCTGACACTGTGTCTCTTATGATTTTATCTGTGTTTATCATCACTTATAGCAAATAGGAGAGGTATAGTATTTCATGTGCCTATGGTGATAATGAACCTTTGTGTTATCAAGGACTGTGTGCTCTACTGAGTAAATACTTTTTGGCAAGCATTGCATTCCTTTACTAGCTAGCAGATCTGTTTTTAACAATTTGATCAACACACACACACACAAACACACAAACGCACACACACACACACACACTAAAGAATACTAGGATAAACCACAAGTCACTACAACACAAATCACATGCTTTACTTATTGGAAATAAAGCCTTGTGGAATTATTTCTATTGTTTTAGTACAAATTGGGTTAGTGTCACCTAATAGTTGACGGATATGTGAATAAGTAAATAAATTAATTCACTTTCAAAATTAATGTTCCTTTCCTACCTATGAGGCTGGTAGGGTGAAGTATGTCTACCTCATTGAAAGAGTTGGGATCAGCTAAACATAATTTCTAGAAGATAGAAATTTGGCTTTAGAAATAATGCAAAACAAGTTTTTTTCTTGAAGCCAATGATGTGTTAATTCCGCATTTCTTAAATCCTTCTAAAGTCAGACTTAGTTTCAGAGCCTTAGGGAAATAAAAACTACAGCCAACCTGGAAGGGCCCAAATTGAACCTTCACTTTGCAATTTTTCTTAACATTATTTAATCCCACTGTCATTCCATTTCTCCACTTATAAAATGAAATAATAACATTCACCCTATCTGATATTGTGTTGATTCAATAATTATTCCATATGAGAGCTCAATTCACTGCCTGCCTTCTCACCTAAGCACTTTTAACTTGTTAGATACAATTCAAAGTTGCCTATAGTTGAGGGTCAAGTGGTAAAGCTGTTGAAAGAGACAAGCTTCTAATTCCAACCATTTGCTACCGTTTCTGAAACACACCTTTAGCATAACTACTCTAGCTCGGTCCAGGAAAGAAGTGGATCCTTCATACACATTAAGTAATAATGATTTCAATGACGGTGATAAGCTCTCAGGATTTCTATTACAAAATTTTGATTTTTCAGGATAATTGAAGTAATATGAATTTTTTAGGAATTTAATAGAAAAGTGTCTCCTTTGAAATTGCTTCATTGTAGATACCAGGTCATAGTGTTCTGAGGTGGATTCCGAAAATAACCTGGACTCACCTCAAAGAGTGCTTCTGGAACACAGATGAAGTTTGACTCCTGAGGTTGCCAGGCAACAAGGCCTGCACTTGGCATGGTAGTTAGTTTCCTAGAAACATTATCAGAAGCAACCTAGACACGTTTGACTCTGCAGGTGTGCACAGATCACACAGATTAGACTTTTAAGTCATTTCCTCACATTAGAGAAAATTCCAGCATGAATCCCCTGAGCACATAGCCTATCAGTCACCATATGAATTTAATCTCATTTCATTCAAGGGTAAGCAGGGTTGAGTGAATTAAACATGTAAAAATAAGAAAATAAGCAATTAGTGCTAAGAAATCAGCTGGCTTTTTCTATGCAAGTTGCAATCACTGTGTACCAGCTCTTTTTCTTTTTATATTTCCCAAAGTCAATCAGCCCATTGATTGGTCAGCAAGTCTTGTGATTCTACTGTAATAGGAACATTTTTTATTAGGTAGTTGGAAGTTAAAGGATTATTTGCAATATGGTTCCTCTTCTTTGTGGATTTGACTGTTCTTTGAAAGTCAGTAAGAATGTTGGAAGCTTCTTTTATATCTACAACAATGAAGAAAACTTTTCTTGCCAGAGGTTAGGTGGAAGGGAGCACTATCTAGCCAGATCATAGAGGATTTTTTTGAGGCACTTAAAACTATATTGTACACAGTGGTCTGTGGGCTATAATGACAGAGGAATATGACTACGGATTTATTAAGTATTCCACTGAGAGTGAACCTCAATGTAAAATGTGGACTTTGTATCACAATGGAGACCTGGCAATTTAAGGGTATTGATTTTAACAATGACATTCTGGCAGAAAATGATGACCAAGTTATAATTAGTCTGTGTGTATGTGTGCGTGTGTGTGTGTGTGTGTGTGCGCGTGCGTGTGTGTGTGTGTGTGTGTGTGTGTGTGTGTGTGTGTAGGAGAAAAAAGGTGATTATAATTTTATATTTTGTAAACAATTGAGGTCAAATGCAAGTATTCTAAAATGAAATATACTAAAAATAAATGCAGGCATTAATATCAAATATTCATAACTGTAAAGGAAAAGAGGCAGAAAAAGTAGAGATAAACATGACAATGATGTTTTAGAGAGTGTAGTTAGGAGATTACCTGGAAAAGAATGCCACATGAGTAGAAACCTGAAGGATGGGTGTGTATGAGCCATGTGGGTGTGTGAGGGGAAAACCATGAACTGGCACGGAGAGCAAAGAAAGCACTAGAGTATTTCTACTAGAGTCATTAGCAGAATAGTGGACGTCATAACATGAGAGTTATCCTCAACAACTCATTAGAAGCAAACTTCAGATAAAGGAAATTGAACCTATGCCCTAGCATTCCAATTGGAAAGGGTCAATCATCTGGCCAAAAGACCACCCTTAAGGGTGTGGTCTGACCTTAAACCATGCTGAAAACACAGCTGAAATTGTTTTTCTTTACTGAGATATCGTAATATTCCTTCCCAGAATTCATGCCTCTGAGCTCCGTGTCTACAAGAAGTCATGAGGTTCAGCAGTGTCTGTCTATCTTTGTGAGACCTATGTCAAAGGCACCTTTTCCTTTGCTGTCTCTTTCAGATACTGGCCAGAATTGAAGTAATCTTTTTCTGATACTTTGAGAAATTGAAGTATTCTTTGTGTGATACTTTGGGCTTCCTTTCTCTTCCTCTGATGCTCCTCCCCCCCTGCCCTGTGGCTTCTTTTCCACTATGTATCTAATGTCCGTGAACATTTAAAGGCATGCCTTTGATTCCTTCTTCCCTCCACTCCCCTCTAGGAAGCTACAGAGATTTATAGCTGGCCTGCCCTGGGGTTTTTCTTTTATAAGCTAATAAAATTGTCCTTGAGCTTCTATTCTTAAATAATTTTATTAACAAGACTAAGAACTTTGAGAGGCCCTGGTTTCCTTTTCACTGGTAATGGCAAATAATAAAGCAGGTCAGAAAACTTAAATCTCAGATCTCGGAATAGTTTGTTTGCTTCTTATTTTTTTAAAAATTTTAATTTTTATTTATTTTTATTTTTTCCTTTTTTTATCAATTGATTTATTCAGATTACAACTCAATTGTTCTCCCATCACTTATATCCTCTCGTTCCTCCCTCCCTCCCACCCCCACCCTATTGCCCTCCCCTAGGTCCATGATTAAGGGGGATCTCCTTCCCCACTTTATGGTCACAGGCTATCAAGGCTCTTCTTGGTAGCCTGCCCATTCTTTCTTTGAGTGCCACCAGGGTTCCCCACCAAGGGGAGGGAGTCAAATATGGGGCACCAGAGTTCATATCAGAGTTGGTCCCTGATCTCCCCATAACTGTGTAGAATGTATTGTCCATTGGCTACATCAGAGTAAGTGTTTACTACTTGCATTGTCCTTGGTTAGTGCAATAGTTTGAGCAGACACCTCTGGGCCCTGATCCATCCATTATGTTGTTCTTCTTGTAGGTTTCTAAGATCCTCTGGATCCTTCTATTTCTCCCATCTCCTATATTTCTCTTACCTAGAGTCCCAATAGGATGTCCTCACATCTATTCCAATCTCCTGGTAAGTGAAGACTTTCATGGGACATGCCTTTTGGGATAGTAAGTGAGTATATGTCATGTGAATCTTTCTACTTCTGGGTTAACTCACTCAGTATGATTGTTTCTAATTCCATCCATTTGTCCATAAATTTCTGGGTTTCCTCATTTTTATAGCTAAATAGGATTCCACAGTGTAAATGTACCAAAATTTCTTTACCCATTCTTCAACTGAGGGACATTTAGGCTATTCCCAGGTTCTGGCTATTATGAAATAATCAAATCAAATATGTGTCATTTATTTGTTTCAGTAGCCTGGAAATTGTTCTCTTCTAACCAGTAGTACCAACACGGCCATGTACCTCACAAGTATGAAGCTGTTATGTCTCAGGGAAACCAATAGGCTATCCTTTATTCAAATAGCTAGTAAGTAGCAAAATCAGAATTCAAACTCAGGGCCTTCTGGATGCAGGCTCTGTATATAGTGTTGCCCAGTTATGTAACTATATTTACCACTATGAGGGATGCACTAGATGAACTGCTTTGGAAGCTAACAATTCCTGGAAGTTATCCTTCCTATAGGTGATTGGATGCTTATTATAAGTGAAAATTGAGTAATTAGGCCTGTTTTGAGTGGATTAACCTACTTGAAGACTTTGTCTTTAAAACTGAATCACTTCCCCAAAGCTCTCATCTATAAAGAATATTGTATTAGTGTCTTAGTGATTAAGTTTCAATCCAGGTTTTTTTTTGTTGTTGTTTTTTTTTTTTGTTTTTTTTTTTTTTTTTTTTTTTTTTAAGAGGACACAGCTACAGGAGCTCTTGGAGCACCTATGAGCTTAGTTCTTTAAAACACCATTGGATATTGTACTGGTTAGTTTTATGTCACTTTGATACAAGCTAAAGTCATCTGACAGTAGAGAACCCCAATTTGAAAATATGCTTCCATAAACCCAGCTTTCTTCGCAAACTCAGATTTTTGTCTCATCATTTGTGATTTGATGGCTGATAATCTACAATGCATTTTCCTAGGAAAAAAATAGCCTACAACATTAAGTAGAATAGCAAAAGTTTAAGAAAATACTTAAATTATCAAGAAGTTAGAAATAAAATACTAAACAGATAAAATATGATGCTGTTGTAAAACAGTTATTTTTTACATTTAACATAAAAGATCACTGAGTTGCTTGGGAATTCTAACTATATTTAACAAGACATATAGGATTGATTATATCTTACGCGTTTTTATAAAGAATAATCAAATAGTTTATAACTACTGATAGAAACAGAAATGATTACTTCAAAAAAAAGGAAAATATTTTAAATTATAGATTAAGTTTTAGAACAACAATTAAAGAAACTGATTTATTTCTGATGATTGATTAAAGGTAAATCAAAGTATATGGTTCTGTTGAAACTTAAGAAATGAACCAGTTTATTTTAAATTCAATATAAAAGTCTTCCATTAGCAATTCATTCCATTATAGACTGTAGAAAATCTCCTATCTTTTATATGTTGACAGCTTTAATAAATTCTGTTTTTAAACTAATACACCAACATATCAATGGTGTATAGTAAGCGGGCAATGTGTTACACACCTGATGCATGTGCACAACCTCTTCCTTTTTTTTTTTTTTTGAAAATTTCTCATTTTTTTTTGATGGTTGTAGAACCTTTATTTTTTTTAATTTTTTTATTAATTTATTCTTGTTACATCTCAATGATTATCCCATCCCTTGTATCCTCCCATTCCCCCCCGCCATTTTCCCATTATTCCCCTCCCCTATGATTGTTCCTGAGGGGGATTACCTCCCCCTATATATGCTCATAGGATATCAAGTCTCTTCTTGGTAACCTGCTGTCATCTTTTACATTCTGATTGTACTTTCCCTCCCCTAAGTCTTCTCAGACCCCTTGACCTCTCCAACTTCTAAACTGCATGGGTTTTTTTTTTCTCTCTCTACAAAAAACAAAAGAGGCAAACAACTACAAAAAATGCAACCACCAAAAAAGAAAACTCCCAAGAAATGCAAATACATACCACATTCAAAACCATAAAAACACAACACTGGAAAGCATAACATGTAATTAGAAGACCAATAAGAGAAAAACTACCCAAAGGCAATGTGAGACAAAATGTCTACAAAAATGCCATGGAGTTTTTCTGTGTATTGACTATCTACTGCTGGGTATGGCCCTACTCAGAAGTGTGAGACTCCAGTCAAGGTTTTTTGCAAGTGGGTGTCATTTGAATATAGATTCTTAGTCATGGATGGGAGTTCTTGTCTCTTTCCTCATCTCAATGCTGGTACCCTTTTTTGCTTAAACCTGTGAAGGCCCTGTGTGTGTTGCCACAAACTCAGTGAGTTCATGTGTGCATCCGTCCAGCTGTATCTGGAAGATACTGCTGCTTTCGTGTCATCGATGGCCTCCAGCTCTCACAGTCTTTCTGCCTCCTTTTCCACATAGCTCCCTGAATCCTGAAGGGAAGAATTTGAAGACGACTTATTATGTAGAACTGCTTGTTTCAAAATCTCTCACTTTCTACACATTGTCCAGTGTGGAGCTCTGTGTTTATTCCCTTCTCCTGCAAGAGGAAGTGTCTCTGATGATGGCTGAGCAAGACACCGATCTTTGAGTATAGAAGAATGTCATTTGAGGTCATTTTATCAGCTGAGGTGTGTGGGTAGTGGCCTCTCCTTTTCTGAGGAATAGAGAAAGAATGATGGAAGAGGGAAGGTGGGACTGGGAAGAAGAAGAGGATGGGGGCTACAACCAGGCTGTAAAGAGAATAAATAAATTAATTAATAAAAAGGGTCATTTTATTAGTATGTTCCTTTAGAAGACAATAGTATTTGGGTTTCCTCTAGGCCCATGGCCTATCTATCAGTTTCCTGGCCACCTGAGCAGTGTCAAGAACAAGTCCTATCTCATAGCCTGAGCCTTAAATCCAATCATAACCTGAGTGGTTGGTTGTATCCACAATTCTTGCTCTACTATTACACCAGCATACCTTGTAGGCAGTTCACTGTTGCATATAGGAGGACTTGTAGATGACATGATGGTTATATTTCTCCCTCAGTATCATGCCGAGCATCTTTCAGGACCACAAATGCTCATCAGTAAGAGTAAAGGCTTTAGCTCTACTTCTCTGTGTCTTGTGACATATGTTGTAAGTATTGTCTTCAAGAACAGGTCCTTGCCATCAGTTTGTGTAGAATGACCACTAACCTTGACAATATTCTGAGATGTTTGAGGGTATTCATAGGGCTTCTTTGGCCAATAATTCAACTGTATGTAACCCATTTCTGTTCCTGGAGATTTTGCTTTCTGGCATAAGCTATCTCATTGGGGCATCATATGGTGACTCCATATAGATTGCTTTCATATATGTATATATTTTGGGATGCTTCAAAAGTAGATTTTTAGACTATATAAAACCCATAGCTTTTATATTTTGACATATTTATCAAATTATATTATTTAAATGAATACACAGACATACAAATGGCTTACAGTAACAGGGAATGTGTGACACATCTGATACATATGCACAGCTTAAATATTTCTTTTATATTACTCCAAATTAGTTTTCTCAAATCACTGGCTCCCTCATTAATGAACTGAATGAAAAATTTCAAATTATCCCTATTTGCATAAGAATTGTGTTGTTAGCATTTTGAGAATTACATTTGCCACATGACTGCTCCTGTGAGATCAGATTCAACTAGCAAAAGCCAGAATAAAAAGTACCCCCTCATAGACAACTCTGAATGTTATCTATATATGAGGCTGTCCCATCGCTGTATCCAAACTCTTTGGGCACTCAGAAATGTTTTAGAAATCAATTCTGAGCTAGGAGTTTTCTAGAAAATGTGTATTATAATAGTATTTCAAAGATTTTTGAGGGTGGGGTGTTGATATAGACTTATGAACAGGGAACTTTTTTCTGTGACACCTCAACTGCTTTGTGTGTGAGCTGAGTTGGGAGGTGAGCAACAAGGAGTGAAAGAGAACACAAGAAAAGGATAAGGAGTTTTTAATCACTGGAATTCAAAATGTAGTGTCAAGCGCCTGCATATTGTTAGTAATTTGTGCTCTGGGAATAAGCAAGGTTGTGACTGGAGCCACTTACAGAAAACACCTTTAGAAAATAAATCATGAGAAAAGAACTTGCAAGTTAAAAAAAAAAGGTGTGTAATTATTTGAAAGCAGAGACCATTTTCACTACACAGGACGGTGTAATCCTCACATTCTAAGGTACAATATAAATTCTGAAATTATTTTTGGTAAATTGCCGTTCATGCAAATTATGGGCTTCGCAGCAGGAATTCTAGTGAGAGTCAATGCAGAGGCCACTGTGAGTTTTGCACACAGCGGGCTGTTCTGAACAAACAGACCAAGAGAAGAATTTTGATAGTTTGAACACTAGAGCTGGGCTGCTTGGCCTTGCCTCTAGCTGCCTCCACCTTATTTGTTGGGGCTTGACTAAACTGCATCCAATCTGTAGCTGTAAAATGTGACTAACGTTTATAATTATTGTATAAAATACTTAAAGATTAAATTCGCTAACATGAAATATTGAGATGTTTTGAAATATTTGAAATAAAATAATGAAATGCAGTGATATATATGCTATTTTCTATCATTACATACACATTGTATAAAGGAAAATTAAAAAAGAGAAACAGGTGATGTGGTGATGTGGTTGCTCCTGATGCTGAGAAAGTTAAGACACACAAACACAATATATATGTTTTAAAAAAGGGAAAAAAAGATCCCAAGGAAAAGAAAATGTGAAGAAGATAAAAAATATTCAGTTAAATATATTATTCATATATTATACTTACCCATTTAATTAAAATAAATACCTATTTTATTGAAAAAAGTACACAAACACACATGTATATATGAATGTGTACATATATTTTGGAAATAGTATATAGCTTAAGTTGAGTTACATGTGGGGAAGTAATCCTCTATTCAAGAATGAATAAACTATCTAACAAAAACTCCAGTGTTGGGCATAGAAAACTCCTTTTGAGTTGTTGTTCAGGGGTCCAAAGTATATTAAAGCAATATAGACTATTGCTCCAAAAATTTGAAGGTAAGATCCTATTATAATAAAGACAAAACACATATTTTGCACACACACACACACACACACACACACAAAAAAAAAAAACCCTTGAGCTAGAATAGATCTAGAAGACTCCTCCCTGAGAACTAGCTCCCATGTTATGGTAAGACACTGTATAAGTTATGAAAAGAGAAAAGCAATTAATAGTTGTAGTAAGGGGTGATGCCTATGGACCACAACAATGACTACTCCAGGAAAATTTCACCAATAGTGCAGCAATGGTGCTACTATCTTTGGGTAAACAACAACTGCCTCATCGGTCTTAAGGTCTGTTAATCAGGAGAGAACATCTTGCTGATATTGTAACCTATCCAACTATTCATGACTATAGAGGCCATATGAAGGCATAGGCCCTAGGTCAGAACCCACCACTACCATTTTCGTAATCCCACATAATGTATAACTGTATTCTAAATACTTACTCACACACCCATAGATAATTATAACTTTCAACCTTCAAAAAAAAAAAAAAAAAAAAAAAACCAAACAAATAGCAAAAACCAAAACAAACAAGAAAACAAACAAAACAAAACCCCCAAAGTTTCTTTTATACAGATGTTGGAGACTATTAAAGAGATGCAGAACTAGCCAAAAAGCACAGTAGATGTGACTATGAGTGACCAGCTACGACTGGAATATCTACACTGCAACTCCTACAGCTAAGGCTGAGACCAGCAGGGAAGATGGTCCAAGAATGAGAGGATCCTGACACTTACTGCCAGCTGCAGTCTTCTCGACATGACAGCAATGGTGCAATTTTGAAATCTCCACCATATGGGTGCTTGTTACACAATACCTGTACATGAAAATTCTAGTTGACATGCTAACATAAAAGGAGAAATTTTATAGTTTTCTAGTTCTAGATAAAGAGCAAGGTTCAGTGGCCACTGAGAGCAGGAGAATCATATGGTTGCCAGGGATTAACCCATAATAGGTTATGCAATCTCATGTTGTCAGCCCTGAACTCTTACACATACAAAGACCAAGAAATGGACTCTGTAAGCCAAATGTTTGTGAGTATGCATATGCTATATATGTATATGTGTGTGTGTGTCTGTGTGTGTGTGTGTGTCTGTGTGTATGCGTACATATATATGCAAAAAGTAAAAGTAAAGAATAAAAGGTCATGAACTCAAAAGAAAGTGGGTATAGGGGCACAAGGAGAGAGAAGAGGAGATAGAAAAGAGGTAAATATGGGAAAAACATGTATAAATTTCTCTAATAAATTTAAAAGAATGCTACCTAAAATAGATTTTATAAAATATCCAAAACTTTTCTGTTTTAGTGTTGGTGAGACTCATCTAAAGAGAAGTCTGCTAGATTTCTGCCTGGTGAAAACTTTTGAACTTATGTAATGCAAAGTGTGAAACCCACTGAAAGACAGGATGAGAAGAATTCCAAACATACTTTATTGAATTCTAAATACTAGTTTGTATATGACTCAAAACCCAAGTCTGCTAAGCATATCAGTGCCTACATAATCTCCAATACTTACCAAATCAAACAGGCATGGGGCTGTCTTTTTCATGGTGTTGTGGTCTAGGTACACTTTTTTGGTCTCATTTAGCACATAGAAAAATGAAACTAAAGAGGCATAAGATGATTTATGCCAATTAAAATTCCCACTATCACCTTTGTGACCTGAATCCTGGCTGCTTTGTTCTGATGGGTGCCCCTCCCTCCATGTCACCATGAGGAGTGCTGAGCACAAGGGTAGTGCCATCCATAGCTTACACCAGTGTGAGTAAATGATTGGATCCCCCATGAGGCCTCAGGTGGAATATTCATTATGCCTTCGTTCCCATGCACCCACAGTTTCATAGGCAATTTGTAAGCGTTGCTTAATAGTGCTGTTGATCCAGAGCACAGGATCACAGCAGGGGATGTCAAGGGTGTGTCCATTATTAAATGCATCCCTACATCTCACTTCTGTATTTCTTCCAATTGAATGTTACACGTCTAATTTTTCTACCAGTGGGGAAAGTGCAGGCGCTTGCAAAAGATGATTCTGACATGATAGCATCTTCATTTACCGAAAAATATTCCTTTGTGAGACTTGGGGAAAGAGAAATGATGAGGTGTCAGAGCATATGTTCCTCTTATTTATTTTTTTGTTCATTCTCATCAGAAAAATAAGACATATCCTAGAAAATTGATGCACTTAGAAGCTATTTCCTGCCATTACTTTAAGTGTCTCCCACTCTTTATTATCACTGTATTTGAAATCCCCTCTGCAGGGAATTCCACCCTAGGCTCCAGAAGACATCTGGCAGCAGAGTGGAGTTGGATTTGCCTTATGGACAGTCGCTGGAAATATGTGATAATTCCATTTTCTGTCGAACAGCCGAGTGCATGTTGTTAAATGTCAAGCATTTCTACAAACAGCTGGAAAAAAATGAAGCCACAGAAAGTCTTGTTTATTACCCTATCGTCTCTTATCCTTTACAGAAACAACTTTGACCATGTGGTCAGAATATTAATAGCATCTCCATCCAGGAAAGATTTATTTTCTCTTTTAACAGTAAAAATGTCTATGTTTTCTTTCTCTCGTTTTTCTTCACACTACTTTGACTCAGAAATCTGAGGAGGATTTGTCCAAATCTGCCTTCAAATTGATAGAGAGACAGTCCTCCTAAAGCTAATTCAGGCACAGGATAAATTGTGTGTCCTATAGGGTCCAATGGACCAATGTAACAAGAAAGTAAAACTTGCATGGAGCCACTATCAAAGTGAGTATTTAACCAATGTTATGATGAGTTGGGAGGTAAATAAAAAAAGGCCATTTCTATAAATATCAATTCGTTAAGTTCTGTTCTTAATGGCCTATCAGTCTATGACTTCTGAATATTGGCAATAAAAGGCATTTCCTACTTCCCTTCTATAGATGCTGTTTAATTTTGGGAAAAAAAAAAAAAAAGAACTCTTAGAATGAGAAATCCTTGATTAGAAAGGCCATAAACACTTAAAAAAAATTTATACATTATAATACTGAGGTCTCAAGAAGTTTATTCCAGTGATAATATCATTGAAGCTGGATGTTCCCGTTTAACTCATGTTTTATTTTACTTCAATCAAATTGGTAAAAATTAGTTATTTTAAGAGCAAGAGAACGAGACCAATATGAACAAGGAGGAAAGTAAAAGGCTATTCAATTCAGTGAGGAATGAGGAAAGATGTGTCTTTGGGCAGGAGCCTCATCCTACATGGCTTAGAACTGGAAACATGACTGGGGCAAGGAGGGATGAAGAAAGGAGACACACTCAGACAGATACACAGACAGAAAGCTGTGTCAGGATGGTGTGGTGATACACCAGCAGCAGCAACAACGCAGGAACTCAGGAGTACTTATTTTATACATCTGAATCAAAGAAGTGTGTTTACTGTATATAGTTGAAAAGGAGGGAGAGCGTGTGTTATAGAGCTGAAAAGGAAGGCAGGGTTAGCTAATCCTGTCTCAGGCTGTGCTCATCCAGGAGGAAGAAGCCAAGGTTACTGGAAATGAGATGCCACGTTAAAAACCATTGGGCATCTCTGCTTTGTTTCCAATAGAATTTGCTAAAGCAAGTTATGGCATTTATTCTATTGTGAAACA
Organism: Acomys russatus; assembly: GCF_903995435.1. Taxonomy (NCBI): domain Eukaryota; kingdom Metazoa; phylum Chordata; class Mammalia; order Rodentia; family Muridae; genus Acomys; species Acomys russatus. The sequence continues at coordinate 20,387,686 of NC_067163.1, forward strand.
TCAAAGTTTGGGACATTTTCTAAAAAATCAAGATAAAGAGGAGCACGCAAGATTCACCAAGAGCAAGTATGAGTGATTTGCTGACTGTTGGGTTCTGAGTGAATCCACTCACTTAAGACACCTTTCTCACATGGTTCTTTTTTTTTTTATTTAGTCTTGTTACATCTCAATGTTTATCCCATCCCTTGTATCCTCCCATTCCTCCCCCCCCCCTTTTTCCCATTATTTCCCTCCCCTATGACTGTTCCTGAGGGGGATTACCTCCCCCTATATATTCTCATAGGGTATCAAGTCTCTTCTTGGCTACCTGCTGTCCTGCCTCTGAGTGCCACCAGGTCTCCCCCTCCAGGGGACATGGTCAAATGTGAGGCACCAGAGTATGTGAGAAAGTCATATCACACTCTCTACTCAACTGTGGAGAATATTCTGACCATTGGCTAGATCTGGGAAGGGGTTTAAAGTTTACCTCCTGTATTGTCCTTGGCTGGTGCCTTAGTTTGAGCGGGACCCCTGGGCCCAAATCTGCCTATCATATTGTTCTACTTGTAGATTTCTAGGACCCTCTGGATCCTTTTATTTTGCTATTCTCCCATGCGTCTCTCATTTAGAGTCCCAATAGGATGCCTTCCCCTCTGTCCCAGTTTCCTGGTAAGTGAAGGCTTTCGTGGGACATGCCCCTTGGGCTAGTATGCAGATATAAGTGAGTATATACCATTTGATTCTTTCTGCTTCTGGGTTAACTCACTCATTATGATCATTTCTAGCTCAATCCATTTATCCACAAATTTCGGGAATTCCTTGTTTTTAATAGCTGAGTAGTATTCCATAGTGTATATGTACCACAGTTTCTTTATCCACTCTTCTAGAATAAAGAATCTATTCCATGTACTAAAAAAAAAAAAAAAAAAAAAAAAAAAAGACACCTTTCTCAGAATCCTTTCACTTAAAAACCATTGACAAGTGTTTCAAGTGTCATACTGGAATCTACTACTGAGGAAGATTACTTAAAATTAAAACCAAGTATTAAAATTTAGGCCTACAGCAGCTGTGGGGGGTATGCTATTGAAACCCCCTCCCTCAAGTCTGTCTTCTTGGAGCAGTCACCACTCAGCCCGATAAAGTAAGTTAGCACTAAAGCAACCTGTAGATGATCTATGTGGTCCTGCCACTGCAATCACTTACAAAAGAGGCAGAAGAAAAGGAAAGCAAACTAACAACCACCTAACTAATTACCTAACTACTACCTAACTAACTAACTTACTAACGAACAAACAGTAAAACCAACCAGCTCCACAGAATCAGGTGCCAATTAACACAGAGAACTCCAATGTGCTCTTTAGCTCAATAAGTCATTAAAATAAATTTTATTTTTATTTTTTGTACATTCCTCTGAACCAGGTGTTTATGCTGGATCCTTAAATGTGATGTGAGTATTAATGCAAACAATATTTTGGAGAGTGTGGTTTCCAATCATTTTTATCCCCTGGGAAATTCATTCTGTTCTGGCTACACCCTGGAATAGATTTCTCTGGCATCCCAGATCTTCATTATTTGGCCCAACCAGCATTCAGTTTGGAATTTGGCACAGAATGTGTTATCAAAAACTCAATTCTCTCTATTTTATTTCCAGATAGGAATTCATTTTTATTTGTAGGTTCCTAAGGTGTTATCTAGAGCGGCTGGTACTGATTACAGGTTGGTAGAAGGCAGCTGTCTGTGCTAAGAGCTCTTGGCATTGCTAAGGTCTGAGGTGTGTCAGGGTGTGCATCATAGTAAATGGGCAAAAGCAGCTTCCTACTGATCAAATTTGTTTCATTTTTGTTAAGATGCTGCAGGGGAAAAAAAAAAAACCTGCCTTCTGCCCATGTCAGACTTGAATTTCCTATGAGGCAGCCCTGGGTTCTGGCCCGTACTGATTGATATGGGAAAAAGTCTTTAATAAAAGTACAGAAAGAGAGAATAAAGTTGAAATCAACCCCCCCTCTCGTGTGTGTGTGTGTGTATGTGTGTGTGAGTGTGTGTGTGTGTGTGTGTGTGTGTGTGTGTGTGTGTGTGTGTGTTTCTCTCACAGACAATCAGAGAGAAATTCAAGCCAAGATTCAAATTCGACTTGGGAATGCCAATCAATAGGGTTCACTTCAGACTTGCCAATTATCACAATCACAAGAGAGAAACTATTATTATTTTTTGTTGTTAAACAAAAATATTAAAGACACACTAACAAACCCTAACATGCAGAAGAAAGATACTTAAAGAGAAAAAAGAAACAGGAAAGAAGAAACAATGCTTAATTAGAATGAAAATCCAAGGGCAAAACACCAGTAGAACACTGAAAGACTCAGGCTTGATGAGTTCAGACAATTCATGACTTAATTTTGTAGACTTTGCTGTGACTTACTGGATTATCAAGCATTTGGTTGAAGTTTATAACTTTAGAAAGCCTGTGGGCTCAGATCTTTCACTGGTTTTAGGTGGGGATCCATGATCTTTCTGGGAAAATTCTACCACTGGGGTTTAGCTGCACCCTAATACATAGATGATGTCCGCTAGATTCCAGGGGAAGGAGACTCATAGAGCAACTCTGAGCTCAGCAACCTACTCTTTCTTTGGAGCAGCACATTCTCCATTTTTTTTTTTAAAGCCTCCTTTTTGTGCTTGACAGAATGAGAAATAATGGCATCACGTGCCATGATTGATTTCCTCTCCAAGAGCTTGACAGGGCAAAAGCTGAAGCAATGCATGCTTGTGTAGGACAAAGGGAATACACAGGCAAGATCTGTGATAGGTTTCACTGTTGAGCAGTTTTCTAGAATCTCCATGGACTTCTCCCAGACCTCTTCTCCCCGCGCTTATCTCCCTTGTGGTCCTGCGCTATGCCTTGACTCCAGCTTCTCATATTGAGGGGAGTTCTTTCCCTTTATCTAACATTCTAATTAGCAAACACTACCATCTCTCTTTCCACAACTATTATTTTATTTTAAGAAAAAAAACTAGGTTTACATGCACTTCTCATTTGGCATGCTGTAGCCATTTGACTAATTAATTATGAATTGTGTTTACTTCCTGTCTGACCATTACTGTAAAAGAAGCAGCATTTCTAGTCTTTTTTTATAAGTTTTCCAAACCTGGCTCAAAAATTAATTATCACTCTTCTAATCTCTACAATAAAAATCAACTATTACATTGTTCTAAGATTTTCATGAGCATGGCGTTTAGATTCTGACAGATCTGTACTTGGAAATCACCTCTGTCATTTGCTAGTGGAGCCTGCTGGCAAGTAACTTAATAAGATTAAAGTTTTCCTTAAAATAAAGACAAGAACATCTCCTACACTATTTCAGTGTCAGCACTAATTTTTAACAGATATCATATGTACCAGCCTGATCCAAGGCAAGAGGAAAACTCCATTACTAGTTGGATTGTGTTTCTGTGTCTCCCTGAACAGGAATTCACTGAAGCCACAGATGAATATCTTTCCTTAAACTGATCAAATCAGAAGTGGGAGTAAGTGCTTTGGAAATATTTCAGACCATACATAGGGAAAATATAGAATTAGGTCCATATCATTATATCTCACTGTACCTCAGTTTCTCTTTAATTGCAGAAGAGTTTTAGTTAGCATCTGTGTTCTCCATATCAGGTATCAAATGTAATGTTTAACAACTTAGAAAGAAACTATCCTAGATTATGTGTGATTTAAACATTGTGGAGAAAAAAATAAACCCAGGTGTTATTGATGTGCATGTCTTCACACACACACACACACACACACACACACACACCACCTATAGCAACTTCAGTTTAATTTTACTCACCCTCACTGAGAGCTCAGTAATCAACTATCTAAATATGTGGATGAATTCAAAATCAGAATATCATGTTTAGAGGGCAGCAAGGTCCTACCAGGATACAAAAGACAAATGCATTAATTTTAAGAAAGTTATTCTTTTAAAACATTTCAATACATGAAGTGTGAAAATGTACATAAACTATGTAGGTCAAAAGAAAACACTTGTTTAAATTTTCTAGGTTCAGAAAGGGCATTTGGGTGTTATCACTTGATTTAAAATGAGTAAAAATAGGAATTAAGATAAATGGAGAGAGGGAGGAATGGGAGGATGCACGGGGTGGGATAGCAACTGAGATGTAATATGAATGATATTATTTTTCAATTAAAAAAACAGTAAAAAAGGAGCAAATAGGAATTAAGATAAATGGATTGAACTAAAAATGATCATAATGTGTGAGTTAACCCAGAAGCAGAAAGACTCAAATGGTATATACTCACTTATAACTGGACACTAGCCCAAGGGGAATGTCCCATGAACGTCTTCCCTTACCAGGAAAGTGGGACAGAGGGGAAGACATTCTATTGGGACTCTAGGTGAGAGAAATATAGGAGATGGGGAAATAGAAGGAGCCAGAGGGTCCTAGAAACCTACAAGAAGAACACTATTATGGGCAGATCTGGGCCCAGCGGTTCTGCTCGATCTATGGCACCAACCAAGGACAATACACGCAGTAAACATTGAACCCATACCCAGATCTAGCCGATGGACAGGACATTCTTCACAGTTGAGTGGAGAGTGGGGACTGACTTTCACATGAACTCTGGTGCCCCATATTTGACCACATCCCTTGGATGGGGAGGTCTGGTGGCACTCAGAGTAAGTTTAGCAGGCTACCAAGAAGAGACTTGATACCCCATGAGTATATACAAGAGGAGGAGGTTCCCCTCAGTCACAGACATAGGGAAGGAGAATAGAGGGAAAGTGGGAGAGAGGGAGGAATGGGAGGATGCACGGGGTGGGATAGCAACTGAGATGTAATATGAATGATATTATTTTTCAATTAAAAAAACAGTAAAAAAGGAACAAAATTGAAAAAAAAAGATACATGTTGAAGTCTATCTCAGTAACGATAATTTGCAAATATGAATGATGTTCCAGGTCATGGGTAAAGTCAGAGAGAAAGAAGAAAGGGGCCCTGATAGATCTAGTAGCACCAGTGACAGGAGATGAGAAGAACAACAGGACAGAGGGAATATTCTGGAAGCAGTGAAATTTGAGGGATTATTTTGGAAAATAAAAAATGAAGACTTTCAACACCAGGCATAATTAGAAAAGTGTCATAATTTTAGAGATCCACACAGGAAAGGTAAGAGATTCATTGATTCCTTCAGAGGATAATGCTAACAGCAAAAGGAGGCAAGTACCCTTGAGCAAAACTTCCTTTGAAATCGCTTAAGACAGTGATTCTCAACCTTCCTAATGTTGCAACCCTTTAATACAGTTCCTCCTGTTATGGTGACTCCCAGCTGTCCCAGCTATTTTCGTTGCTACCTTATTTATTTTTTTATTAATTTATTCAGATTGCATCTCAATTGTTATCCCATCACTTGCACATTGGTCCTTTATAACTGTAATTTGCTACTGTGATGAATCATAATGGAGGTATCTGATGTGTTGGATGTCTGATATGTGAACCCTCTAAAAGGGTTGTTTGACTCGCAAAGGGGCTGTGACCCACAGCGTAGGAACCACTGCCTTAAAGCATCAGTTCATGAGGGCTGGAGAGGTTGCTCAAAGGTTAAGACCCGATACTTCTTTTTCAGGGAATGAGGCTACCACTCATGTCAGATGTCTCTTAATTGCTTGTAATTTTGAATGCCCATGTCACCTACAGTCATATGCTCACATGTGTGTGCGCGCACACACACACACACACACACACATGCCACTTACACAGATATATTTGTATGATATATATAATTTACATACAGATATATGTATATGTATACATATATATGTATACAAAGTATATATGTAAATTTTGCCCTAGTGTTGAAAGTCTCTTTATTTGATTTTCCAAAATAATCCTTCAAATTTCACTGGTTTCAGAATATTGTCTTTGTCCTTTTACTATTTTTATTGCCACACACACACACACACACACACACACACACCAGAGTGTCCTTTCCATTCATTGCAGCTCAAATGTTTTTATCTGTCATCTTTCTTTTTGACAAAAGAGCAATGTGCCTAGAAATGGTTCTGTCCAGTGTTTTGATATCCCAATCACGTGTTCTGTAATGCTGAGCTAGTACCATGCAGAATTGCCATTCATTTTTCTTTCTGGGACTATACTCTGCAACTCTGCTTCTTCCGTAATAAACATCTTATATTAAGCACGCCCATGAATGTGTCCACCCTCAAAGTGCTTTCCTAATGGGACCTGTGAAGGTTCTCTGACTAAAGTTCCAATGCATCTTTTGTTTGAGGAGCACATTGCTTCGCAAATTACTCCTGTGCTCTCTGAGCATTGTAGAAATATGTTCTTTAACTCAATCTCTGTTTTCATTATTAGAGATGATAGCTCACTGTCAGCCATTATATAAGTTCAAGCTCTGAAAGAAGAAACTCAGCATTGGTCAGGAACTTTCTCTACATGCATAAATTCAAAGACACATTGGGAGATTAAAAAGCACCTTAAGGTAGGAGGAAAGAAAGAACAAACACATAAAGATGATGGAATATTTACAGTCAGGACATCAGAATTGGCCTGTTTGTTGTATCCAAGCACTTTGCTGGGTGTCAAACTACAGAGAACAATGGCTTAGTGCAGCCAAGGGTCAAGTTAAAAGACCTGGGTTCTAGTCTGTAATACAAAACAAGTTTCCCAAAACCTTAGAGACCGATCAGGTTAATAGTAATTAACAGCAGCTCTTCTTGCCATAGGGTCTATTTCCTTCAATGCACCTTGAATGAGACTATCAGAACAGCGTTTATAAAACATTGCTGTAATTGTCAGTGGTCTCTACATTTCTATTCCTAACGCCAATCTCATCTACTTGATCAAATCCAAAGGTGTCTATAATGGGATACTTTTTCCTTTCTCAGTTCCTCATTGGTTGCCACTCTATTCCCAAAACTTTTAAATCTGTAACTGCATTTGTTACACAGTATATCTTCTCTCACCACATATAATTTTTCTATACACATTCATATTTGCCTTTTAGTAATCTTCTAAGGATCTACTAAATTCCTACAAGAGCATCCTAAGCATACTAATATAGCAAATTAACTTCATGAAAGCACCTTATGCCTCCTCTAAGTCTCCTTTCTTCTATCACAGTGCTTAAACTGCGCAGGCAAGGCTATTCCTCCAATAGTATGTGGTATTAGGTTCTGCTAGGCTATCATGTTATACTGTGTTGGTTTGTGGATTATACACATTGACATTTTAATGAGAAATGACCTCCATAGACTGATAGTATTTGAACGTTTGGTCCCCAATTTGTGATGCTGGGAAGATCATGGAAACTTTAGGAGATAGAGGCTTGTGGGGAAAGGTATGTAACATGGAGTGAATATTGAGATTTCATAATCTGGTCTACTCTGCTTTCTATCTCTACTGCCTGTGTGTGGATGAAATATCACCAGCCAGCTTCCTGACAAGCTGGCATCAAGTTCTTTCTACCATGGCTTCCTAGTCATGATGGACATATTGCCTCTGGAACTGTAAGTCAAAAATTCCATTTTTACCTAAGTTGCTTTTGGCGAAGATACTCTATCACAGTAACAGTAAATTAACTGAAACAGTAAGATACTATATTTCAGGTTTTGAAAGATTTCATTTTTACCTCAATATTATGAGTGATGTAATGAGGAATCAATACAGCGACCCACAGTCACAGTGGCTTAGAAATTATGGGCTCAAACAACTGTAGTTTCAAAATAATGAGGAAAACTACTTCTGTAACAAACATATACAGTCTTTTTTTCTTATTGTGATTTTAAAAAAATATATTCTCTCTTATACTACATACAGATTGCAGTTTCTCCTTCCTCTTCTCTTCCTGGTCCCTCCTCACAACCCCCCTCTTCCCCTGATTCACTCCTCCCCAAAAAAGATCAGGCTTCCCAGGGAGATATCTTATAGTATGATTTTAAGATATTCAGTATCTGTGTAGTATTTACATTTTAGTATGAACTACAGATAATGACTTAAGGTAAATGAGAAGTTATGATAGGCTGTAATCAAATAATATCATTTCTAGAATTTGGCATTTTCACAGATCCTATGCCCAGTTCCACACACATGCTAAGGGGCAATTATTCAACAGTTGTATAAATATATAGATAACTATGATGTTAAATATTTAGCTATGACGACTGTGTTTAGAAAGCCATCTAGGCTAAATATTTTTAAGATTTACCAGCTGGATAACTAAAAGAAAGAAAGAAAGAAAGAAAGAACTGATCCCAAATACACGGCAAGTTTTATCCATTTTACATAGAGCCATTGTTTATAGCTATCCACCTAAAGATATTTGGATGAAAGCATTCACCATGTTGAAGAGGTCTTTTTTTTTTAATTACATTAAATTGTCAAATAATCCTTCCACACTTCTTGAAAATACTACTTAGTTTCCCCAATAAGTTTATTGGCTCCCACCCCAGACTGGTAGTTCATATCTTCCCTATCTCAACTTTTATATTTCTTGTAACCTCTACTGTCATCCTCCCTTCTAATTTCACTGAGAAAATAGGTTTTCAGATTTAAAAGTTCATGTCTGTACCTTTTATTTTTTTCTAGAGTACTTACAAACCCCCATGTTCCATAGAATAAATTATGTTTGTTTTGGCTGTCCTCATCCACACCTTCATAGCAGTAGAAGGCAGACTCGCTGAAGGCAGGATTCTTTCTGTGTTCTGTCTACTTCTGAGCCTCCTGCACTTAGACACACACAGGAAAAGCAAAAACAAAAACAAAAACAAACAAAACAAAACAAAAAAAAACCAACCAACCAAACAAAACACCACCACCACCAACAACAACAAAAAACCCTTGATAACATAAAATTATGAATGTTTGTATTGACAGTTATGAAATTTTTTTCAGTCTCTGAAATTACACCAAGGTTATGTCTATTCTCTTTTAACAGATTAACTACTCTTTCTAATGTCTAAGACCAACTTTCATCCTTATGAGCTCAATATGAGGCCATTATGCATGATGGTGCTATCTATGCATTACAAAACAGTGTGTAGATGAGGAGAGAAATGATAATTGAAATGCATCTGCCCAGAGGAAAGGACGTTTACTAAATAATTGCACTAGGCAATATTAACAGCTGTAATTAATTTTTATAATCTTTCATGTACTCAAGAACTTTTATGTGAAATTATGATAACAAATCCCATCATATAACAAAGAACTCCCCTTGATTCTACCTTCTCTTCCAGCTATTGCTTCACGTTTGTGTTACCCTTCATAGCAAAGCTTCCAGAAAGTGTCATCATATTAGTGAAGATAATACTAGTTGTGCTGCCATAAAAATTAACCTTCAAATATCAATGGATTAGCACAACGGAAACTCATTTTTAAATCTATCTAAAATCTGAGGTGGGGTTTTTCTAGATGAGAGTGAATTGCAGCCCAATTGTGAACAAGTTGGGTGTGGGCCACATTTCCACTTCTATTGATAAAGGAGAAGAACCTCAAGAATCAACACTGAGTGTATTTCCTAAAAATTGATGCCTAGGATATTGGCTTATGGTTCATTAATCAAACCCCGTCATATGGTAATGTCAAGGCCATGGGGCCAAAGAATTTAAGCCATTATTTGTGTTGAAGCTGAAATAAGCTATTACTGAACTATTAAGAGACACATTCACTATATCACATCTTCTCTGTTTATTTCCCTACTTTAACAAAGCTTTTTCTCTTTAGACTGGATCTGCATCTTTTGCTAAGGCTGCCATTGTATAATTCTGCAGTGACCATTTATTTTTGAATCAGGATCTCACTTTATTGCCCTGACTTGCCCAGAACTTTCTATGTAGACTAACATATTCTCAAACTCAAGGAGACCTTCCTGCTTCTGCCTCAAGTGCAGGACTAATGCTGTGCGTCACCATTCCCAGCCAGCAGCAATTTTGAAAAGTAGCATTAGCGAAGTCTACCTGACATAAACTACATGGAATATAATGTTTGACATATTTAATATGTTTTATACTGTTGACGAAGCCTGAACACTTGTACTGTTTGATCATTTCCATGTGTGACTATTTTCCAGAAAATCAGTCCGCCTAGGCAAATTGTTATCTGACAGAGACAACGTATTTCTCACATCCTAAAGAGTAAGAACAACATTGTTTATCATCATATTTCTTACGCACAATTCTGTACTGCTGGGGATTTTTTATGTCAACTTAACACAAATAGAATTATCTAAAAGGAGGGAATCTCAATTGAGAAAATGCCTCCATAAAATCTGGCGGTAGGGCATTTTCTTAATTAGTGACGGAGGGAGAAAGGCTGATCCCATCGTGGGTGGTGCCATCCCTCGGCTGGTGGTCCTTGGTTCTATAAGAAACAGGGTGACCCAGTCAGAGGTTTAGGGGAGGTGAAAAAAAGCAAGAAGGAGGGAGTGTGGGAACGGGAATGGGGAGATAAGAGTGAGGGGATGTGATGAGAATAAATTATAATAAATAGATAAATAAAAGAAATCAGGCTGAGTAAGCCGGTAAGCAGCACCCCTCCGTCATCTCTGCATCATCTCCGGCCTCCAGGTTCCTGCCCTGCTTGAGTTTCTGTCCTGACTTCTTCCTTCGGTGATTGAACAATGATATAGAAGTGTAAACTAAATAAACCCTTTCTTCTCCAAGGTGCTTTTGGCCATGGTGTTTCATCACAGCGACAGAAACCATAACTAAAACACCGGTCCTGATAAGGGTTACTATTTCTTCTCTTGATACAGTTGGAAGCATATAGCTCAACTCTTCTGACACTGATAGTAGCTCCTGTTTTCTTTTTCTACTTTTTCTACAATATCAAGCCAGCTACCAAGTGAGGTAACCTTATCACAGCACTGAAGAAATGGAGTTTTAAGTATAGTAGAAAAGCAAACACTTGTTGTGTATTATTGAACTGAAAAAATAAAAACCAATACCACCATTCCCTATTAATGCTTGAAAAATTGACAGAGGGATATAAGAGTTTAATAGCCTTAGAATACATGAAAAGTAAAATACCAGATAGTTTTTCATAACAAAATGCTTTCTTGTAGTTTATCCTAGTATATTTTCTAATATTTTATAAATGTAAACATCTCATTTCTTATACCTTTTAAATATACCCCTTCTCCTACAGCAGAGAACAAACAGGGACTCATTCTTTTTCTGTAGATAATAAGTTCTTGGTCCGGCACCCAGAAGATGGGTCATGCCTCGCAGTTCTTCACACTCTTGTGTAAGATGATTCTCCTTCTCTCTCCAGCAAAGAGAACTTGAGAAGCTCGGAAAAGAGAGGAACATTCTGGTGAACTGTGATTTCCACCACCACACCTGAGCATATGAAATAGGGGAAATAGATTTCCTGTCTAATAATGGAGAAAATGAGATAATCAATAATACAAGAATTTTAAATAGGCTTCTAGAGAAACAGAGACAGATTGAATGATTCAGAGAGAGAGAGAGAGACACATAGAGAGGGAGAGACAGAGAGGCAGAGAGACAGAGAGAGGCTGCAGAGAGTTCAAATCCTATTACCCACATCACTGAGCTCACAAATACTTTTAACACCAGTTTCAGAGTATTCAATATTATCTTCTGGTCTCTTTACTCTTTAGGCACTTGCATATATATGGTACACACACACACACACACACATATGTGTGTGTATATATACATGTACACACAAATACAAATAAAGAAATGAAAAAATCTTAAATTACAATAATGTGATACTCCTGAAATACATAAGTATAGTGTTTCACTCTATGCTTTTCTTTAAACTTTACTGAGATATAAATCACAGATTATTTAAATCATCTCATAAAGAGGGTATATGTGTGAGGGCGTGTCTGTCTGTCTGTCTGTCTGTCTGTCAGTCTGTCAAAGTAAACACTAACCTGCTTTTTGTCTCTATTGATGTGCCTATTCTAAGCATTTACTGTACATGTAAGCCTAGCTGATGCACTCTTTTGTGGCCTCTATGATGCATTTAAGACTCATTCATGTGTTATCAAGTAACAGCTCTCCTCTACCATTTTATGCCCAATAATATTCCATTGGATGCTTATACAATATTTTATTCACAAAAATTAATTTATGAACATTTAGACTTTTACTACTTCTTAGCTATTATAGATAGCATTATTGGAAATATTCATGTTGTAGGTTATTGTGTAGACACAACTTTCTTTGCTCTGTTTTAACGGTTTATTTATTTTTGTATGAGTGTTTTGTCTGCATGTCTGTCTATGCACCATGCATGGGCCTGATGCCCTTGGCGGTCATAAGAAGCCATTAGACTCTGTGGAACTGGAGTTATAAATGGTTGTGAGCCACCCTGTAGGCTCTCCAGACTCAATTTGCTTTGCTTTTAAATGTACATTTATGTCCCTCTCTACAACACAATTGAATAGTGTTTCAGAGTGACAGTTATTTTACTTAAACACTGGAGGTCCCTAAGGGTTGTGACCCTCTTAGTGGATGTCACTTGATCATTACTGGGCTTAGGATTATCATTCTCTAAGGACCAGGAATACTGAGATTCTTTTCATGTGCTTGTGTATCTTTCTTGAAGAAATATTTATACAATAATTTTTCCAATATTAAATGTTGTAGCCTTTCATTACTGAATATTACTTTTGCTTTATATACTTAGAGTACAAGTCCTTTATCACACAAAATTACACAAACTTTCCTACAATTTGAGATCTTTGTATGAGCTGTCTTGATAATATTATTTGCAACACAAAATAATTTAATTTCAATTGAATCCAATTTATTTTCCAGCTGTTTTTGTGCCTATAGTTTTCTAAGAAAAAATTCCTAGCCCTATGTCACAAAGAATTATTTGTGTGGTTTCTTCTAAAGATGCATACACACATGCACACGCACACACACACACACACACACACACACACACACACACACACACACACACACATATATATAAATTAGGCCTAAAATTCTTCCTTAACTTATTTTTTTGGGATTAAGTGAGTATATTGGGCTTTCAACTTCATTGCTTATGGCTGTTTCTTTCTTCATTTAAAGACATTGGCATTCATATTTGAAAGCAACTGAACATACGATGAGGACTAAGCTCTGACTCTTAACGCAGGTTCATTGCCTACAAATCTGTCCTGTGCTACCTGGATGGTTGTAGGCCTGAAATAATGGAGGGACAGGCTTTCTCCTTTGTACTGTTAAGATGTGTGTGTGAACATGTGAATACCCTGAACTTTCTAAGTCCATGGAATATCCTTATGTGCCAAGTCATCGCATGGTGCCAGGGCTTGACCTGACTGGAAAAGGGAGGAAATGAAGAAAAGACAGCCATAGAGAGACCCAGAAGTTTGTTTGGGGTGGAACAGGTTCGATAAACGTCTGCACCCTAGAAGCTTACTGTGTTGATTAATTAGAGAAAGGCGTGGTTACTGCATACAACTGGATCAAAATAGGCAGGACAGAGATGTGAAGAGAGAGGAGAGGCAAGAGTAAGGGGAGAGTAACTAATGCTAAAGGCCTTTGACAAGCCATATTGAAACATAATATGGTAAAATCTTCCTAAAAAAGTACATATATACAACAAATCTAAATGGAGTTATAACATAACAGGAGAGACACTACCACAGCTAGACACTGTGTGCTATGACACAAACCAGCCGGTACCAGCAACAGGTTAATCTTTTTCAGTCGTGGTTCAAAGATGTCCTATGGCCACTGCCCTCAAACACTGTAGACTATGGGTTACCCTCCAGTGTTTCTTCTGTTTCGTTTTTTTATTTTCTAATTTTAGACATATTTTAAAGGTAACACATTTTCATCTTTACAGCAGTGATGTTACTAAATGTGAAAAAAATTTAAATTCTTGAAAAATAAATTACTTTATACATGAATTTCATTTTCTGGGAAACCTTCTTTTTGACAAGACTCCTCTCTCTCTCTCTCTCTCTCTCTCTCTCTCTCTCTCTCTCTCTCTCTCTCTCTGTGTGTGTGTGTGTGTGTGTGTGTGTGTATGTGAGTGAGTGTGTGAGTGTGTAATACCTGTTAGTGGAAGCTGTCATTTTAGCATGTTTTAACACTTAAATTTATTTCTAAAAAGGACTCCTTCTCACAATTAAGCAAGAAACCCCTATAAGGTATAAAATGTTCTTTATCACATTAAGAATTATTGTAAAGAGTCCAGCATCTGAAGCTTAAATGGTGCTGAAATCCACTTAAATGGTCATACGGAAACTCTTCTCAGTGTTCTTAAAAGGGCTGGTGGGCCAAGCTGTGCCACCACTATTCACTGTTGACAGCTGATATCCGGAGGAACCTCCCAGTTTCCTGTTAGGATATTTTTGATCCCTACACAAGACATGAAATTGATCATGGGCTCTAGGAAATCTAAATAATTAGTTTTTAAGGTTATTTTCATTTTAAGATTAAAAATACCTGCAAGTTAAAGTTCCCTATATTCAACCTTCATTTCCAGACCACATTGAGTACAAACGAGGAAACATGGGTATTAGATTGTCACCTTTTTTCCCCTTATTTTATCTCAGTGACATCACAGCCAATAAATCAGGTTCCTGAAGCATTAAAAACAATGTGAAAGTGATGCCAGGTTATAAATAAGTGAATTTGGTTTATGCAGAGGCAAGGGGTGTTCTCTGGAAATTAAAGAAACATCTTTTTTCTTTTTTCTTTTTCTTTTTTATCTTTTTAAATTAATTTATTCTTGTTATATCTCAATGGTTATCCCATCCCTTGTATCCTCCCATTCTTCCCTCCCTCCCATTTTCCCCTTACTCCCCTCCCCTATGACTGTGCCTGAGGGGGACCTCCTCCCCCTTTAGGTGGCACTTAAAGAAACATCTTATCAATGAAGGAAGAAGGCTAACAGTGCTTCAGCAGGCAGGGAGGAGTCCATTATATGACAGGATATACATTTGCAAAATGAGGGACAGAGTCATGCCAAACTGGGTGACACACCTGGGAGTCATGGGTGGCGGTTCTATGAGGGGCTATATCTTGCTCTGCTTCAAGTACATAGCTTGAAACCTCACTTCTACTATGACTTGACTGTATTTGGGCGAAAGGTCTTGAGGAGGTAATTATGGGTAAATGAAGTAACAAGGTGCTACACAAGAAGACAGAGTTGATGTCCTTATAAAAGAGGAAAAAAGGCAGCTGGGCTCTGTAGTGTTCTATGTGTCCCTGATCTATCTTTCTGCTGCACAAACGAAGACAAGGCCTTGAAAGAAACAGCAAGAAGGCTTGTCTACAGCCAGGGAAAGAATTTTCCACTAGAGTGTGAATGGGAAATTAAGTACCTTGCCATGAACTTACTGCCCCTGGAACTGACAAAAAGTAAATGTCTCTTGTTTCAAACACCAGTCAAGTTTGGGGATTCCTGCAGATCTATCAGATGGGAATCTTATTTAAGTAGTTGAGAAAATAGTAGTTGGAAGCTAATGTGTAGAAATAAGAATTTTCTATGCCTACCCTTGCTTTGAATAATAATGCGGAGACCTGTCATAATTACAAGCTTCAGGAAAAATAGCAAGATAGATACCCAGCTATTCTAACTTGCCAGTAGTTGCATGGCCTACTTCCCAGGCATGTGGCCTACTACCTTCTCTCTCTCTCTCTTTCTCTCTCTCTCTCTCTCTCTGTCTCTCTCTCCCTCCCTCCCTCCCTCCGTCCCTCTCTCCCTCCCTCCCCTCCTCTCCCCTCCTTCCATCTAGTTTTCTTGCTCTCTCACTCTCTGGGCCCAGAAGTCTTTTCCTCTCCTTCCCAGCTATTGGCTGTTCAGCTCTTTATCTAATCAATCAGAAGGTCATAGAAAACAACATTCACAGAATATTGAGTCAGGAACTACTTTGTAATAACGACAGCTCCAAAGTCTGGACTGCAACCAGATCTCTGCCTGCATAGAAATCAGCATTTGAATACACAGTACACAAAACATCCTCACTGATCATTACTCAAAATTAGAAAATTCTTATTTTTGTCTGTAAACAAGAGTGTCCCCCGCCCGGTATGCACAAAAAAGAGACAGGGTATTAGGAACGTATTATGAATTATATTTTCAAATTTGGGATGTTTGTGATTGTATTTTAGGAGGAAGAAAGTGTTAGCAGAGCAGAATGTAGATATAATGTTCATTTTGGCTTCTTAGGTTAGGAGTGTCGGGGTCATCAAATTCTGTGGATGTCACATGTATAATGAGAATTTTAGTTTCTTTTTTTAAAAAAAAACACAAAAATATCATGACTGTGTTTTTATTTTAATCCCAGGTGTGGGAATATGGGACTACATTACAGCAGCTGACTATGATTTTCCTCATGCTCCAACAAAGACATGATTTTACCAGCTATAGATAGTTTCTACAATTGTGTGACATTTGGAATTTTGGAAAAAATTCAGAAGGTATATCAGTGCTAGGGTCCTAAGAGACATGGGGAGTAGTTGTTGGTAATTCAGGGAGGTTGGTTCCAGAAGAAGAAGAGTTGGTTCAAAGAAATCAGAAGAAGAAAGATATTAGAATCAAAGACCCCTCCCTGTCTCCTCCCTGTTCTTCTCTCTCTCCCTCTCTGATCTAATCATGGGGGTAAAACTCGGGAGATAACAGGTGGGAAAATGAAAACTCACAAAGTAGCAAAGACCAGCTACATGAGTCGGACAACATCAGGATTGAATTTTTTTTTCTTTTTTTTAAATTTGGAGGAAATTCAGGGTATGTGCCTATAAACTTGATGGTGTAAAAATGACCCAGTATTTTTCTGAGGTTTTTTTTTTAAACTATGAATTTGGAAATGAAGGGTCTATGAGATTAAAAGACAGCCTGATGAAGATAAAGTTCAGGAAATAAAACATCCTTGAATAAGATAACTATAGATTTAATAAATAAAAGAAACAATCGATAGATAACCAATGAAATATTTAGCTGGAGAAGAGGTATGCAACATCTCTCTCAAGTTTAAGAAAAAGTTATGAAGTAATGAATTGCAGATGCAAAAAGGAAAGAAAAAGTGATAAAAGAGAGAAAGGCTGAGAAAAAAACAAGTCAAAGAACACTACAAAAAGCAAGGAGAGCAAGGGTTAGAAATGAAAATTCTAAAAAGCAAAAAAAGCTAAACAGATGTTAAACAGGTATCAAAAGTTAAACAGAATATATCGAATAGAAAATAAGATGTTTAGCCAGGCATGGTCGCGCATGCCTTTAATCCCAGCACTCGGAGGCAGAGGCAGGCGGATCGCTGTGAGTTCGAGGCCAGCCGGTTCTACAAAGCGAGTCCAGGACAGCCAAGGCTACACAGAGAAACCCTGTCTCAAAAACCAAAACAAAAACAAAAACCCCCCAAAAAAAGAAAAAAAAGGAAAGTTGTTTAGTGAGGGTGAAGGTCCATACTAGTAGCCATGGCTAACTTAAATAGTATTTACTTAAAGTTCTATTGGTAAACATATACTTCTTCTTTTAATAATAGAAGGTGGAAAAATGGGTTATTAGTGCTTCCTCAGATGACAGTAGATGGCACATGAGCTTCTCTGGTAAATACAAACATATGTAAAGAATGGGTGCAGATTTCAGACAAGGAAAATATTTTGCAGCCAAGACAGCTTGAAGTGTGAAATGTGGCCATGTGCCTTTATTGAATGAGGTGGATAAGGCAAAGTTTTATGTAAGTTGAGAAATCTGATGAAAATGGTCTTTGTTTTGGGATCTTAGCATGAAATGAGAAAAATTACCTTGTAAATTTTGAGGCAAAAGAGGGCATTGCCACAAGCATCTAAACTCACAAAGACAGGAAAAAAGGTTTTCTTCAAAGCTGCCAAATACAAATAGCCAAAACACTATGAGTGTAGCATTTATATAATTCCTGATTGTTATGTGGTTCTTCATGCTATAGGTAGCTTACTGTATGTATGTATTTATGTATAGAAATAATATAAATGTATATGTAAAAAAGAAAAATAATAATAAAAAAATCCTTCTGTTTGGACCACATAAAATAGCAGAAGCAATTTGAGGTCATTTTAGATGTTATTTTGAGTCCTCATTCCCAACTGTTTGTCCAGCAAGCACACAGGCAATTACTCTGTGAAGATGAAGAACTGGGCCTTCCCAAGTCTCAGGATCTACTCGCATATTGGCCTTGTATTTCATAGTGCTGTGACTGTGAGAAATGGATGTTGTTTATGCAATGTATTCATCATAGAAGCCCAAACTGACTACAACAATGTGTTTCAGGGTATTGATAGGAATAATGTCCCAAAAAATATAAAGTAAACCATGAATCAAATCCATTAGTTGGAATGAATAGGCAAGCTCAACAAACTGCTTTGTAGGTCTGCCTAAGCTCTTCACCCTATTAGAGTTTTTATTCCTGTTCTCACTACAAATTAGCCCATCTTTGAGAACTTTGACATAGTTCCTGAGCATCCTGAAACCCTTTCTAAGCTTGAAAACGTCTAAAATAGTCTTAAAAAAAAAAAAAGTGGAATGTTCTCTGTGAAACTGAGATAATTTGCTGCATAGCAAATATACAGTCACTTGGTAAAAACATTTAATTCTACAGCTACAGTATGAAAAGAGCATATGTACTAATTATCTTTATGGTTTACACTCACCTCCTCTCATTAACAATCACTCACAGCATAGTATCCGCCCGTATGGCTCAAATAACCTCTAACTTTGGCAGTAATACATGTTACCTTAACCTCTGGGAGGTCAGATTTTGTCATAAAGAGAATTCTTCCTAGCAGGGCAATGAGTACAAAGAGTTTTTGGTGAGAGCATCACCATCAGATTAGCTGAATCTTCCATGATGCCGATGTGCTCAGGGAAGGGAAATTGGAATTTTTATGAAGTAACTCCCTTTTGATCCTGTCATTTAAAGCCCGAAAGATAAAATGACCCTTGGACTACCCAAATCTCACCTCCGATGCCAGCAGAGTTTTACTGCTTCATAAAACTACAATAAAGCCCTACTACTTAAAAAAAGATCCCTCGCTCCATCCCACGGTGTTTACAGTCTTTGATCATTTTAGAAAGGAGAGCTGGAGAGCTGCCAGATTCAGGAAAATAGCAGCTTTTGTCCTCTCCTCGCTATTACAAAATTCTTATGCATAAAAGAGGGAAAAAAAGAAGAATGCCCCAAACTAGGTACTTTTGAACTGTGTAAACATTGTGATTTAATTTGCTAATTTTCAAATTTGCCTTGGAAATAAAAAGCTACCTGAAAGCTGCCAGCCCGGAGATAAATCTTACTGTTAGTATGCAAGCCCGCGAGCACACGTCTTAAGATTACATCTGCTCATTACATGTGGTATGGCTTCTGCATATTCCACGAACAAAACAAAAACATGAATGTAGCATTGATGGCCAGCATGCAAAGATTACTCACAAGTATTTGGTGACATTACTGAAAGGGGTTATTTAGGGTAGGGTGTGGTGGTACAGCCATGTCATCTCTGCTGTCAGAAATCAGAGTGTTAAATTCCTGGGCAGCCTGAGCTCCATAGAAAATCATTTCTCAAAAATGTGTTGTGAGGATGTGGCAATTTCCTTAAAACTATTTGGAGTCTCTATTGCTAGCTTTATGATGCTAAGGACTTTATGATAACTGCACTAGACATAAGGTCAAGAACACCCTGAAAGAACTTTGGGAAGTGAACTTTGTCAAAATAAGCCTAGATTCCCACCTTTTTGAAGTAAGAAGATTATGTTTGAGACTTAAAGGTCAGTGGCAACACATACTCTCTTTGAGCAAAGGAATAAAGGGTTTTTTGTTCGTTTGTTTGTTTTGCTTTGTTTTCATTTTCCTTGTAGCTCTACTGTTACTGTCTGGACATTTAGTAAGGCTGAATAAATGTAAGGGGGGAAATTATGAGCATTTCAACTAAGATACATTTGAAAGCAAAGTATGCAATAAATAATGTTTAAAGTGCACTTAAAATTATTTTATCTCTCCCATTAGGTTTAAAAGTTCTTGAGTGAGATGATGCTAGTGGTATTGCTTCTGGTGTATTTTTCTATTTCTTTTTCTATACAAACACACTTGACTTGTCTCCAGACCTATGCACATTTTAATTTGTGCCATTTAATCTAAGATTTCATCATCATATTCAGCCTGATGAGGTATTCCAATTTTTATCATCATTCAAGATTGGTTGAACGCTTTCTGCCTCCATGGCGCCTGCCTTTTCACTCACACAATGCCAGGCAGAGTCATCAACTCATTAATGTGGTCCTTAGAATAAGTGCTACAAACACAGCCATGTGTGATTGCAACTGAGCTTGCGTGGCATGGGTCTAGTTGAACTACTGCTAGAAAACCAACTCCATGTCTGTTCATACCTATTATTATGCATGAAGACTTGGAGAAGAGGGTCTCATTTCTGAAAGTATGGGATTTACTGCCCACTTATCTGTATGACCAAGACCCAGAATACTGACAACACCACATGATGCAGAAGACATAGAGCTGAAGAAGTGCACCTCCACTGCAGATGGAATGAAATGTAGTCTAGCACTTTGAAGGACAATAGGTCATTTCATAAAAATCTAAATATACTCAAACCAAAACCCCCAATATATGCTTCCCTTGAAATTGCCTAAATGAACTAAAAATTATTTCTTCATTTTTATGAAGAAATAATAAACACACAAGAAATCACACAAAGATGTCCATAGTGACACCTTAATGCAGGCAAATTGTTACGTGGCTATGATGTCTTTTACCGTATA
Organism: Acomys russatus; assembly: GCF_903995435.1. NCBI lineage: Eukaryota > Metazoa > Chordata > Mammalia > Rodentia > Muridae > Acomys > Acomys russatus. The sequence continues at coordinate 20,408,443 of NC_067163.1, forward strand.
AATAGATAGTGGAAAGACGGCACTTTACACAATGTGTGATATTGCTTATTACTAAAAAATAAATGAGATGGATTTGGTAGTGTGTACCTTTAATCCAAGAATTCAGGAGGCAAACAGAGGCGGATCTCTGTGAGTTTGAGGCAAGTTTGATTTACACAGTGAATACCAAAAAAATCCAAAAAAGCTATCCAATTAACACACATGTGCTCACACACACACACACACACACACACACACACACACACACACACACACACAGAAACAAACAGATTCACATTATAAAGTAATACAGGCAATTAACAAGAAGTACACTTTATCAAATTTCAACTATTCTGCCTCTAATTAAATATCTTCTTTTTTATAAGGGTGCCTTGGTCATGGATTCTCTTCACAGCAATACAATGGTTAGTTACAATTGTCAGTTAGAATTTAACTGTAAATGGATTAATGCATTTTAGTAGAAAATTTAAGATGCCCAGGAGAATATGCACAAAAATGTCAAATCATCAAGAAAACAGTTGTCTAATAATAATGCTGATAAACAAGAATTATCATGAGTTTAAGAAGCATGTTAGATGGAAGTGGTGATTCACAGCTTTCATCCCAGCACTCAGGAAGCAGAGGCAGGTGACTCTCTGTGAGTTGGAGGCCAGTCACCATCATGCTGCCTGAGCTGCCTGGAGGAAAAAGAAATGAGATGAATCAATTTAAATAAGCAGAGACCAGCCAGACTGTCTTAAAGAGGCTCAGGCAGGGGTACGATTTGGCAACCAAGCCATCTTTCCATCTTCGAGTCATTACTAGTAATACTGATAAAACTTTTTGGTTCACCAAGTTCAATTTGAGGCATATCATTGGCTTTCTATCTGGAGTGAGTGAACATTTCTTTACATCTCTCCAGAAATAGTAGAAATAGTGTCACACATCAAACGTTTATATACAGTTAGTTTATTTTTGGAGGAGGTGAATTATAGTCTCAGTCTTTTATATTGTTGGCAGTGTGATGTGAACATGGAGACTTGTTTCAGTTGTGCTGTGTATCCTGTGAGATCCTAGCATGCCTCACCTAAGTGACTGTATGGTTTTCTTCTTACCGCTACACATGCTTGGATTATTTCAAGATCATATGTAGAGAGTTGGCAGGGCTTTTTCAGATTCGTTATGATGATTTTTGGTTGGAGTTATTGTGATTCCAATTCACCGATAACTGAGAAAACATGTGACCACGACTCTTGACTGGGTCTGCTTGTGCTGCCCAAACTATACTATTGCTCTATGCCTGGGAGTGTGAGGATAGCACCAGTGGTCAAGGATGTGAGTTGCTAACCAGGGTGGCTTATTACGCCGGTTTTCTGTCTGAGCTAGGAAACAGTGTGGAGATAGGAAGGAATAATGAAGGCATAGTTATTTACAAGGTTAGGCTGCTTTATGTGTTGTCTGACAAGAGCTGAGCCAGTAAGTATGGTGATAGGATGAGTGAATGGTGATACAGGGTACTCACCAAACTGGACAAGTGTAATAGCAGTGGGACACAATGTAGACCTGATAATGTGTAGACAGTGTGTTTCGGCCTGAATGACCAATCCTTCTGGGAGTGAGAGAGTGGTACAGATAGGAAGGGATTATGGGTACTCACTTGTCTGGGTTGCTGTTCAATCTACACAATCAACCTAGGGCAGAGGGTAAGGTGTCTGAGTCACTCAACAGGCTTCTCTGGTGTGCCGGCAGTGAGATCCAGGTATTTCTAAGAGTATGAGAACTGGGTAGCCATGTAGGAGTCTGGGCCAATAACCTGATTGCATTGGTGTTCAGATGGCAAGAGCTGCAGTAGCTTTGAGGAGAGGGACAGTAATGGGCAAAAGAGGACCTAGGAAATTCACCAGACTGGTTTGGTATTCAGGCTGTGAGATTTTATCTATATTTGATTGTGTACATAGCCTAGATGGTCAACGTTCTTGGGAAGTTAACAAAATGAGCTGATATGCCAGCTGCAAGACACACATATGCCTGAGAGTATAGAAAAGGTGCAGATAAGTGGGTCTGCAGAAATCACTAGATTGGGGTGGGTGATACACAGCATTCGAAGGTGGACCTAGACCTCTGAATGTGAGGATGAAGGCACTGGCAGGATTTCAAGTTTACACACTCATTGAAGGATTGATATCTGGTATTTCTATATGTGAAAATATAGTTTGTCTTTCTGTTACTGGTCACCTCAGAGAGATTGTTTTTTTTCCAGATATGTGTATCTATATCTGAATATTTCATGATTTCATTTTCCTTGGCATCTGAATAACATTTCATTGTATAAAACTACTATATTTTCATTGTCTATTTATCAGATGGTGGACACATATAGTGCATTTCCATTCTGTGGTTGTTGTAAATAGAAGATCAATGCACATGTAGGAGAAAGTATCTCTTTAGTTGAATATAATATCCTTTGGGAATATGCCCAATAATAGTATAGATGGATCGATCATATGGCACATGCATTAAAACTTTTTGAGCAATGTCCACACTTATTTCCATGGTGACTTTAACAGTTTGCACTCCAACCAATAGTGAATACGTATTCCTTTTTGTTAACACCCATGTCAAATTTTGTTATCATTTTATTTGTTTGTTTATTTGCTTTACTCATTCTTATTGAGGTAAGAAGAAACTTCAAAGTAGTTTTAATTTGTATTTCCCTGGAAGCTAACGACATTGAATATTTTAAAACATATTTTTTAAAATTTTGTTTTTTCATGATCTAGCTATTATGAATAAGGCTGCTATGAACATGGTTGAGCAAATTTTCTTATTGTGTGCTGGAGCATCTTCTGGGTATATTCCAAAAAGTGGAATAGCTGGGTCTTGAGGAAGCCCTATTCCCATTTTTCTGAGATAGCACCAAATAGATTTCCAAAGTGGCTGTACTAGTTTACATTCCCACCAACAATGAAGGAGTGTTCCTCTCTCCCCACATCCTCGCCAGCATGTGGTGTCACTTGAGTTTTTGATCTTAGCCATTTTGATGGGTGTAAGATGGAATCTCAGAGTTGTTTTCATTTGCATTTCCTGATGACTAAGGAGGTTGAGCATTTCTTTAAGTGTTTCTTAGCCATTTGATATTCCTCTGTTGAGAATTCTCTGTTTAGTTCCAAGCCCCATTTCTCAATTGGGTTATTTGGTTTGGTGGTGTTTAGCTTCTTGAGTTCTTCATATATTTTGGATATTAGACCTTTGTCAGATGTAGGGTTGGTGAAGATCTTTTCCCAGTCTGTAGGCTGTTGCTTTGTTCTCTTGACAGTGTCTCCAGCCTTACAGAAGCTTCTCAGCCTCATGAAGTCCCATTTATTAATTGTTGACATTAAGGCCTGGGCTGTTGGTGTTCTGTTCAGGAAGTTGTCTCCTGTGCCAATATGTTCCAGGCTCTTCCCCATTTTCATAGTAGCCAGATCATGGAAACAGTCTAAGTGTCCCTCAGTAGAAGAACGGATAAAGAAACTGTGGTACATATACACTATGGAATACTACTCAGCTATTAAAAACAAGGAATTCCTGAAATTTGTGGATAAATGGATTGAGCTAGAAATCATCATATGAGTGAGTTAACCTAGAAGCAGAAAGACTTAAATGGTATATACTCACTTATATCTGCATACTAGCCCAAGGGACATGTCCTACCAAAGACTTCACTTACCAGGAAACTGGGACAGAGGGGGAGGACATCCTATTGGGACTCTAGATGAGAGACGCATGGGAGAATGGCAAAGTAGAAGGATCCAGAGGGTCCTAGAAACCTACAAATAGAACATTATGATAAGCAGATTTGGGCCCAGGGGTCCCGCTCAAACTAAGGCACCAGCCAAGGACAATACAGGAGGTAAACTTTAAACCCCTACCCAGATCTAGCCAATGGTCAGAATATTCTCCACAGTTGAGTGGAGAGTGGAGTATGACTTTCTCACGTACTCTGCTGCCTCATATTTGACCATGTCCCCTGGAGGGGGAGACCTGGTGGCACTCAGAGGAAGGACAGCGTGTTACCAAGAAGAGACTTGATACCCTATGAGCATATACAGGAGGAGGTAATCCCCCTCAGGAACAGTCATAGGGGAGGGGAATAAGGGGAAAATGGGAGGGAGGGAAGAATGGGAGGACACAAGGGATAGGATAACCATTGAGATGTAACAAGAATAAATTAATAATAAAAAATTTAAAAAAAAAGAATTTGTTTTTTCTTTTGATAACTCTCTGTCAAGTTCCATTCCCCATTTTTAATTGAGTTGATTGCTTTCTTGATGTTCACTTTCTTTTACTCTTTATATCCTCCAGATATTAACTCATTTGTAAAGGTGTGGCTGGCAAAGGCATTTTCTCATTCGTATTCTGCCTTTTCACTTGAGTGGTGGTGGCAGTCCAGAACCTTTTTCATTTTCCAACTTCCCGTTTATCGATTGTTGGTTTTACTGACTGTGCTACTGCGGTTCTGTTCAGAGTGTCCTTTTCTATGCCTCCATCTTTCTCCTGCTGCAATTCTGCCCCTCCCTCTGCACGTGTGTATGTCTGTGTGTGTACATGGTTTACATATTCATTCTAGCATTTATTCATTACTTATAATGACTTTTTTGGTACCATTGTCTTTTGCATTATCTACATTGCTTTTCTCAAGGAATATTACTATGAGAATACAAACATTTAGTGAATTTTTCTGTGTGTGTGCGCGCTGTGATTGGATCTGAGTATTTGCTTAGATAATACTAATGTTCCTCCCTAAAACTATCTGCCGCTCCCTTTTTGCATGAATATTTGGATTCCTGTTTTCTGTTATCTCAACTTGGTAGGTTATGGCCCAGTTAAATAAATCTTAGGGTTCTGTATTGAGATAACTAAGTGCTGATATACAAGTGGAATGTCAGAAGTGGTCACAGTTTGGCTAAGACTAGGTGTAGCTTCCAACCCAGGCCAGGAGCCAAACATTTATAGAGTTAGAAGATTCTCACTGCAAATCCTCAGAAGGTGTGCTTGGTTAGACAGGTAGGCGTAAGTCAACATCACAGTGGGGATGGATGGTCCTATGTGAAAATAGTGTATATGGATCAGGGTCATTCAGTAGTAAATCAAGATGGTGGTTGTAGAGTGGCTTCAGCTAGGATGTGGTTTTCTCTATATCGATGAAGGGGACCAGGATACCATATTGTCCTCCGATAGATGGGAGATACAAGTGTCTAGTTGCTCTGGATGGGGTTCAGAAGGATTATTAATATTTCTGTCTTAGGAAATATGTAATTTTTCAGTACATGTTGTAGTTTATAACATATATTATAACTTATATAGCTAAATATGTGAGCTTTCATATTTAAATGACATTTAATATTGTTAAAATGTGAACTAAGTGTCCAGGATTGAAATGTAGAGACTTCTCACACATGAGAGACTGGGTCAGAGTGTCTATAGCCAGAGATTTGATAATCAAGGCCTACTTGCATTATTTTTGTGTGAGTTTGGAGACTCCAAGCGTAAGCAAACACTGATTGTTGGAGAAATGTGAACAAATGTCTCCTTCCTCATATAGGGAATGAATAGCAGACCAAACTAAGCATAGGCACAAAACCCAACTTGGTGAACTTAAGAATTTTAATCCAATGAATATGGGTACAAAATAATTTATAGCAGAAATGACTCAAAGAACATTGGTTGCTAAAGCCCACGCCAGCATGGAAGAAATTGATGAAAGTTGGGAATCCTGAGCTCACCTCACAGCCTGCCGGGGAAGAATGCTTTCCCTAAGTAAACCACTTGATCTGAAACTTCCAGTCAGCTGTCTGCTCTGTGGTTCTTTGAGCAGCTTGCCTTATGCCTGAGTGATTCTCAGTAGTCCTGTAATATATAATTGAGGAAGGAGGTGCCTAATGAATCTGGTCAGGTTTAGGGATTTTTTTGAATTGCTTACTCTCTGAGTTTACCAAGCTTCCATGACGGATAAGAAAGTACCCCCACCCTTAACATCATATGCTTTATGGAGTTTACCAACAAGATGGAAGGTTTGATTCTTGAAGAAAACTGCTACACCACATATCCCAAGTACCAGAATTGAGAAGACTATCCTCCAAGATTTGGTTTCCAGTCTGGCTTCCCTTTGGAACTCTGGAGTTCAGAATCAAGGGCACATTGGCCAACGTGCTGCTCTTTCTCTGGGTACACTGCTTGTGTTTCACCTTTATGGACTCCTTACTAGAACCATCACAAGTCAAACAATGGCAAATGCCAGTCAGAGCACAGGAGTAGGAACAAGGTAGGTCTCACAACATGGCTGACCTTGAGACTCAAGGACATTTTAAAGCACCGGTTTCTAATGTACCTCAAATAATAAAATTCAGGAGTTAGAGCAAGGTAAGATATTTTCTGAAACATATTATTAAGCCTATTTTTCCAAACATCAAATATAAATAAGATTTTATATATGCACGTAGACACATATTAACACAACTAAAAACTCTCTGTGTCCAGGTATAATATGCTTTTGTGCTTTTGGATGTGGGAAGTGAGACTTCATTATAAATTCTCTCAAATATGTATTAATTAAATCGCTGTTTAGCTACAATACAGAGTTCAAACCTTTTGATGTTATGAAAAACATTTGATGATAAATCTTTGTTCCTACTCTGCTTCCTAGTCATGTTTACATAGGTTCTGTTCTTTATTTCCCTTATTCTGTTGCTAGGGGTAGAAATCAGGCTGTTATGCATCTCAGTTATGATTAATTCTACCATTGACCTACACTGGCAGAGGTCACAGTCTTGAACAAAAAAGGTATACCACTCCAAAGCTGTCAGCCTACCCAGGACGCTCACTGCGCTGCGTGTATATGGCATTGGGATTCAGAAGAATGAATTAAGAGGCTCCCCCCCCCCCAAAAAAAAAACCCTGCCTGATTTTCTTCGATTTCCAACACATTTGGTTATTTATAAGCTGACACAGAGCTTTGTGCACTCCTCTGGGCTCTGGCAACTGAAGTATTATAGTCAGATTTAATTGCAGAAAATAGTTACAACTAGAAATTCACTCACCACAGCACTCATACGCACAAAGAGTAATGGTGGGAAAACAGTTCTGCAGTGATGATTTGAACCAAATGGCCTGACAGTTGTTTGCATCCTTTCTATTAAGCTATTCTAACTTAAACTGTCATTCAGCTTTCCTGAAAATAAAGCGTTCTATACAGTGAAACCTGCTTATCGGGCACATGCTGCACACTTATTATTGTATTTTAAAATGAGCTGCTTCTCCTTCCCTTTCAAATGGATTGAAAAACAACAACCATTAGATGAGGTCATCTCAGCAGTAAGCCCAATTAACTCAAAATAAAGTCTCAAATAGTACATGAGCTAAAACTCATAAGCAGCCATCCCCAGGGTAGTGTGACCCATTCTTGCATAAAAATGTGCTAATGTGGTCTTTCTCAATCTTCTTCAACTCTGTCACCCCTTTAAATAATATTTTATGTCTTTCATGAATAAGCCGTTAAATAAATGCATATGAGTGTCTATATGAATTGGCTGCTCTCAGTCGCAGTTCTTTAGATTAACTCAGCTACCTGGTCAGAAACATCTGTCTTTGCCTCGGGAGGTTGATAAGTTCTTTCTCTTTTCTTTTTTTGCCAAGTTATGTTGCTTATTAGTGCATTGTTCGAAGAGTAGGTAAAGAGAGTAGGCAAAGGAGAGAGAGAGAGAGAGAGAGAGAGAGAGAGAGAGAGAGAGAGAGAGAGAGAGAGAGAGAGAGACTAATTATACAGCAGATGCCAGAAGTGGTATTTATTCACCAAAACTGCTTGGGTCATTCATTAAAATCTCAGTTTTAATTAGCAAACACCTGTTTTCTGTTTGATTTTACACTGATATCTACTGTCTGCAATTTGCTTTCCTCAGTAAGCAATTAGCTAGCCCTGACAGTAACGGTTAATCTAATTAGTCCAGAGGTGCCCTGGGAGGTACTGATCGACTAGCAGAGATTACAGATACAAGTGATTGCAGCTTCATTCACATGGATGGACAAGATTTGTGCACAACTATTGTTAGACATCACCTTTGGTCTTGGTATTTCCTTTTGGATGAGGTTTAGAAGGAAGGAGGGAAGGAAGGGAGGGAGAGAGAGAGAGGGAGAGAGGAAAAGCTAATGCAAGTTGTCAACATATTTAATACACTAGTTGCTATGATAAACCCAGAAAGCCTTGAGCTGAGAGACACTGTTATATCTCTTAGGCTACAAGAGGCTAGAGATGTGAGAAGTCCTTCATCAGGTATATAAAACAAGTAATGTATACCCAAGGAGTTTAGAAGACCAGAGGAGCCAAGGTGCAGCCAAGTGCTTTCAGTTAAGAATTAAAATGACATCTAATAAACTTCAGTTGCCATTAAAGGAACAGCTTAATGACACTGTCACTTTCTCTGTCTCTTTTTCAAATAAGGAGGCTGTCCTTGTTTGGAAACTGGCAAAAGTGTGTTAGCAAACATAAAATCTATGTGACCGTATGAGCATGCTAACGGAGCTTAATGAAGTCCCTGACGTCTTTTAACATAGATTATAGCATAGAAGAAACCCTTTCTCCTAATTCGGAAATTAAGTCAAAATGAGTTGCCACTGAATTCTAGGGCCTAGAAAATCTGCATCAGAGAAGCAGTCAGCCATCAGACTTAATTCTGCCTCACATTTCCATAATGTGGAGTGAACCCCGTCTGCTAAGGAAAGCAAAGGCTAATAAATGTCAGTGCTGTTCCTTCCTTCTGGTCTGACTCTCAAATGGTTATCAGGAAAAGAAAGGAGATCTGGATTACTTGGTTCCACTCACAAACTAGACACAGAGTGACCATCCTGTATGCACATGAAGGTTAACACCTAGCCATTTGTGCAAACACACAGGCAAAAAACTCGGACCCCATGAAATGTAGTGATATCAAGTACCATGAAAGAAGATGCAAACGTGGTTTACAAATGAAGAACCACAGAAGTCAAGTTTTACTCTCCCTACCACTTCCCAAAGGCCTGGGCAACACATGCCTATCTGTTGGTGTGTTGAAAGTGCTGACTCATTGACTACGATTTTGTTTCTTCTTCCTGTAAAACAGGCATGTTGGACTTTACCTAAAAAGTGAGGTTTGATAGGCCACAAGATGAACATATCAGCAAGCTTCATGCTTGTAAATGTTGCACTGGCCATGACATTGATCAGTGTTACTGATGTTTCTGACACATTGCATGTTAGACTGCTTTGCATAGGTAGTGAAAACATATGTAGGGCCATAGAAAAGGGAGTGAACGAATGACAAGGATCTACACAACCAGCATTGCCACCAGCTGCCATATTGCCAGCTATTCTCGTGTATACCAGACCAGCTAGATGTCCAAAATTTGTAAAATATAGAACGAGGATCATATCGCTAAAGTAATTTTTAAATGCCTTGTAGTTTGGAGGGTCAAACATTGCCTTGTCCAGTGTCCTGATTCTTTACACTATCTGACTCATCCTAAGGAAAACTAATACTGATATTTAAATCATATTCTATACTTCGAAATACATTTCTAAAAATTACATATGTATTTCATACCTGGGACAGTGACCGGCATTGGCACTGCTAAGTCTGTGACATTGTTATAGCAGACAATGTTTTCATAATGTCAGAAGAGATGAACAAGTAGCAAGTCCAGAAAACTTCAGGAATATTATAAAGACATCTAAGCACAGATCAATGAAGATGAAATAATATTTGTCCTTCCTATTACAACTCACCTTGGCATGGACAAGACAGCCCTATAGAAATAGACTGTATGATTCAATACAGACCATGCAAAGCATTTCCTAGCGATGTGAGCTAGAGATTTTCCTTCAACATGGAACCATTTGTTATTTCTAAATGATAGGTACCTGAAAAATATTTGACAGCTGTGCTTCATTTCTTCAAAATGAAGTAACATGGGTTAGGATGTCCATGATAGCATTTGTGGATATTATTTATAGCTAGTTATAATCAGTTGTACACAGACACTCATGAAAAGAGAAAAGAAATAAACTTGATTTGTAGCATTTGTCAAATACTATGGGATAGTAGCCTTGTAGCTTCAAACTCTGATGTAAATACTGATGAAATGAGCTGATGTTCTCAACTGCTCTCTGGAGCTGGTGGGAACTGGAGAGCTAGTGCAGGGGTGTCGGGAGGTTCTTTGGAAGCCCTCATTCTCTTTCAGTACTCTCTACCCTCTGTGACAACTCACCTCCTTCGCACACATCCCAACACTGATACTTTCACATCTTCTTCCCTGCAACATTTACATTAGGGAAGAAGTAAGCTGACTAATCACCTGTACTGGGAACATTTATATTTTAACAATTAGGGAAGATAATATTAAGAGTAAAAAGGTAAGGATTGGAGGCTTTTGTAATTCACTAGTTATGGAAAAATGATGAAAACAAGCAGAAAAGGAGTGAATTGTTTTCTGGGAAATCCCATGCGTCTCAGCATTACTGAGTCTGAGATGAGATCTTTATTCTTGGATCATATAGGAAAGGCACACTAGTAGTAAAGATTTTTTTTTTTTTTTTTTGCAGAATAAATGAAGTGGCCCAAAGTAGTATATAGTTGGTGTACAGAGAACCAGGTGGGTGAGACATTAATGAACTAAGCCTTCATGTTACCATTCTCAACAGATAAGACTGACATTGCCCGGCGTCTAGGGGTATCTTGAAGAGTTAAGTTGGTTGTTTTGACATGGTACCCTTTGCCATGTGACACTTAGTTCTTTTTACCTCAGGAAGATTTCTGTTTCAGATTTTTCTCTTCAGCACAGACCTCTTTGGGTTTTTTTTTTTTTGTTTTGTTTTGTTTTGTTTTTTGTTTTTGTTTTTTGTTTTTGTCTCAGTTACTAGAATGATGCAGAATCCAAAGTAGTCAGTGTTTGTTATTCCACAAGAAATGTGGAGGAGGGTGGGGGCACGATGAATCATTTAGTACTTGGAGCTGTGATAGGCTTTGCGATTGTCCCCACACTCCTCTCGCTTATTTGTTTGTCGAACTGAAAACAACAACAACACACACACACACACAAAAAAAAAACTCTAGCTACTTTCACATTCGTATTCAAAAGCTTGATTTGAGTATTGTTTTAATACCCATAAGGAATTATCATTTACTTTTTAAAGGGTTTGTATTTTTTTTCCACAAAAAGATTATCAATTTGATAATAGAGAACACTGAGATATTTGCATTTTGAAATGTACACCTCAGTGGGCTATTTGTTGAGTAATAATAGCAAACACAAATAGCATTTGGAAAAGGCATTGTACGTGATTCTGTACATATGTTAACTTGTGTAATCCCTTTATCCCTTAATTAAGTATTGTTATTTCTCCACTATTACAAATAAAGACACCAAAGCATGGAAATCATACTAGTAAAATGTAGTGCAGCTAAGCATGATTTGAATCCAGCCAGGTTGGCTTCATAGTATAACTGAATAATGTCATATAAATTACAATTAAAAATTGTGGTCTATGATTTGGTCTGTCATATGGGCAACACCGAAGGCAATGGGTATTCAATGTTTTGGATATGCTACTGAAATCCTGCTTAAGGAATACAAACAGAGACAGCTGGTGTGTGAAGCCTATTCTGTTCTTAAATAAAAGAAAATCCTGACTATGATGGAATCTCAGAAAGCACAATAATATTTGGGGAAGATAAGCCACCCGAATTAGAAGCTTTGTGCAAGGACTCCTTTGTTTCTTGCCTTCTTTTGCAACAGCAGGCCGTATTTTGCTGACACCAGCAGAATGGTTTCTCACTGTAACTCTCCTAGAGTGCCTGGTCCAAGGACTACACTCCCAGTGCTTCACAGGTTTTATTGAGTAAATGAAATGAATATAAGCAAAACGCCATTGCTGTTAATGGAGGCTTGTGAGAATCAGAGAAAGATGTACTCCAAAATATAGATACCTTTTTATAAAGAGGATCAGAGCATCATGGGATGTCCTTCAGCAGGAAAACATATATTGATCATAATTGGAAATTATATATGAATGTTAAACATATAAGATGTTATTCCTAAAAAGGTAATAGGCTGCAAAAACATATAAGCCAGGAGATAAGGTTGGAATATTGATCAGAACTGAAATGAAAGACAGATATGGACATTGGAATAAACAGGAGTCCAGCATCAACTTAAGTAAGAAAGAAATCAGTACATTATCACGTCCAAGTGTAGGGAGGAGCAGGGAGTTATGGCGGAAACTATCTGGTGTCAGGAAAGAATTGTCATGGGTGAGGCAATGAGGTAGAGAATTCAATCTACAGAAAAGAGTTGAAAATTTGATATAACAAAGAAGTTATGTGAGAAAGGACAGGTTCCAGGAAGAAGACTTCCTGAATGGATTCAGGGAGGAGGCACTGTTTACAATACTGCCAAACAATGAGGGAAGTGTAGCTCCCTGGCCCGTCTAGAGCTCCTTTTCATAAGATGAATGTTACAAGGGCTCATATTCACTTGCCTCATTTTTAAAAAGAAAAATAAAATCACGTTTTGAAATATTCAAGTGCTGAATCTGAGAGAAGGGAAAGTAAGAAATAGGCTATAAATCATTGGTGCAAAAAGTGCTTTCTAAACAACATGATGCAGTTAGCACAGACACTAATTACTAGATGAAAACTCATGAAGCTGGAAAGCTTCTGTACAGCAAAGAACAGCGTCATTGAGGGAAAGTGACATCCTACAGAATGAGAAACAAATATTCACCAAGTATAAATCTGACAGTAGATCAGTATCCAAGATATGTAAAGAAATAAAAAGAAAGAAAGAAACTGAGAAGCAAGAAAACAACCCAATTTAAAAATGGGGTCCGGAATTAAGAAGAGAGTGCTCAAAACAGGAAACACAAATGGCTGAGAAACACTTAAATACCCAACACCCTTAGCCATGAAGGAAATGCAAAATAAAAGTACTTCAAGATTTCAAATCAGTTACACTTTATGATAGGACCCATGCTCAGGCATAGTTGGCCAATACAAAATGAATTCAGTGGGATTTTTGTGGGGTTTTTATTTTATTTTATTGATGTTTTACTTCCTTTATTTTTGATTTTGTTGCTTTTTTCTGGTATTTTGTGTTTCTTGGTGTTTGTTTTTGTTTTTAAGAGGGGGGATATAATTTAAATACATAAGATTGTGAGGATATTCTGAGAGGAATTGAGGGAGGTAAAAACATAATAAAAATATTGTATGAAAAATGTTTTCATTTTAAAAATAAAAAGAAATATCCAACTTCCCCTATGGATAAATATCAGCATTGCCATTTAGAACATTATTAAATTAGGGTAATATGTATTTTGTTGTTTCTTAGTTCACTTTTGATATTTGAGGAGGAACAAATATCCAGATAATTATTTAAAGTCACAACAAATAAGCCAAAACCTTTCCATTAAATAGATATATATCGGTAATGAGAGTAATTTAGTAGAGAAAATATGTTATGAAGAAATGCTCAAATCTTATGCTAATAAGCATAAAGCTACATACATAGTAACAAAATTATTTACTACGATCTATAAGTTCTAGTAACTCTTTAGGAAAAAAATATAGAGGAGTTCATTTGGTATCCAAGATCAAGTCTTAATCACTGTTTTGCTGGTAGAAATAATTGCTATGCTAGGAACTCAGTCTGGACAGTCAGTTCATGGCTATTTATCACCATCTGCCTGACATGTTCTACTAGGCACTCACACTTGTGCAAATACTCTCTCACCTTGCACTGGGACTTTGGTTTTCTTAACTTTTCTGCAGGCTCTTCTTTTGACTGTCTGCCCTTTGAGTGGGAAAGTGATTCAAATCAAAACTGAATTCATGTTCCTGGGTATAGCCTGATTACATGTCATAATACTCACTTGAAGTGTTTTGAGTTTTTATTAGTTTCTGTGCTTATTTACAGATGAAAAACACAACAAGTGAAATGAGTTCACTTTCATTTCACACGTGGCTAATAATTCTCTTTCTCCTAATTTACTCATGGGAAGAAAGTAATAGACATTTGAGACACAAATCCCATCTCATAACTAGTGTCTGTCAGCACAAACACTATTGACATTTCTGACAATGGGAACATGTCTTCTCCGTTGGGCCAATGCTGCAACTGTGGTGTCTCAAGTGGCAATGAGCATAGGAACCTCCTAGTTCTTACATACCTACTTACAGACCTCAGGAAAATTAAACATTTACACATCAAGTGTTTACATTCTGAGACTATTGTATCGATCTAATAGAATCAGTGCAAGAAGCTTGACATATGTGCCTCTTCTGGATGTTTGTTTATTCACTGCTAGGTTTTGTTTTGTGTTGTTCTCTCTCTCTCTCTCTCTCTCTCCCTCCCCTCTCTCCTCTCTTCTCTTCTCTTCTCTCCTCTCTCTCTCTCTCTCTCCCCCTCTATCCTCTCTCTCTCTTTCTCTCCCCTCTCTCCCCCTTGCTGTCTCTCTCCCCCCCTCTACTCCCTCCCCTCTCTCCGCCCCCCCCTCTGTGACTTGTAGGTATTTAAACTCCTCACTATGTCTATGTCTTTTGGAGCTCATAATATGCCAATAACTTTCTGTAAGAGTGTGTGGCATGATATACATTACGTTGGTTTACTGCCATGTGATGTTTGTTTGAGTTCATTGAAAAGCTGGATCTGGAAGCAAATTTGCCCCACATCCTTCCTATTTAAGTCTTGAGTATTTTTAAACTAAGTATCCTCCATGTCTTCCACTTCATTCCTGAGTAAAATCTGGATTCCCTAGTCAATTTCTTCAGAATTTTTGTAAATCCTCAATTTGATAACATCTCTTTTATGCTCCCAGTTGTTCTACTCCAGTTTTCTCTGATGGATGTTGTGAACACATGACTTTATAATTTTTTTAATTACCTATCTTATGCTTCTCTACCTCCTCCACTTGCTATTCATTCTTTTACATGGGCTTACTATATATTTAATAAAATCACTCATTCAAAACTTAAACTATGGATGCCATAGGTTATTAACTGAACTGTATACAACATATACCAACTCTGGTGGGAAAAAAAAGTAATTTTAGCTCAACTTAACATCATATCTAACAAACTGGACATTTCCCAAGACCCTTCCTTGGCTTCTGAACACTAAATTATCTAATATTTTCACATTGAATTTATATTTAATGCTTGGATTCCTTTTGCTCTAATAATGATACTAATAATGGCAGTGGTTTAACTGAGCTTAATGAGTGTGCAATTGGCAGAGAAGAATTTTGACTCCCACTGTCTAAATCGTGTCTGCTATGTTGACTATTTTGTTTGCTATTATGATATTGACTCAGTACCAATTCTCTTGCATGGACTGCATGAATTCACATCTCTATTGATGAGCATCAGATATTCTGCTTTGGACCCTAAATATTATTTATGCCAGACTTCAAATGTCCAGTCAAAACAACCAGCCAGGAACCAGCCCCAATCAGCTTCTTACAAATGGATACTATGCTATTGGGAAGCCCTTTGTCAGATGGACCACATGGATCACATGATTAATCCTGAAGAAGAGAGTGAAATTTTAAGTTTAAAATTCTAGCCATTGCCATAGATGCAATCAGTGGCTTTTTTTTTTTTTTCTTTTTCCTTTTTTGTCTTTTACCGAATGTTCCTTGGGGAAAATGCTTTTAAGTTTCTCAGGTTTTAGGGAACAAAACTATGAAGCTTATTGTTAATCTGTTGACACTGCAGGCGTGTATGAGTTGCTCAAGAAGTCTTCCAGCTTTCCTCTGCACTTACGGTGGACTTGTGCCTCCTATGTGAACTGGAGACTACTGTGAAGCGGAACTACTGACTGCTGGGCTTCATGTTAGTAGTTATGGTAGCATCTCTCCACATAGTTAGAAAAGACATGCTGACTTCCCTGTCACAGTCCAATGTCAAATAACATAAGCACTCATGATTGTAAGATTAAGTTCCAGCACCAACCTATCATTTGTGTTCTTTTCCTAAACACAAATATTATACCTTTTCTGTTTCGTCACCCTGGTGACATCACCCTGTGACTGCATTCAGACATTCACTTAAATGAGTTGAAACTTAACACTTTATGTGCCGGCCCTCATCACAGATGTGGTCTGTGGTCACAATTCAGGTTTAAACTCTGGTTACGTAATCACAACTAGTTATGGATAAGCATCCGGTCGCATGTGACTCAGTCATTAACTTTCTTCTCCTTCTCAAGCCCAGCACATCTGCCAGTTATTAAGGCCTTTCAGAGTGACACTCTCTGTAGCATCTCCATTCCATTCCTGAACCTCCTTTTTGTTTCTTCTAACATGCAGATTCACTCTTCATGTGCTCTAACCACCAGTGCACGGCAGTGTCTATGCATGTAGCTGGCCTGACTACTTACCGTATTTGTGTGTTATACATGCAGTAGCTGGAGGAGATGAGGGAACAGGTAGAAAAGTTAGCTACATCAATCGTGTACAACCCCAAAAGGCAAATTTCTCACCAACAGAAGAGAAAGAACACTTGGAAATAAAAGAATCTGCTAACAAAGGAAGTTGTACAGAACGGGAAAATGGCGAAGTGTAATTAATATTAGCCCTCTTATAGGACCAGAGGGTCCCCCTTTCTGGATGTTTTGGGTGGAATTTAATAAAGAAAATAGAAGTACTGCTAGTTTCTGAGTCATGTGTGTGAAGGGGAATCTGACTGAATAAGGCAATAAGATCAGAAAGGAGATAAAACCTATTATGGCTTAACTACTCTCATTGATTTACATTGAAGAAATTTTGAATTAAGGCACACCATGTTTCCCTACAGAGACCACGAATATGAAAGATTATGAGACATCTCACAATTGTATCCAAATTCTGTTTCATTTTTCTCTGCTGTATCAAGGGGCAATCTTTGAAATCAAGACTAATAAGGAAACCTCTTGGATATGCATTCATTTCTTTTATAATTATTAAGAAAGTGCATATAACATGTCAGGTGTAGTTCCAGATGATAAGAATAGATGGGAATTGGAGAAGAATAAAGAGAGATCTCTTCCCCTCATGCTAATAGCGGAATCGACAGAAATAAAATAAGTTGATGAGACATGAACTAGATAGGACGCTGTCAAAATATGGAAAGGGTATAGAAGTCCATGACAAGAAGTTTGATGTGGTGGTGGTGGGGCACTAAAGTTTTCACTAGAAGAAACATAAAAGTGATTTTTAAATTTCAAGAAGAAAAAGGAGAAGGAGGAAGTAGAAAAGGAGGGGATGAAGGAGAAGGAGGAGGAAGAGGAGGAGGAGAAGAAGGAAGAGGAGGAAATGAGGAAGAAGAAGAAGAAGAAGAAGAAGAAGAAGAAGAAGAAGAAGAAGAAGAAGAAGAAAAAGAAGAAGAAGAAAAAGAAGAAGAAGAAGAAGGAAGAAGAAGAAGAAGAAGAAGAAGAAGAAGAAGAAGAAGAAGAAGAAAAGAAAAAGGGTTAGGCAGAAAGATAACTAAGCTTGAATCACATCAAGAAGCAGCTCTGAGCATACATGTGTCCCTCCCTAGGAAGGACTGAAAGAAGCAAGCATAGCTACAGTGAGCTAAAGGTAGAACATTAGGATGAAACAGCATAGTAAGGAGCAAGGTCTTTACTCCCAAATTAAAACATGAGTTCTAACCAAGGGTAAGATGATTTGGGAGGCCATCTAGCTGCTCTGTTCAAAATAAGTGGAAACAAACACAAACATGATAATAATGTTAGACCTCTATGTTAGTCATTGGTAGCTTGTACCTCAAAGAATGTAATTGTTCTCCATTTTGTGGTGCTGTTTGGAGAGGGTATGAGCCCTTAAGGAGGTGGAGTCGTGCTTGAGGATTTATAGCCTAGCGCCACTCCCAGCTTGTTATCTCTGCTTTCCTCGTGTAGTTGAGCTGTGATCAGGGAACTTGCTGCTTCTGCATCCATGCTCTCTGCTTGCTCTGATGCCTCCCTAAGTGTGAGGAAGTTGTATCTTGGAAACATAAGCCAAAATAAATGCCTTTCTCTAAAAGTTGCTTTAGGTCACGGCATTTTATCATACCACTAGAAAGCAATTAATACAGAAATTGGCACCTAGTTTGGGGTGTTATTGCAAAGAACCTGTCTTCCTTCATTCATTCCTTCATTCCTTCCTTCTTTCTTTCTTTTTTCCCCTTCCTTTGGAAAGTTGAAGATTCTGGAACTTTAACTTGTGACTAGAAAAGTGGTTGAGTTCTGTATCTATAGCTTATTGAGGCACCCTAAAAGGAAGCCAAGCAACAGTAATGCGGACTGTTTTAGAGATGATGGAAACCAAACTCATGAGATATCAACGTGGACCAGTATAATATTGGCAACTGGGGCCCACAGGCAGGCAGGGCAGAAAGACACCAAGAGGCCTGATTGCCATGTGGCTTACTTTTAGCAGGAGCCACTATAATGTTCCAATATGTGGTGGAGAGATGGGAGAGAGGGGGAAGTAGAATGGTTTGAGCACTATGGAAAGAGGCAGAACTGGAGTCACCATAGCGGAGAAAAATAACAGGATGTCAGTGGCCTTCCCTGTCACCTGAGGCCATGGTGAAGTTCCAACCCAGGACGCTACTGAAAGCCATGTCTCAGTCCATAGCCTCGCAGCAGTAGTGATCTTTGCATGACTCATATTGCCACTAAAGGCTATACAGATGTCCCCAGTCTGGGCTGCAGCCTGGGACCATGCTGATGTCCAAAGGTTGTGTAGATCTGGCCCCACCCCTCACTGCCTGTGATACTCAGAAGAGCTGGTGATGCTCCTTGGTGATTGCAGCACTCTGAATGAATGAGCCCTGCTCCTCATTTGGGAAGCACAGTAGAGCTGACTCTTCTGTTGTGTGGGAAATCCTGAGAGCATGGGAGTGAGTGGGAAAGCTAGCCCTGGTCCCTGCTGGCTGCCGCATTGCATGACCTAGCTGTAGCAGTGCTGGAGAGCTTACCCTTGATATGGTGGGTAAAGGAGAGATGGTGGGCTGAGCAGCTCAGTTACCACCCAGGCTCAGATCCAGGGCTTTGAGTTGGCTCATACCAACCTCCACCCCTTCTAAGAATAGCTGGTACACGTGAAAGGGCCAGTCTCACAGAACTAAGGCTGCAGAATCTCCATGTTACAGGGCAACAACAGGCTATTTGAGAATAGTCCCACTGAGATTCCAGCATTGATAGTGTAGCAGAAGCCAGAGGCCTTGAACCAGACCAATGGCTCATTGCAATGAATATTTGCAAGTAAAGACATGTGGACAAAAGGGTATGCTGTGAGACACATTGTGACACACCAGGGCTTCCATGATGAGATGGGATTCTATTTGTTTGTTTCTATTTTTATTTATTTATGTAATTTGTGTGTGTGTGTGTGTGTTCTCTAGTGGGCAAGGTTGCAATGGCAAAGCAAAGGGCTGATATGAAGGGATGGAGAGATGAGAAAGGTTGGGCTGCATGATGTGACAATCACAAAGGCTCAATATAAAGTTAAAGAAATATTGGCAACTGGGCTAAACAACACTTGTATGATATTTTAGCACAGAATATGGCTCTTTTCTGCACATTCCTGAACTATCGACATGAGGCTGAATTAAAAGTAATGGACTCATTTCTTTGGTGGAGGGGATTATGAGATATTATAACATCACACCAGTGGGATAGTTATTTCTGATAACTTTTATGCAGGTTTGCAGCAATAAATGACAAATGAGGGAGGGTGTGGCATAATGCACATTATGGAGAGAAGGAAAACTAGGGAGCTTAATTTTACACCCAAAGCACATGCTGAAAATCTACTGGTTACGAAGATGAGTGGCTTGCAGAAGAAGCCTTATGATGTGCGCTGAAATACAAAGAAGGTACCTTCATCACAGCTCCACATGGCTGCGCTTCTACTTGTGAAAAGAGAAAGCCTAAGGCATGCTTGCTTCTAGAAACAATTACTAAAATATATAAACACTGGAGTAAAGTGGTAAGAGGAAGCAATGGTCTATTTTACCTGAAAGTAACAGTGTTATCCACCCTCTGCTGACCTTCCAGCTGTGGGAGCCACTGAGGCCAGGAAGCATGTGCCATTGCTGGACTTGCTCCAAAAAGGATCTGAGTGGTCATTTATGTGAAATTGTGAAAGGGAAATCTGTACTGTAGTGGATTCCTCAAGATGTCATAGATGCGGGAGCTATCAGATATTTGACAAGAAATCCTGCATACAGAGAGTGGTACTGGCCAGCAAAGCTAGAGGAGTGAAGCCATTTAAGAATTTTGAAGCTAAAATCATTGACATCAGACATGGGGCTATAGGATTCTGTGCTTGCCCTGCTGGGTTCTGGCCTTGCTTTGGACCTATAATTCCTCACTAGGCTCCTATTTCTTCTCTTTGGAATTGGAATGTTTATTATGAGCCATTGTGTATTGGGCATATATAATTATACTTTGTAACTCTATAGAATTGACAATTCAAAGACTGACTTGATTATCTAAAAGAAAAGAACAAGGTAAAAGAAAAAGGGCTTTGGGATATTAAACAGTGTTGAGACTATTAAATACTACAAGAAATTTTGATGTCAGACTAAATAAATTTTACAGTGTAATATGGTCAGAAATGAATGAGGGTCATTGTTGTCCTGTTCTTTTGGGAGGTTATAAAACCTTAGAGGATGGAGCCCTGAGGCAAGAAATACATCACTTGCCACACTTCTGAGTCAATCTATCTGCTTTCTTTCTGTAGTTGAGATGTGATCTCTCAACTTCCTGATCCTTCCACCAATCCTGCTACTTGCTGCCTCCCCACCACTGAAGACCTTTATCTCTACGGAAATGAGCCAAAATAAACATGTCTCTGTATACATTTCTTCAGTCATTGTATTTTATCATACCAAAAGAAAAACAACTAATGCAGTCAGTAATGGAGTATTCACATCTGGTAAATTTATAATTAGTTTGAATGCAAAAATCTATGGGCATTATAATAAACTCAATATAAATGTGAAAGAAAAGTCAATATTAAAGGGCAGGATCTGGGACTGTTTAGATGGAATGAAAGATCTGTCATTAAAGGGATATGAAAGATAGGAAAGGGGAATGGGGATTAATTTTAGGATACAATAAGGAGTTCCATTTTGAGTTTATGTGTATTTCTGTCTTGCAATCAAATACTCATGACAAATTAGCATCTGTTATCGAACCCCCTAGTATTTCATTCTTCTTTGTACTTCCTCAAAGGAAAATGAAAATACGAGGTAGAATCAGATATCTTGCTTCTCCCAACATTTTGTCATTTTGAAATGGTTCTGGATTATAACTGAAGAGTAATTTCCAATGTGGTAGAAAGTAAAGACATACTTAGAGAGCAGACATGCTCAACTTTCTTGAAATACTGTAGGAGGCACAAAAAGTATTGTGCTCACAGATAAGCACCAAGCAAACCACAAATGCAAACCACAAAGGCTTATTTCTTTAATAGGAAAGATATATAACAGAAGGCTAGGTGCAGAGGTAGTTAATAGCCTGGTGACATCTGTGTGTGCTGTCTCTGACCTAATCCACACCAGATCCTTCCAGATCTATGCGATGTCACAAGAAGCCAATATATAGAACTCATCTTTATGGAAGATAGCACATTTACTTTATGGACAGTTTTCATTTAGCCATGACTTAAGATTTATTGTGTACATGGGGTTGAGTTAATTATCACAAGGAGTTTTTTCCAAATTATGCTGTGATTAAATATGCCTAGAATAAGCTACCCTGGACCAGACTCACAACTGTAACCAACACCAACAACTGAATTGTGTTGGCTGGACTTCCTTCTTGCCTTACATGGATCAACATTCTCCCAGCTTTGATGTTGCAAAGACTCCCATAATATACCTTCTTGAAACAGTAAATTATTTAAATGATAATGCACAGAGCTCTGAATTTTATAAGCTTTTTTGTGTGTCATATCACAGCCCACACTTTAGCTCAGTGATTTTTAACTTTAATTTCTACTCAGCACTGTCTGTGACTTGCAAAGGTTGAACACTCACCAGCTCCATTTTTTTAGTCACCGAGACTCTGAGACCAAATTTACTCCTATATTTATATTTTTCTGCCATGGCTCTAGTTCCATGACAATTCACAAGTGGGACAACAGAACACTTCACTTGGAACACAATGACTCTCCTCTTCTATGAGGAATTAGGTTGAGGAACTACAACTTAAAGCAAAATATATGTCCCTTGCATATGTGCTGCCACATCCCAGAAGAACACTGGAATGCCTATGCCTTGGATTTCACTCCTAAATCGTGTTCTAAAGAATCAAATAACAACTTTCCCACTAAACACAGTATAACAATTCTGCAATCATACTTTATAAAATATTTCCATCATCTTTTCCATATTTTACTCCTGATTTTCCCCATCTTTAGCAATTTCTAGGTTCTAATGAACAGTGAGTTTTTTCATCATTTTCAACAAATGGCAATTATTTCCCCTTCAGCACATAATTTCTTTCCCATTTATTGCCTACCTCAGTGACCTTCAGACTGCATTAGCCATTTATATTTTTAAATTGCATTTTATTTAATTTCAAAACTGGAACAGGATGAATAAATGTTTGGTCATTTTTTTCCTCTATTATACCACAGCAGTACTTCTCAAGCTTGTATTCATTATGGGGAAAGAGGGAGCCTTTTAGACATTTCCCCCTTATTTTCCATTTCTCATATAATTTTAATTCCACAGATGTACTATCTAACTATTTATGTGCTTTGCTTCTTAGAATAATGGTCTCTTCCAAAGAGGCAGTCTTTATTCCTTTGAGTACAATATGCCCTCACAATTTGAAAATGCCCTTACTAAGGTTGTTCAGCTTTAGAATTAAGGATACAAATATCAGGGCAAGGACAAGAAACAAGAAGATTCAACTGTTCTTCCCCCATTTGGCATGAATGAAATGAAACTCTTCAACTAGTACTCTGTGCGACAAACTTACATGACAGTTTACATGACACGATATGACCTTAGTCCTCTTCCTCTGAATCCAACAGCCATGTGGTATCCAAATGCATCTATGATTTTCTATTGTTTCTCTGTAATAAAATGGTTCCCTTTAAAGGATGAAAAGTCAGCTAAGATCTTTGTAAAGTATAAAAACTATAGATATTACTTAGTATTACTTCCCAAGAATGTTACCAATTTCAACATGAGAGAAAGATGAGTAATTAATATAGAAAAGGGAAGAGCCAGTGCGACCAATGCAACTTTGATTTCTTATTTTGAATTGTCAGTCTCATTAATAAAAGGGTTCAGAAGGAAGCTCAAGGGCAACTTGACTAAAGAGTTAGAAAAGGGAACAGCATGATAAATAAGCAGTAACTCTTGGCAGATGCTTAGATGAGGAAGAGACAGAGTCATGCTTTCAAGAACACAGACTTCTCTAGCAATGTAGGTCAGGGAGCAGCTGCCAAAAAAAAAGGAGAAGAAGGATTCAGAGATGAAATGATAAAGCCCCGAGCACCAGTAAAAGCAGGCTTAGGCTCTGGGCCAGTATCCAAAAGAAAACAAAATCAGAGAGAGGAAAAGAAAATGTTAAACTTCTTTGAGTTAGATTAGAGAAAAATGGACAGCATCTAAGGTGTTACAATCAAAGAACTCTACAAACAGCTCCAGGAAGAGAGGAATTTTCAGTGAAAGGACAGGTATCGCCCAACATTGGCTAAGAAGCAGGTGGCCGACCTGACCTTCTACAGCCATGAAGACTGTTAATCCATGAAACACAGTGACAAACTAAAAGGTGTTACTGACTCAACAAAATGTATCCTCAGTACTGACCTCTTATTTAGATTCTATACAGATGATCCTGCATTTAATAGAAAAATCAGTTACATTGTTCTTTGCTACCTATCAGTGAGAAATCAACATAACAGATATTTAAAGAGCATTTATTTAAATGAATATACTTCCTTCTCAGCATCTTTTGGAACATTCTCTAAAACTGACCACATAGCCAGACACAAAGCCAGTCTCAAAAGGTACAAGAAAATTGAATTAACTCCTTGAATTTTATTTGACCACCAACGATTAAAGCTGGATATTAATAACATCAGAAACAGCATGAAGCTTAAAAATTCATGGAAATTAAACAACTCATCATTGGGGAAAAAAATCAGTCAAGAAGAAAAGTAAAGATGTTTTAGAATTGAATGAAAATAAAAATGCAACATATTCAAATGTACATGATACAATGAAGGCAGTTATAAGATGCAGGTTCCTAGAATTAAGTACCTACATAAAGCATTGGGCAGATTGCATACCAGTAAATGAACCACACACCTGAAAGCTCTAGACCAAAAAGAAGAGACTGCACCTAAAAGGAGTAGATGACAAGAAATAATCAAGCAGCCCAGAAATTAATAAAATAGAGGCAAACATATCAACAAGCAGAATCAGTACCAATAATCAGCAAGACAGAGTTGGCTCTTTGAGAACAACTAGTAAGTTGACAAAACTTTATTCAAATTAACTAAAAGCATGAAAGGGTATAATAAAATTAACAATATTAGAAGGAATAAAAGGGACCTAACAACAGGCAAGTAGGAAATTCAGAGAACCTAAGCATTTTAAAAAACCAGTACTCCACCAAATTGTAAACTAAAAAAGAAACAGATAATTTTCTCAGTAAGTACCACTTACTGAAGTTAAATCAAGGTTAGATATTCAGTTTCAAGAGTAAAATAGAAACAGTCATAAAAAGGTCTCCTAAACAAGCAAAGAATAACAACAAACAAACAAACCTAGAGCCAAATGGTGTTAGCATAACATCTATCAGAATTTCAAAGAAGAGTTAATACAAATACTGCTCAAATTATTCCACAAAATAGAAATTGATGGAACATTGTACAATTCTTTTTATGAGGCCACAGTTACCGTGATACCTAAACCAGAGAACTACAGGCCAATTTCACTTATGAAAATAGATGCAAAAATACTCAATAAATTTCAAACAGAATCTAAGAACACATAAAAAATATCATGTGCAAATAAAGGCTTCTTCCCAGAGATGCAGAGATGGTGGTATAACATACATACATTGATGAATTTAATTCACCATATGAATATACTGAAAGACAAAAATCGCATGATCACTTTATTATTATAAAGATCCTTTGCCAAAATACAACGCATTTTCATAATAAAAGTCTGAAAAACTATGGATACAAGAGACACACCTTGACACTATCAGACAGCTTGTAGCAAGCACAGAGAAAACATCAGCATAAGTGGAGAGAAAAATCTAAACAATTCCATGAAAGTTAGGAACAAGACAAGTTGCCCACTCTCTGAGTACCTATTTAGTACAGTACTTGAAGTCTTATTAGCTGAATCAATAAGACAACTGTAGAAGATCAAGGACACAATTAAGAAAGGAAGAAATATAAGTTTCTTAATTTGCACATGATATGATTGTGCCGATAAATGAAGAGCAAAATATCACCAGGAATCTCTTATATTTAATAAACAATTTCAACAAAGTAGCTGGATATAAAATTCTCAAACCATTTTTGTAATAATACACAAATACACGAATACAGTAGCCCTCCTGTATATAAATGAAAAATGAACTGAGAGAGAAGTCAGAGAAACAATACCTTTCACAATAGCCTCAAATAACATAAAATATTTGGGGGTAATTCTAACCAAGTGGAATCAAATTGAAGACTCAGAAAGTTCACATACCTGATTTTTTTAAAATAAGAAATCAAGAAATACACAATGGAAAAAGAGAGCATCTCCAACAGATGCTGCTGGTCAAACTGGATCTCACTGTACGAAACTGAATCAAAGGGATCAAAGACCTCAGCCTTGACTCAGACACACTGAATCTGAAAGAAGAGCAAGTGGGGCTTAGTTTTGAACTCCTTGGCACAGGAGATGACTATCTGAATAATATACTGAGAGTGCATGCATTAAGATTAAACAATGAATAGGACCTCAGGAAACTGAAAGGATTCTGCAAGGCAAAGGACATCATCTTTCAGGAAAAAAAAAAAAAAAAAAAAAAAAAGCCAACAAGCTACAAAATAGGAAAAGATTTTCTTTACAAACTACATATTCTATAAAGGGCTAATATCCAAAATAAATAAGGAACTCATAAAAACAAATAATCAAAATTTAAAATGGGTACAGATCTAAACAGGGACTTCTAAAAATAGGCAAACTTGAACATATGAGAAAGTTTGAAAGACATGTTCAACATCCTTAGCCATCAGTGAAATGCAAATCCAAACTTGTTTGAGATTTCATCTTACAATTTCAGAATGGCTAAGGTCAATAAAAAATGACAGTTCATGTTGATAAGGATATGAAGTAATGGGAACACTCATCGATTGCTGGTGGGATTGCAAACTTGGATAGCCACTACGGGAATGAAAGTGTCGGTTTCTCAGGAAGTTCTGAGTAAATCTACCTCAAGATCTAGTTATATTACAGCTTCCTTCTACCACAAAGACACATGTTCCACAATGTTTCTTGCTACTCTCTTCATAATAGACAGACATTAGACATAATCTAGATGTCCCTCAACATATAAGTGAGTAAAATGCACATTTACCCAGGGGAGTATTACTCAGCTGTTAATAAACTAAGCCATAAAAATTCACAGGTAAAGATGGAACTAGAAAAAAATCATTGTGAATGAAATTTCCTAGATCAAAAAAAGACAAACATGGTATGCATTTGGTTATATGAAATTATTATCTGCTAAATCAGTGATAAGTAAGTTACAATCCATAGATCTACAGAGATTGGACATGGAATATGGACTAGTGAGGACAGTTGTATATCCCTAAGAATGGGAAATAGAATTGATAATGTAGAATTGGGGGCAGGAAGTGACTGATCAAGTGGAGAAGAGGAGGGAGGAGGGGAAATGGGGAAGAAAGAAATAAAGGGAGAGAGAGTATAAATAAAGACCGTTTGGGGGGCAGTATAGAAACCTAATACAGTAGAATCTTCCTAAGATATATACATATAAAGACAGTCTAAATGATGTTGGCATATAAGGAGGAAGGCAGAGCCCCAATTGGTCATCTCTTCTCATCAAATGAAGCTTCTGTTACCTGGTATGGGTGAGAGCTAACTGAGTTGTTGGACAAAGGGTCTCTTGGATACCCCAAACATACAAGGACATTGCCAAAACTATAGGTGGCTCACCAAAATTAGAGAGCCAGGCTGCATCGATGAATACAACACTTACACAACATGCTTAACATGAAGAAGCTGAGCTGGTGCCTATGTAGAGCCTTCACCCCTGTGTGCTAGTGCATTTGGTACAGGAAGGTACTATGCAGGCTACCAAAGGAGCAGCATACATACCAACCCAACTCCAAGCCCTTTGAGCAACACGTGTCCAGTTTGCAAGATATGGTAGTGCAGTGGTGGCACAGAGTTTGTGGGAGTGACCAACCAATAAATAATTTGAAACTTTTACCATAAGATGGAAGCCATACCTAACAATATTTGAGTAACTGAAAGCCTGAAACTAGATAGCCCAGGTACATAGGGAAAAATTAAATACTATAGATCTATCAAAGAATAGCAATAAAATTACTCTTTATGATAATCTGCTATACTTATAGATCAGTGCTTTGCTCAGCCATCATCAGAGAAGCCTCTGCCTGCAGCAGATAAGGCCAAATACAGAGAACTGCAGCCATACATTATGTAGAGAACAAGAGACCTTAGAACATTCATCCCTAAATGGGATGTCTCCATCAAATCCTTCCTCTAAGGGCTCAGGGAACCCTGTGGAGAAGGAGGCAGAAAGAGTATAAGAAACAGAGGGAATGGAAGACATCAAGAAAACAAGGCCCGCTATAGCAATAGGATTTATGTACATATGATTTCACAGAGACTGAGGTGACATGCACAGGGCCTGCACAAGTCTCTACAGGATGGAGTCCTAGACCTGAAAGTAGTGTACACAAGCCCTCATCTCTAACCCAGAAGCTATTTCCAGCTTATAACTACTTTCAAATGTAAATCTAGGAGTCTCACTGGCAAAACCAAACCAAAACAAAGCAAAACAAAGCAAAAAAAAAAAAAAAAAAAAAAAAAACACACACACAAAAAAAAAACCTGCTCTTAAGTGTAGGAGGCTTGCCCAGCAGTAGATAGCCAATTGAAACCAAACTCAATGGTATCTTTGGAGGTTACTTGTGCTATTAATGTCTTGTCAGGGATTTTTAAAAAATTATCCTACTTTTATATTTTATAATTTAAGTTTTATTTTATTTCTTATGTAGTGTATTTACATTGAAAATATTTTCTTATTTATATATACATACAATTCATATATATATATATATATATATATATATGTTTTATGTGTCTTTTTACCCTACAGGTCCTTTGAATATATGTTATGGCCTTCTAGTTTACTGTTTTTATGGGACTATTGAGTGAGAATGAGTGGGTCTTTGCTTTTCATGTTTCTTGTGCTTTTTTCTTGGGCATGTTTCCTTCTGTTTCTTTTGTCCTATGTGTTACTTTTTGTGTTATCTCATCATATTTTATATTATCATCTCTGAGAAACCTGTTTTGTTCTAATGATACATATAAAGTGAGGTGGATGCAGATGGGAGAGGAGGGAAGACAAGAACTGAGAGGAGTTGAGAGAGGGGGAAAGTATTATGTGAGAAAAAGAATCTATTTTCAATCAAAAGGAATAAATAAAATAAAACAGTTTGCTGCAGAAAAATTCCTGTATAGTCTCTGTGTTTACAGTTTGATTAACTAGCTCTATTTAAATCTCTATGATTATGACTTAATACAAAAACATAAATGCAGTGCGAATAATACTAAGTGAATTCTTTACGTGCGTGTTATTTAGATATTTATAAACAACTCTTTATTAAATAAAAGAAGTAAATTTTATTTATTCATCACATTCAGCTGACTTTACATTTGGTAAATATATTCGTGATTGGAAAGAAAAGTACCTTCAGGACATGATTTCTTCCTTCATCATCATCCTCAGCTTCTAACATTTTCATGCTCCTGTAAGGCAACTTCACTCACATTTCATCTTTAAAATCTCCAGTCTAGCAATGGTGGCAGATTTCCTGGCATCAAAAGCTTTTAGTAAGCTTCATATTCATAACTCATAATAAAAATTCATACTTTATAAAAGTTATTTTTCAGGGTTTTTTTTTTTCTTAATTTATTCTTGTTACATCTCAATGTTTATCCCATCCCTTGTATCCTCCCATTCCTCCCCCACCCCATTTTCCATTATTCCCCTCCCCTATGACTGTTCCCGAGGGGGATTACCTCCCCCTATATATTCTCATAGGGTATCGAGTCTCTTCTTGGCTACCTGCTGTCCTTCCTCTGAGTGCCACCAGGTCTCCCCCTCCAGGGGATATGGTCAAATGTGAGGCACCATAGTACATGAGAAAGTCATATCACACTCTCCACTCAACTGTGGAGAATATTCTGACCATTGGCTAGATCTGGGTAGGGGTTTAAAGTTTACCTCCTGTATTGTCCTTGGCTGGTGCCTTAATTTGAGCGGGACCCCTGGGCCCAAATCTGCCTATCATAATGTTCTACTTGTAGATTTCTAGGACCCTCTGTATCCTTTTATTTTGCTATTCTCCCATGCGTCTCTCATTTAGAGTCCCAATAGGATGCCCTCCCCTCTGTCCCAGTTTCCTGGTAAGTGAAGGCTTTCGTGGGACATGCCCCTTGGGCTAGTATGCAGATATAAGTGAGTATATACCATTTGATTCTTTCTGCTTCTGGGTTAACTCACTCATTATGATCATTTCTAGCTCAATCCATTTATCCACAAATTTAGGGAATTCCTTGTTTTTAATAGCTGATTAGTATTCCATAGTGTATATGTACCACAGTTTCTTTATCCACTCTTCTACTGAGGGACACTTAGGCTGTTTCCATGTTCTGGCTATTATGAATAAGGCTGCTATGAACATGGTTGAGCAAATTTTCTTGTTGTGTGCTGGAGCATCTTCTGGGTATATTCCAAGGAGTAGAATAGCTGGGTCTTGAGGAAGCCCTATTCCCATTTTTCTGAGACAGCACCAGATAGATTTCCAAAGTGGCTGTACTAGTTTGCATTCCCACCAGCAATGAAGGAGTGTTCCTCTCTCCCCACATCCTCGCCAGCATGTGGTGTTGCTTGAATTTTTGATCTTAGCCATTCTGATGGGTGTAAGATGGAATCTCAGAGTTGTTTTGATTTGCATTTCCCTGATGACTAAGGAGGTTGAGCATTTCTTTAAGTGTTTCTCAGCCATTTGATACTCCTCTGTTGAGAATTCTCTGTTTAGTTCCAAGCCCCATTTCTCAATTGGGTTATTCGGTTTGGTGGTGTTTAATTTCTTGAGTTTTTTATATATGTTGGATATTAGACCTTTGTCAGATGTAGGGTTGGTGAAGATCGTTTCCCAGTCTGTAGGCTGTCGCTTTGTTCCCTTGACAGTGTCTCCTGCCTTACAGAAGATTCTCAGCCTCATGAGGTCCCATTTATTAATGGTTGACATTAAGGCCTGGGCCGTTGGTGTTCTGTTCAGGAAGTTGTCTCCTGTGCCAATATGTTCCAGGCTCTTTCCTACTTTTTCCTCTAAGTGGCTTAGTGTCTCTGGTTTTATGTTGAGGTCTTTAATCCACTTGGATTTGAGTTTTGTGCAAGGTGACAAATATGGGTCCAGTTTCATTTTTTTCCACATAAAACTCCAGTTAGACGAGCACCATTTGTTGAAGATGCTATCCTTTTTCCACTGAATGGATTTGGCTTCTTTGTCAAAAATCAAGTGACCATATGTGTGTGGATTCATATCTGGGTCTTCGATTTGATTCCACTGATCAACCAGCCTGTTGCTGTGCCAGTACCATGCTGTTTTAATTACTATTGCTTTATAGTACAGTTTGAGATCAGGTATGGAGATTCCTCCGGAGCACCTTTTATTGTACAAGATTGTTTTAGCTATTCTGGGTTTTTTGTTTTTCCATATGAATTCAGAATTGAACTTTCAATGTCTTTAAAAAATTGTGTAGGTATTTTGATAGGGATTGCATTGAATCTGTAGATTGCTTTTGGTAGGATGGCCATTTTTACTATGTTAATTCTCCTGATCCATGAGCAAGGAAAATCATGCCATCTTCTCAGGTCATCTTCAATCTCTTTCTTCAGAGTTTTGAAATTTTTTTCATACAAGTCCTTCACTTGCTTAGTTAGGGTAACTCCTAGATATTTTATATTGCTTGTGGCTAATGTGAAGGGTGTGGTTTTCCTAATTTCTTCCTCTGCAAGCTTGTCATTTGTGTATAGGAAGGCTACAGACTTTTTTGAGTTAATTTTGTATCCAGCCAATTTGCTGAAGGTGTTTATCAGCTTTAGGAGTTCTCTGGTGGAATTTTGAGGGTCACTTATGTACACTATCATATCATCTGCAAAGAGGGATAATTTGACTTCCTCCTTTCCCATTTGGATACCCTTGATCTCCTTTTGTTGTCTTATTGCTCTGGCTAGAACTTCGAGTACTATATTGAAGAGATATGGAGAGAGTGGGCAGCCTTGCCTTGTTCCCGATTTTAGAGGAATTTCCTTGAGTATCTCACCATTTACTTTGATTTTGTCTATTGGCTTGCTGTATATAGCCTTTATTATGTTGAGGAAAGTGCCTTGTATCCCCGATATCTCTAACACTTTAAACATGAATGGGTGTTGAATTTTATCAAATGCTTTCTCTGCATCCAAGGAGATGATCATGTGGGTTTTTATTTTCAGTTTGTTTATATGGTGGATTACATTGATGGATTTCCATGTATTAAACCATCCCTGCATGCCTGGAATGAAGCCTACTTGGTCATGATGAATGATATCTTTGATGTGTTCTTGTATTCGTTTTGCAAGTATTTTATTTAGTATTTTTGCATCTATGTTCATGAGAGAAATTGGTCTGAAATTCTCTTTCTTTGTTGAGTCTTTGTGAGGTTTAGATATCAATGAGACTATGGCCTCATAGAACGAATTTGGTAATTTTCCATCCATTTCTATCTTTTGGTGTAGCTTGAAGAGTATCGGTATTAGCTCGCCCTTGAAGGTCTGGTAGAATTCTTCACTGAAACCATCTGGTCCTGGGTCCAAAGTGCGTGCTGTGGTCAGTTATTGACTCAGGGCCCGAACTGACCACCAATCTCAGCCAGGAATTCTGGATTCAAACTGCACACTGTGTCCAACCAGAATCTTAGAGCTGGTGGACCCGAGCGCTCTGTCCAGCCTGCGCCGCAGCAGGAGAACTGCGGCTGCTCTGAGTTAGCGCCAGTGGTGGAACCAAGTGCTCCACCCAGACTGTGTCACCGCAGGGGAGCTGCCGCTGAGCTGAGGTGGCGCCTAGGATGGAACTGAGCACGCCACCAAGCCTGCGCCACAGCAGGAAAACTGCGGCTGCTCTGAGCTAGCGCCAATGGTGGAACCAAGTGCTCCGCCCAGACTGTGTCACTGCAGGGGAGCTGCCGCTGAGCTGAGGTGGCGCCTAGGGTGGAACTGAGTGCTCGGCCAAGCCTGCGCCACAGCAGGAGAATGCGGCTGCTCTGGGTTAGCGCCTGTGGTTGAACCAAGTGCTCCGCCCAGACTGTCATCACAGGGGAGCTGCCGCTGAGCTGAGGTGCTGCCTAGCGTGGAGCTGAGCGCTCAACTAAGCCTGAACCACAGCAGGGGAGCTGTGGCCGAAGCTGAGTTAGTGCCTCAGGCAGAATTGCTTGTTGGGCTGGGCCAGTACCCGGGACTCTGGGGCCAAACTGTCCGCCGAGTCCAGTCTGGGTCTGAAGGCTCCACGCGACCCACATCCTGCCCCGAGTCCCCTCTCCCACAGCAACTCCCACCAGCCACCACACCAATCGACTCCACCGGAAGGCTATGAGCTGCAAACCTCAGCCACTGCTGCTGGTGCTGCTGGTGCTGCTGCCTCTGCCGCTGCCACTCCGATCAGAGAAAATCCACGCTCTTCCGGTGTGCAGGGGCATGCAGGTCCTCCACACCCTGGTCCTTCCGAACCGTGGAGCACTCCCGCTGCCGTGATGTTCGGACCTCGGTGTTCCTGGCTCAGAAATCTGTGCAATTCCCTGAATTGTTCACTGGAGCCTCCAAACACGGTCCACACTGCTCGCCGCCATCTTGGATCCTCCTATTTTTCAGTTTTTAACTGGGAACTTCATTGATGCTGAGCCTGGGCTTTTCTGCTCTGTATCAAAGGGAAGTGTGTTAATAACTGATGTCTAAATTGTTTCCTTTTCTACATGTATATAAGGTATTTCCTAAGATGTGGGAATTCCATACTGTGAAGAGTCCTTTGCATAGCTACATCTCCAGTATTTCATTATCTTATACCTTTCTTTTGATAAATATTTTCATATTTCTTTGATATAAATGAATTAGCACTGGTGAAAAACTCCATTAATTTTATATTTTGGCCATATGAGCCACACAGTTTATACTATCTCTGAAAACTGTATAACTTTAATGTTGAAATACATATATGTGTCAAGCCATAGTAAGATAAACTGCTTGTTTCAATTTCCCTTTTATATACAACACTAGTACTATAAAGATATGTGGACACCTTCCTACTGAACAGATTTAAACCATTTAGAGATGTTTTCATGTGTACAAGGTCAACAGAGATGATGTCAGAGAAGAGAATAAAATTTGAGTTTTGTTCCCTTACACAAGACTATATTAGTTTGAGAAACAAAGTAAACAAAAAAGTATTTTATGAAGAAAAAACTGTGAGTACCTCAGCTTTCAAGTCTCTTGTTTCAGCTCTGTATCTACAGAGTATTCCCTGACTCTTAAACATTAGGCAAAAAGATACAAAACTGAGTTGGCTCTCACTATTTGGAGTTGCCTGAGACATTTATATAGGATTTTAAGGAAACACATAGCTATTACATGTTAAGAAATGTTCTTTTTTTCGTAAGTGGAGAATAAAAAGTCTGTCTATAGATGTTTGCCTGCCTATTCAATGCAGATAGCTACACACAAAAGAACATGAATTTACAAGGTGATATTTTCCCTTCACATCCTTTGTTAGCCTAACAGGCAAGTAAAGGACACCATTTCATGCTCTATTGATTTCTCTTTTTAGTCTTAGCCTAAGGGATCAGAAACTTCCTAAGATATGAACCATAAATAATTTTAAACACATAAGACCACCTAAGCTCCAGAATGCTCTGCCTTATTCGTTATTTGTAGATTTATCTTTACTGAAATTGATGTATTTTGTAAAGTACCTTGAAAAACGAAACATATTTTATACTGCTACTCTATACCATGTTTGAAGAAATTCCATCACCTAATGAAAATGGAATTTGTAACTTAAGAGTAACAACTCTAGGGATGAAGTCAGCCAGAAGACAACACAGAACTTTCTAGGGCTTATCCCCTCTGAGGAATACCAATCTGAAAGAGAATCTACCCTGAGCAGTCTCTTCTCACCAGCCAAGATGCTGCTGTGAGATACACTGCAGGGACAACTGCAGCCTCACATTAATCTTTCTGACTTTCCAAAGCAGCTGATACCTCATATCAGAGATGAGATGAAAACTGAGCAACTACTTCCACCGTGAGGCTGCCTGACATAATGCTGCCATATGACTTGTTCCCATGGTCATGGGTGCCAAGATAGACCAGCAGTGCCCATAAAAGCTCTGAGACTACCCAAGAAACTGGTCTGTCATGGACACTATTACTGGGCCAAGTCAGGTACTCTCACTTCCAAGATGTCTATTTTATCTCCTATACAAATCAGTACCTAATACCTTTTGTGCCTTGTTAATACCCACATACCTCTATGTCAAGCCCTTTCTCATGTACAAATTCAATACCAACCATTCTCCAAACATTTAGGCTCAAGGCCCAGCCCACAGTTCTCTGCTGTAGTGTAACCAGCGCCCAGGTCCATCTCAGTGGCTGTATAGATTAGGCCTAACCATATATAACTGGATACAAGGCCCATCTTCCTATGATCCAGATTTCAGGAACCACTGAAATATCCCCTAAAGCTTTCTGTGAACCTTTCTCTGGACCAGATGGACCTTACAGAAACTGTCCATGAGTAGACAGATGAAGGGTTGTCCCTGCCAAAGTCCATCTATAAAAAATGGAAGAAATGACTACTACTATTTCAAACATGTAGAGACTAATATTTGGCCATGATATGCAACAGGAATCAGGAAAACACAACAGTGCAATAGGAACAAATGAAAGCTCTAGAAACCAAACACAGATATATGTTGCCTGGCAACACACTCAAGGAAAAAAAAGACATATAAGATAGGATTTGTCTGTCCTGATAACTGTATAACCCTTGTCACATGTGATAAATTACACTGAATGAAGAAACAAGTACATTACAAGAAAAAAGTAGGCATGTACCTTGATTAGAAGACTACAGTGGCTGATCCACAATAACAATAAAATATATAGCACTTTAAGAGAATATTTAATTAATCAGAAAAGCAACCAGTGCCTTTACAGAAATGTTATTTAAATTTTCCCAGTAAACAATGTTTTTAAAATTACAAATTAAAGGAAACCTATTCACAGATACATGGGCCACATCAAGAGGCCCAATAGGGCAATTAAGATTCTTAAACATAGGAGAGAGCTAGAAAGGGCTAATACTATTATTTAAAGAAACAATAACAAGATTTTTCTGATATTTTCAGAGTCACAAGCACAAGATCCATGAATTTTAAAAGCCTCAATATTTGTAAAATATAAAGATATCTTTACAAAAATGAGATATAACCAAATTCTCAAGACCAAAAACAATAATAACAACCAAACAAAAACAACTTGAAGAAGATGTAATAATTTAATCAAACCACAATTTTCTGATACAACAACAACTGTCCACAAATTTCGGGAATTCCTTGTTTTTAATAGCTGAGTAGTATTCCATAGTGTATATGTACCACAGTTTCTTTATTCATTCTTCTACTGAGGGACACTTAGGCTGTTTCCATTTTCTGGCTATTATGAATAAGGCTGCTATGAACATGGTTGAGCAAAGTTTCTTGTTGTGTGCTGGAGCATCTTCTGGGTATTTTCCAAGGAGTGGAATAGCTGGGTCTTGAGGAAGCCCTATTCCCATTTTTCTGAGGTAGCATCAGATAGATTTCCAAAGTGGCTGTACTAGTTTGCATTCCCACCAGCAATGAAGGAGTGTTCCTCTCTCTCCACATCCTTGCCAGCATGTGGTGTCGCTTGAATTTTTGGATTGAGCTAGAAATGATCATAATTGGTGAGTTAACCCAGAAGCAGAAAGACTCAATTGGTATATACTCACTTATATCTGCATACTAGCCCAAGGGGCATGTCCCATGAAAGCCTTCACTTACCAGGAAATTGGGACAGAGGGGAGGACATCCTATTGGGACTCTAGATGAGAGAAGCATGGGAGAATAGCAAGGTAGAAGGATCCAGAGGGTTCTAGACCCTACAAGTAGAACATTATGATCCAGGCAGATTTGGGCCCAGAGGTCCCACTCAAACTAAGGCACCAGCCAAGGACAATACAGGCGGTAAATTTTAAACCCTACCCAGATCTAGCCAATGGACAGAACATTCTCCACAGTTGAGTGGAGAGTGGGATATGACTTTCACACAAACTCTGGTGCCTCATATTTGACCATGTCCCCTGGAGGGGGAGACCTGGTGGCACTCAGAGGAAGGATAGCAGGTTACCAAGAAGAGACTTGATACCCTATGAGCATATACAGGGGGCGGTAATCCCCTCCAGGAACAGTCATAGGGGAGGGGAATAATGGGAAAATGGGAGGGAGGGAAGAATGGGAGGATACAAGGGACAGGATAACCATTGAGATGTAACAAGAACAAATTAATAAAAAAATTTTTAAAAAATCAACAATTGTTAGAATTCATCTTACCTAGACCTGAATTACCAGAAATTCTCCAAAGAGTTCTTTGTTGAAATCAGCGCTGATACGAAAACATACCAAAGTATTAAATACTACAAAGAGAAATACAATTGAATTATGAATACTTAAGATAGTGAAATAATGCAGTAGAGGTCCATAAATCACCTTCAACCCTCCTATTAGTGTAAAAAGGTGAAAAGCAATAAATTTATTATAGCTACAATAATTTGCTGATTGATAGGGAATATAAATATATGTAGATGATGACATCAATACAGAATATTAGAAATATAGAGCAATTTAATAGCTCTACCTTCAGGATCTACCTGAAGTTAAATCTTCATTGGCTTAATATATGTCTGATGATTTTTAGATGATTGATGTGTGCCTCATACCAACCACAAGGCAACACAAACAATGATTTGTTATGATACCAAGGGAAATAATTATCTCACAGAAAAAGACAACAAATCAAGGAGCAAAGAACCCAGGAACTACAAAACAGTCAGAAGAAAACTAACAGAATAACACTAAGTATTTTCTTGACAATTATTACTTTTAGATATGGTATGGTGTCATATGGCTGTAATCTCAGCTTTCTAGGAGGCAGAGGCAGGCAGATCTCTGTTAGTCTGAGCCCAGCCTAGTCTACAAAGTGAGTCCAGGCTAGCCAAGGCTACACAGAGAAACCCTGTCTCAAAGAAATGCAGATAAGAAACTGAATTTTGAAGATATTTGTAGGCTAAAATTAAAAATGTAGATAAAAGTAAAGATAAAAAATAGATTGCAATCAAAAGATAACATGAACAGCTGGGTCTTGAGGAAGCCCTATTCCCAGTTTTCTGAGATAGCATCAGATAGATTTCCAAAGTGGCTGTACTAGTTTGCATTCTCACCAGCAATGAAGGAGTGTTCCTCTCTCTCCACATCCTCGCCAGCATGTGGTGTCGCTTGAATTTTTGATCTTAGCCATTCTGATGGGTGTAAGATGGAATCTCAGAGTTGTTTTGATTTGCATTTCCCTGATGACTAAGGAGGTTGAGCATTTCTTTAAGTGTTTCTCAGCCATATGACCATGTCCCCTGGAAGGGGAGACCTGGTGGCACTGAGAGGAAGCACAGCAGGTGACCAAGAAGAGACTTAATACCCTATGAGCATATACAGGGGGAGGTAATCCCCCTCAGGAACAGTAATAGGGGAGGGGAATAAGGGGAAAATGGGAGGGAGGGAAGAATGGGAGGATACAAGGGATGGGATAACCATTGAGATGTAACAAGAATAAATTAATAAAAAAATAAGTAGAAAAAAATAAATAAAGATCTCAGTTTAAAAAAAAAGATAACATGAACAACTAAGCTGATATCAAAGGAATCAGTGGCACATGAAAAGCAGTTATAGTGGCACTGAGCAGTCATCTCAGCACTCAGGAAACTAGAGTAGCAATTAAAGTTCAAGCACAGCCTGGGATACTGTTGGGAAAACATGCCACAAAAAGCCAAAGCAACAAGTAAACAATAACAACAATAATAAGATTGTTACAAGGATAAAAATTGGTTAGTGACTTGTAAGCAGTCAGGCAGTCAAGTAATAATTGAATGCCTGTGTATGACACAATCTGAATGCAGAAACAATATATACAGAAACAATTACTTATAGTACTGGAGTCACCGTAAGCATTTCACTAAACCAATTTCAACAGTAGGTAGGGCATCTAGACAGAAAAGCAAAGAAGAATCACCAAATATAATCAACAGTCAAGACCAATTTGCCATCCAGGGTTCACACGAAGGTCAGGAACACTATGACAGTATCCAACCACCGGGATCATAATGACATAATGCCAACTGAAACTATAAAGTGGTCAAAAGAAAAGGAAAAGTGAGACTAACAAAATTAAAAATGTAGCATATAAAAACTTATGTAGCAGCACAAAAGTAGAAGAAAGTTTATAGAAATGAGTTTTTCAAAGAACTAAATAAAGATGAAATATATTCAAATTTAACAAGTAAACAGAAAGATCAGAAGAGAAATAATTTAAGCAAAGACAAGGAGATGCTTCTAAAAGTAAAAATAAGTTTTATTTAAAAAAAGAATCAAAGTTAACATTTTGCTTGAGTAAGAACAAAGAGATGATTTAAATATCTGAATTCACAAATGATAGATAAAATATGAGGTATTAAAGAAATATAAAGTAAATCTTCAATAAAAATATATCCACAAGTTATCTATGTATAACAAAAATGCATAAATTAAAAAAAAAAACACCAAGAATGAACAGTAAGAACAAGGGAAGCCCAAATGAGCTGTAGATTTCGAAGAAGAAATATGACTTCATCCACGATAGAAAGCACCTATGTTTGGAGAATCCCTCAACACAACATAACTTGAGCGTCCAACGGTGGAAATGAGAGATCACTTAGGGAAAGGTATCCAGGTTCAGAAACTTCTAAACTCAAGGCTTAAATTGCAGACCCAGGGAGGAAGCCTGAACTAATCCAGGCATGCCCCTTGAGTACAGGGTGTTCCACAGTTCTCAGCAGAAGCACAAATCATAGAAAAGAATGGAAGAATGGGTCTATAGGAAGCAATTTGAGGTTGGGATTTTCACAGTTGGAGTCAGAAGCTGTAAAGACAGAATGTAGACAGAGCTGACCCAGAAGGAGGCACCAAGCTGTAGAAAGTCATTAGATCTTAAGAGAAGCTATGCACCTGGGGAGAAGCCCGGGGCTTGCACTGGACAGTACTTCACAGACACAAAACAATGCATAAAGAAGACACTGTGTTTTCTCCTACAATTACTGATCCTACAGTTATGGACTTTTTGTGAGTATCTTGGAAGAACTTCCAGAAAAATTTCAAATGAGTATTTATAATTATACTGAACCAGCTCAAAGAAGCTATAACTATATCCAAGAGAACAAAGAACAGATTGACAAAGAGAGTAAGCCGAACATATGAGAGAGAATTAAATAAAGAGATGGAATTCTGGAAGTAAAACCAAACTGAAATGATACTACAAATAAAAAGACAACCCAGTAAACTAAATACAAAGATAAGTGAAGGCCTCACTGATAGACTGGGGTATATGGAAAACAGTATCAGAACTTGAAGACAGGATAGAGTAAAAGATCGTTAATTAGAGGTCAATGAAAGCTTAAAAATACATGAACAGAATATGGGACATCATGGAAAGACCAAGCTTTGATTATGAGCATAGAAGAAGGAGAAAAATGCCACACTAAAAGCCTAGAAAATATTTTCAATAAAACCAGAGAAGAAAAATTTCCAAACTTAAGAGAAAAAAGATAACCACTCCATTGCAAAAGGCTTACAGACAGCCAAATAGAGAGGATGGAAAGAAAAACTACCGATGACATGTTATAGTTAGAACATAAAGACTCTAAATAAAAACAGGATATTGAAACTGAAACAGAGAAGGGTGACCTATTAGAAAAGCTGTAGATTATTTGATGAAAAAATTTAAAGTCAGAAAGTCTTAGAAAGATATATTCCTGTTCGGAAAAACCCTAACTGCCAACTAAGATTATGAAAAGAGGCAAAACATTTATTGTAATTGGAGAAATTAAAACTTCCAATGATAAAAGAGACTAAATGAATTATGATCACTTAGTCAACTCCAGAGATACTGAAGAGAAGGATAAACACACACAAGAGGTCACTGACAGTGCACATAGTGTGTCAAACACTGTACATGTTTTCACAATCTTGTCCTACCATACAATTTAGCAACTTCGTCATATGGCTTTCTTTATAAACTTAAGAACTTCATAT
Source organism: Acomys russatus (assembly GCF_903995435.1). Lineage (NCBI taxonomy): Eukaryota > Metazoa > Chordata > Mammalia > Rodentia > Muridae > Acomys > Acomys russatus. The sequence continues at coordinate 20,449,215 of NC_067163.1, forward strand.
TTTCATTTAAAGGGGAAATGTTATGGCCTCTCTGACAAATCTGGATCACCAGCACCACTACGTTTCCATTTGGGGGAGACTGTTAAATACAACTGAATGCCAACAGTAACGAAAAGTCACTTTAATAAACACAAGGGCACCGGGCGTGGTGGCCCACGCCTTTAATCCCAGCACTTGCGAGGCAGAGGCAGGTGGATCTCTGTGAGTTTGAGGCCAGCCTGGTCTATAAAGTGAGTCTAGGACAGCCAAAACTACAGAGGGAAACCTTGTCTTGAAAAACCAAAACAAACAAACACACACGAGGGCTATTGAGTTAATAATGGAGAGGTGGTCCAAAAAGCATCACTATGATGAAGGCCGCAGTGGTCCATGTCCTTCTTGGGACAGAGCAGACAGTCAGGATTTTGTTATGCTAGTCACACTATTATGCAATTCAGAACTTAACATTTGTTCATATTTACAACACTGTACTTAATATATTTAGGTGCCTGCTGACCACAGGTAGCTGCAACCTCAGAAAGGAAAGCAAAACAGGAAGTGGCAACTTCAATATTATCTCATTTTGGTTTTAATTTGCATTTACCTGATGACAAGTGGCACGTAGCATCATTTTCCCTATCACTGGGCTTTTCGTGAGTTGTATGATTGTTTTTAACACTGCATTCTTCTTAGGGTTTTTTCCAACTTCTTGTTACAAGTCATCTTTAATCCCAGCACTCGGGAGGCAGAGGCAGGCGGATCGCTGTGAGTTCGAGGCCAGCCTGGTCTACAAAGCGAGTCCATGATGGCCAAGGCTACACAGAGAAACCCTGTCTCGAAAAACCAAAAAAAAAAAAAAAAAAAAAATACAAATATATATATATTTTTAACCAAAACTATGACTTGCCTTACCATTCTGTTTTCTTAATGCAATCTTTCAAAGAGTAGTTCCCTTTTAGGTTTTTATGAGCTTCAGGTGATTGTTTTCCTTTCTTTCATGCTTTTACTGTTCTACATGTGCATGTCCAGTTAGACCAGCACCGCTTGTTGAAGATGCTAATTTTTCTACACTTACAGCTTTGGTTTCTTTGTCAAAAATCAAGCATCCATAAGTGTGTGGGTTTATTTTTGGTCTTCGATTCGATTCCATTGATCAACCAGCCTATTTCTATGCCAGTCCCATGCTGCTTTAATTGCTACTGCTCTATGGTACAGCTTGAGATCAGGGATGAGATTCCTCTGGACGATCTTTTATTGGACAGGATAGTGGGATTCTCTACACAAGAAATTATAACATTGTCAGAAACAAATCATGTTTTATTTTTCTTATCTAATGCTTTGTCTTTTTTCTTACTATCTCACTTCAGGAGTAAGTTGAAGGGGCAAATTTTGGCACTCATATTCAGTATTTCAGAAAATAAATTACATCTTTTATTGTAATTTGTTGTGGGTGACTCTTATGAGTTTGAAGAATTACTTAATATTCCTGGCTTGCTGAATGATTTCAGTCTGATTGCATTTTGAATTGTGCTCAGTATATTTTCTAAACCTATTGAAATATGTACTTCTTTATTCTGTTAATAAAGTGATTTACATTACTTTTTATTCTCAAAAATAAAATAAAATTTACAGCTCTATGTAAGTAATATTTGGCTATATTATATTATCATTATTATTTGTTAAATTTGATTTACAATGTTTTAAATGCTTGAATGTGTAGTTCTATATTTTCTTTGTTTCATTTATCAACAATTGAAATCACTGCTATTTTATCTTCTGGCTTCACTATCTATAGAAATTGGCTTCTGGTAATATGATTTCAGTTGACTCAGTAAAACATTAGTTTTCTAGAGAGAAGGAAAAGGAAGGCTCTTGCTTTCTGGCCACACATAAGCTATTGGTCCCATTGGTTATGACTACCTTGTGTTCCCATAGGAATACACCTAAGTTAGAAGGGAGACTGCAAATTATATTCTAAATAAGCATGTCACCACTAAAGTTTGAATCCTCTATATTTGTATAGTACAGACAGAGTATATTTCAAGACATTGTTATATTCCTAACTCATAAAGAATATGCTAATGTGTTCGTGACTTGGGAAATTTAAAGGTGAATGCATATTCCATATTTTGTCTTATCTGAGTTCTGGAAAATTCCTTACATGTTTCTTAATACAGAGATTATATTATTCAAAATTAAGCAAATGGAAGCTAAGGTAGGGAATATTTTCCTTTTTTGTGTGTTGTTTAATCTAGAAAATTCATTGTATTGTATGCAAATGAGGCAAAGGAAGAATTTTCAGCATATATTTAGTAAATGACACAAGTGGGTTAAATTAAAGAACAGGGAACCACCCTCTATATAGATGATACTTTATTTTTAACATTCCAATTTTGGAACAATTGTCCTGGGAATATGAGATAATTTCTTCAATTCAATCATCAGACAAATACTTGTATAACTAGTTTCTATGGATAGGTTTATATGAAAGAGGCATTTTCAGTGCACGCATCTAAATTATATTTCAGTGAAACTATTTAAAGAGAGGGACAGCTGTAAGTTAGGTGGTAACTATTAAGGTCAAACATTGATGTCAAGTTAAGTAAAACAATCTCAAAATTAACTAAGGTAAAGCTCCACATGACTTATTAGTAGTGACCTTCTCCTACCTTTAAAGGAATCATAGTAACTAAAACACTACCAGTTTTGGTTGACAGGATAGCGCACAATAACACTAGGAAAAATGAACATTTTAGAAGCTTATGTTATGTATCCAGTGTACTGAGTACCATCTAGCTTTGGTTCTTCCTACATCCTCACATCTACATGAGGAACGCTGAGATATTTCTCAGGTTCCCCAGTGTTAGCAATCAGACATTCCCACTGGCCTGTCCTGAGGGACCTAGCAGCTTATCTCTCTATCTCAGCCCATTTCCCTGTCTGTCTGTCTGTCTGCCTCTCAGTCTCTATCTCTCCCTTTTGTCCTCACTCTGAGAGATGTCCTTTCACTCTCTCCTCCCCCAATAACACTGATACACTAGATCTGCTCCTGTGAAAAATTTATCAGCAGCACACTTTGGCACAGGCCCACCAAAGGTACCTGCACTCCTCACTGTAATTTATCCTAACGCCTAATGCCTAAGGAAATTCTGGGTGTCATTTTATGGCAAGTTCTATCTGAAGATGATCTAATCTGTAATAACTGATCTTTACAGATATTTGTATTTTCATGAGACTTTTCAAAACCTTCATTTCCCAAATCATCAATATTAACTTAAAAATCAGTATATATTTATATATAATATATTATTTATATTTTACTGATATTATATATATATATTACTAAATAATTCTGACGAATACTGGAAAAGACAAAAGAATGCATGAAGATTGGACACTATTTCTTAATAAGGTATATTAATTGGAGACTTTATTAACAGGTAATTATATCTTTAAACTCATCAATCTTTGAAGGGGTTGAGATAATTGTGGGAATAAATCATCTTTACAGCTAATATTTAACTCTAGGGCAGTGTAAGTGTTTCCAAAACAAATTGCCATGTTAACTTAATTTTCTTTCTGAAAATCTTTATACCCCAAATCTATGAAACCACTCTAAAACACAATAATTCCTTACCCTGAAATCTTTGCTTTCATAAGATGACTATATTTATAAGTATATGAACCATTTATGTAAGGTTTTCAGCAAGGTTGGCAACAAAGTCAGATTGAGAGGATGTACTTTAGAGATTATCTTCAACATGAATATTCTTTAGGCTGTACTATTTTAGGATCCTGATATGTATTATCTATAAAGTATCAAATATATGTTCTAGACCTATAGTGAAGTTAATTTAAACTTTTTGAAATAACTACACTATAACAATGTGTGGCTCCCAACTTGTAACATAAATTGACTTACTAAAACTTAAGAAAAATAATGTGGAGAAAAAGCAAAGGGGGACATATTAGGTGGAATGTAAATTAGTACATTTGGAGTAGAGGTGTTTCAAAAACTAGAAACAAAATTATCGTGCTGCCTAGGAATCCTGCTTCTGGTTACTCACAATGAGGCTTTCATGTAAGTATTGAAAAATATGCCTACATGCTAAAGTTTCATTGCAACAGTGTCTAACATAGCGAGGACACAAAATTAAATTGATTGCTCATTATTAGATGCATAGGTAATGAAAATATAATGTATGGAAAATGCATATTTTGCCTTAGAAAATAGATAAAAAGTATCAATGGCAGCACATAAATAGGATTAGAGAGCCTTATACTAGGCACAAAAAAAGAAATATGTTCTCATTTTATATGGTACCTGAGACACACATACACACACAAAGACAGTGAAAGAAAGGATGAGACTGAATTAGTGGTTACCCCATTGCGGGCTGGAAAAACTGGAGAGATGCTATTCAACAGGTACCACACATCTGCTAGATAAAAGGAAAACTTTCCCTTTTTTCATCGAAACTCTTTCACACTATACAAAGTGATCCAGTAAATTATAATGTGCTGAACACTTCAAAAATCTAAGAGAATTCTAAATATTCTTCTAACAAGCAGATCATTATTTAAAATCATAGATAAGTTACTTAATCTGAATTCATTATTCAGTATATATGTGTGTGTATTCACACCATTACTTCACAAGGTTCCCTACCCTACAAAGTGTAGTTTATATTCCAAGTATTTATCATGCTGTGTACTTGTCCATCAGGTATTTAAGCCAACAAGAGACAAGATTATAATCTACTTCTTTCAGGAGTCTAAAGTCACTGCTATAAACACACATACCCCTATAATAGAATAGGGCTCAACATATCAGAGCCTAGGCAAAGACTGCATATGGTGAATTTGTTACAATATGAGATCTTAGGGGTCAAGAGTTAAGGGAAAGAGAAGTAAAACAGAATAGAGGTGAGTTAAAGTTGTTACTAAGCAGATACCCAGGAAAGTTTTTGTGAGTTTCTTAGTACTATATTCTAAAACTTCAAGTATCATGGTTCTGAAAACGTGAAAGAAAGAAAGAACAAAAGCAGAGACATCTCAAAATATTTCGAATGATCCCTAAACTGCTGTGAGCTACGCCAGGAAGACACAGCTCGGCTTCCAGTGCACTGGCGCCTTCTGTTACTGTGACCCATTCATGCTACAGCTTTGATTTCATTTTCTTTCAGTATATACAGCCTTTTATCCTTTGCGGCCCTCCAACTACTTACATCACATTAAAGGAGAATTGAAAACAAGTATACAAAGCTCATCCTGTTTCCCTTTGCTCAAAGGTTTGTCCTATACCATAGTCATCCTGTCATGGTAAGGATTACTGGACAGCTATAGCGCCCTTACCTCATCTCATGTTTTAATCCCAAGATGACACCTGGGATGGATTAAGCGGGTCATGACCGTACACATCAAAATGCTTTTGCCATGGATCTTAATGAAATGGCTTGGATTCCACATAAATTTGTTCCTGATACTCTTGTGAAGTTGTCTCAAACATAGACAACAGACCCAGATTTAGGTGAGTCCAATACTTCAAAGGAAGCCCAAGAAGCATCTGCACTGACAGAGGAGGCCCACCATGTGTGAGACCCACACCTACTCTGACTCAAAGTGGTTGTGCAGAGTAAGCCAACCGAACCCTTTATCAATCATTCCAATGGCTCCGTTCTTTCAGCTACTCTGTACCTATTCTACATAACTATTCAAGCAGGGAAGCAGTTGATCTGTCATGCAAACTGTGGATCAAATAAAAATGCATCAGGAATTCGTACACCAGCACTTGACAGAGGGTGTGTAGACTACCAATGCCTAGATCTGTTCCTCTGTCCTCTGTTGTCCTTGCTTGCCTTTTACAGCTTTACTGCTGCTGAACCTTAGGCTTGCCCTGCTGGTTTTCTTTCCCATAATACTATCTATTACCAATTTCTCAAAGGTGCTTCTGCATTGACTTCATATTCCCAAGTAATAGTAAACTTTGCAATGGTTCATCTGGACCCTCCCATTACTTTTAAACTATATTGTCTATAATAGTTGGAGGTTGAAGTAGACTATACAAGGGAGAAAAAAGGGGATGTTGCCTATCATCTTCATAACTGGATTCATTTGTTATGTTGTCTGCACAGCAAAAGACATTTGAGGGCCATAGCTGTCATATGTGGCCATTTGTGACCAAATGAAAATGGTATGGCAGCTCATGTGTGAGCAGTAGTGTCCTTCCAAGAGCTTTATCTCAGGACCCTGGGTAGTTAGCAATGTTTCAGCATATTGTCTTTGAATGTAATATTTAAATAGGGTAAATATGGCCATTCTTTTTACCCACTTAGCCCTGGCAGAACAAATAAGACCCTCCAAATTTATATGCCCAATTACTTTTAGGTTAACAGGCACTGAAGTGCTGTGTAAATGCTCCCCCAGAGCTTCATTGTGGGCTGATGGAGACTCATCCAGGCTTTCTTCAGGACTATTAGAATACCAAACACCAGGCAGTTCAATCAATTAGACACGTTGCCAGGACCATCACTCACACAGACAAGTAATTCAGACCGTTCCCCAAGGAAAACTGACCTTAGTGATCCGACCACTGCTTGCTCTTTGCTAAAACCAAGGCGAGAGACAGGAATTAGTCTTCCCAAAACACCACACTGTGGAGAGCCTGGGGACGAGGTTTGACTATTGCAAGGGTGGTCCTGTAAAAAGGGCGACAAGAGGGTCCCTGGCAGGCCGTGGAATTCCCTCTCTTATTCCCATAGAAAAAACCCAACCAGCATAGTCCACTTCTCTTTTCTAAATACAAAAGAATGGGATAAAAGGAATATTCCAGAGATAATGCGTGTATTTGTGTTGGGGGGGTGGTGGTGGAGGATTCTGTTTGAATAAGCAGGAAACAAAGAGGAAAAATCACGGCATGTTAGAGTAGCCTTAAAGAACTTCATTGTTGTTTGCTTCTTGTTTGGACGCAAGTCGACCCTATGTAGTCTAGGCTGGTCTTGAAATTTCAGTCCTCCTCACCCAGCCTCCGCAGTGCTAGGACCACAGATGTTCAGAAGCTATTTAGGCAGTGAGCAGACTCTGATGGACCCACTCCCTCATCAGCGGCTTTGGAACCTGCTTCCCATTTTCTCCTTGTACAAAAAGGAGTAAACACCACAAATGTTGTCTTCAAAATCTGAAACACCCTTTGGAGTTTTAAGTCATCATATGTAAGGAGAGAGGAAATACTTGAATTCACTTTTCTAACGATAACACATATGAGGTTGCTCCAGGACTCACCACCAACCACCAGCCACAGATCTGCTTCCTGCCGGGGACCCACGATGGCCTCTGTTCATAGTGTTGACCCAGAGAAGTGGATCTTTCCGCATCACAAAGAACATTGCAGCAAGCCACAAGTGGTCAATATGTGCTGAGAACACCTGACTGAAGGATTTGTGGCCCCAATAGATGCATCTACCACACACACAGCCCCTGCACCTAAGGCTCAGAGAATATGGCAGAGGAGGGGGGAATGTCCTCTTGAGGCTTTGCTTGAGGACCAGGAAGTCAGCTGTGACACTGGACCTTCCAGTTGTTCCAGGGAAGCTACGGCCATGAAATCAAAGCACTTCTTCATGTTATAGTGGTCCCCAACCATAAAATTATTTCCATTGCTATTTCCTAACTGTAATTTTACTACTGGTATTAATTGTGATGTAAATATCTGTGTTTTCTGATGATCCTAGGTGACCCTGAACCACTGAGTTAGATTAATCTAGATAATCCCAACACTAGGGGAAAATGAACATTTA